>NC_065591.1:795000-1395000 GCF_024542745.1 Macaca thibetana thibetana | reverse complement strand
CCCAACACGTCAGGACTGGTGGTGATGAGCGTGGCTGGGGCTTTTCTGGAGGTTTGCAGGCATGGCTCTCCACCATCTGTTTCTCGTAGGTTTCCTTTGCTTGGCATTGCTTTGAGTTTGCTGGTGAAGTAGCTGTAAAGGTAAACTTTTTTTTCGTCTCTCTTTCTTCCTTTTATGAAGAGTAATTCGTAACTTGAAAAAAGTTTCCACTTTTTGTAGACAAGCTCTGTTCCATTCTGGGCAGCCAGTGACAGGACGTCATCCCTCGCCGCTGAGTTGTAGGCAGGTGGAGAGGAGAAGCTTGAGCTGCGGTGGTTTCCGTGGAGGCTAGGGGAGGGAGGAACTCTACCACACAGTGTTTGGAGTGTAGGAGAAACTTTTGTCTTAACTGACAACAGGCATTTGTGAAAAGGTGTGTGCGCAGTCAGTGTTACCCAACAGAACGCACAGCCCAGGAGCAGCTGTGCATCCGGGAATACACGAGAGGAAGCACACTTCCTCCCCTCCCGACTGATGGGGACGTAACTGCCTTCCCGCGGGCCCTGCACAGGGCCCGGTGTGGTGGAGTCTGCGGGGAAAGGCCCCTCTCCTGCAGGCAGCTTCACCAGCTGGCCACAGCCAGGGCAGGGGGCACACATCTCCGGCACGCTTCCTTGGGGCTCTCCTTGCTCCTTCTGAGGCTGCATGATGCCTTGACACCAGTGTCCTGGTTACCCTCCAAGCACAGGTGAGCTGTGGGTTAGCGGGCTGGGGCTGTGGCACCACAGTGCTGGTGATTGTATACAGACTGCAGGTGAGTGGAGAGGGCCTCTCCGAGGCCGCTGGCCTGTGCTTACTAACTCAGCTCTGATTGAAGACAGGCTGCAGGTGAGTGGGGAGGGCCTCTTTGGGGCCGCTAGCTTGTGCTTACTAACTTGGCTCTCCCAGCTGCCTTCAGGTGTCCTCCTCTCTGACAGATAAAATCTCGTGAGTGTGTGTCTCTGCAGGAATGTGAATGGAGTATTGACAACTTTGTTTTTCTTCTTTCTTTTCTTTGCCGCATGGGAGGATGTTACTGGTGGGTTGACAATTGATTCTGATTATGAGGACACCCAGGCCGAACTTGCTTGAATCTCTAGAGTTCTTTTAGCAGCCTCATTGAGGTATAATTTACATACCATAAAGTTAACTTAAGTTTGCAATTAAATAATTTTTAGTAAAATTACAGGGCCAAGTAACCATCACCACAGTTTAATTTGAGAACTTTGCCGTCGTGCCCCAGAGAAGCCTCATGTCCACTGGCACTGCTCCCCATCCCCACCTTCAGCCCCGAGGCAGCCACCAGTCTCCCGCCATCTGTGTGGATGAACTGACTCATGTGAATGGAATCCCAGTACATGGGCTGTGTGCCTGGCCCACGCGGTGCAGTGTTGCGAACGTCCATCCATGGCGTTGCATGTGTCTGCAGCTCCGTGCTCTTCATCACCAAGTGCGATTCCATCCTGTGGAGATGTGCACCTGCCACTCTCCTTCCACCACTGATCCACGGTTTGTGACCGTGACTTTTAGGACAGTGAGCTGGGCCTCTTCCTCAGCCGGGGGCCCCAGGTTCCTGAGTTCGTGGGCTGCGGTGTACCAGGCTCTGTGATGGGTTGAAGGTCCAGAGATGGAGACACAGCCATTCCCGCTTTCCTAGAGCTCTCAGGCTGGTAGAGAAGGGCCACAGGCAGCAGGAGAATTGAGTGGGTGAGTGCAGCCGAAAGCAGGGGGCTCAGTTAGAGCAGGTATGAAGGGCTTTTCCAAGAGGAAAGGAGGAAGGAAGTGGCCCAGGAAGAGGCAGCAGCACATGCAGAGGCATGAGCAGAGAAGCCGTGGCCCAGGGCCTCTGTATCTCCAGCAGGCAGCCCTGGAAGGTCTGGTTTCAGGAATAGCCTCTTTCCATCAGGGCTCCACCAGGGAGCTCTTAGGCCTGGGTTTCAGAAGTGTTTACCTAGGGTGGTGGTGCATTCAGAGTCCTCTTTTTCAAAAAAAAAAAAAGTTCTCCATCACCCCCTCCTATTTCCAAATTCCCCTTAAAAAGAGCAGTGGTCAGCCAGGCACGGTGGCTCACGCCTGTAGTCCCAGCGCTTTAGGAGGCCGGGGCGGGCAGATCACGAGGTCAGGAGATTGAGACCATCCTGGCTAACACAGCGAAACGCCGTCTCTACTAAAAATACAAAAAATTGGCTGGGCGTGGTGGCACGTGCCTGTAATCCCAGCTGCTCGGAAGGCTGAGGCAGGAAAATCACTTGAACCTGGGACGTGGAGATTGCAGTGAGCGGAGATCGCGCCACTGCACTCCAGCCTGGGTGACAGAGTTAAAAAAAAAAAAAAAGCAATGGTCGTGGATACATGGAGCCCTTTTTAGAAGGAGCCTCCCCATAAACCCCCTAGGAACCCTTGCACACGTGTCCTTGAAGCTGGGGGTGAGCCCCCCAGGGGAGCTGCAGGCGGCGTCCGTGGTTCGGGGGCTGGTAAACAGCAGGACTGCATTTCTCATCGTGAGTGTATCTGAGACAGTGCAGCCCCCACCTCCGGTCTTTGCTTTAGTGTTGCCACCACCAGGTGCCACCCTTGTGTCCTGACTCGTGAAGGCCTCCCCCAGCCCTGGGAAAGCCAGCCACGCTAGGGATCTGCCTGCCAAGTGCTGCTGTCAGATCAAACAGGGGTGTGGTGCACCAGCAGACCCCCCTCCGGAGGCAGCTGTGGTCTCTGCTGTGGTCATCCAGTATGGTAAGAGGGGCGTTGAGGCCACTGTGAGGGAGGAGCCCCATGCCGTGCCACTGTCACCCCAGAGTTTCCTTTGTCCACACAGTGGTGTGGGTTAGAAACATCAGGGCCCACTGCAACTTTTGTTAGGGCCACTGAGTGCTAGTTGGGAGCCGCACGGCCGTGGCCTTTGTTTCTCCGTGGTGATTTGTGTGTGTGCAGCCTCCTGCCAGTGCTAGACCTGTCTGGAAGGGAAGGGCGTGTGCTGTTCCCGTCTGCCTTGGCCAGAAGGGCCTCCCATTCTTTGCCTTCACCGTGTTTGTTTTTTCTCTGCACAGGATTTCTCCTGGCTGGGGCACACCCGTTGGTGTTCAGCGGAAGTAGAAACAATTGGTACAAACATAAAATGTGGAAGCTTAAAGGGAAAAGAAGGAGATGATGGGCAGGGGTTCCAGGCCACGTGTGATCTGTGGCATTGCTTGGCCCGTGGACTGTGGCCACACTCGCACTGCTGTCCCTGGCTCCTTTCTCTGAAGCTCCCTGGGCTGGAATGTCTGTTTATTCATCCCTGCAGTTGTTTGTGGATGTCCCGGGGCTAACGTGAGGGAGCTAAGTGCCACAGCTCCTGTTTTTTGCCCTGTCTGGTGGTGATTTTGGTCTGTGTCATCGAGCATTTTGCTGTGGCGGGCAGGGAGGCAAAGAGCTCCTACGAAGGTATTCAGCTTTTCCCTGCAGAAAGCAGGCGAGCTGGAGGATTGGAAAGCACAGAGGCACATGCTGTTTCCCTTTTGCCTATGACCTTTGCAGGGTTGGGAGACTTCTTCCAAGCACCCTTTCAGCAGCGCCTCTTCCCCTCCAGACATGGTGGCTGTGCAGGCTGTGGGTTGGCAGACCCTATCCCCACAGCAGCATAGTCTCAGGAGCCCACGTGGGGCTGTTGTCTCGGGGTTTGGCCTGCACCGTCTGTGGAAGCTCCTAACTTCTGCTTTGCTGGGATTTGTCCTCAGCCCATGGAAAGGCCTGATGGTGCCAGGTGGCCCTGAGGAGCCGGATGCCTGAGCCTGGGGCCAGGCCTGGGCGTGAGCCCAGGGAGCATAAAATTAGCTTGGGCGTGGGTTGAAAGCTGCTGGTGTGAGCATGGCTCGTCTGTGTTGAGTTTGTCATGCACAGCCCTAGCCTCTCCCCATAGTCTGCGGCCGGCCCTCTACATGGGAGGCTGCTTTGGGTTCCTCCTCCCAGCATGTCTGCCCTTCTGCTGCATGCCCTGTTCTTTGTGCCACATGTGACAGGACCATTTGTCATAGCAGCGGTGTCATGAAACACAAGAGTGTGGGCCTGAGAATCTGGGTTGAGTCAGGTTCCTGTTGGAGACCTGCATGCGTGCCGCCTGCTCTGAGTGCTCGGGACACGCATAAACAGAGGCAACGGGCCACCCCTGGGCAGCTTCCCCACTGCCGAGGGGGACGGGAGTAAGGAGGTGTGGGATGGGGTGCCTGGAGGGGGTGCACAGGAGAGCCGAGGGGGATAGAAGTAAGGAGGTGTGGGATGCGGTGCCTGGAGGGGGTGTGCGGGAGAGCCGAGGGGGACGGAGGTAAGGAGGTGTGGGATGGGGTGTGCAGGAGAGCTGTTTGAATAGGGGCTCTAGAAGGCCTCTGAGAAGGTGCTATTGAGCTGAGGAGGTGAGGGAGGGTACTCGCCATGCAGGCCTGTGGAGGGAGCCCTGGCTCCCTGGTGCCTTGTCTCAGAAGGGCTGCCTTTGCCTCCTCCCGCTCATGGTTCCACGGACGTGTGGGTTTTTATTTATTTAATATTTTTCAGTCGATTGTCGTCTTTAATGATATTTTGATGAATGGGCTGTGTCAAATTTAGCCAGCAGGAGTGCATGTGACTCAGCTCCTGTATCAGTTGAATAGATGAAGGGGCAGGGAGGGAAGCCTCTGTGAGCAGAACCAGTGAGCCTGGCTGTGTATCACCTGCATCGCCTCCGAGCTGAAGAGCTGTGCCAGCAAAGCCCTTGAGCTCATTTGGGCACGGGGGACCGTCTGAGGACGGGAGGAACAGTGAGGAGACCTCAGAGTGCGCTCAGGAGGCTTCGGTGGCAGGTCACATTGCTCTCAATTTGGCAGCCATCTTGTGGATATTGTGGGTTAAAAGAAATAATCAGTGTCACTGGTAGCCAAGTTTTTAATGTTAAAGATAACAATATAGAATAAAATGAACCCTTGCAGGGTTCTGTGGGGAGTATTACTGTGAGGCATCATTCGGTGCGTAGGCTGCGCTCCCTGCCGGCGGTGGGCTTCCCAGCGGGCGGCCTCGGCTCTGCGTGTGACATGCTAGGCCTGCAGCACCGTGTGCCCTCCTGAGCGGCTCTGCTCTGGTTGATGCTCTCAGCAGAACACACGACTTCATGGTCCCCGCTTCTGCCCCTGGCACGGGCAGTGCGGCCAGGGTGTGGTGTGCATCCTACGCCCACGACTGGCAGGCAGGCCGCATGGTCAGCCACCAGGGTCAGGTGTCAGGCGCTGCACCAAATGCACAAGTCTCTGATCTTGGGCGTGGCTCAGCAGCCCCTGGCTTGGCTGTGGGTGGGTCTTGCTTACCTCTTTCTGAGTAATCAACCCTGGAACTTCTGGGCCTAGAATGAGGACTCATCACCTTTCCCGCATCTGTGAGCTGGTGGGTGGGGCTTTGGCCCCACAGGTTATTCCTGCACTGCCACCAGTGGTGACTGGCTGGCAGCCCTTAGGGGCCTTGCTGCCGTGGCTGTCTGCTGGGGCGCCACAGTCCCCCCATGGATCTCTCCAGGCAGAGTTTTATGTCCTCACCCTAGAGCAGAGTTTTTTTGACTTCTTGCTGTCCAGACCCCTTAAAGTCCTTGTTGAGGCTGGGCATGGTGGCTTGTGCCTGTAATCCCAGCACTTTGGGAGGCCAAGGTGGGAGGATCACTTGAGACTAGGAGTTCAAGCCCAGCCTGAGCAACATAGGGAGACCCCATCTGTACAAAAAAGTAAAAATTAGCCAGATGTGGCGGTGTGTGCCTCTAATCCCAGTCGTTTGGGAGGCTGAGGCGGGAGGATTGCTTGAACCCAAGAGGTTGAGGCTGCAGTGAGCTCTATACCACTGCACTCCAGTCTCAGTGATAGAGTGAGACCCTGCCTCTGAAACAAAGTCCTCACTGAGTTTACATGAGTTGAGCTATTAATGTTCATCTTTTTAGAAATTAAAATTGAGAATGTAAAACAACTTTAATTCATTGAGAAAGAATTAAAAACCTAGCATATCTTAACATAAGTATCATTTAAAAATTTTTTTTAAAAACCTGTTATCTTCTAGCGTCAGACAGAGTGACTTGACTTTTTGCGGATCTCAAGAGCTGGATTCTGTCAGGTTCTGTGTTTATCCTGCTGTAATTTTACAGGCCAGGTGGCTTCCACAAGGCTTTGGCACGTGGCACCTTTGTGTTATTGTAAAGACAGTGCTAACCTCATGGTCCCAGGCCACACTTTGGGCTCTAGGGCTCCCCACTGTGGCCTCCCTTTGCCTCTGCCAGGAAGGCCTTCATCCCAGGAGAGCCATCGTGGAAATGGCTGGAAGACAATACATCCTCTCAGCCACTTTCTGTTGGTCAGGGAGTCACAGAGCCACCTGGATCTGGGGGTGGGAGTGGGTAGGAGTGGACAAACCGCCTCTAGACGGAGGAGGGCTCCAGGAGGCCCTGGTCCTCCTGCCTCCTTCAGGAGGCCCTGGCTGGCCACCCCAGAGACGCAGGCTTTTTCTCTCTCCCCCTAACTTCTGGGCAGGGCTCGGCCCTCGTCCCGTGCTACCTTCCTCTTCCTGCCGTTTAGTTTTCCTACCAGGGCATACGGCCCGGCGCCA
Organism: Macaca thibetana thibetana; assembly: GCF_024542745.1. NCBI lineage: Eukaryota > Metazoa > Chordata > Mammalia > Primates > Cercopithecidae > Macaca > Macaca thibetana. The sequence goes on along the minus strand of NC_065591.1, from coordinate 1,388,397 downwards.
CTGTGGGCCATGGGGTTGTGCAGGTGGGGCGGGTGCCGTCTCCAGGTGCCACCGAGGGCCGCTGAGGCAGAGCCAACACTGGATGGCCTGCGCTTCCATTGCTGAGCTTTTGTGGCGCCCACTCAGGTGAGTGTCGGCCTGTGCAGGCCATGGCCCGGCATGTTCTATGGCTTCACCCAAGCTTTCAGCTTGGTGCAGTCCAGTATCACTGTGACAGGGCTTCAGTGTGGCCCGGGAGATGCCTCTAGGGAGAGACGGCTCAGGCAGCCCCTCGTTTAGGAGGAGCTCCTGAGCCCTAGTTGCCGGTCTGTGGGGTTGTCTGTGCTCAGTGCCGGCCTGGACTGTGCTGGGAGGTATGGGGAGCACACGCCAGAACCCACCGAGCCACTGCCTGGGACTTACCTAGCAGCAGCCTGGTCCTAGCAAACAAGAAAGGCAGAGATCGTGTAAAACAGGCTGTGAGCAGATAAGCTGCTCCTGTGCGGTTGTGTCCACAGTGTTTGAAGAAGCCGCTGTTTGTGGGCTTTTGTCGTTTCTCGTGTTTGGTGCGGCTTCTCTGCGGAGGCACTGCACGCCCTTTCACCGGACGTGTCTCTGCACTGACTGGTCTCGTCAGCCCTGGGCGGGTTCCTTGGCTGCTCAGCAAGACAGACCCTGTAGGGCTTCCCAAGTGCCATTCTCCGACTCAGCGAACGGGAGCTCAGCATGGGCCCAGTGGCTCCCAACAGAGAGGGAAGGCGCATGGGAGGTGAGGTTTACTGAGTCCAGTTTCCGGCCCCACAGGGTGGGGCAGAGAGGACCCTTCCCTGTCACTGCAGCTCCCTCTGGGTTGGTGCTTTTATAACAGCGGGCAGCGCCGGCTGATGGAGTCCAGGAGTGGTGCTGAGAGTGGGACTGACCCGTGCCTGCCTCTGGCTCCGCAGGGCCTGGCCTCAGGTTGTGCTCAGCAGCCACTCATCTGCCCAGGACCCATTGAACCCTGCTGGTGTCCTGTGTGCCTTGTGCAGGGGGGACCTTTGGAAGAAGGACACGTCCCTGCTCCCCTGGGACTTGGTGTTATGTGTCCATTGTAGAGACACAAAATACAGGGAAAAAAAAAAATCAAAAGCAAAACCTCCTACCTCCCAGAGACAGTCTGCACTCGACATTAAAACCGGCCTCACTCCATCGTGGGACCCTTGCTCCCCAGGGCCAGTTGTCCGCTGCTCCCCTGCCGGTGGGAATGGGGATGTTCCCAGGCTGTGTGACGCTTCCTGAGCCCCTGCAAAGAGATCGTGGGGTCAGTGCTGGTGTTTCCACAGGTCGGTGCCCACCACTCGTGTTGGTCTTTTCTGAAGAAGATCTTTGCCACGTTGACAGGCGGAGAGTGGTGCCAGGGTTTAGCCTGTGTTTCCTGTGGGAGGGCTGGTGTGGCTGGCGCTTCTGTGCACGGTGGGCCATGCCATCATCTGCTTGGTCTTTGCCTGCTTTGTCTTGAACTGGTCCAGTTTTCTTATGACTGACTGGCATGGGTTCTCTTTAAGGGTATTAATCTTGAGTGTTAAGATTTTAGAGCTTGTTCTTGAAGAGACGGGTAAAAGCCCAGGCGGAAATGATGGGAAGTGCTGGAGCCTGCGGCAGTGTCTCCGCAACTGCCCTGGGCTGCAGAAGGGCAGAGGACAGGTACGCTGGGCGTCAGACCAGAGGGCCAGGGAGACCTGGGGCCCAGGGAGAGCTGGGGCCCAGGGAGCAGCCTGGGAGGGCAAGTGCCAGGAAACCTTGGGCACCTGTTGGCCCTGGGCCTGCTCCTGCCCTTGGCTGGTGCCTGAGGGGTGCTCTTCTTTTCACCAGCCCTTTTTTTTTTTTTTTTTTTTTGAGACGGAGTCTCACTGTGTCGCCCAGGCTGGAGTGCAGTGGCATGATTGATCTCAGCTCACTGCAACCTCTGCCTCCCGGGTTCAAGCATTTCTCCTGCCTCAGCCTCCCCAGTAGCTGGGAATACAGGCACCTGCCACCACAACCGGCTTTTTTTTTTTTTTTTTTTTTGTATTTTTAGTAGAGATGGGATTTCACCATGTTGGTCAGTCTGGTCTTTTTTTTTTTTTTTTTTTTTTTTTTTTGTGAGACGGAGTCTCGCTCTGTCACCCAGGCTGGAGTACAGTGGCCGGATCTCAGCTCACTGCAAGCTCTGTCTCCCAGGTTTATGCCATTCTCCTGCCTCAGCCTCCCGAGTAGCTGGGACTACAGGCGCCCGCCACCTCGCCCGGCTGCTTTTTTTTTGTATTTTTAGTAGAGACGGGGTTTCACGGTGTTAGCCAGGATGGTCTCGATCTCCTGACCTCGTGATCCACTCGTCTCAGCCTCCCAAAGTGCTGGGATTACAGGCTTGAGCCACCGCGCCCCGCAGTCTGGTCTTGAACTCCTGACCTTGTGATCTACCTGCCTTGACCTCCCAAAGTGCTGGGATTATAGGTGTGAGCCACTCTGCCTGGCCTATCCCTTACTTTCTTTTACAACCTCCCACCTGCCCCCTTTCCAAGTGGCTGGAGCTGTACACTGGTTAGTTCCTCCATCAGGAAGAAATCCAGGCCACACTGGCACCCGACACCACTGACCTGTTCGGGGCCTCGGTGTGGCCTGGTGCAGGTTGGGACCATGTTTGGTCACTGAGGCGCCACAGAGCATGGAGAGGGCAGTGGGCACAGGGCCACGCAGAGGGCTTAGGGCCACGTTTCTCACCATCTCTCAAGAAACACTAGTCCTCCTAGACAACCAGGTGAATTCGGGAAGCCCCAGGTGAAGACTGAGGCCCTCTTGGAAGCTCAGTGGACGGCAGTAGTTATGGGCTCTGAGCAAGGGAACCGTGGTTGACTCTGTGGCCTATAGTTTCCACTCCCTGGCCGCTGCCATCCACTGTTGCCACCCGATTCCTACTCCCATCGCCTGCCCTCAGCCTGTTCTTAGCTGTCGGAGGGGATGGTGGAACGTGAAGCCGCAGATGGTCCACAGGCACCACCCCTAGTGCTGACGGGGATGCAGGCCTGGTGTCTGCTCGGCTGTGCTCCAGAAGTGATTTGACTTCCCCGTGTGGGGTGTCGGGTGTTATGCCCTCTGAGATACTCTTTTCATGCCATGGGGCCTCTGGGATGTGCGGCCTGAGACTGCCTGGGGCTGGGGGTGACTGTGTGGCGGGTGTGCAGTTGAGGCTTGCTGCTTCCTCGAGAGCAGAGTGGGCACCTTCATTTCCCAAAGGTGGCCATCTCTCTCTTCGTGACAGCAGCATTTTCTGCTGAATGGTTTCCCGTGTCCTCCTTGCTTTCTTAAATTTGTAACAAATGCTTCTGCTTTGGTGCGGGCTTCATCTTCTCCACAGACCCACACCTACCCCTGCTGTACCTGGCGTGCCGAGGGCAGGGAGCAGGCGCTGGGTAGGTCTGACCACCCAGGGTGGCCTCTGCCTGGCCAGCTGGCTGCCTCCTGGACATCTGGACACAGAGCTCCCTGAGATGAGCTCTGCATTGGGATGCACAGAAGGGATTTGCTTCCTCTCGTACTTGGGGTCTTGGGAATGCTTTTTTTTCCTCCTGAGACAGGGTCTTGCTCTGTCATCCAGGCTGGAGTGCAGTGGCATAATCACATCTCACTGTAACCTCCGCGTGCCTTCCGGGTTCAAACGATTCCCGTGCCTCAGCCTCCCAAGTAGCTCGGATTATAGACACGTGCCACCAGGCCAGTGTAATTTTTTTTTTTTTGAGATGGAGTTTTGTTCTTGTCACCCAGGCTGGAGTGCAGAGGCACGATCTCGGCTCACTGCAGTATCTGCCTCCCGAATTCAAGCAATTCTCCTACCTCAGCCTTCCTAGTAGCTGGGATTACAGGCCATGCCACGCCACACCTAACTAATTTTTGTATTTTTAGTGGAGATGGGATTTCGCCATGTTGGCCAGGCTGGTTTCGAGCTCCTGACCTCAGGTGATCCGCCCGCCTTGGCCTCCCAAAGTGCTGGGATTAAAGGCGTGAGCCACCCGTGCCCGGCCAAATTTTCCTATTTTTAGTAGAGATGGGGTTTCACTGTGTTGGCCAGGCTGGTCTCGAACTCCTGGCCTCAAGCAGTTTGCCCACCTCAGGCTCCCACAGTGCCGGGATCACAGGTGTGAGCCGCTGTGCCCTGCCTTGGGAGTGCTTTTTGGCGCTCACTCCTGCACTGTCAGCGTGGAGACCCAGGGGTTTTCTGGAGGTGGCTGCTGTCAGGAGGTTTAGAAACCCTTTGTCATTAAAACCTTTATCTTCAAGAACATTCTGTTGTTCCTGCTGGGAAGGCCTCCTACCTTTTTGGCTGAAGAAGTGCTGGGCCAAGCTGAATTGTGTGAGGGTTCCTGGGTATTTATAATTCATGTGAAAATAAAGCGTCGTTTTCTGTGATCCCATGCTGCTCCGGGCCCCTCCTCCGAGGCAGACCGAAGGCAGCTCTGTGCTGACGACGCGGGATCCTATGGCCACAGCTGTCCTCAGACACGGCTTCTCGGCAGGCGTGGTGGTATCGGGGGCGCTCTCCTTGCCCAGCTGTCTTCCCTCCTTTGCTGCCTTCTCCTTGTTGGACACACAGGTTCTAAGTAGCAGCATTTGTGGTTTGTCGACTCCTGAGCTCTGCAGTGTCCCCAGGAGTGCAGCAGGTCCCAGGGTTCACTAGCAGAGTGTCCTGGCTCCTGAGCTGCCCTGGTGGTGGAATGGGGACTTGGGGCCTGGGTGCCCCCCACAACCTTTGTGGAGCTCGTATCCCACTCCCACGAGGGTCTGGACAGGCCTGGGTCCGGGGACTCGCTGTGCTGTGCAGTGGCTGTCCGCGAGTACCCTCCGTGAAGGTGGGGCGGGAGGCCTGTTCTGTCCAGGCCCACGGTGCAGCATGGACTTGAAGGGCATCAGTCTGTACTATGCTGGGGCCTGCGGCCACCTTCCTTGCCCTTCCCCAGCAGGCTGGGGATCACCTCAAGTGATCCACCCGCCTCAGCCTCCCCAGAGTGCCGGGATTATAGGCGTGAGCCACCGTGCCTGGGCAGGTCATTTCATTTCTAATCAAAATAATGAAATGGTACCCGGTGGCTCACACCTGTAATCCCTGCAGTTTGGGAGGCTGAAGTGGGTGGATCCACCTGAGGTCAGGAGTTTAAGACCAGCCTGGCCAACATGATGAAACCCCGTCTCTACTGAAATTACAAAAAATTAGCCAGGCATGGTGGCGCGTGCTTGTAATCCTAGCTATTCGGAAGACTGAGGAAGGAGAATCACTTGAACCAAGGAGACGGAAGTTGGAGTGAGCCAAGATGTGCCACTGCACTCCAGCCTGGGTGACAAGAGCGAGACTCCATCGCAAAAAAGATAAAAATAAAAATAGATAAATAAAATGTCCCCTAAAATGACATGTGGAGGGCTCTAGGGTGAGGGTGGAGCCCTTTCAGATGAGGACCTTTTGCGTGGGCGGGTCCCATTACAGAGCCTGAGTTTACGGTGGTGGTGCGTGGAGGAGCCTGCTGCTCGGGAAGGCCACGCTCTGCCGCCCTCACACCTTGCCATCCATGCCGCGGTGCTCCATCCAGAAGCCTGTGAGGGTTTTGCTGGATTCCCTGAGCAAGCCCGCGGTTCGCTGGGCTGAGGCCCAGGCTCTCATAGCCATAGGCACCTGGTGGTGGAGGGGATGTGTGTCCTTATCTTTGACTCCTGCTCCACCACAGCCACCCGAGAGGACCCACATGTCATCCTCCTATACACAAGGCACTTTGGTGGACCCCCATTGCCTGTGGGGTGAAGTCCTCTGTCTCTCTCCAGCCTCACCCTGTGTGGCCCACCTGCGCTTCAGCCCCGCTGGCCCTCCACTGTCCGCATTTCTGCCGAGACACCTGGCCTGTGCGCACGTGTGTCCTTTTTGTGGCTGTTGTCAGGTCTCTGAGCCTCCTTCCTGCCACCTGTTATGGGCACAGGGCTGTGACCTGCCGACTCCCGTCTGTCTTCCTGACCCCGTGCAGGCTTCTCTGGCTGTGGTCTCTCAGGCACTTGAACTCCAGCCTCCCTTGTGTCCCAAGCCTCAGGTCAGGCACAGGTGGGGGCAGGTGGAGCTTTCTAGTCACCGTCTGGAAGATGCTTGTCCGTCCTCTTCTTCGTCCCTTCCTGCGGCTCCTCGACAGTGCTTGGTGAGAATGCAGGACTGCCCCACAGCCCGGGGCCCCGGAAGGTGTTGGAGAGTGAAGTTCGACCCCTGCCCTGGGCTAACACCGGGGAAGGACTTGGGGCCTGGGATGGTAGGCCTTCGTCCCAGCAGCTCAGCTTGGCCGTACTCACAAGCCAGCTTGAAGATCTCAAAGCCAGACTCACGCATTTCACCTGACGGGAAGAATAGGGAACCCACCCCTGACAGGCTGTGCCTCTTTACACACTGATGGAACATTGACCAAAACCTCCGCTCATCTCGGTGAACTGAAGTCCTCCGGAGCATGCTCTTGACCCAAGCGGAGTTAAACTAGAAATCAGCAAAGTGATACTCCTAGTATTTAGAAATTAGGAAGCACACTTCCAAGTAACCAGTGGGACAAAGAAGAATTTGTAATGGAAATTAGAACGTACTTTTTAGCTGAAAGATAACAAAAATATGCCATGCCGAGACCTGCAGGGTGCACGCCAGCCAGGAGCGGCTCACAGCCCGCAGGCATCCGTCACTCTGGGAGCAGTAGCTGAGCCCAGAGACGGTGGATGGAGGGAAATGAGGCTGGAGCGGAAGTTGACAAAGTGGAAAGTCAGTCTTCCACAGAGATACTCATCGAGGCCAGAGTTGGATTCTTTGAAAACAGGAGTACAGTGGAAAATCTGGCAAGAGTGATCCAGACAGGAAAAAAGAGATGGCACAGATAGCCAGTCTTTTCCATAGGTCACGGTGGCCAACCAGATATCCATATTTAAAAAAACCTTGGCCTGTACCTCACACCCTACAAAGAATAGTTGAGCCTAGTAGAATGTAGGTCTTAAGTGTAGAAGGTCCTGGAACTGCTGTCCAGCACGGCCTCCAGCCATGTAGCCAGGCAGCGCTGGAGATGTGCTGAATGTAAAATACACTAGACTGAGAAAAATACAGCGGCACTTTGCATTTTCTGTATTGATTGTAAGTCGAAAATATTTTACATCCATTGGGTTAAATAAATAAAATTAATCTTGGCTGTTTCTTTTACTTTTCAGTGGGGCCATTAGAACATTTAAAATTATATCCATGGCCCAGATTATGGCTTATGTTATATTACTCCTGAACAACACTGTTAGAGAAGATGCTATTCTTGACCCATGGGTTAAGAAAAGTTTTTTACACAGGACTAGAAAGTACTCTTCATAAAGGAAAAGATAGATAATTTGGTTTACATTAAAATTAAGCATCAGAGATACTCCTCAAAAACTGAAAAGGCTGGCCAGGGATCGTGGCTCACACCTGTAATCCCTGCACTTTGGGAGGCCGAGCCTGGAGGACTGCTTGAGCCCAGGAGTTCAGGACCAGGCTGGGCAACATAGTGAGACCTCATAAATAAATAAAAATAAATTAGCTGGGTGTGGTGGCATCCACTGCTCAGGGGGACTGAGGTGGGAGGATCCCTTGAGCGTAGGAGGTTGGGGCTGCAGCGAGCCATGATCTCACCACTGCACTCCAGCCTGGGCCACAGAGCAGGACTCTGTCTCAGAAAAAAAAAGCAACTTTTGCAGGGGAATTTACCATACCTAGAACTTACCGGAACTTAGATCCAGACTTCCCCATGGGCTCCAACAAAGAACAAGAAACAGCTCGTCCCGTAGAAGACGGGCAGAGGCTTGAACAGATGCCTCATGAAGAAGGACGTGCAAATGGCCCCAAGCCATGGGAAAGAGCCCTTGGCGTCTACCTTGGGGTAAGCCCGGGAAAACCCCGAACCTTAGATGCACCGCACGTGATGGCAGGTGTCTACTGAACACCGTGCCAGCCAGGCGGGCGTCAGGTCCCTGCTAACCCTTTCCACCTGGTGTGCTCGCTGCTGGGTCAACTCCCATCTTGCTTGCGCTTTTGATCTTCCCATGCTTTGTTTGAATTTCTTCTTTTTATTTTTTAATCATCCTTCTTTCAAATTGCCTTGGAAGTTAGGTACTTTCCTTTATTTTATTTTTTGTAGAAACAGGGTCTCACTGTGTTGTTCAGGATGGTCTCAGACCCCTGGCCTCAAGCCATCCACCCACCTTCACCTTCAGAGTGCTGGGATCACACTGTGAGCCACCGTGCCCATCCCTCCTTTCGTGGTGTTCTTACAGCATGCCCTAAACTTCCAGGGTCTGATGCTGATTAATGGCTTTATCCGCCTCCCCGAAGTACCCAAGATACTAGACCGCTTCTGTGCACTTCCCCTCTCGAGTTGTAAGCACTTGGTGTGCTTTAAATTCTGTACACTTTAGACCCCCCACATGCTGCTGTCTTGTACGTTGGTATTTGTTTAGGTTGGCTGGTTTTGTGCTCCATCTCTTGGGCTGTACCCTCTCCTTCCTCCTCCGTCCTTCTGGTTTTGTCCTTGCGTCTGTGACCAGTTTTCCTCCGCTTATGCTGCGGCCTTGAGCTTTCTTGGATTTTCTTTCAGATGACTCTGCTGGGGGTGCCCTCTCAGTCTCTGTCTGAAAATGCCTTCAGTTGTCCTTCATTCTTGGCAGAGCTTTTCACTGTGTGTCGTTTTCTTGGTTGACTTTCTTTCAGCCCACTTTCGACATGAGGCTGCCAACCTCCAGCTTCTGGCGTTGCCGTGGAGAAGCGGCTGTCAGGTACACTGCTGCTCCCTTGGGCGTGTCTGCCACCTCCTGGCCCCAGCTGCTTCTGACGTTTACATTTTTAAACTTTTACATAATTTCAAAGTTAGAAGTTGCCAAAGTAGTATAAATAATTCCTGCATACCTTCTCCCAGATTGGCCAGTGTCAGCATTTTTGCCGTATCTGCCTTATCATTTTCTCTCTCAGTACATGCACACGGGTCTTTTTCTCAGCAGTTTGAGAGTGACTTGCATCTTTATCCCAGCATAGAATAGAATGCATTTCAGCAGGGAAACACTTGGGTGCACCCACACAGAAAGAGATGGTGAAGGGGTCAGACTCTGCCCTGTTCAGGATAAACTTTGAAACCGGCTCAGAAGTCACTGTGTGTGAGACGCAGGGGAGACCCAGAGGCGCAGTGTGAGCGAGAGTGACAGCAGATCAGGCTTGCTGCGTATTGGGAGGGGGCTTTGGTGGAAATTGCCAGCACAGAGCAGGGCCATGAGGATGGAGGGAGCCCGGGGGTGGCCAGCCCGATGGCCAGTGTCTCAGTGGCATCTCCCTGGGCTGCAGCCTGAGAGGGGCAGGGCAGCAAGCATGGCTGCCCTCTGGAAGCCCCACTCTCATTATTGACATGCAGGTTCACAGTCTAGTTCCTGACATCGTGGAGACCAAGCCCTTCCCTGGGGACGGGAGGAGAGACTGGGAGCAGAGGGAACAGAACATGATCCTGAGAAGCTGGGGATCTGACCCCGGGCCAGCAGAGTGAGCTGCAGAAACAGTGGGCAGGCCCCACATGGCCACCTTACAGCCTGGATTTCTTTCCGAAATAGTTTTTTTTTGTTCGTTTGTTTTTTGTTTAGGGACGGGGTATCACTCTGTTGCCCAGACGGGAGTGCAGTAGTGCAGTCACCGCTCACTGCTGCCTTGAGTGCCTGGGTTTAACAGATCCTCCCACCTCAGCCTCTGGAATAGCTGGGACCACAGGTGCGCACCACTGTGCCCCACGAATTTTGAAAAAAAATTTTTTGTAGAGGCAGAGTCTTGCCATCTTGCCTAGGCTGGTCATAAACTGAAGACTTTTAAGACGGTCTTCGTTAATGAAAATTAGCAAGACTCTGTTTTTCATTTCTCCACTGATTCAGTAGTATTTAGTTTTTCGTTGTTTAAAAGGAACATTAAATCGCTTTTGCTTCTCCTTTGCAATCATAGTTCTTGATTTCGTATTACTGAATGGTTGCATTAAAATCCCTTTTGACTAATTATGAGGTTGGAAACTCTAAAGTCTGTTGAGCAGACAGCTTGTGTCAAGTGAGGCAGCTGGTGATTTCTGGACACTCTTGATTCCATCTGAGCCTCCTTTTCCAGCACAGCCTTATCCTGAACACCTGATTTCGGGGTAACTTCTTATAAAGCCCACTGTGTGTTATTGTGGACACGTTCCTCCTGGTGTCCCCCGTGTGGTGACAACCAGAATGCCTTCGGGTTTCCAGCACTCGCCGCCCTCGCTGGTGTAAAGCTTACCGCTCTGTTCCATGTCCTGCGTCTCGGATCAGCACCACAGTCTGTGTTTCCTGTGCTTCTGCTGGGGTGGCCAGAGGCTGCCCAGAAATGACCCAGATTCACACCCCAGCCTCCTGCTCCCCTGTAGCATGCTGGGTTTCTGTCCTCCGCAGCGTTTGCCGGAAACATACGTGGTTCCTTTCCGTCCTGTCCTTCATTCCTTCACTTGCTGGCCTTCCCTGGGAGGCAAGGGCAGTGAGTTCTTGGGTTTGGTGTCCCGGGGCAGTCCTGGGGCAGGTGTCCAGTGGACGGATGTGTGCTGGGTGGGTGCGGAGGACCCTGCAGAGCACGCATTGGAGCCCTTCTGCTATACTCGCTCACCCCCAAAGGGAGTCTGCTGCGTGCCGGCCCCGTGCTGCTGAGAACTGGGTGCACATGGCCCCACTTGGTCCCCATTGCATCTCTGCCCCAGAATGGAGGTGCAGAGAGGTCAGGTGTGTGCCTGGTGCCGTAGGGCAGTGGTTCCCCAGGTGGGGTGTGGGCACCAGCAAGGACAGTGGTAAAAGAAAAACCTAATGTAAAGGACTTTAATTGAACAACCTGCGATTCTTGGATTGACAGCCCCTTGAGCCAGAGTAGACTCATAGACTCCAGAGCAGCCCTGTGGTGGGAGAAGATTTATGGACAGGAAGAGGAAAGCGACCTACGGAAAACGGAAGAAAGGCACAGAAACAGCCGATTGGTTACAGCTCACCATTTGCCTTATTTGAACACAGCTCGAACAGTTAGCTACACGTGATTGGCCAAAACTTGGTGATTGGCACAAGTATAGGCTATGATCTGTTTACACCTCCACTTGTCATGGTTCGTGATGCACAAAGAAACCTTTAGGTGGAACTTAAAATATATAAGGAGGCAGCTGTAGGTGAAACTAGATTTATCAGCGGGTTGCTTGGCTTGGGACCTTGTTAGAAATGCACGTCTTGGGCTCTACCCGGAACTATTGCTGCAGAGACGAAGGGGGGCCTGGCTGGCTGGCTGTGCCGACGAGCCCTAGGCAGGCAGCTCCAGGGCCATGGGGGCCCAGCTCCCCCCAGGCTTGTCTGGCCCGGAGCTCCTGCTCCCCCTGCTGTCGCACACGTGAAGCTGTTCCTGCACGCAGGCCAGTCTCACAGGGGTCGCCACGGAGCGTGTGCACCACTTTCCCCGTCTCTTGATTCCTCATTGGGCATTGAGGTTTTCCCGTGTCTTGGCTGTTGTACCTGGCAGTTCTGCGGAGTAACTGCTGCGGACACACAGTATGACGGGATGGAGAAGCCATTGCGTTTCACCCTTTCGTGGCCCTTCCTTTCCCCTTCTGAGTGAGCTCTTGGAGGTGAGCCGTGGAGGGCAGCGTCCCTCTACATCCTGTCTGGCGTTGTCGAATACAGCCAGGTGGACTCCAACGGGGGGAATGGGCGGGGTGGGGGGGGGTGTCTGTCAGAGCAGGCAGCATCTTCCTACTGTCCCCAGCCCCTTGTTTCTCAGCCTCTTCCGTTCTCTGTGGAGGTTACGTGGCCAGTTAGAGTGACCTCTGGCTGCGACACCAGGCAGAGTCACAGCGGGCACAGTGCTGGCACAGATGCTGGCGTGATGGGCCCTGGAGCTCTGACTGTCCCCCTGCTCACTGCCACACCCTGCAGGGCGCTTACTGTGACCCTGTTATGTAGGTGGCAAAATGGAGGGACAAAGTGGTAGGATCTTGCCTGAGGTGCTGAGAGGTGGGAGTTGCGTCTGGCCCAGCCGTGCTCGACCCTTCCAGGGTGCTCTGGCCGGTAACGGAGGGAATTGACAAGCCTCACTCTGGGGAGGGAGGTGGTGGAGATGGCGGCCAGGTGTCCCTGGGCAGTTGTGGCAGGGCGTTGTCTCTGGAGAGATGGCAGGCGTTGGGGGCGCCTCTCAGAGGCAGACACGGTACCTATGTCAGACATCTCTGGACACAGTGAACTGGAGGTGAAGTGTCTGGTATGCCTGACACTTCACCTCCGTGTACCTGGGGGAGCCAGAGGTGGGGGAAGCGTGTGCCTGAGGGAACCAGAGGCGGGGGTAGTGGTGACAAGAGGAAGAGCTGGTGTGAGAGAAGGAGCTGGAAGGAGCTGTGGTGGATGGCTGCAGGGGAGGCCATGATCAGCCTCCACAGGTGCCTGCCCCTGTGTTACAGGTTTGGGAATTGAGGACGTGGCCAGCTGAGGGTGGCCTCAGCCAGAGCTGTTTGTGGCATGGCGGAGGGTGGTGGAGAAGGAGAGGCAGGGGGTTGAACACCCATAAGGTGAGGGGGTGGAGCCAGCACATTCGGGTAGTATGTGCCCATTGTGGCTCCGGAGGGTGGGAGAGCACTGCTGGCTGAGGAGGTGGCACATGGGTGAGTGCCCACCAGGGGAAGTGGGGCTGGGCAGCCTGGCGCCTGGGCACTCTCTGCCTTTTGCATCCTATCAGTGAGGCTGGGGTCGTGCTGGAACGGGCCACAGAGGCTGGGCACCGGCCCAACTGTCCTGGCGGGGCTTGTCCTGGCTCTGTGTTTTATTTTTGGTTTATGTAATGTTTTTTTTCATTGTTGAAAAAGAGACTATAAAAGTAAAGTCACATGCTTCACCTTACAGTGGTGAAAAGTAGCACGGAGGCCTCCATCCCTCCCTACAGGGGCCCGTGTGCTGGACCTGGAATGCCTGTCTTCATTTCTTTGTCTGAAACAGAAATGGGCTTCTCCTCTGTTCTGGATCCTGCCTCACGGCACCACCTGCAGGCCCTGCATTTGAACGCAGCCCTGCTGTGAACAGGACTGGACTCCGATTTCTCTGCTTTCTGTCTGTGAGTGGCAGTCCAGTCCACCCCACCGTGCAGTGCTCGAGCAGCAGGGCCCGCACTGGCCCGTCTCTCCTGTGCTTGTCTCTGAGCAGGGACACCCATCCACCTCCGGCCTGATAGGTTTCACCACTGTCTAATTGTCCCCTTCCCCCACAGGGCGGGTGCCAGTCTTTCCCTGCCCCCGCTCCATGGGTGGTGTGTGGTTTCGCATGCATCGGGCTGCTCTGGTCGTTGGTGAGGCCTATTTCGTGTCCTCGTTACCAGCTGTCTACTGTGATTGGCTCACCGTGGCCTCAGGATGCCGTGCTTCCGATTCATGTGGCCACCGCTGAGCAGTCGGTGTTTTGGGTACTGCCCTAGGAGTGATAGGAGAGGGGTGACAGTCAGACCTAGAGAGACCTAGAAAGCAGCCAGTACTTGGCATCTTCTGTTTGCACAGCTAGAAGATTCAACTTCTCCGTGGCCACTCGGAGCAGAGCTTGCCACAGAAGTGCCTTTTTTCTTGTCACCTTGGTTCTGTTAATTCTGAAAATGATTGCTCAGATGGTGTGTCCAGAAGCAGTCGGGTCACTGTTGGCATGGTCACTCCTTTTGGGCCGCTGGGAGGTGACTTTGCTGGTTTTGCCATGCTCAGGAGCATCCAGGGGTGTCCAGGGGCTGGTGTTGGATTCCCCAGGGAGGGCCATAGTCTTCCACCTGCTCAGGACACACTGGAGGTCAGCATTCCCGTTTTATAGGTGGGAAAATGCAGAGAGGTGATGTCACTGGCCAGGGCCCGCAGCTGGGAATTGAGCCCAGGCCGTCTGGTTGATAAGTGGCAGCCCCCTCTGCAGCAAAGCCCCTCGTGCCTCTGTGAAGGCTGTGCCTCTGAGGAAGGTCCAGGCCGATCCCATTCTCTGCTCCCAGGAGTGCCCCTGAGGCCTGTAGTTCCTGGAGAGCCAAGGAGTGCAGGTGTGGAGAATGGGGGCCAAGACCAGGGCGCCAAGGACCCTGCCAGGGCTGATGGACAGAGAGGGGCCTTCTCTAGGACTTGGGGACTGGATGGGCCACTGCAATGGGAATGCAGTGCCGCGGAGGCCAAGCCAGTCTCCACCAGAGGGCGCTGCTGGCCACTCGGAGGGAGGCGGGCGCTGGGCCCAGCCTGCAGGGTCCTGGCTGTGAGCACAGACAGAACCAGAGTGGAACCCTGACCACGTGAGTGTGACTCCACTCTGGAACCCCGACCACGTGAGTGTGACTCCCTCTGTAAGGTCTCTCGTGCTGCTGTGGGGTCGAGCCGGTGAGCACCGGGGAGTGCACCAGATGCCTGGGACAGAACAGGAATGGGGTGCCAGTGCTGCACAGCACACATGTGTGCACATGTGCCTGAGGAGCTGGACATGCATGGCTGTCCCTTTATCAGGCATGTGGTGCAGCCGCGGCGGGAGAGCTTGTGTGCTCACCTGAGTGGGCGCCGGCTGGCATCAGCGCCTTCACCCCTGACGGTGAGAAAAGGTATTGTCTTAATCGAACCCCTCTGTCCTGTTTACTTTAACCTCCCTGCCCCAGTGCTGGAGTCTTGTGTGAGGCCTTCTGGCACCTGTTAGGTCGAGGGCCCGGGATTGGTTCCCCTACTGAGCTCCAAGCCCAGGAGGCCGGTAGTACCCGCGCCTGGTTCCATGCCCAGCTCATGATGGGGGCCGGTGTTTGAGTACCTTTTCTGAAGGGGGCACCGGGAGGAGGTCTGTGTTTGCCCCAGGGTCGACCCTGGGGTAAGTGTTCACTTGTCGAGGTCTCTCTGAAGGTAGTGCCCTGCTCAAGGACTGCCGTCCACCGCTGCCCCCACTCTTACGGTGCGTGGGGACCTGGAACCGGTCACTGCTGAGATTGGGGCTCCCGGCGGCTCTCCCTGTCGGGGTGGGACTCTCTGAACCTCACGAGCTCGTTCCACGGTTATTGCCAGCAGACGCATGGCTGAGCTTGCATGCAGGCGTGGACCTGGGCCAGCGCACTCTGTGCTGTGGCTCAGAGCTCCTGCTTGGCGGGACTCCTCGTGAGCCCACTGTGTGAAGAGAGAAGCAGTGTGGGTGTCGCTCAGCAGCTGTGGGTGGGGGCTTCTGGGAAGGACAAGGACGTGGCCTGCGGCGATGTAAGTCTCCGCGTCATGGTGCACTTGCTGTTCCCCGGGCGCTCCCGTCCCACTAGCACGCTGAAGGGCGGAGAGACAGGGTTCTGACTGGCGAGCACCAGTGAGCCTCTGTGTTGGCCCTGCTTCCCGACCCCACTTGGATAAGCTCCCGGGGAGTTTCGGAGAGGCAGACACCCACAGGGGCAGAGTGCAGAGGAGACAGGAGCAGACACACTTTGGAAGTTGGAAAGCTGAGGCTCAGGTGGAATGAACGCACACTCAGGAAACCTGAAATCTGACCAGCAGGGGAAGTGTTTTCACGGAGAAGCTGTGGTGCAGTCTGGGAGCCCCTTGGATGGCGAAGCTGAAGACAGCAGAGGTGGCCTGGAGGCTGGAGGTGTATCTAGAAGCAGCTGGACACCCCTTCATGTCTGATCTGAGTCTGGAGGATTAGTCCGAGCATGTGGGATCATAGCACTGTCCACTGAGACCCAGGCGCAGTGGAGGGCGTCATCCTGCACACGAAGCCTTGACAGCTTTCCGCATCCACTGTGGATGTCCCCTTCTGCCCCCCCCACACCGGGTCCTCAGGACCCCAGCAGGTAAGGTCCACCCTCCAGGCAGAGAATGGGAGTCTCCCCAGCCAAGAGAAAAAACCCTCAGGCACTGCGAGTGGGGAGGATGGGCTGCCCTGTGTCCCTTCGTGTTCTGAAATGTCAGTGTGTTCCCTGATGTGGCCTCTGCATTCAATGGTGTGGATGCTGGGTGAGTCCCTTCAATCTGGTAAGTCGTTTCCTGTGATGCTGGAAAGGTGTTGAATACAGCCAGACTCCCCCAGCGTAGCCCCCCTCCGTGCACCTGGAGCCGTCAGCGAGCTCTGCAGTGCCTCCTGCCACGTGTGATGTGAGGGCTGGGGTCACCAGATAGACCAAAGCAGATGAAAAAGCAGGAAGCCAGCCCAAACCACAGAGTAAAGCAGAGCGTTCGTGAGTCTCCTCAGAGTTGTAAAGACCAAGTAGCAAGAGCAGACGTGTACAGAAAGGAGCGTCCGGCGCACAGCAAAGAGTGCCTGAGAGGAGGATCAGACAGCCAGTGAGGCGTGGGAGATGGTGCTGGGCGCCCTTCCCAGCAGGCAGACCGCGCCGGGCAGGGTATCAGGCGCAGACATCAGGAGCGCAAAGGTACGAAACCGAGCATCGGGCAGGGGTCGCTATAGCTTGGTAGGAGTTCCAGGAAGAGCAGGAAATAGAAGGGAGGAAATCGTCAAAGGAATGCCACAGTTTTCCAGAAATGAATTCACAGGTGAAATTGGCTCACACAGTGTCCAATGCAGTGAATGAAAAGGCGACATCAGAAGATGCTAGGGATAAAGAGCGTATGTTTAAAACTTCCAGAGAGAAAAACAAAGCAAAACAAAACCCCTTCGTCTGTTTGTGCTGCTGAAACGATACCTGAGACTGAGTGGTCTACAGAGAACTGAGGTTTATTGCTTACAGTTTGGAGGTTTGGAATTCCGAGATTGAGGGTCACATGTTTGCCCAGAGCCTTTGTGTAGTGTCACCTCGTGGGGAGAGGTGGAAGGGCCGGAGGTGGAACTCAGAGCCCCAAGCCCTTTCAGAATCACATTAATCCATTCGGAGGGCAGAGCCTCCCCCATTCCTAATCACCGCCCACCAGGCCCCACCTCCAGCCCCACCCCTAATCACCGCCCACCAGGCCCCACCTCCAACCCCACCCTAAACACCGCCCACCAGGCCCCACCTCCAGCCCCACCCTAAGCACCGCCCACCAGGCCCCACCTCCAGCCCCACCCTAAGCACCGCCTGCCAGGCCCCACCTCCAGCCCCACCCCTAATCACCGCCCACCAGGCCCCACCTCCAGCCCCACCCCAATCACCGCCCACCAGGCCCCACCTCCAGCCCCACCCCTAATCACCGCCCACCAGGCCCCACCTCCAGCCCCACCCTAAGCACCGCCCACCAGGCCCCACCTCCGGCCCCACCCCTAAGCACCGCCCACCAGGCCCACCTCCAGGCCCCACCCTAACACCGCCCCGCCCCCCACCCCCAAGCACCGCCCACCAGGCCCCACCTCCAGCCCACCCCCTAAGCACCGCCCACCAGGCCCCACCTCCAGCCCCACCCCTAAGCACCGCCCACCAGGCCCCACCTCCAGCCCCACCCTAAGCACCGCCCACCAGGCCCCACCTCCAGCCCCACCCTAATCACTGCCACCAGGCCCCACCTCCAGCCCCACCCCTAATCACCGCCCACCAGGCCCCACCTCCTAGCGCTGCAGCACTGGGTGTTCCGTTTCCGGCACATGCTTTTTGGGGACACTTTCAGAGCCTAGCACCAGGTCATCTACAGTGTACTGAGAACCAGAATATGAATTCCAACCTGGAAACTAGAAGACGGTCTTCAAAACGTGTTCAGAAAAGGATTTCCAGAGTAGACCTCGGCATCAGTACATCAATTCTGTGAGAATAGAATGAGAATATTTTCTCACGTGTGAATTCTGAAAAAATTACTTCCCAAGCACCGCCTTCAGGAAGTTCTGAGGAGGTCGAGTGTGAGGAGAGAGGAAGGGTCTAAGGATGTGGAGAGAGTGGGCAACGGGCGTCAGGACCACCGTGTGTGGCTGTGCCGGCAGTGGGGAGTCAGAGATGAGACTTTGCCCCTTGTCGTCAGGAACGGCTTGGAGCCTCCCGGGGAGGCCCAGGGCTCTTCCCCAGCAGTGTGGCACTGGGGGGCCACCTCTGCCACCCGTCTTGCCTCAGGCCCATCTTGGGTCTTCCACATTCCGAACAGGCTGCACCTGGCTTCAGTGTGAACAACCGGAGTGACAGCGCCTTACCCGAGACTGGTGGAGGGGTGCCTGCTGCCGGCAGTCCTGAGACACACGTGTTGGTGGTGCCCGCCCACGCTTTTCATTCTCCCTGTTGGACCTGCAGTGTCTACTTGTTAAAGACATTTTGAGGGAAAACCAGTTTACTTCTTAAAACGGAGGTAAATTCAACCCAAGCCCTGTGTTCCATCCTGAAGAAAGTTCTACTGATGGAGTGAGTTGTCCTGACTGTGGTACCAGCCACCTAGGAGCCCACCTGATGGGGTGGCCACAGCCCCCCAGCCTGTCTCCACAGCTCTCGCCTTGTCTGTGCCTCAGCAGCTTCTGCTTGCATTGGAGAAGCTGGGCATTTTCTTTGTAGGCCTTTTCACTCTTCCCGAAATTAAAATAGTTTTTTTTTTTTTTTTTTTTTGAGACGGAGTCTCGCTCTGTCACCCAGGCTGGAGTGCAGTGGCGCGATCTCGGCTCACCGCAAGCTCCGCCTCCCGGGTTCATGCCATTCTCCTGCCTCAGCCTCCCGAGTTGCTGGGGCTACAGGCGCCCGCCACCTCGCCCGGCTAGTTTTTTGTATTTTTTAGTAGAGACGGGGTTTCACCGGATTAGCCAGGATGGTCTCGATCTCCTGACCTCGTGATCCACCCGTCTCGGCCTCCCAAAGTGCTGGGATTACAGGCTTGAGCCACCGCGCCCGGCTTAAAATAGTTTTTTTTTTCTTCTGATTGTGGTGATGATGTATTTTGACATGGAAAATTCCAACAATTTATGGAAATATAAAGAAAGTAAAATACACAGGCTTACCCCTAAAGCTCTGGAGGTATGTACCTTCCAGCTGTCACCAGGCAAGCCTGGCTCTGGCCACCTGAGTGCCCTCACAGCCCTGGCTCTGACTTCCCAGGTCCCCTGCAGCCCTGGCGCTGACCTCCCGGGTCCCCTGCAGCCCTGGCGCTGACCTCCCGGGTCCCTGCCTGCTGGGCTCTTCTCCCTCTTTGATGACTGCATAGCCGGACTTGCTAAAGAGGCCCTGTGAGTGTGTTAGGTGGTTTCCAGCATTTTCTTTCATGAGCAATGCTTCTTTCAGGTTTATTATTCGTAGTCACTCAGAGTTTGAATACTTGAGATAAATTCCCATTTTACATTCTCAACGTTCTGAGGAGCTTCTCAGCCAGGGGTGCCTAGCACTGGCTGTCATTGGAGGGTTTTGTCTTCAGTTGCTTCTAAATTAGGGAAGTTGATCTTCTTGTGGTTTTGACCATTTGTAGTAATTGTCTGCCTATGGATGGTGTTTTCTTTGCCCCTTTTTTGGGGAGGGGATGATGGTCATTTTGTTCTTACTGGTTTGCAGACATTCGTATTTGTATATGAGGAGCTTATTCACTCAAACGCTTTCAGGTTCCACCTGCTAGCACTGCCCCTGTTCTCAGCCCCTAGGACAGAGCAGAAAATCACGGCTGTGCTCCCACTCCTGCTCCCGTTGGACTGATAGGACCCAGCAAGACACAGAGCAGATGGCATTGCTGGTTGAGGTGGAGGCTGGGGTCTCCTAGGTGACATTGGACAAAGGCTGGCAGGAACGACGTTGGGGGTGGGAGGAACAGTCTGCAGGCTCCTGGGGCTGAGGACTCCGGGGCAAGGCTGGCCTGAGGGGGCATGTGCCTGACCCTGAGAGGGAGAGGCAGGCCCTGGTGACTTGGTTTGAGGAGGGTTCTCTGACTGAGGCCCAAGGCTGGATCAGGGCTGGCTGGGTGGCCAGTGCAGAGGCTGCGTGGAACTCTCTGTGCATGAGGGACTGGGCTGCCAGGCCACCTTGCCCTGCGGGGGGGACAGCTGTTGCACCCGTCTGTTCCCAAGGGTGCCCTGTGCTGTGTCTCCTCCCTGCACAGCCTCAGCCATGGACCCCCACTTGAGGAATCTGAAGTATGGGCGGTGGCACCTCCCACTCTAGTTTTCCCTCTTGCCTTGTGCCTGTCACCCTTGGAATGTGGGGTACTCCCACATATGACGCATTTTCTCCAGTTTCAAAGACGAAAACAGCATTTCCAATTAGAGGGGAATGTGCCCCTGCAGGAGCAGCCCACCTGCCCGCCTGGTGCCTTTTTCCCCTGGGAGTGGGCTTCCAGGTCTTCAGTTGCCTTCCTCCCAGCCTTCTGGAGGCCACCCTATTACCCCCTTTACCAGACACCTCCGGCCAGAGCCCTGCCCCAGGCGCACCCCACACCCAGCGTCCACAGCAGGACAGGGAGGATGGTGTTTGTTTGAACTATCACCTCGGGGGTCTGTGCAGTGACGTTTGACCACACCCTTTGCAGTGTAGCCGGTATGTGCCCAGGAAGCTGCCCTGCCCACCCAGAACTGCCTGCGCGCATATCAGGAGTGCCCGTTCTCCCGCAGGCCTATGGTGGGTGGCTTTGCTGAGTTTTGTGAAGGGGAGGGCAGGGCATCAGTCACCTCCGTGCATCTCTCGGGGTTGTGTCTGTCTTTGGAGACCCCCCACTGTTCCAGAGTGCAGGGGCACATTTCCATTTCTTTCTGGCATTTTTCTAAGGAAAAGCTGTTTCTCAACTGATCTCAGTATTTTTTGGGGAAAAAAATACTGACAAAAACATTGATTTCCAGTTTTTCTGTTTGAGCCCCTGCAGGCCAGATGGCCATGGCAGGACCTGGGGTCTGACCCGTGACCGAGAGGGTCCCCACAGCCAGGGGTCCTCAGGGGTCGGCGAGTGGGCACTTCGGGCTGACTTCTCACCAGCTCCAGGGGTGGGGGTTGTGCTCTCACAGGCCACTGCTCCTCCCTTGTGGGGCTCCCAGCTTCCTTCCTGTGGGACTCAGGGACTCAGCCTGGACTAAATTTTGCAGCCAAGGTTTTTATACCAGCCAGAGAAGGGTGGGGTGGCCTGGCAGGGCTCCACCACCCTGTTCTTAGGCAGCCTGGGCACTAGCTGCCTGTGCTCAGCGCCTGCTGGGCTTGGTAAAGCTGGGGGTGGGGAGAGTGCAGAGTGACAGAGAGGCGGAGTCTCACCTGTCCCCTGGCTTTTCTGAGCCTGTGAGCTCCTGCCGGGTCATGAGCGCTCTTGTTTGTTTTAACCACCAGTCCACGCCCCTCTGCCTTGCCGTGAGCAGGTGAGTGTGGGGGCTCCTCCGCTTTTTTCAGTGGCATGATAGATGGGGGCCCTTAAGTCCTCCTACCTGTCCCCCAGCCCAGGGGTTTTCCTGGATGAGCGAAACCCGGGCTTCAGGAGGGAGAGGGGTCAGAGATCCCTGGAGGCCCCTGCCCTCCCACAGCCAGTGGTTGGCTGGGGGCCAGGAGAATGACTAGACAGGCTCAGGCTCCAGTAGCCACGTTAGTGTTCAGAGTTTGGCTTGACTTGAACTTGAAATGGACAGTTTTGGAGGTGCAGTGGTACATTACTCTGCCTTCTAAATTTATACTGAAATCTTGGCCCCCGGCCCTCCCGCTGATGGCTTCAGGCAGTTCTTTCTGCATGACCTCCACCTGGCTCCTGGCCTCCTGGCAGTCAGTGATCACCCTCACCCCAGGAGGACACTTGACCCCCAGCCCGGCCGCCCGTGTCTTCCTTCCTGGATGTCCCCGGGCCCACGGGCTGTGCTGTGCTTCGAAGGCATACTGTCTGAGGGTACGAGGCCTGTGGCACTGCATGGGACTTCTTTCAGGGCTAGGATGACCCTGGCTTGCTTCAACCCATCTCTGCATGCTGGCAGCGCCACAGCCTGTCCATGCCCCATGGACGTTGGCACCTCCAGGTCGGCTGTGGAAGAGAGGCCCCTTGCACTAGGAAGAGAGGCTGTCGCTGTCTCCTGCCAGCGTGGCGTGGAAGAAAGCTGTTGTGTTTTGGGCGTTTTCCTCCTTGGTGCAAGGCTTGTTGGCCAGCTTGCTAGGAGCAGGGATGGGTTTGGGGTAGACTTGATGGCACTTTCTCCTCCTCTGCCGACTGGGCTGTGGGCCCCCTTGGGAAAAGGAGACGAGCCAGGGTAGGATGGGTTTGTGCTTTGCTCTGGGCTGGGCATGTAGGAATAAGCTCTTTCCCCTTCCACACGCTGCTCTCCTCTCTTGGGGGACAGTTACGTGTGAAGGAATGACCTTGGCTGCTGTGTGAGGGGAACTGCGGGGCTTAGGGGGCCGTGTCCACCCCTGCACCAGTGGCTCTCCCTGCAGAAACCTGCCCCCCCCCGCACATCCCCTCCTAGTCCAGACTGCGTCTTCCTCATGGTCTGTGGTCTCCTTTTGATTGGTGTTGCCGATGGACGCGTGTGTCCTGAGCAGTCTCTCCCCACCTCCAGCCCGGGTTTTACTTGCTTGGCAACGCCAGTTTTCCCTGCTTCTGATGCGCAGTATGTGGCAATGCCAGTTTTCCCCGCCTCTGATGCGCAGTATGGAGGCTCCTCGTGGGGGTTGACTACTGTGACGTCCAAGGCTCCATGCAGCGCTCCTGACTGTCCGAAGTCACAGAGCAGCTTTTCTCAGGTGGCTCCTGAGACGTTTCTTTTTTTTTTTTTCTTTTTTGAGATGGCGTCTCCCTCTGTCACCCAGGCTGGAGTGCAGTGGCACGATCTCGGCTCACTGCAACCTCCACCTCCCAGGTTTAAGCAATTCTCCTGCCTCAGCCTCCCGAGTAGCTGGGACTACAGGTGCCCGCCACCACGCCTGGCTAATTTTTTGTATTTTTAGTAGCAGATGGGGTTTCACTGTGTTAGCCAGGATGGTCTCGATCTCCTGACCTTGTGATCCGCCCTCCTTGACCTCCCAGAGTGCTGGGATTACAGGTGTGAGCCACCGTACCCAGCTGGGTGGCTCCTGAGATGTTTCTATCACCGGGAGTAGCGACTTCTCACATTGCAGGGGATGAGCCTGGCGTATGGCCGACCTTGCCTCCTGGGGCTATCTGAAGCTGCTGGCTTCCCGGTGTGGTCCCCCGTGGGTGTGTTCACTGGGGGTTGTGGCTGGGGGTGGGGTTAAGGACCCTGGGCCCCAGGCCCTAAGGATAGTTTGCCCTCCAGGTGGCCCTGGGCTTTCCCCATTCCTGACGTGTGGCTTTCCTTCTTTCCATCTTGAAAACAGGTACAGCTTCTGTGATTGTGAAATCCTTCATATAAAAGCAACTGATTCCAGGCATGTTATCCTAGCACTTCGGGATGCCGAGGCGGGAGGATTGCTTGAGCCCAGGAGTTGGAGACCAGCCCAGGCAACATAACTAGACCTTGTCTCTACAGAAAAAAAAAAAAAAAATTAAAAATTAACCGGGTGTGATGGCTCACGCCTGTAATCTCAGCACTTTGGGAGGCTGAGATGAGAGGATCACTTGAGTGCAGAGGTGCAGGCTGCAGTGATCTATGATCGCACAACTGCACTCCAGCCTGGATGACAGAGTAAGACCGTCTCAAAAAAATAAACAGCAAAAAACAATTGGGAACTATGCAGTGAGCATACAGTAAGCACCATTTAGCAAAAATAAAGCATCATGAGCACAACAGCCCTCTGCTTTAGAAACATTGTCGAACGTTTCATTTTCGGATGTTAGGTGTGAAGCACACACACACAGGAAAGCACGCAGTGAACCCACACCAGCCCGTGTTATGCAGTGGGAAAACCAGCAGCCCCCGGGGGTCCCTGCGTCCGGCCCATGAGCTTGATGTCAGTGGAGTCACGAAGCCATTCCCCGCCACGTTTGCTGTCTCCGTTCACTGTCATACCTGCGGGGTTCACCCATGGTGATGTGCAGGCCCGTCCTGCACATCCGGAGTCCAGGGCTTCTCCTCGGGCTGTGGATTCTGTGTGTGTCTGGTCAGCTTTCTAACCCATGGTGATGTGCGGGCCCGTCCTGCACATCCGGAGTCCAGGGCTTCTCCTCGGGCTGTGGATTCTCTGTGTGTGTCTGGTCAGCTTTCTAGAGGTGTGATTTATATTCAGTAAAATTCACCAATTTAAAGCGTGTGTTTTGTTGTATGTATAGGTTATATGCAATACAGCGTATGCTTTGGTGTGTTCTGACAATGCATGTAGCCTTATACGCACCCCACGGTCATGATGCATGATGCATGCATGATGCATGATGCTTGAAGGCCCCACGTGCCCCTTTGAAGCCAACCCCTTGACGCGCCCTCGGCAACCATGGGACGCTTCCAGCACTGTCATTTGGGTTTTGCTGGAATTTCACGTAAATGCAGTCAGAGTTCCTGCTTTGTTTGTGTCTGCTTCTTTCACTTAGCTAGATGCTTTGAGATCCATCCGTGTGTGTGTGTCAGAAACTTGTTCCTTGCTGTTGGTGAGAAGCGGCCTTGTGTGGATAAGATAGTCTACTTGTTCCTTCACCGGTTTGTGGCCGTTTAGGTCATCTCCAGTGCTGGAGGCACGTGCTCAGTCAGGGCTGTCTACAAGGCTGTCTCCTGCTCTTGGCGTGCAGAATTGCCGGGTCCCACGGGAGGCATGTGTGTGACGTGGGACAGTCTCCTGAAAGTGGCTGTGGCCTTTCTGCCCCCCAGTGGTGTGCGAAGGCTCCAGTTTGCCCACCGCCTCTCAAGCCCTCGTGGTTGCCGTAGGTTCCTGCCATCCTGGTGGGTGTGGCGGGCTCGGACAGTGGCCGTGACTTGCATGCCATGCTTGGTGGTCCTAGCCGGTCCTATGTCTCTGGGGAAACGTCTGTTAGAATCTTCTCTGTTTTTCCCTAGATTAGATGCCATCTTATTGTTGAGTTTTGAGAGTTCTTTATTGTGGACTTAGTGCCTTACCAGCTGTGTGCCTTACCAGCTGTGTGATTTGCAAATGTTTTCTTCTGGTCTGTGGCTTGTCTTTGTTGTTTTAGTGGTGTCCACTGAAGTACAGGTGTTTTCATTTTGCAGTGCCGCTTGTGAGTACGTCTGTCTGCGCTGTGTCCTGGTGGCTGACTTCCACATGTAGGGTCCTGTGTGTTTGCTTTGCTGTTCCTGGGCTGAATCTTCACTTCCTCGGTTGGTCTAGGGCTGGCCCCTGGGGGGCTGGGTGTCCACATTTGAGTTTATTTCTGTCTTCACTGGTGGGACAGCAGGCATGAACAGGGTGGGACAGGAGACAAGTTCTGGTACCAGCCCACGCCCCGGGTCTGAAAATCTTGAGTGTCCAGCACTTGGGGGCTGGATTTGGGCTTCATGGGCCCTGCCACTGGCTTGTTCATCTTCCTGGGGCCTGGAAGCGCAGTGATGGAGATGCTCCAGGCTGCCCCGGGGCCGAGCTGCTGTCTGGAGCCCGGGTGGGCAGTCCTCTCGTGTGTGGGATCAGGCCTTGCCCCGTGGCTTGGAGATGTTACTGCGTCTTGTGCCAGTTTTACAAAAATGAGAGGAAAGTGGACAAATGGTGGATAGGTCCTCAAGGCTGGTGGTGGGGCCCTCCCCACAGCTGGGAGAGTAGCAGGGGCCTAGACTGCTGTGCGGATGAGACCCTGTTGAGAACATGTGCACATGCTGGAGGTGCCCTCGGAGCCCTTTGAACGTTACGTTGGGAAGCTCCCAGGGAAGGGGACAGTGTGAAGGTACAGCCTGAGCTCACCAGAAACACCTCTGGGTCCCCACCCCGGTGCCAGGATGGGTGTGAGTGCTGGGGTGTGGCCGTGAAGGAAGCAGGTGAAACCCTGGTTTCCTGACGTCACCATCTGGTGGTGGCGATGGGGGCAGGGTGGAAAGTAGACAGAGTCTGTGCCAGGTGGGAGGGCGGGGCCTGCTGTGAGCAGCAGGAGCGAGGCCAGGAGGTTGAGGGTGCAGGGGGAGGAGGCACCTGACCAGTGCAGACCCTAGAAGATGCCTGGAGGGAGAGTGGAGGAACCAGCGTCCGGCCTGTAGTGGGCTTGAGTTTGTGCACCTGTGGCTTGCTCAGGGTCCTAGGGGACCGAGAGGAATGGGGGGTCACAAGCTGGGGGTTGGGGGCAGGGAAGGAGCAAGAAAGAAGGGAGAACAGTTGCCAGACAACCAGTTACTCACACGCACATGCACGGATACACAGATACACTCACACTGGCAGGGTACACACAGGTACACACAGACACACACAGGTACACACAGACACACACAGGCACACACAACTTCCATGGGAGCCTGAATGGAGTGGGGCTGATCCAGGGGGCAGCTCTGTTAGGATTGTTCTTTGTAAGAACAGTTATGAACTTGGGTAGATGAAGTGCTGGAAAATCTCTTTGTCCACTCAGCTGGAGGCAGGTTCGTGTTTGTATGTGTGTATAGGTGGCTGCCCCGTGCCATGCGACCAGGGGATTCGTGTCTGTATGTGTGTATAGGTGGCTGCCCCGTGCCATGCGACCAGGGGATTCGTGTCTGTATGTGTGTATAGGTGGCTGCCCCGTGCCATGCGACCAGGGGATTCGTGTCTGTATGTGTGTATAGGTGGCTGCCCCGTGCCATGCCCCCAGGGGGTTCGTGTTTGTATGTGTGTATGGGTGGCTGCCCTGTGCCATGCCCCCAGGGGGTTCGTGTTTGTATGTGTGTATGGGTGGCTGCCCTGTGCCATGTGACCAGGGCTGGGGAGCTTTTTTATCATCCA
This sequence comes from Macaca thibetana thibetana, assembly GCF_024542745.1. NCBI lineage: Eukaryota > Metazoa > Chordata > Mammalia > Primates > Cercopithecidae > Macaca > Macaca thibetana. Next base: position 1,361,786 of record NC_065591.1, on the reverse strand, counting down.
TTTTCCCATGTGTAAAATGGGTGTGGAAATAACCTGCTCTGCTCCTCTTGCAGCATTAGGAGGCTCCATCCAGATACTCAGCACGAGGGTGCGGCGTGCATCCTAAAGAGACTGTGTTCCATTGGGCTCCCTCTGCAGTGCTTTGCCAACCAGTACAGGTGTTTTTGTTTGTTTTTTTTTCTTTGAGACAGACTTGCTCTGTCGCCCAGGCTGGAGTGCAGTGGCGTGATCTCAGCTCACTGCAAGCTCCATCTCCTGGGTTCAAGCAATTCTCCTGCCTCAGCCTCCCGAGTAGCTGGGACTACAGGTGCACCCCACCACGCCTGGCTAATTTTTGTATTTTTAGTAGAGACGGGGTTTCGCCGTATTGGCCAGGCTGGTCTTGAACTCCTCACCTTGTGATCCACCTGCCTCGGCCTCCCAAAGTGTTGGGATTACAGGCGTGAGCCACCGCGCCCAGTTAGATTTTTTTTTTAAACCTTCTCTACGCCTGCCGCTACAGAGGTTGTATTCCAGGACGCTGGCGAGGCTTGGAACCTCCAGTGTTACTTTTCAGTGTTTGTACAGGGTCTGTTTTCTAGATCTGAAAATGGCGGTGGTGGTGCCAGGACCCTGTGTGAACACCCTGTGGAGCTTGCATCCTTATCAGTAAAATGGGCGGGGGCAGATCTGGGGGCTGCCGGTTGAGGAACTTGAGGGATTCTGAAGCCTGATTATTCAGAGCCGGCTGGAGCGCTGCTCTTGGACTGGCTGTTCCCAGAACCCAGCTGCTCCCTTCTGTGGGCAGGCCCTGTAAGAGCCCCCCGATCCCCTTCAGATCAACCTTCAGCTTGATGTGGGTGTGGTTCCTTTCTGGGTAGTGTTGCCGATCCCTACCTTGGGGTCTACTTGCTTCAAAAGCCATTTTTGTGGGTCCTGGAACCAAGTTCAAAGGCAGTGTGTTTGTTTCCTAAAATGCACACTTGTGTTTCCTTTATCATTTATTTACTTAGGCAGTCAGGGTCTCATGCTCTCACCCAGGCTGGAGTGCAGGGGCGCAATCAGAGCTCACTGTCGCCTTGAGCTCCTGGCCCCTTGCCGTTCTCCCACCTCAGCTTCTCAAGTAGCTGGGGCTACAGGTACACCATGCCAGATAATGTTGAAGATTTCTTTGACGGGGGGGGTCTCCTTATGTTGCCCAAGCTGGTCTCAAACTTCTGACCTCAAGTGATCCTCTCACCAAGGCCTCCCAAAGTGTTGGGCTGGGTGGCTAAATTTGTTTTTTCTGCAGCAGGACCATGCTTTAGAGGGAGGCAGCCTTGATTTCCAATCAAAGGACTCCTTAGTAGCGGAGGGTCCGGTGAGGCTGTGGCGTCTGTTCCGGCTCTGCCGTGCAGAGGCCTATTGGCTGAAGTCGGGGTGCCTGGGACACACACACCTGTTTCATGTGGCACCCGGCACTTAGAAGGTTCTCTGTGAACGAGGCTCTTTCCTTTCCCTTGCACGTTGTTCCACGGTTCGCCTAGAGTCTTCTGACAAAGCCGGCCATTCGGCGTCTGTGCCCCAGTGTGGTCCCCTTCCCCTCAGTTCCCCTCGGGTGGCTGCTGGGCTTGCTGTGTGGTCGGGAGAGCAGGTCCCCGGCCTAGCCTAGGCGCTCCGTGCCGCAGATGTCTCGTGACACAGCTGCTGCGTAAGCCCTGGGGGTCTTCTGGGGGTCCGAGAGTGCCCTGCCCTGGCTGTCCTGACGTGCGTGACACAGCGTGGGTTTCTCCCCGCTCGCTGCAGCCTCCACCTCGAGTTCTCTGGCTGGCTGAGTCTACTCTGAAGGGAGCTGTGGGGGAAGAATTCACACACGGGGCTCTCCTGTCACCTGGGGGTTTTCAGTGCCACTTGTTTGACAGTCTTAGCTTCTGGGGCAGCTGAGAGCGTAGCATGGGTGCCAGGAGCCGCCAGCCGTGCGGGCTGCCCAGTGGGCAGGTGCTGTGAGACCTTCCATGGACGAGGCCCTGGCGGCCCCAGAAAACTGCCTTCTGAGTCCAGACCTCCCTTCTCACCCTCCCAGGTCTGACATCCCCCTTGGTGCAGCCGTCATTGTGATTTTCGACCTCATGGGCCATTTCTCAGCTATAAATTGCATAAGCTACTGAGAAAGGGTGGGATGCTGTCTGGAGTGCAGCCGAAGGCTGCCCCCTCCCACCTCCTTGCCCCTGCCAGTCTCCTCCCTGTTCTAGGAGCGCCCTGCTCCCATCACGGCTGGGGCAGGAGGCAAGCCTGGAGGGACGGGAAGAGCCGCAGATCCGACACTCGCTGCCTAGCCAGCCGCCCTGCCACAGGCCCTTTTCAACGGTACCAGATCCCACGTTCAACAGACAGGGCACGTGACTGGCTCTCCCCCAGTCCCATCCCTTGGCGCAGGTGCCACAAGTCCTGAGGTCCACTCCCCCCAGATGCCGCCATGGCCAGTGTTGGGGCTGTGGTTGCCTTCTAGCTGAGTGCTCGTTTAGTGCTGGAGTCCGCCCTAGTGTGGGTGACTGAGCCCTGGCAAGCACCGGGGCAGAGTGTTTCATGCAGATGTCACACCCGACGGGAGGGCGTCAGTGCTGCTGAGGATCCTCTGGCACCCTGGGTGTTGGCATCACCCTGGATGTCACTGTGCAACTGCAGGGCACAGGCATGGACTGAGAACATGAGTGAGAGGGGAGACAGGTTTCACTTGCTTGCCCTCCACTCACCCATCACCTCTCTGCTTTGAGGATTGCTTTCTTGCTCTGATGCTGACGGGGCATTTCTTTTATTCATTTAACAAATATTGACTGCCTGTTGTCCCCCTGTTCCGGGTGCCAGGAGTACAGTGGACACAAGACTCCTGCCCTTAGAGGCCTTACATTGTAACAGGAGTGCTGGACAGATGTGCCTGTCGGTCGCGGACTGAGGAGCGCCAGGTAGGGCGGCCAGAGACGTAGGAAACGAATGGCTGACCAGAACATGGGATGTCTGAGGAGGAGCGCTCCGGCCACAGCAAAGGGCAGGTGGCTGGCCCCGCAGCGTGAACATGCTGGGTGCCCAGGCCGCAGAGGAGACTCGAGGGACCAGAGCAAGGGGAGGTGGGGAGAGCACAGAGGCGGCGTGGGGAGCACTCAGGCTCATTCGCTGCACGGCGCAGGAGCCGTGAGGGGCTTTGAGCAGCTGGGGGTGGGGTCAGAGCTGACTTGCCGAGATCACACTCACAGTCACGTGGAGAGTGGATTGGAGGGTGGGGGCACAAGGGGGCCTGCCTGAGACCATGGTAGTGACACAGGAGGCCTGCGGAGGTGTGTGGGTGGGGGATGTGGGGGGAAGAGACACCTCCAGGCGTGGTTTGTGGGCAGAGCCGTGAGGACCTGCTGATGGGTGGAGGTGGGGTCTGAGGGGGTCCAGGGAGGACTCCTGCGTTCCTCTGAGGCAGTGGGAGGATGGAGCAAGTGTCCGGAGTTGCGAAGGACACCCAAGGAGCCAGTTCTGGAGGGAATGCCCCAAGTCTGAGATGCCCATTAGTCTAAAGGGGGACAATGGGCAGCCATTGGGCCAGGAGCCCAGCGAGGAGTTGCTTTTCTTTTATACCTTTACTGCAGTCTGCTTGACATACAGTGAACCACCTGTGTTTAAAGGGTGCAGCTTGACAAGTGTGGACATGTGCATGTGTACCCCTGAAGCCACGGCCACGCCAGGGAGAGAGGAACACACCCATCGCCCCGGGGTTCCGGTTTCCTCCTGCCTTTCTGGGACACTTCTCTCCCCACTTCCTAGCTCCCAGCCACTGACAAGCTTCCGTCGTCGTGGTCACACCTTTAGTTTCCTGGATTTTCCCGTGAACGGAATCAGTGTGAACCTGATGTTCACCTGGCCTGTGTCACTCAGCACACTTGCTGTAGGAGTCTTCCGTGTTCCACGTGTTTCCCAGGCCACTGCTATCTGTGGCTGAGGCACACTCTGTGGATGCTGAGGCCACGGCGTGTTGCCTCCCCATGGTGGGCGTGCAGGTCCCCTCCTTTCTGACCAGCACACTTGCAGCTGCCGTGAACATTTGTGTGCGGGCTCAGTAGAAACGCGTGCTTTCCATGAAGTAGCTGAGAGTGTGGCGCCCGGGCTGTAGGTGGGCATAGGCTTGATGCTTGTAGAAGCTGCCCAATGGCATTCTAAAGCAGTTCCAATGCCACCATTTTGCACCCCCACCAGCAGCCTCAGAGCCCTGCTTCTCGGTGCGGTGGCGGCACGTGGCATGCCCATCCCGTGGTCATCCCGCAGGCACGTGGCATGCTCATCTGTGGTCATCCCACGGGCACGTGGCCTGGCCGTCCCGTGGTCACAGCCGTCCCTTGTGTGGCTGCAGCATCCTGTGCTTGTGTTTGGCATTTCGCGGATGGCCAGCGATGTTGAGCATCTTTTCGTGTGCTTCATTTGGCTAATCATATCTCCTCTTTGGTGAAGTTTCTGTTCAGTCTTTTGCCCATTTTTTATTGGGTGACTTGCCTTCTTGTTACTGAGTAGTAAGAGGTCATTGTCTGCTTTAGATAGAAGTCCTCTATCAGATCTGTGTGTTTGAAAGATGTTTTCCAGCCTGTGGCTTGTCCTCGTTAGGTGGCCGGAGCTCAGGCATGGGCTGTTCATCTTCAGTCCTCTTCCGCTCTGTTTTCCTCTGCGGAGTTGCCGCTGCTGTGTCTTTGAGTTCAGCCACCTTGGCTTTGCAGCGGCCCACATGGTGCTCACCTCAGACATCTTCATGCCCACATCTAGAAGTCCAGTTTGGATTTTAAGAAAAATCTTCTTTCTCTCTGTTTACCACATCTCATGTTTCCTCTGGCTTTCTGGATGGATGGGATAGAGTTAGCATGACTTAAAACGTCGTTTACTGATTCTGCCATTCGGCCATTTATGGGACTTTTCCTGTGGTTCGATTTGACTCCAAGGAAGGGATTATTTTCCTTTCTTCCTTGAACATGTGATCTTTGGTTAGAAGTAAAACATCGTGAACTCTTGTTTTGTGCTGCATGCACACACGCACATGCATACACACACGTGCACACACGCACATGAGTTTTGTGAGCTAGCAGTGCTGTGCGTGCACCCTTGCTGAGAAGAGCTTGCATCCTCGAGCCACACCTGACCGTCGAGCTCTTCCGTTGTGGCCCCGTGGTGCCCCTACCACGGCTGCAATGCTGGGATGGAACATAAATCGCTCAGCTCAGGTAGCTCTGCTGTTCGGAGGAGCTGGGAGAACCGATGGAAAGCTGTCATTAGGAAAAAGACTGGTTGGGGTTTCATGGGGCAGCATCTCTCGAGAAATTCTGTGCGTTTCTTTGATAGAGGTTGGATTCATGGACTAATTTTAAAAGAAGGCTAAGTGATTTTGGTGGGTACACGTGTTCAAAGCCATGTGTTCAGGCTCACACCCAACTCAGTCGTAATTTTCCCGCATCACCCAGATGATTTGGAAGGAAATTCGGAACATGTTTCATCCGTGACTGTTTTCTGTATGTCTATAAAGAGAGGGATTCTTTTCCTTAAACATAAGATGTCTCATTATCATACCAAAAGTAGTGCTTTCTTCGTAGCACTGAGTATCCAGCCTTTATGTTTCTCTAGTGTCTCATGACTTGTATTTAGAGAGTTGAATGTGGATTCAAATAAGGCCCATGCATTGCACTTGGATGACAGATTGTGAAACTCTCTTAACTTTATATTTTGAAATCATTATAAATTCCTAAGAAGTTGCAAAAATAGCACAAATTCCAGGGCCACCCTCAGCTAGCCCCTACAGGGACAGCACCTTGGGCGACATTGGACCAGAGGTGATGGCACGGTGCCGAGTGGTCTGCAGGCTGCAGGCTCTGCCCCATGTCTCTGGATCCACTCTGCGCTTCCTGTTTGGTTTTTTTCCGTTCACTTACTTTGTTAACGGAGCCTGCCTGCTCTTCCTGTGGTGTCTCCCAGGGTCTGAATTTTGCTAATTGCATGCTGTGGTATTGTTTAGCATGTTCTTTTGTATTTCCTGTAAATTGGCAGCTAGATTTAGACCTTGATCGCATTCGCGTTCTTCTTCTTCTTCTTTGGAGGCCAGTTGGCTCCGCTGGTGGCTGTGTTCTTCCAGAGGAGGTGTGTAATATCTGGTTGTGTTTTCGTATTGTTTGCGGCTACTGCTGACCTCTGCCTAGAACCTTCCTCTCCATATAAGGCCAATAATCCCATCCCGAGGGCCCCACCCTATTTCATGACTTCATCTAACCCTAATTACCTCCAATGGCGCCATCCCCAAATAGCATCACAGCACTGGGGGTACGGGCTTCAACCTGTGAGTTCGCGGGAATTCTGTCAATGACAATAGCCTTCTGATTTAAAGTGTTACTGGCATCTAATGGAAATACAATTTTCTTTCCTTTGTATGCAAACTTACCTTTTATCAAAGGATTTTCTGTTTGTCATAAGTCTAGTAATATTACTAGAACACCTTGGTGTGGGTTGGTCTGAGGTGACATGTGCCTTTTCCTACGTGGTTGCAAGTCTTTTTTTCCTTTAATTTTGTCTGCCGCTTTCTCTTAAATGCTTTCTCTCTTTCCTCCTTTGTAGAAACTTTTAGTTTTTCAGAATTGACATATAATTTACAAACAATGAAATGCACGGATCTCAAGTATACAGTTAGGTGAGTTTTGATGAATATGAATTCCCCTGTAGCCCACACCCCTGTAAAGATGCAAAATGTTTCCATCTTCCCGGAAAACACCAGCACGTGCCTTCCCAGTCAGCCCTCACTGTTTGCCAGCCACCTGCCTCCCAATAGGCAACCACTGTTCTGATTTGTTTTCATCAGAGACTGATTGGGACTTTTCTAGAACATCGGATACATGGAATCAAATGATCCCTGCTTTTGTCTCTGGCGTTTTTCCCCAATATCACATCTGTGGGGCTTAGCTGTGTGTTGCATCTTAGTGGTGGTTTTATGCTTTGGGGTGCTGAGTGGTGTTCTGTTGTGTGAATATACTGTCGTTTGTTGAGCTGTTCTTCTGTTCGTGGACTTTGGGTTGTTTTCAGTGTCTGGCTATTGTGAACACTGCTGCTGTAAACGTTCTTGTAGGAGCCTTTATGTGGATGTTTGTTTTTGTTTCTCTTGGGTCAGTACTTAGCCACGGAATTATGGAATCCTACATGCACATTTAACTTTCTAAGAAACTGCCAGCCCTTTTCCTCAGTAGTTGTGTCTTTTTCCTCAGTAGTTCCTAGCCCCATCAGTAGCACGTCAGTCTCCTGGTTCCTGCCTCCTCCATGCCTTGGGTGTTCTCAGTCTGTGCAGGTTTGGCCATTCTGGAGGCCGTGGCACTTGCCCTTGTACTTAGTGGCCATTATTTGTCTTCCTATGTAAAATGTCTATTCCAGTCTTTTGCCCTTCTTAAACATTGAGCTGTCTCTTTTATTGTTGAACTGTAGACCTGCTTTCTGTAGTTTAGCTAGAAGTCTTTTGTTGGATATATGCCATCCGTGGTTTGCCTATTCATTTTTCTTAATAGTATATTGAATAGAAGTGTGTGTATGATTTAATTTTGATGAAATATGTTTTGTCACTTTTTGGTTAGTGCTTTTTGCATTCTAGGAAATCTTTGCCTACTTTGAGCTTGGCACAGATACTCTCCCATGTTTTATTGTAGAAGCATTGTAGTTTTGCTTTTATGTCTGAATTTCTGATCCGTCTTGGTGTGAGGTAGGGATTGAAGGTTTCTTTTTCTTCAGAGATACTCAGTTTTCTCAGACCTATTTATTTAAAACATTTTCCTTCCCCCTTAGATTGATTTCCCACCTTTGTTGAAGTCTAGTTGACCATGTAAGTGTAGGGCTAGTTTTGAACACTATTCTATTTGTGTTTATATCGGTGTTTAATACTGTAGCTTTAAGGTAAGTCTTGAAATTCGTGTGAGTCCTGCTACTTGGGTCTTCTTTTGCAAGAATGGTTGGATCCTTCAAAGTCCTTTTGCATTTCCATGTGCATTTAAGAATCCTCTTGTTAGGTCAGGCGCAGTGGCTCATGCCTGTAATCCCAGCACTTTGGGAGGCCAAGGTGGGCAGATCACCTGAGGTCAAGAGTTTGAGACCAGCCTGACCAACATGGTGAAACCCCATCTCTACTAAAAATACCAAAAATTAGCTGGGCATGGTGGTGGGTGCCTGTAATCCCAGCTACTCAGGAGGCTGAGACAGGAGAATCACTTGAACCCGGGAGGCAAAGGTTGCAGTGAGCCAAGATCAGTCACATCACTGTACTCTAGCCTGAGCAAGAACAGCGAAACTCTGTCTCAAAACAAACAAACAAACAAGAATCTTCTTGCTAATTTCTTTTAAAAATAAGAAATTATTCTGGGATTTTGATAGGATTGTATTGAATTAAGAAAATTGACTTCTTAACAATATTGAGTCTTCTAATCCATGGCCATGATAAATTTTTTCACGTTTAGGTCTTTAATTTTTCTCAGCATTGTTTTGTGAGAGGTGTTTTGTACGTTTGTGTTTAAGATTATTCCTGAATTTAAAAATTGTATTGTAAATAGCAGTTTTATAAATTGTATTTTCCATTTATTTGTTACTATTGTATAGGAATAAAATTAATTTTCTATATTGACCTTGTGCCCTGTGATGCCACTAAACTTACTTATCAGTTCTAGCAGACTTGCCAGTTTCCTTAGACTTTTCTGTTTACATAACCGCGTTACCTGCCAAACAAGATGACCTTTTCCGTTCCAGTATTTATGCCTTGTGCACCTTTTTGTTGCCTCATTACAGTGGCCTCATTGTGCCACTGGTGTAAGAGTGGCACCGAATAAGAGTAGTGAGAGTGAGAAATGCTCAGAGCCCCTGCCTTGTTCCTGATTTTAGGGGGAAAATCTTTACTCCATCAGCAGCATTTGATGTTAGCTTTAGATTTTTTTATAGATGTTCTTTCTCAGCTGAGTGTGGTCCCTTCTGTTCCTGGTTTGCTGAGAGTTTGCACGTGTGTTTTGCCATGTGCTGTGTCTGCATCTACTTGAGATGGCCATATTTTTTTCTCCTTTCTTTAATGTGGTGAATGACATTGATTTTCAAGTGTTAGCTGAGCTTACATTACTGGGTGAATCTCTGTTGGCTATGCTGTATTACCCTTTCAATACATTGTTGAATTAGTTTGTTCCTATTTTCTTACGGAGTTTTGTATCCACGTTCATGAAGGATATGGGGCTGTAATTTCCCTTTTCTCGGAGTGCCGTGTCTCACTTTGGCAGCAGCATTATGCTGGTCCTCCTCCTCTATTTTCTGAAAGAGTGTGTGTATGGTTGGTATCATTTCTTACTTATATCCTTGGTAGAGTTCATCCGTAAGCCACCTGCACCTGCCATTTCCTTGTAGAAAGGTTTTTAATTATAAATTCAGATTATCTGCTTCTTCGTATGTCCGTTTTGGTAGCTTGTGTTTGTGAATTTGTCTGTTTCATCTGCATTTTCTCTTGGCATTTAGTTCCTTGCAGTGCCTTGTTACCCACTTAATATCTGTAGGGTCTGTAGGAGTGTCCCTTTCATTTCCGATCTTCCTCTCTTGGCTTTCTGTTTCTTTTCTGCTTAGTCTGCTTGGGAAATTGATCAGTTTTTTTTTTTGTTTGTTTGTTTTCCAGGCTAACTTTGTGTTTAATTCTTCATTATTTGCCTATTTTTCATTTCATAGATTTCTATTTTTTCCTTCCACTTTGCATTTAATATGCACTTCCTTTTTCTAGCTTCTTAAGGTGGATGTATGAATCACTCATTTTAAGCCTTCTCTCCTAATATGAACATTTATAGTTATAAATTTCTTCCTTAGCCCTGCTTTAACTGCATTCTACACATTTTAATAAGTGATGTTTTTATTGTAATCTTCTCATTAGCACTGTTTGATGTTAATTTTATCTCATAAAAATTTCATTTTGGATGTATTCTTCAGTTCCAGGAATTTTTGTTTATTCTTTTGTGGAGTTTGCGATTTTTTGAGAGCCCTAATTGCTTTGTTTATTATGTCCAACCTTTCCTCTAACTCTTTGAATATATTGGCCGGGCACAGTGGCTCATGCCTGTAATCCCAGCACTTTGAGAGGCCAAGGCGGACAGATTACTTTAGGTGAGGAGTTTGAGATCAGCATAGCCAACATAGTGAAACCATCTCTACAAAAATACAAAAATTAGCTGGGCTTGGTGGCGTTCGCCTGTAATCCCAGCTGCTCTGGAGGCTGAGGCAGGAGAATCACTTGGGAGACGGAGGCTGCAGTGAGCTGACATTGCACCACTGCACTCCAGCCTGGGCAATAGAGGAGACTGTCTAAGTAAATAAATAAATCGTTGAATATATTTATTTCATTCTTTTAAAGTCTTTGTTACTTTCATTATCTTTGTTATCTCTTGGCCTGTTTCTGTTCACTTATTTTTCCTGGTTATGAGTTACATTTTTCCGCTTCATTCTATCTAGTAATTTTTTTGTAGGCTAGGTGTTGTGGTGGCAATGTTGTTGAAAGTCTCAGTTCTGTTTTCCTCCCTTAAAGAGCAGTGTGGTTTGTTCTGGCAGGCAGTTAATTTGCTGTTGGTTAACTAGGACCCATCCGAGGCTTGTTTTTAAGCTTTGTTATGCCAGGTCCAGAGAACCCCTCACTCTGGGCTATTGTAGCCCAGTCCCCATGGCACAGCCATTGTGGAATCTCTGTTGAATCTGCTCACCCAAGGTGTCTCCAGTCTGGGTGTGGGAACATGTTTGTCTCCTGCCCCGTGTGACCTCCAGAACCTCTCTTCCTCATGCTTCCCGGAGCTGTTCTCTGCCGGGCCTTGCAGATGTTCTCTCTGACACCCTCAGCTCTTTGTCCAGAGGCTTCCTTGGATCGCTGTTGATGTGTTTAGACTCCCTTCTCTGTGCAGCTCCATCCTGACTCCTCCTCATCCTGCAGGTTTCAACAGCTCAGCAGCTCGAGACTTCCATCCCTGCCACCTCAGCTTCTCCGGACTGCAGGCCCCGTGCGGCTTCACCGTCCCCACCTACAGCCTGGGAGGGTCCCACGCACTGCTTGTGCGCAGGGGCCACCGTCCTGCACGGCGGTATCTGGGGTCTGAAGCCAGGAGCTTCATATATTCTACCCAGTTTGTAGTTGTTGACAGTGGAGGTGAGGTCCAGTTTCAGTTACTCTGTCACGAGTGGAAGCAGAAATCTCTTCTTTCCTTTATTGTTTGAAGAAATTCTTCCTTCCCGTCTTCTACTTGGACATTGTGGAGGTTTTGTATTCTTTCTAATTTAGACGTCATTTCAAAAATGGTTTATCCTCTCATTCCTGATTGTTATTTTGCCTCTTTTTTCAAATATTTTCTCTTTCTTTTCTTTTCTTTTTTTTTTTTTTTTGAGACGAAGTCTCGCTCTCGTCCCTCAGGCTGGAGTGCTATGGTGCAGTCTCGGCTCGCTGCAACTTCTGCCTCCCGGGTTCAAGCGATTCTCCTGCCTCAGCCTCCCGAGTAGCTGGGATTACAAGTGCCTGCCACCACGCCTGGCTAATTTTTGTATTTTTAGTAGAGATGGAGTTTCACCATGTTGGCCAGACTGGTCTTGAACTCCTGACCTCTGCCTGCCTTAGCCTCCCAAAGTGCTGGGATTACAGGTGTGAGCCACAGCGCCCGGCCTCAAATATTTTCTTAAATCTCATTGTTTCCCTGTCTTATTGGGTTGTAGTCTTCATCTGTGTTGTGTGTCTTCATCTGTGTTGCGTGTCTTCGTCTGTGTTGTGTGTCTTCGTCGTCTGTGTGTGTTGTATGTGTGTCTTTGTCTTTGTGTTGTGTGTCTTCGTCTGTGTTCTCTGTCTTTGTGTTATGTGTGTGTCTTCGTCTGTGTTGTGTGTCTTCGTCTGTTGTGTCTTCGTCTGTGTTGTGTGTCTTCGTCTGTGTTGTGTCTTCGTCTGTGTTATGTGTGTGTCGTCTGTTGTGTGTCTTCATCTGTGTTGTGTCTTCGTCTGTGTTATGTGTGTGTCTTCATCTGTGTTGTGTCTTCATCTGTGTTGTGTGTCTTCACCTGTGTTGTGTCTTTGTGTTGTGTATGTGTCTTTGTGTTTTGTGTCTTCATCTGTGTTGTGTGTCTTCGTCTGTGTTGTGTGTCTTCGTCTGTGTTGTATGTGTGTCTTTGTGTTTCGTGTCTTCGTCTGTGTTGTGTGTCTTCGTCTGTGTTGTGTGTCTTCGTCTGTGTTGTGTGTCTTTGTCTGTGTTGTGTGTCTTTGTGTGTGTCTTTGTGTTGTGTGTCTTCGTCTGTGTTCTCTGTCTTTGTGTTATGTGTGTGTCTTCGTCTGTGTTGTGTGTCTTCGTCTGTTGTGTCTTCGTCTGTGTTGTGTGTCTTCGTCTGTGTTGTGTCTTCGTCTGTGTTGTGTGTCTTCGTCTGTGTTGTGTCTTCGTCTGTGTTATGTGTGTGTCTGTTGTGTCTGTGTTGTGTCTTCGTCTGTGTTATGTGTGTGTCTTCATCTGTGTTGTGTCTTCGTCTGTTGTGTCTTCGTCTGTGTTGTGTGTCTTCGTCTGTGTTGTGTCTTCGTCTGTGTTGTGTGTCTTCACCTGTGTTGTGTCTTTGTCTGTGTTGTGTGTGTGTCTTTGTGTTTCGTGTCTTCACCTGTGTTGTGTCTTTGTCTGTGTTGTGTGTGTGTCTTTGTGTTTCGTGTCTTCGTCTGTGTTTCGTGTCTTCGTCTGTGTTGTGTGTCTTCGTCTGTGTTGTGTGTGTGTCTTTGTGTTTCGTGTCTTCGTCTGTGTTTCGTGTCTTCGTCTGTGTTGTGTGTCTTCGTCTGTGTTGTGTGTGTGTCTTTGTGTTGTGTGTCTTGGTCTGTGTTACGTGTGTGTCTTTCTGGGATGTTTTAATTGGCAGTGGGGGTGTTACTCTCTTCTTTATTCTTTTTGATTTTCACTAGACACAACCGTGAAACTTTTTTGTGCCTGCTTTTAAGTGACCCCCTTTCCCTGTGTCTTTGTGAGGGTGCCAGGGGCATTGCTTTGCTGCTTCCGTAGCATTTGAGCTCGTCTTCTGCTGTTTTCACAAAATGATTGAAAACACGAAGCTCTCCAGGAGGCTCCTCGTTGGAGGGGAGGCTACAGACGCGCAGGTGTGGTCGTCTGGCCAGTGTGGTCGAGGCAGTGATGGCTGCAGGGGTGGGCTGGAGACCTCGGGGAACCCCTGCTTAGCTTAGTGTAGATACAAATGTCACCATGAAGGTGGAGATTGAGGCGTCTGAGTGCATGTGTGTACACACGTGTGCCTCCGTGTTCTTCCAGCTGAGAGGGCCTGGAAGCAGTGAGCCCACCCAGTGCTTTGATCTTAGTGTGTTGTTTTTCGTTTGTGTAGACCCAGGCTGGAGTGCAGTGGTGTAGTCACGGTTCACTGCAGCCTCCAGCCTCCTGGGCTCAAGCGAGCCTCCCACCGCAGCTCCTCAGTAGCTGAAACAACAGGCACGTGCCACCATGCCCAGATAACTTAAATTGTTTTAGGAATGGGAGGTCTTGTCTTGCTGTGTTGCCCAGGCTGATCTCAAACTCCTGGCCTCAAGTGACTCACTTACCTGGGGGCCTGTCAAAGTGCTCTTGAGATTCCAGATGTGAATCAGCGTGCCTGGCCGGGTCTCAGTGTTTAATTCATTCACTCCTTTTCTGAGGCAGGGTCTCGCTCTGTCCCCCAGGCCGGAGTGCAGTGGTGTGATTCACGGCAGCCTCCACCTCCTGGGCTCAAGTGATCCTCCTGCCTCAGCCTCCCATGTAGCTGGGAACACAGACACTCACCACCAAGCCTGGCTCATTTGTACATTTTTTGTAAAGATGGGGTCTCACTTTATTGCCCAGGCTGGTCTCAAACTCTTGGGCTCAAGTGATGGTCCCTTCTTGGTCTCCTAAAATACTGGAATTACAGGCATGAGCCACCATGCCTGGCCAGTTTTTAATATTCTCCAATGAAAAAGAACCAGGGCTCCTTGGAGAAGGGGCTGATTCCCGGGCCAGGGCAGGGAATGCAGGAGGAACCTGGAGCGCCCTACAGTGCCGGGAAGTCAGGACATGCCCCAGAATGAAAAGTCTGTTGATGGGGGCGCGTCAGGGGACCCAGCAGCCAACGGCAGGAGCTCCCCAGGGCCAAGGACGGACAGTGTGATTCGCAAAACAAAGCAGTGTTGTGTTCTAGCTCAGAGTGCAGCCTCAATAGCTGTGACTTCATCCCAATATAAACAAATGGCTGAATATATAAACGAGTGACTGAGAAGAGGCCGCTGTCTGGTGCAGAACTTCCAGTAATTCCCATAGCTACCCCTCCCGTCAGCGTGGTAAAGGGTGGTCCCTGCCCCTTCAGTGTGGCTGCGTGCGGCAGCTTCCTTCGAGAGCGCAGTGCGGGACGGGAGTACGAGAGCATCTTTGCATGGGGAGACCTGACAGTCACAACCTCAGCCAGGAGATCGGGCAGCACCTCCCGCGATGAGCCGCGCTGACAGGACGGGCCTTGGGTACGGGGCGACGAGAGGGACGTTTCCAAACCTCTGTGCTCTTCCTCCCCACGCCCACAGTCCAGCCTCATCATGAGGAGAGCAGCACGTGGATCCAGTCAGGTGTGGACCTTGCTGCGTCAATATGGATTCGTTCATTGTTAACGAACAGGCCATCCTAGTGTAAGGGTTAGCAATAGGAAGAGTGAGTGTGGGGCTGTGGGGATTCTGTGTTTGCAGCTTCTTTGTAAATCTAACACTTTTCTAAAAACGAAAAGCTTATTAAAGGTAAAATAACTTCCGACACAGACATATGACTCGTGCCCCCGCCCCATCCCGCCTTGGTTCCGACTGCTCCCCACTGCGCGGTGCCTCTGCCCCGCTCCTGTGCTCTCTGTTCCTGGCCCTGGCTGTGCCCGGAAGGTGCTTTTGCTCTTCCTTTTCTGGGGTGGCGGGGTCAGGCCACACCGGCACCTGTCACTGGCCTGCGGGCCTCTGTGGCAGCTCCCCGTGGAGTCTGCAGGGCCTGCTCTGCGTCTGCTCCTCTTCCCAGTGTGGTGTCTGTAGCTCAGTGTCTGTGGGTTCCGGCTGGCCCTCCCCACCACCGCTGCACCCCCTAAGTTTTGATCAATAGGAATACCTGCTCCCTGCACGTGTGCCCCAGTGAGCAAACACAGAAGAAGGTGGACGTTCCTCCGCATGCCAGCCCAGCCCTCTCAGGACAGTGGCATAAGCCACAGAGCTGCCATGTGCTGACCAGACCCACTGGGCACATTTGATGTGCTCTGCCCACCCTACCTGGCACCTTGTCCTGTTTCCCTTCCCCCATGCCACCCTCACCGCTGCCGTGCCTCGTTTTCTGGCTTCTTGTGCCCAAAGCTTCCACCATCCCCAGCGTGCCTTGTGTTGTGCCCTCCAGCCCCCAGCAGCTCATGCCTCCCAAGAGTGGGCAGGTCTGCATCGTGCACCTTCTGGTCCCAGCCCTGCTACTCACGGGGGCCTCCCCACGCCCGGAGCCCGCTCTTCCTCTGGCTCCCTTTGCTGCTTGGGTGATCTGCCAGCACCTGTGTCCCTACTGTTGGTGGAGCCCCTGAGGGCAGAGCGGCAGCCGGGAGCACGGTGCCTGGGTGTGTGTGGCACCACAGGGCTGTGGGATGGCCTTGTCAGGGCAGAGGAAGGCCCATGGGCACGTGGACATCCTGAGCCTCACCGTGCTGTTCGTTCTGTAGAGACGAGTTCCGCACTGCTCAGAGCGTGGCTCAGGGACTGGCCTTGTGGGGAAAATGAAACTGCAGCCTGTTGGGCCTGCTGCTGCTGCTGCTGCTGCTGCTGCTGCTGCTGCTTAGGGAGGCGGGGCTGGCCTGGGGCCATCCTCCTCCGCCGTGGCTCCTGGAGAGTGTGTCTGTGCTGGCCATCTCCCCGTGCGCCCAGGCTGTGTGTGTGCATGCAGTCGAGACACCACAGCTCCCATGGTGGCTGGTGTTGATAGGGGTGAGCCCTGGCTGCTTTCCTGATGGCCGTGTGCTCCCCGCAGCAGCCGGTGCCACGGGCTGTGTCCTTACTCATGCAGGGCTTCACACCGACAGAGGTGCTGGGACAGCTTCTGAGGGGCAGTGGCTGGAGATGCTGGGGTCTCTTAATTGGCAGGAAGCACAGGAAGTACGGCTCCCATGTGGGTGGGTGGGGCTTCTGATGAGCCCGTGTTGTCGGGGGCTGTCGCTGCCAGTGGGGTCCACACTGACTCAGGACGAGGAGACAACATTGTCCTCTCAGGTGTTTGCATTTTCGGGACGTGGTGGTCTTACTGTGTGCAGACCAGCCAGAAGGAAGGCCAGGGCCATGCCCCTCCGTGTGCCCCCATGGGGAGCTGCTCTGGGCATTTCTGTTGGGCTGGGTGCCCTGTGGCCCTGGCTGGCCGCAGCCTCAGCCCAGCACCGTCCAGGCACCCCAGAAGCTGGTTGGCCCCTTCTCTCCCCAGGGCCATCCAGTGGGAGAGCCACTTTGAGTGCCTCCAGTTGTGTACACACTGCAGGGCAGGGCGGCCCATCTTGTCTGTCCCCAGCCCGAGTAGTGACTGGGCTGGGCTGGGCCGGACAAGGGTGAGGGGGTGCCATCAACCTGGAGCTCATCAGCAGAGCTGCTACCTGTGTTCAGAAGGGCTTTCCTGGGGGCTTGGCACCAGAGGACCTTGAGGTGGACCCCGGGACCTCTCTGATGGGTCCTTCTTGCAGGCCGAGGACGGCCCCGTCCCTTCCCTTCTGGTCCCACCCCCACCGCCTTTTCTGACAGCCGTGCCACTTTGGAAAGGCCGATTCAGATGCTCCCTTATTTAACCAGCCTTGGCCGGCCCTTGCCTCTGGAAAGGGAGCAGCTGTTTGTCTCTGCCAGGCGTCCCATTGGTCAGGGAGTGAGGGTGGAGGGCCGAGAGAGGCTGCAGGGCCCGGCAGCAGGCACTTGTGAGTGCTGGCCAGCCAGCACCCCGCCCCACCTCCCCTCCTCACCTCCCCTCCTCAACTGCCCTCCCCACCTCCCCATCGCCCACATCATGCTGGGAGACCACTGCAGTCTCCCTGAAGACCAAGCCCTGCCCAGCCAGTCCCCGCAAACCGGACTCTGCTGCAAAATGGTGCTTCAGGCTGTCAGCAAAATGCTCAGGTAACACCTGCTGGCCTGGCCGGGGGAGCGGTGTGTAGGACATCTGTCTATCTGTCCTGTTCTTGCCCCCAGGACGTCAGGCTGGGGAGGCAGCGGACTGTGTCCATGGCTGCCCTCCCTGTGTGGCCGGCGGCTGTGCAGCAAGCTGTGCCGGGCAACCGGCATGCTGTCCAGGGCAGAGGCAGCTGTGCAGTCCCAGGCCAGCCTGGCGGGTTTGCTCTGGAGCCCTGCCGAGTCGAGCTTTCCTTAGCCGCCTGCACTTCCTGCTGCTCTGTGGGAGAGGAGCAGGGCTCGGTGTCCTCGGCCTTCAGGGCTGACCCACCTTGCCAGGGCAGGAGCCTGCCGCGTCTGCCCGCAGCCCGCAGGGTGTGGTGCCTCCGCCACCAGCAGGTGTGCCTGTCTCTGTCCCAGCCCTCAGCTGCTTGTGCCCTGGGCAGGGGCTTCAGCCACTCAGGCAGAGGTGACCTGGAGCCTGTCCTTGTGTGGCCTTGTCCAGAGAAGTGGCATGGGGCTCCTGGGCACCTGGTTTTGTGCTGGCTGCCATAGGGATGTTGCCGGAAAATCCATTTTGACTTTTCTTACCTGTACTTTCTCTGACCTGCTGCAGGGGTGCCTCCCTGTCCACACCACTCAGCTGGTGTGTGCACAGGCGTGTGTGGGAATGTGCGCCCGTGTGTGGGCGCGTGCACCTGTGTGTGGGGGGGGTCTGCACCTACCTGTGTGTGGGCATGAGGGGCCAGGGGAGTGGGGCAGGCACAGCCAGCTGCAGCAGTGGGCGCGTCCTCCCTGGTGGGGTTGCCTGGTAGGGGTGTGAGGCGAGCGTGGCCTGCTGGACGTGCCCTCCAGGGGCGGGGGCTGTGGCACGCGTCTGCATCTCCGTGCCTCTGCCTGTCCCTGGGCACCCGCCTCCATCTTTCTCTTCATGGGTTCCTTCCCTGTCTCCCGATCACCTGTGCGTTCAACACGGAGGACTCCACAAGTAGACGCAAGGGTGCCTCCCGGGGACCCTGCCAAACATGTCCTATCTTAAGGTGAAACTGGGAGGTTTTGGAAATGTGTGGGCAGGTTGGCAGAACTCGTTGAGTTCAAATCAGGAACGGTGCCTGACATCAGTGGTGTGAGGGGACTGGCATGTGTGCGTGTGTGTGTGCCAGCGTGTTTGTGTCTGAGGCCAAATGCTGAAACCAGCTCCACAGGAAACACAGAGGCAGGCCTGGAGCCCAGCCAGGCCCTAAGGAAGACGGGCAGAGTCCCTTCCCTGGGGCTCAGGGAGGTTTCAAGGGAAGCGATGGGAGCCGGACGCTTGGAGCTCCACCCTGGCTGGGAGCCGGACGCGTGGAGGGGCCGAGGCGCAGCAGAGCATGGCAGCCACGTGGGGCTGAGGTTCTAGCACAGCAGCGGCACCTGCCTGTGTGGATGTTTGGTCTGAGGTGTCTGCAGGCATTCCTTGTGCCATCTTGGCTTTTTCATTCTCAGTGGGCCTCTCTGCGGAGGGCACAGTAGGCTGGTGAAAGCTCGCTATGTCTGGGGCTGCTGACCTGTCTGCGGGGGCAGACAGTTAAACTCAGAAGAGAAGAAGTCACACTCCACAGCTTCCGGCTGGCTGAAGCCTGTGGGAAGTGCAGGCTGTGCTGAGAGATGGACAGGGGCTCCGGGGGCCTTCCCACCCCTCGGCCTGAGGCCCTGTGACGAAAGTGGGGTTAGCACCCAGGGAGGACTTGGGTTAGAACACTGTATTAGAAATGTAGTTCTCAGGCCCCACCCAACATCCAGAAGGCCACATCAGAAATGTAGGGGTGGGGGTGGTGCCAAGCACCCCAGCATGTGATGCCCTCCCCTGCATGTTGGGGTGATGGGAGGCGCCCGTGGCGTGCACCCTGGGTAGCAAGGTATGCTGAGCCCTGGGTGGCTGCTGGGGGCTCTGCCTGGCCGGGTCTTGGGGAAAGGGGTCACTGGGAGCCTTGACTTTCAGGCTCTGGGTGGACCAGCCAGCACTGACACTCACCCCAACCAAGGAGCGTGAGGGGCCTGGTGCAGAAGGCTGAGTGGGGTCCAAGGACCACGCCCTCCTCGGAGGCGGTGCCTGCGGGCCTTTCTCTCCTGCACCCCACACCCTGCCTGGTCACCGTATTTTTCCAGGCCTGGGCTTGGGGACTTGCATTTCTGGGCCCCTGGTGCCTGCCCCACCGCTTGGCATTGACCTGTGGTGGGAAGTGCCAGACGAGGGCCACCTGCTGCTGCTGCCCACCCACCTCAGGATCTGCAGGCTTCTCTTGACTTCCACAGCAAGTGCGCTCTGGGTGAGTGGGGGTCCCTGAGCCTGGGAGCACCCCATTCCTGTGGGCCGTGGGGCCTGGCCAGGGTCCCATCCCTGTGATAATGAAGTTGATGCTCGTGGCACAGGCGCAGGGCACTTGGTTGTGCTGTCCTCGTCCCTCAGGGTGGACGAGGAGTGGGCAGCTCCCAGCCCACTCCCCAGCTCCCCCTGCCTGTGAAGCAGTGTGCACCTGCTGTTGGCAGGGCGAGGCCCCCTGTGTGGTGACTGTGTGGCTGTCTGCATTCTCCACAGGAGCTCAGCAGCACTGATGTCTCCCTGTGCCCCTTCCCCTGCCCACCAAATTTGTGTCCAGCAGGGATTGCCTCTCTTCCCAGTAGGGATCGGTTACGTGCTTGCTGGGTGACAAGGAGCCTGACTGGCACAGTATCATGGGTACCACTGGCGAGAATGGGGAGGGTGGCATTTGACAGGCTCTTAAAGGACCAGGAGAAATTTGCTAGGCCTGGTGTAAGATGGGCAAGTTGGCAGAGCAGCAGCTGGTGCCCACAAGCAGGGTGCAGACCCCTGTGGCGGGCAGGGCAGGGCATCTGGAGCAGGGAGGAGGGTGAGTCTGGTGAGTGTGTGGGAGGCAGGAGGGAGGTGGTTCTTTCCGTCCCAGCCCCTCCCAAGTGCATGGTGCCTGCCAGGCGGGACCCAGACTCAGAGCCCACCTGTTGGACTGGGAACAGTGTGAGGGACTTTGTTTTGGGGGTTGTGCATGCACCATCTGCCTTTCTGCTTCTTCCAAGTGGTCACAGCAGCCCTGTGGGTGGGCTGAGGTCCAGTGTCCACTCCCTGGTCCCTTCAGTGCCATCTCTGTCCTGCCTGTGGCCGGGGCCTGCTCCCTTAGTCCTCCCTCCACATCCAAGGACTTGGTCTTTCTGTGCCCCCAGGCTCCTGGGAGCAGGGTGCAGGGCCTCGGCACTTTCCTGGGTGAGGGGCAGCTGGGCCACTGAGGCCGTGACTGGGCAGACCCCTGGGCCTGGACGGCACAGAGCCTGTTTCAGAGCCTGTGAGCCTGCGGGGGGCGCAGCAGAGATCTGTTTTCTCCGCTGGGCAAAGCCAAGAGTGACTAAGGACGAGGAGGGCGCTGCAGAGGTGTCCTGTGCTCTAAGGCCTCCTCAGCAACTGCTGCTGGCTTGGACCGAGCAATGGGCTGCCTCAGGGTGACTGCTTCCTGCCTGGGCCTGGGCCTTCGCTGAGAGCCTGCTCTTCTGGGAAGGAGGGCACTTGAGGTGAGGGAGACGTGGGTGCTGCCAGGCGTTTGGGGCTCTCCCGTGGAAGTCCCTCTGTTGGTGCCCGCATAGCCCTTCCTGGAGCAGAGGCCGTGTCCTGCGCATCCCCTTGGTCCTACTACCTTTGGGTCAGTGCCTGTCCTCCTGCCCCATTGGAATGAGTGACCAGGTCCAAAGAAGGTGGGCTCGCAGGAGGCTTGTCTCACAGTGCACCAAGCTCCAGGGCCCGGCCAGCCCTGGGTGCTGGGGACAGGGTGAAACTGGGGGAGCAGCTTGGGGAGGCCCAGCCTGGAGGGCCTGGTGCACAGTTTTCTTCTGTGTGCTAGGAGAGCAGGTGCAGATGGGAGGAGGCAGGGAGGCTGAGGCGCCAGTGCTGGTCACTCCTGACCACAGCCAGAGCCTGGGAGAGGGAAGCCAGGTCTCCAGGCTCCGCCCTGCCCAACCCTCTCTGAGGACCAGAGATGGAAGGTAGCCCCGGCCTGGAAGGCTGGCGAGAGGGCAGGAACTGTCAGTAGGGCAGCTTCCCTTAGTGGGCCCTGGGGCACACCCTGAGAGTGAGCGAGCTGACAGCTGCTCCTGCTGGCAGCCCTGCATGACCGCCAGGTAACCACCACCAGGAGCTTGCCGGTTGACACAGCTCCTAAGACACAGAGCAGGGAGATGGCTTGTAGCCCACTTGGCAGCCTGGGCCCCCACTGCAACCCACCCCTCCAAATGGGAAGGCCAAGCCCAGGCTGTCGCTGCCTCGGGGGGTGTGGTCTGCCGTGAGTGCTCAAGGCAGGGAGGTGCAGGCCTGCCTCCTGGTCAGAGCCAGGCCCAGCGTCATGGGGAGAGCCTTCCCTGTGGTGGACACACTGGGCATGGCCTGGCAGAGGCTGGTGTGGAGTCTGGGTGCCTCGCTGTACTGGGGCGAGGGGCTGTAGGCTACACGGAAGCTCGAGTCCCTGTCTGTCCCACCCCTGTACCATGGGGACCCCGAGTGCCTATGCTGCATGTGGCCCATCCACACCTACACCTCCTTTTCCTCAGACCCCACGCCCTGTGCTCTGGAGGGATGGCGGAGTGGGAGCGCCGGGGCCCGTGGGCCCTGCCCCTGCCCCTGCCCCTGCCCCTGCCACTGCCTGGCTCTGGCCGCTCCAGCACTGCCCCCAGAGGCCTGCGCTGGTCGCCTTTTAAGGCGAAGATCTGCTGTGAGAAGCTGAAGGGAAACATTTCCCTGGCAGTCAGGGAGCATTTTTCTCTCTTAAATAAACCATTAGCAGCTTTTCAAAACAAGAAAGGAAAAAAATAAGGACAAGGTCAGGTTGCTGCAAAGACCTTTGTCCCCCATCCCCATCACCCTGTGGCCTCCCCAGGCCTGGTGGACAACAGGGACACTGGAGCTGCAGGCCAGGCTGCCGCCGATGCCAGGGGCCCTGTGCTCTCAGGCCAGCCAGGAAGGCAGGTGCCCTTCACAAGGCCTGCGGTATGTTTTCACCAGGGCCACCAGGGGCAGGGGCAGGCCGGCCAACTCAAAAGAAGCCAGGAGTGAGAGGGTTTGCTTCGCCCGTCCTTCCAAGAGCACTGGAAAACTGGAAGGTGGGCGATGGGGGCCCTAATCCTCGGCCCCTCCCTGGCTGGAGGAGGTGGTGAGGGGTGAAGATGCTCTCTGTGCAGGGGCCTGTGGTGGCAAGTGGGAGCGCCAGCCCTTCTTCCCTGGAGGCGCCATGCAGGGCAGCTCCACTGGCTCCTCTGCGGAGCAGCCTCACCGTTGATGTCCCGTTGGTGTCCTTGGAGCCTGGCAGGGAGTCAGGGTTGCCCCGATGGGCTCGGGCAGCTGCCGCTACACCTGCGCTGGCCAAAAGTGACCCTGTGGGCAGGCCCTGGGTCTGATGGGCATGCAGTGACCACACCATGTCTCCTCTCTTGGCAGGAAGTCCAAAGCCAAGCCCAATGGCAAGAAGCCTGCTGCGGAGGAGAGGAAGGCCTACCTGGAGCCTGAGCACACCAAGGCCAGGATCACCGACTTCCAGTTCAAGGAGCTGGTGGTGCTGCCCCGCGAGATTGACCTTAACGAGTGGCTGGCCAGCAACAGTGCGCAGGGGCCTGGGGCGGGGTCCCCTTCCCTCCTCCCCACTCCTCCTCGAAGCTCCTCCTCAAGGAGGACCCCCGCAGCTGTGCTCAGCAGCCCCCTGCCTTATGGGGAGAGAGTGGCCATGGACAGGCAGAGCTCACCCAGCCGAGCTCCTGCACCTGTTGCTGGAAGCAGGGTGGACCGGGTGGCTCGGCTCTGGGGTTTTTCACATCTGGCTCCTTCTCTTCTCTTCCAGCCACGACATTTTTCCACCACATCAACCTGCAGTATAGCACCATCTCGGAGTTCTGCACAGGAGAGACGTGTCAGACAATGGCCGTGTGCAACACGTGAGTGCTGCCTGGCTGCAGCCCGCTCCCTCTTGGGAGACTCGGTGGGCTCTGAGTCCCCGCTGCCCCAGGCTTCTGTCCTCTCAGACTCCGTGCTTACCTGGAGACCCTGAGAAACCTTGGCACAAGCCTTCCACAGCATTCACCTTCCTGTGGGAGGGCCATAGACGGGGCCAGTGGCCCAGCCACCCGGGTCCCCAGTGGGGCCCAGAAGGTGCAGGAGCTGGTGGGAGTTGATGGGCTATGTTTCTAGGGACAGAGATGTTCCCAAAGGGAATGCCCTAAGATTGCAGAGAGCCCTTCTCCACCGGCTACCGTGACAGCTCTGGGTGGGACAGTGAGGGCTGGGCTGGGCAGGCCACAGCTCCTTGCTCGGCCACTCATTTCGTGGGAGCTCAGGTGCCTTCTCTGTGACCGTCCAACATGCCTGGTGCCGGTAGCTCTCTCCTGGAAGCACCGCGCCCTGATTTCCTCAGTAAGTGGGTGTCCCTTAGTGGCCCTGAGCGCGTCACTCGCGTAGCACGGGGGGGAGCGCTGCTAGGCCTGGGTTGCTGGAGGCAGCCTTGGAGGTTGCAGGCAGGAGGAGGCTGAGTCTGCTGGGCTTGGCCTGGGATGTGTGCGGCTGAGGAGGGCGGAAGCTTTTCCCTGATGTCCCATTGTCGTCAGTGCACACAGGTCAGGGACAGAACGTGTGTTGTGAGCGCGTCCTGAAAGTCATCTTGCCCACAGACATGGCTTTCCTGGCCCTGGCACAGGGAGACGTGGTCCCCAGACAAAGCTGAGTTCTGCCTTCAAGAAGCCACGGGGAGCTTCTGCACAGGCAGGTGGCAGGCGACCCCTTGGCTTTAGCCCTGCTGGGCCCCGCCCTCATGGCCCTGATGGGTCACAGCTTGGTTTGGTTATGGGTGACACGGGGGCAGATGCAGACAACAGCTGGCTCCACTCTCTTAATTCCCCAGGAAGATGAGGTGTCACAGCCAGGCATGGCCCAGGAAGATGAGGACAGTGCTTATGGCCTTGAAAGGAGCAAGTTCAATGTGAGAGGGCAGTGGCCTCTGTGGATCAGGCATGGAGACGGGTCCTGAGGTGGCAGGGCAGCGCCCGAGAGCTACACGAGAGCCTTGTGTCCGCTGTGGCTCTGGAGCCACCTGTGGCCAAGCGCTGGCTCAGCAGCTCTGCTCCTGGGCAGGTGGGGCCTGGCACCCTTCCCAGTGGCTCTGCTCCTGTGTATTCTGTGGTACTGGGTTTGTTTGGAAAGGGGGTCCTTGG
The DNA here is from genome assembly GCF_024542745.1 of Macaca thibetana thibetana. Classification (NCBI taxonomy): domain Eukaryota; kingdom Metazoa; phylum Chordata; class Mammalia; order Primates; family Cercopithecidae; genus Macaca; species Macaca thibetana. The sequence continues at coordinate 1,337,440 of NC_065591.1, read as the reverse complement.
AGGAGCACAGGATGTGGTGTTGGGCAGACCTGCATCCCGTTGGAGGGCCTAGGCCACCTAGATGTGCCTCTCGGTCCTTCTCATCTGGAGCCGGCATCACGGTGGTGGTAGATGTGTAGATGTGTGTGAATTAATTTCACGTAATGCCTTCCCAGGAATCCTTTCAAACCAAGGGACAGAAATCCACTCAAACGAAGAGAAACACGGAGGCTTCTCAGAGGGCCTTAGGGCCACTTGCCACCCAAAAGACCAGCAAGTCTGCCTGGGTTGTGTGAGGGCCCTGGGGTTGAGGCGTGTGTCCTCCCTGCTGGGGCCTGTAGGGCAGTCCCAGAAAGTCTGATGTCTGACTCCTAGGGAGGGGAGAAAGGGGGCGGGGCCAGAAACACATTGCAGCCGTAATGGCTGAGAACACAAAGACACAAACCTGCAGACTTAAGAAGCTGAGCAAACCCCAAATAAGGCTCACAGACACTTGCAGATGCACGCAATCAAACGCCGAGAACTGGGGGCGAAGGAAAAACCCTTGGCAGCCGTCGTCTGTCAGCAGCCAGACAATGGTGGTCCGGTACTGACAAGAGATGCCGCAGTGAATGACCGTGGCGCTTGTTAGAAACCTGGGAGACCAGAAGGAAGAAGGAAGCCCCACACATCTTAACAGTGCTGGGAGAAAAGAAAGGTCACCCCAGAATTCCACGTCCAGCCAGTGTCCAGAGTCACTCAAAACCAAGAGCCCTCACAGCCAGCAGACCTGCTCCAGGGGCTCCCTGCAGCCGTCTCCTGACAGGAGAGCCTCCCCCCGCTGAGCGTTTGTGGAGACGCCAGTGATGGTGCAAGAAGACAAGAGCAGCGTCTGACAGTGCCCTTGCAGCGCCGTTCCCAGGGCAGCTGTGGCAGCGGCGGGGCGTGTGGTGGCGGTGGGACTGTGGGCAGGAGAGCTGCTATGCTCCAGGGGAAGCGCACGTGTGGGTGCCGTGGAGAGCATGTGGGGTTAAGGTGCGTGTTACAGCCCTTTGAGCAGGACTTGCAGAGCTTGTGTGAAGAGACAGTCGGAATCAGAATAGGTAAATTTAAATGAAATGTAAAAACATTTCAATGGCTCAGAAGAAAGTGGGAAAGAAGAAATACCCTAAGGAATGAGAAACAGAGGCAACAAACAGCAAATAATGGAAAACCTAAATGCTAACAGAACAACAGACGGGACTGGTGTAAACACACCAGTCACAGCGCAGCTTATAAGAATGGATTTTTAAAATAAACCAACTCTCTGGTGTCTACAGGAAGCTCATTTGTCGTATTTCATTTGGGATGCTGTCACGAAACACAGTAGGCTAGGTGGCTTGTGGGCAACAGAATTTTATTTCTTGCAGTTCTGGAGGCTGAAAGTCCAAGGTGAAGATCCACTGTGGACCAGGAAGGGGGCACTGACCATGTCACTGGGTCTGATAGCCAGATTCAGTGTCTGCTGAGGGCCCCTTTCCTGGTCCACAGACAGCGCCTTCTTGCTGGAAGGAAGGCGGGGTGAGGGAGCCACCAATTCCGTTCATGAGCGTTTGCGACCTCATCAGCTCCCAAAGGCCCCATCTCCAGATACCCTCGCATCTGGGGTTAAGCTTTCAACATAGGAATGTGGGGCACAAGCATCCTGTGTGTTGCACACTCTGGACGCTGTGGTGCAGGCAGGTTAGAAGTAAGAGGACAGAAAATGTGCTGAGAAAACACGCTCAGAGGGAAGCGGAAGTGGCCGTGTCAGTGCAAAGGAGACTCCGAGCAAGGAAATGACCAGGAACAAAAAGGCTGTCTATTTAGAAAAGGAGCAGCTCCTGAAGAAGAAGTCCTGCCCGAAACGTGTGCACCAGACAGCGGGGCTCTCCACCAAAGCAGACGGACTGACTGAACTGAAATCCTGCCTGAAACGTGTGTGCACCAGACAGCGGGGCTCTCCACCAAAGCAGGCGGACGGACTGAACTGTGCGGAGACCTGATAGCCGGGCATTGCAGCCCTCCTCTCAGTGATAGAGCCCCATAGACAGTTAGCGAGAGCATGGAGCCCGATGACCCACCAGTCGGCTGTGTTGAAATGACACACACAGACACTGCAGCCTCAACAGCAGAACACCCCGCTTTTCAACCTCACAAAGATTAGCCACCGAAATGGAGCATATCACAAAAGAGCCCTTAACAATTTAAAAAATGGAAACGGTACGAAGTAAGCTTTCTGACCGTGGCGGAGTTAACTGGAGATGAGGAACAGAACAGGAAGGTCTCCAGACACTTGCAGACCGACACATTCTGAGTAATCCACGGGTCCGAGAGGATGCTTCAAGAAAAGAACTTGAACAGACTGCACAGGAAGATACAGCACGTCAGAACTGGTGAGACATAAGCAGTGCTTAGAGGGGATTTACAGGATTAAATGCTTTCTTAGAAAAAGAAGATGACTTTCAATAATCTGAAGTTTCCAACTTAAACTAGAAAAAGAGCAAAATAAATCAAAATCAAGCAGAAGAAAGTAAATAAGAACAGAAAGCAGTGAAATTGATTTTTAAAACAATAGGGGAAATGAGTGAAATCAAAATGTGATGACTTGGAAAGATAATAAAATTGGTAAACCTGTAATAAGTACAAAGATAAGAGAGAAGATACAATGATCAGTAAAAAGGAGTGAATGTCACTAAACCCTGTGGATGTGAAGAGGAGTATCACTGTAGACCCAGTGCATGTTAAAAGGATAGGAAGTAAGTATTGCAAAAATAATCTCTGTGCACATTAATTCTATGGTTCGGGTTAAACGGACCAACTCTTTGGAAAGCACAGTACACCAAAACTCGCCTCAGATAGGCAGTGCCATAAGGTAAGAAGAAAGAATAAAAGGCATCCAAATTGGAAAAGAAATAAAACAGTAGGCCCCCTTCTCTGCAGTTTCAGTTACCCATGGTCAACTGTGGTCTGAAAATAGTAAATGGAAAATTCCCAAAATAAGCAATAAGGTTTAAACTGCACGCGGTTCTGAGCATCGTGATGCGGTCTCCACCGTCCTGCTCCAGGTGTGCGTCCTCCTCCCTCGGCCCAGCTGTGCCTGGGCCCCCGTGAGCGATCCACTGCTGCAGTGCCAGGGTGCTCGTGCTCAGGTCGTCTCTCTGTGACCTGAGGTGGCCCAAAGCACAGGAGCTGGTGCTGGCAATTCAGATATGCCAAAGAGAAGACAGAAAGTGCTTCCTTGACCTAAAGATGAAAAGGTGAAAGTTCTTGAGTAGAAAGAAAAAGATTGTGTGTGAAGTTGCTAAGGTCTAAGGGAAGAACAAATCTCTTCTTCATGAAATTGTGAAGGAGGGAAAAAAAAGTCAGGTCAATTTTGCTGTGACACCTGAAACTGCGAAAGTGGCAGCCACAGTGCGTGTCGAGTACTTGGATCTGTGGGTGGAGGAGGTGAGAGGATGGGAGCAGCAGCGTGTGGCCATTGAGCCTGCAGAAGGCCAGCAAGGGACCCCCTGAGATGCTACACCAGCCACTCACTGCAGCTGATTGTCCTGTTTATCAGTTACCCTGGGTGTGGTGGCTCACACCTGTAATCCTGGCTACTCAGGAGGCTGAGGCAGCAGATCACTTCAGGAGTTCAAGACCAACTTAGCAACATAGCGAGACCCTATCTCAGTCAGCCAATCAAATTCTCCTGTCTTTATCTTAGTAATGTATGTACAGGAAGAAAGCGCAGCATATACTGGTTTGCGGCTCTCCTTGGCTTCAGGCATGCCCTGGCGTCTTGCGGTGCATCCCCTGTGGACGGGGGGATTGCTGTTTCCCTGTGCACACATAGTGTGATTGGGAAAACCTCAAGGATTGTAGCAAATAATAATAATAATAATAAATCTGGCAAGGTCAGCACATACAAATCAGTCATAGGTCTGGATATCAGCAGTGTGAAATTGAAAACTGAAACTAATATTTAAAATACCATTTGTAATAGCTCCAAAAACAATGAGATCCTTAGTTATAAACTTAACAAGACATTCCCAGGATCTGCACCCTGGAAACTACAAAATGCTGATGCAGAAAAATCAAAGGTCTGTGTAAATGGAGAGATGCACTGCACTTATCACCTGGAAGATGACTGCAGACACAAATTTTCACCCAAACTGATCTGTTGATTTAGTGCAGTTCCAATCCAAATCCCAGCAGAGTTCAAGTGTACACCAGTTCTAAAATTTACATGGAGGGACAAATTAGCTGAAATAGCTACAGTGATTTTGAAAAAATAAGTTAGAGGAATCTCACACTTTTGAGACTTACTGTGAAACTCTAGTAATTAAGACAGTGTGCGGTGTTGAAGGAAGGGGTACACAGCTACGTGGAACACAGTGGAGTCCAGAGATAGAGGACCGTCGATAGAGATGGAGAGTCCGGAGGTAGAGGACCGTCGACAGAGATGGAGAGTCCGGAGGTAGAGGACCGTCGACAGAGATGGAGAGTCCGGAGATAGAGGACCGTCGACAGAGATGGAGAGTCCGGAGATAGAGGACCGTCGACAGAGATGGAGAGTCCGGAGATAGGGGACCGTCGACAGAGATGGAGAGTGCGGAGATAGGGGACCGTCGACAGAGATGGAGAGTGCGGAGATAGGGGACCGTCGACAGAGATGGAGAGTGCGGAGATAGGGGACCGTCGACAGAGATGGAGAGTGCGGAGATAGGGGACCGTCGACAGAGATGGAGAGTGCGGAGATAGGGGACCGTCGACAGAGATGGAGAGTGCGGAGATAGGGGACCGTCGACAGAGATGGAGAGTGCGGAGATAGGGGACCGTCGACAGAGATGGAGAGTGCGGAGATAGGGGACCGTCGACAGAGATGGAGAGTGCGGAGATAGGGGACCGTCGACAGAGATGGAGAGTGCGGAGATAGGGGACCGTCGACAGAGATGGAGAGTGCGGAGATAGGGGACCGTCGACAGAGATGGAGAGTGCGGAGATAGGGGACCGTCGACAGAGATGGAGAGTGCGGAGATAGGGGACCGTCGACAGAGATGGAGAGTGCGGAGATAGGGGACCGTCGACAGAGATGGAGAGTGCGGAGATAGGGGACCGTCGACAGAGATGGAGAGTCCGGAGATAGGGGACCGTCGAGATAGGGGACCGTCGATAGAGATGGAGAGTCCGGAGATAGACCCACGCAAACGGGGCCCTCAGAGTTTTGACAAAGAGCAAAATAAATTCAAGGGAGAAAGGACAGCCTGTTCAACAAATGTTGTTGGGAAAAGCAGTCATTTGTGTCAAAAACCAAACGCTGACCTAACCCTCATGCCTCATGCAAACATCTAAAACTACAAAGCTTTTGGAAGGAACCATAGGAAATCCTCATGACCTGACATTAGGCAGAGTTCGTGGATTGACACCAAAGATGCGATCCATTGATGGAAAAGAACCAATGAATTGTACTTCATCAAAATTTAGAACTTTTGCTTCAAGACACTTTTAAGAGAAAGAAGCAGACTCCAGGCTGGGAGAGAAAACATTTGCAAATCACACATCCCACGAAGAACTGATATCCAGAATACATAAAGAACGTATACAACTCAGCAATAAGAAAACAAAACAGTCCAGTTAACTGTCAGCAAAATAAATGAGCAGACAGTTCAGCAAAGAGGGTGTGAGGATGGCAGCCGGGGCAATCGTGTGTCATTGGCAATCAGAGAAAGGCAAACTGAAGCCAGGAGCAGACCCACGTCCGGCTGCTCACATGCCGGTCGGGACACTGGTGCTGGCGAGGGTGTGGCCACCTGGCACTGTGTCTGCTGGCAGGGACACAGGTGGATAGATGAGCATGCCATGTCCGTCTGCAGGGGCAGCATCTGGGCAGTGAGGAGCCGTGGACGCCCAACACTCCCGCCACGTGACTGCGTCCCAGGGACCTCCTGCGTGCAAGAGGGGCCCAGATCGGGAGGACCCTCACGGTGCGATTCCTTCCTGCGGCCCATTCCTGAGGAGCCACCCCCGGGGTGCTGGGGACAGAGCAGCACGGCTGTGAGTGGCCACGTAAGCCGCTGCGTGTCCTGATTGTGGTCTTGAATGCGTGAGTCCATGTGTGGATAAAATTCATAGAACTGTATACCAGAAACGGTTTACTGATAATTCAAAAAGTACAGGAAACAGTGGTGTTCCATCTTTCAGAACAGATGGGACAATCTGCAGTGTCCCTCAGTTGCTACTTTCTGTTGGTTTGCGTCGTGGAAAAGGGTTTCCATCTCTGACCTCCACTGTTTTGAGACCTGTTGTATTCCTGTGGCCAGGTGCGTCAGATGTCAGCGGGCAGTGTCAGGGTCCCTGGAGCCAGTGTCTGACTCCTGCAGACTGCTGGGCCGTGCTGGCTGGGTCCTCGTCCTGGAAACATGGGCCTCAGCCTGGCCCTTAGGGGCCCGGGCCTCCGCTACACCATCTGGGAACCCCGGGACAGTGGGGATATGTGCGTTCTCCACATGGTTCTCGAGGAGCAGATACTGAAAGGACTGTCGTCTCTGCATTCTCAGAGGGTCTGACAGCCCGGTGGCGATGCCCACGGTGAGGCCTACAGCCTGGGCAGGTGGGCGCGAAGGTCATGCAGAGCTGCCCCAGGGCGAGGATGGCACCTGAGAAGCAGGGGTGGGCACTGCGTCCCCCTCCTCATGGCCTGTCCATTTTGGGGCCACACTTCCCCTTCGGGTGGCCCGACTCCGCCCCACACGGGGCACACGTGAGAGCTGGTTTGCGTTCTGGAGGTGGGTGCTGGGAGGGGGTTGTCCTAGGGCCCTGGTGGTGCTGGGAGGCGGCCTGGTGGCTGTTTCTCTTGCAGAGGGCGGAGTGCCAGCATGTGGGGCTTGCAGTGTCATCCTCTAGCCTCTTGGTAACTCTGGTGACCGCCCTGGTACCTGCAGTGCGCAGGCTGAAGGGCTTCTTGGACACAGCAGAGGGGCGCCCAGAGACACCGGAGGTCCTGTGTCCAGCTGGAAGGATGGCTTCTCTGGCTGTGCGGGAAGCGGGCGAGCCCCCAGTGGCCCCGTCTCAGCCCTTGGGGCATCTCCCCAGGGGCCTGGTGGGCTCTGGAACCCAGGGCACGATGCTCGGAGCCGGCTAAGAGACGAACGGCCTCCGGAGTGGAGCCTGGATCCATCCTTCTCGGCACTGCCCCACCCGGGGCCATTCCAAGAGGAACCATGGCTGGATGAGGAGGGTGGGAGCGGTTCGTGTGGAGCCCAGTACTGGGAGGCTGCCCATCGGTCTAGCTGGGGCGGTGGAGGCAATGGTGGTTGTGGTCTCGGTGTGGAGGGGCGTTTGCCCAGTGGCCAGTGCTGCCCTGTGCTGTGTGGCCCATTCCCACTTGGGGTGAGCTGGGAGCTGGCTCTCGGGGAGGAAACCCCGACCCATAGTGTTGGCCGTGTCTCAGGTGTAAGCACTCCCACCACACTCTCCACTGCCTGTGGGTGGGCATCGGCCCAGTATGCCCTGGTTCAGGCCTGCGGGGGCAGCCGCTGTGTCTCAGGTGTAAGCACTCCCAACACAGCACTCTCCACTGCCTGTGGGTGGGTATTGGCCCCAGATGCTCTGGTTCAGGCCTGCGGGGGCAGCCGCTGTAGGCATGGCCTTGGAGGACTGAGGCCCAGCACCATGGCAGGGGGAGAGGGGTGGTGGCCACCAGGTGGGTGCCCTGGGTCTTGGTTGTGTGCTGGGGCTGGAAGGGTGTTAGGGGCTGGGTATCACCTTATGTTTACATGAACTAGAGCACACCTTTGTTGTCATGGTTGTACCCAACAGTAAGAGGCAAACCCAGGGTGTCCATGTCCTTAGGATGCTCCAGCCTGCTCAGGGGCCACGAGTCTGACATGACAGGCGGCCCTGTGTACCGGGGCAAGAGGAGGCCTCGGGGTGGGCCTTCCGGGGCCGGTCCCTGTCCTGGCCAGTCTGTGGACTGCAGGTGCCACAGAGGCCACTGCACTGCCTGGTTTCCCGGGAGAGGGACTTGGCTTCTAGCAGTCAGAGCGGGGCGCTCCCAAAGGGTGGGGCCTGGCTGACGAGCCACAGCACAGCTTCCTGGGCAGAGAAGGAGCCTCTGTGCTTAATGCAACAGAAAAACAGCAGCACACATTTGTGTGAATGAATACAACTGAAGCCATTTAGAAGTGGAGAAAATGAAGATGATCCCTTTCATTTAATCACACGCGTGTACAGCCGTGTGACTGGCAGGGTCCCCAGCATGATCCTGGCGTCGTTCTAAGTCAGCTCAGGCAGACCCCTCCATGGAGTGCAGTGTGGTCCCCGCAGACGGCGGGGACAGTGTGTCTGCCCGAGGAGGGAGACGCCTGAGTCCGCCACACCTCCGCTGCTGGCGCTGCCTCTGCCTGCAGATGACCTGAGCAGGAGGGACTCGCTGGCTGGGTGGGTGTGCAGCAGGCACATGCCCTGACCGTGTCTCTGTCCCCACAGACAGTACTACTGGTATGATGAGCGGGGGAAGAAGGTCAAGTGCACGGCCCCGCAGTACGTTGACTTCGTCATGAGCTCCGTGCAGAAGCTGGTGACGGATGAGGACGTGTTCCCCACAAAATACGGTTCGTCTCCCCCAGCACTGGGCGGTCATCCTCGCGGGGGTGCAGGGAGCATTCAGGACCAAACCTCTGTGCTGCGAGGGGCAGAGGCATGGAGGGCGGCAGCTGCACCACCCCAGCCCCTGCTTAGCATGGAGTCCCCTGGGCTGTGAGGTGAGGCCGGAGCCCTTGGGCAGGAGTCAGCCCGGCCAGGGCCGAGGGCCGTCTCCCTGGCCCTCTGGGCCATGCCGCTGCTCTGGGCCCTTCTTGGTCTGTGCCGCTCACGCAGAGACCACCGTCCACCTTGTGGGGGCTTGGGCTGGGGATCAGCTGCGGAGCCTGTGTCCAGATTTTGGTGGGATGTGGTGGGGCTCCACGCCACTCCCATGCTGCCAGAGGGACAGCAGGGGACAACAGGAGAGGCCTGTGCCACCATTGCCACCTCCATCCTGGCCCGAGAGAGGGCCCCAGGTGTCCATCAGGGAGACACGGGGGCCCAAGTGCCCAGTCACAGGCCCCTCCCTGAGGAGGTGGCCAGGATGGCCCAGGGAGCGCCCAGCCCTCAGGGCAGGTGCAGCCTCCGGAGCCTGAGCTCACAGGGAGGTCTCAGCAGCCCGGACCTGGGGTTGGCAAGTCCCTGTGGTGCCTGCTGGTGGGCAGAAGCTATTGCTGTTGGGACTTCGTAGCCCCGAGGGTGGCAGGGTCAGGATGTGGGTGGCAGGCACCAGACCCACCAGGATGGGTGCCAGGGGCCTGGCCTCTGTTGGGGCCAAGGGACATCTGCAGCTTGTGACACAGTGGCCTCCCCCAGGCAGAGAATTCCCCAGCTCCTTTGAGTCCCTGGTGCGGAAGATCTGCAGACACCTGTTCCACGTGCTGGCGCACATCTACTGGGCCCACTTCAAGGAGACGCTGGCCCTGGAGCTGCACGGACACTTGAACACGCTCTACGTCCACTTCATCCTCTTTGCTCGGGAGTTCAACCTGCTGGACCCCAAAGAGACCGCCATCATGGACGACCTCACCGAGGTGCTATGCAGCGGGGCCGGCGGGGTCCACAGTGGGGGCAGCGGGGATGGGGCCGGCAGCGGGGGCCCGGGAGCACAGAACCACGTGAAGGAGAGATGAGCCACCCGGGCTGGACAGGGGCGCACGTGTGCAAAAAGACGGTGGTGTGTGTCCTCTCCTGCATCTGCGTGTGCACACATGTGCTTGGCACGCGTGTGGTGAGGTCTGAGAGGGCCCCGGGCTGCGCTGGCGTGGGCTGCACAGACGCAGACAGCCCCGGCCACGTCCTGCGGCCCCCTGTCGGATGGATGCGTGCCGTTTGTAGAGAAGAGCCTTTGGGCCCGTTCGCTCGTTCAGCAGACACGCGTGGACTGAAGCTTTGAGTTTTCTTCTGTGGGGTTTTCCTTTCTCTGGTCTCCGTGCAGCCCCTGCCCTCCCTCGGGTGCTGCTGGCCTCAAAGGAGGAACTTGGTGGGGGCGTCTCCCCCAGGAGGGTGTGATTTGCAGACTTGGGTCTCTGCTCTGCTTTGGGGGTGGGGCTTGCTTTCACAGAGACCCCTCCTTCCCTCTCACCCCCTCCTCTCCTGGCCTTGCCAGGAGTCTTGGCTGTTGGCAGCTCAGAGGTGGGGGAGGCCTGTGGTGTGGGGTGCCCTGCACCTGCTCCTGTCGCCCCTTCCTGCTGCCTCCTCCATGCCCAGGGAACGCCTATGGTGCAGTCCTCAGGCAAGGCCAGGACGGGGCTGAGGCCCTGCGTGGAGATGCTGCACCAGCAGAAGGCTGAGACCCGCTTACCTTAGTTCATCTGTTCACTCGTAATAAAAAGAATTCTCTCAGGTCAGAGCCTGTGTGCGTCTCAGCGTCTCGGTTCCCCCCCCCCCCGGCCCCCCCCACACACACACTGTGGGCAGCCCGGCCACTTCCTTGGTGGGCAGCCTCAGGAACAGGCACCTCGGAGGCTGCCCCGAGAGTGGGGGTTAGAGCAGACTCGCCCCTCACTGCCTGTGAGGGTCCACAGCCAGCCTGCAGGTGCCGTGGGGGAAGCACAAACCCCGTGTCACTCGCCCTCCCCAGCCACCTCAGCCACCTGCCTCTCCCCATGCTGGTGGCGGGACCCTCAAATGTGGCTGCAGTCAGCTGGGAACATCTTCTCCGAAGGGCTCTGGGCCAGCCAGCCCGAAACAGTGGCTCTGCCGCAGGGGCCCTTCCTGGCCGGGACAGTGTGGCCCAGGGGCAAGCAGGTTTGTGTCCTCAGCCTGGGAGTGGGTAGGCACGTGCTGCAGGGAGAGGGGCCCTAAACTGAAGCCTGGGGCTTATCGGGACCTGAGTGGGCTGAGAAGTGGGAAGAGGGGGCTTCCCGGGTCAGGGCCTAGTTGGTACAGACCTCAGGACTGTGGGTCCCTGCCAGTGGCACCTGCTGCACAGTGACCTCGTGCAGCCCCCCGCCCCCTGCTTAGCTAGTGGGGCCTGTCCAGGTCATGGTGCTCCCCTGGCCTCGGGCTCAGCCTGCGTGGTGCACCTGTGGCCAACAGGCCCGTTCTTGGCTTTCCCAGGGACCAAGCTGCAGGTCAGAGTCCCTTCCCCTGCCCTGTCTCTGCCTCCCACTTCAAGAACTGACAGCCTCTGGGTTTCTCAACATGGCTGGAGTCAGCTGGCGGCATCTGCTCCGACATCCACGCCCACCACCTCCCCGCGAGGGCCCACACTTGACTGTGACTCTGGGCCACACAGTGAGTCAGTGCCTGGAGCCAAACCCAGTTCCCAGAGGGAGGCCTGCTGGGTGCCACCTGCCCTTGTCCCCTGATGCTCTGCGTGGACCCCCAGAGTGGAGGCCCCAGAACACCCACAGAACTTGACTGAAGGGGCTGAGTGTAGGAGCCTGAGGCAGGGACCAGCGCTGGCCTAGGCAGCAAGGAGGTCTCCCGGCAAGGGAGGGCAAGAACGGAGGCGGGTGGCCTGGTGGGGCTGCCCTCTCTGGCTAAGGCTCCCGGCTGGGGTGTGCACGGAGCTCCTGGCTGAGGCCACAGGGAGCCAACCGGGCACACAGCCTGGGTCGCTGTATGCTGGCAAACCTGGGGCCTGGCTGCCGAGCGGAGGCCAGGAGGAAGATTGGACTGAGAGCGCTGCGGGGCACAGGGGGCTGGGGACCGGCTCCACAGGGCCTGGAGGGGCTAGGAGGACACTGGGATTCCAGCTGGAGCCTCAGATGAAATGTGTGTGGAGCCTGCGGGACGGCCTTAGGAGGTGTCCAGGGCGCGCGTTCATGCCGGTCTCACACTCAGGATGCAGCTGCAGGGTCCCCAGGGCACATGGGAGTTGCGGGCACAAGTCCCTTTGGGAAGGGTTCCTGGGATGAGGGCTGGCGCTGGGTGTTGGGGGCGCCTGCTGCTAGGCCACAGGCTGGTGGACCGTCCCGCTCCTGGGCTGAGGGGACTGCTGTGGGCCGTCCTCTGCTGGGAAGGGTTCTTGCTGCAAGACCTGGAGTCCTGGCCAAGCCTCCCTGCCTCTGCCTCCATTTCCTTCTGTGAACAGGAGGCCTGTACACTGAGCGGGGTCTCAGTGATGAGGGCTCAGCCCTCACCCCCCAGCTCACCCAGTCTCTGAGGTGTCTGTTCTGAAAGGTAGAATGTTGGTCCCCAAAAGAGATCCGTGTCCTAATCCTGAGAGACTGTCTCCTTAGATAGCACAGGAGGATGGAAGCCGCAGATGGAATCGGGTTCCCGATCACTGACCTGGGGATGGGGAGGTTATCTGGATGGGCCCAGTGTTGTCAGGAGGGCCCAGGGCACTGAGCGGGAAGGCAGCGTGGGAAGGGCCTGAGTCAGCAGCGCAGGCAGCTCCTAGAAGCTGGGAAAGGAAGGAGCCCAGAAAGAAGCGCCCCTGCTGACTTGCCCGGTGAGGCCCGTTTGAGATAAGTTCGTTTTGCCTCCAGCCATGAAGTTCATGGCGATTGCAGCAACAGGAGATGAAGGCAGATTTTGGTTTGAGGCATGAGGCGCTGCTGTAGCAAACACCTAGGAAGGTGGAAGTGGCTTTGGAATCGGGCAGAGGCTGAAAGAATTTTGAGGGTGATAGAAAAAGCCTGTGATGTTGTTAAACAGGTGGTAGAAGGATGGAGGCAAGTGGGGCTCCAGGGGCTCGGAGGAACCGGCCTGGGCGTTGAGAAGAGTCACAGCTGCTGTGACCCACCCGTCCTCAGACATGTGGGGTTAAAGGTGCAGGTGGGAGCTAGAGGGAAGGGAAGGAACGGGAGCCAGGGAGAGCCCTGTCGATGGGGGTAGAGGCACAGCTGTACTCTGTCCCGTTGCCATGTGTGGGCCGCACTCACGGGCGGTCAGCCTGGCCCCCTTTCGCTGCTGAGGTCAGCCAAGTGAGGGAAGGACATTAGCAGAGGGGTGAGCACCCTGCCGTCAGGAATTCTCAGCTAAAGATGCTGATGTCACGGGATTCACTGTCAGGAATGTGTGCTTGGAGTCACGGCCACACCAGGAGCTCCTGGAGGAGGGCGAGCCTGTGGCTGGTGGATGCTCCGGGTCACCCAAGCAGATGCTGAAAGCCGGGACAGCTGTGGGAGGTCTGTGGACCAGCCTCGGGGCTTACGGAGGAAAGCCCCGTGGAAACGACGAGCGGCTCTTACACCATCAGAGGCTTGGCTGGCTTGGACTGAGGCAGAGGGGATGTGGTGGAAGGCTCTTGGGCCCCCAAAAATCAGCAGGCAGGAAGCAGACTAAACTGTTCAGCTGCAAACACTCGCCACATTTCACACAAAGAGCGTGGCCCTGAGGGTGGAGGTGTCAGCACAGAGGCAGAGTCTGGACCCACAGAAGGAGTTCCCAGGCCTTGCCGGGACCCGAGGGAGTACGCCCAGCTGGATTTTGGATTTCTTGGGAGCAGTGACACAGGCACCTTGCAGCTTTCTCTGTGTGTCACGTGTGTGTGTGTGTGTGTGTATGCACGTATAAACGACTGGGTTTCACCGTCACCCAAACTGGAGCGGTCACTGCAGCCTCAGACTTCCCGCCCTTCAGCCTCCTGAGCAGCCAGGACCACAGGTGTGAGCCACCATGCCTGGCTGGTTTTGAAATATGTTGTGGAGGTGAAGTTTCACTACCAAGGCTGGTCTTGAACCCCTGGGCCCCGGTGATCCCTTCTGCCTCAGCCTCCCAAAGTGCTGGACCAGCACACCCAGCCAGGCTTTCCTTGAGAACAGGAATGCCTGCGACTGGCATTCCGCGTCTGTTCTCCGGTTGTATTTTGGGAGCAGGTAACTGGTTTTCTAGCTTTTGGGGTCCACAGATGGAGCGGAAACTGCCCCTGGGTGGAAGGCCCAGAGTGTCACCCATACCTGATCGGGGTGGCTTAGAGGGTGCGACTTGGGACTTGTAAACTGATGAGCTGAACGTGAGGTTTGGGACGGGACTGGGTGCCGTGTTCGGTGGAGACTGTTGGGGCCGCGAGGGGAGGGATGCATTCGCACGGGGCATGGGTGTGAAGCAGGGGGAGCGGGAGGGTACTGTGGGAGACATCCCTCACACCGGCTGTGTCCACATCTAGTCCTGTGGAAGTGAACGTGCCCCCCGGCAGCAAAGGGGAATGAAAGCAGCAATGGGATTAAGGCAGTCAGCTGACCTTGAGAGGCAGAGGTGGTCTAGGCCCAGTGAGAGCACATGGCCCTCATCGTGGAAGCTGGACTCAGGCTGGGGCGCGCAGGACACAGCTGTGAGGAGGCTCCACCCATGCTCCTGGCTGCGAAGGTGGAGACCCTGGGCCCCGGGATGCAGGTGGCCACAGGTCCTCCCCTGGAGCCTCCAGGAGGAGCACACCTTGATTCTAGACCAGGCAGACCCCCTTGAGTGCGACCTGCCCAGTCCTTGACTCTGGGACTGTGAGGTACTGGTGTTTTAAGCTTCTTAGTTTGCAATAACTTAACTATGGCGGTGATAGGAAACCACAGGAGACGATGCATCTACCTAACAGGCCAAGGTGTTCTTACAGGGTCCTAGGGGCAGGTGCACAAGAGGGCCCAACCCCCTGGCATGAGACCCACAGCGTCGTCTCCCGGGCCCGTCTGGCCACGAACATGGCTCCCCGGTCGTGTTCCCTGCACGTCTGTCAGCCCTGCCCACTCTCCAGCAGGCCCCGCTGCCTGGAACGTCGCGCTGGTTCCCCTTCTGTTGCCGGCTGCCTCCTCTCTGGCTCTCTGTGGACCCCGACCCCTTGCCATATCACACCGAGACCTGGGTTGGTGGCGGGGAGTTGGGGTGGGAGGGGGAGAAGTCACTGGAGCGAGTGGGGAGGCACTGGACTTAGGGCAGAGGGCCTGGGCACCACACCACTGGAGGGAGGGAGGAAGGCAGGACGGGTTGGCAGGGCCAGGCCACTTGTGGTGAGCTCCCTGGCAGGGGATGGGAGCAGGGCAGCTGGAACGTCCCACCCTGGAGCCGGCACACGGGCGTCGGCCTCCTCCTGCAAGCTCTGAGGCTTTGTAACACCAGGAGTCGTTTCATCTTACAGCTTAGGCGGCCAGGGCTCTGTGCCTCTGCCCTCAACTGACTGGGAAAAGCCCAGCGCAGGCTCTCCACAGAGCAGAGCCAGGCCAGGACTGCTGTGTGCAGGGCCCCTCCCTGGAGCAGCCACCTCCTGCCTGCTGGGGCCGCGTCCTGTGCGGGGGGCGAGTCAGACCCGTCCCCACCACCCACCTGCCATGCCATGGGTGGGCTCACCAGTAGGCTCGTTCAGCAGGGCCCCAGCTCTCAGGCCAGGCTGTGGCAGGCTCTGACCCCAGATGTGCCACCTGAGAACTGAGGACCAGGACTGCGAAGCCGTCCTCTAGGTGGGCAGACCGACCACCACATCCTTTTTCAATCTCCATCTTAATTTCTTCATAGAAAGGATGTGAGGACCGACTGGTGTAAAGCGAGAATAGTGTCTGCCACATCAGAAGTCCTGCCATATTTGTTTTCATTTTTCATAGAAATACCAGCAGATTCTGGCTTAGCTCGCTTTGGGTTCTGTTACTTAACCACCAAGAGAGCTTGGTGTCAGAAGTGGGACTGCAGGACACAGCCCCTTCCTGAGCAGACTGGGGAGCTGGCAGGGTTCTTGACAGACTGTTTCCTTTTGGGCCTCCGGTCATGTGCCTGAGAAGGCTGGTTCCTCACCGTGAATGTTGAGAGGAGGACCAGGAGTGTGTGTGTCAGCCACTCAGAGAAGCAGGTGCAGGACCACAGGTGAGGAAGGCTTCCGGTCTGGGGCCGGCAGCCTGTGACCCCACAGACCGTCCTTGCTTCGCTGAACTGTAGCAGCCAAATTCCTTTCCTCAGCCTGTTTCTTAAGGTAAAATGAGCCGGGAAACTGGATAATCCAGGGATTGGAATGGAGTCTGATTCCCTGAACCCCTCCCAAGTGCCTTCTCTTTGGGGTACCCACCTCCTGTGAGCTCAGCCACTTGGCAGTCCAGGATCAAACGGGATGGCTCAACTTCCCTCCGTGTCCCAGGCTCTGAGTGGAGCTAACCAAGCCTGACAGACATGGTGACCCCCTGGCTCCCTCCAGAGAGATGGGTACAGGCACAGCTTGAAGTTCAGGGCAGTGGCTCTCACTTGGGGGTGATTCTGTCCCCTACCAGGAGACTCATGGCAATGTCTGGGAATGTTTTGTCACAGTGGAGGTGGGACAGCTACTAGCTTCTGTTGGACTGAGACCAGGGATGTGGCCCCCACCCCATCGTCCCACCGCAGCCGCCCTGTGCTTAGCACCTGCTCCAATGATAAACAGCTGGGTGCAGTCCGGCCATGCCCGAGTCCTTCACACGGGAGGGGAGTGTGCGTGGGCGTGCGCCTCCCAGGGCAGCTCTGTGGATGCCGCAGTCTGCCTGGACCCTGCTGAGGCCTGCTCCTGGCCTCCTCCAGGCTGCGTGGACTCCCGGCCACTGGACTCATACAGCATGGGCCTGGACTTGCCCTTCGGCTTCGGCGGCGGCAGAGGGGCAGCTGGGCCAGGGCGTCGTGCCAGTGGAGCCCTCGGCCCTGGCTGCCCTCTGTGGCAGGCATGCCTGGGACCATCCCCGCTCTAGCTCCCGGGGCTGTGCTCAGCCTGGGCCCCTCACTCCCAAGGCTGGGTCATGGCATCCTATCCGGCCTCATCCCAAGTGAGGAGCGGGAAGGTGGCTCATTCTCCAGGAAAAGGCCCAGGCCTGGGGTGGCCCATGCAGGCCTTGTAGTGGCAGAGGTGCCATGTAAAGAGCACTCCGCCCCGGCCCTGGCCCTCAACGGGAGCCCGCCTCAGGCTGGGGCAGCCTCCGGGGATCGGAAGTGACCTCTGACCCTGGCTGCCCGGACCCTCGCCCTCTTCAGCTGGGCAGAGGGTAGCTGCGTTCACACTGGCGCAGCCCAGGGGCTGCAAGTGGGGAACAGGAAGCTGTCCCGGGCTGTCCCAGAGCCCTGCGCGCGCGCCCTGCCCGGAGGAAGACCTGCGTCGCTGTCTTTGCGGAAGGGATTTATTGTTCCGAGCTGCAGTCGCTCACAGTTACGACAGGGGTACACTGCGGGGGCTCGCCCATTTCCGTGGCGCCTGCTGGAGTCCGCGCGTGTCTGAAGCACAAGAGGGGAAGGCGAGCAAGAGGCGTTGTGCTTCGTGTCCTCGATCTCCGTGGAGAGCCCCTTCCCGCCTGGGCCGCCTGGTGTTTGCTGTCCTAGGCGTTTGCTTTTGTTCTTACGTCTAGAAATCCCAGCCTGTGGCAGAGGTCTCATGTCAACAGAAGCGTTAAAATGTACACACGAGGTGGGTGGGAGGCAGGGCAGGCACTGAAGCAGACAGACTCCACGGCAGAGGCATGCATCAGACCCGCCGCCCCCCATGGCCGCTGCATCCGGGCTGTGCCCGCCTGGGAGGGCCGGGCACGTGGGCAGAAGGGAACGCAGAAGCTGGAGCTGGGGTGAAGCACGGCGGTGGGCACTGGGCAGGGGGGCCTGCAGCCCCCTCCAGGCCACACCCTGGGCCTCGCTCTGCACAGAACGCCCAGCGGAGGAGCGCCACCGACTCTTTCTGTCCTTTGTTTTTTTTCAACTTTTTAAAATTTTAATAAGAAAAGCCCCACGTGCCCCTGCTGTCCTGTGTGTGGGGAGGGCCAGCTGGGGGCCTTCCTCCTACCCCTTCACCCTTGGACACAAAACCAAGATCGCCCCAGCCTGGGTCTCGACAGAGGGGCGCTGGCGCTGCCGTCCGCTACGAGACGCTGCCCCTCTGCCCCGAGCCCCCACAGGTGGAGCTGCTTCTCCGCAGAGAAACGGAACCCATGACAGAGCGAACCGCACCATCTTAGATGTGTGTGTAGAAAGAACCGGGAGCAAGGGACTGAAACACAAAACCTGGCCCTGTCCCAGCGGCGCCCCCACCCCCACACCCTTTTCCAAAAACCACCAAGAAAAAAAAGTTTATAAAAATATCTTGCAGGAATTCTTTAAAGTTTACAGTAGCTCACCAGCTGCCCCGAGCCCCACCAGCTCTGTCCTCAGAGGGCGCCCTGGCCCCAGACCCCACCCCGCCCGAGACGGGCAGACGGCAGGGGATGCGGCCGCCGCCCTTCCCTGAACAGAGGTGTAGAGAATCCATAAATTAAAACAGCAAATAAATAACACTGATCCCAGCCCAGCGACCTGGCCTGCTGGGAAGGCTCTGGCGCCCTAGGGTCTCTGTTTCCACCTCAGCCAGGGAGGAGTGCCAGAGCCCACAGCCGCCCCAGATGAGGCAAGGGAGGCGCAGGTGAGACGAGAGGACGGGAGGCAGCCTGAGGAGGCCAAGACTACACGGAGGCGGAGGCGGCACGGCCAGGGAGGCGGGGCATGGGCCGCGAGGCGCGAGGAGGCCTCCAGGTGCGGCGTGGAGGCGGTGGACGGGGTGGACGGGGTCTGTTCCTGTGGCTACTTTGCCCACCGGGGGTCCCGGCCCCAGAAGGCCGCCAGGCAGGCTGTTCTTGCTGAGGGGTCAGGTGACCGGGAGTCCGGGTCGGCCGGGCTGGAGGAGGCTCCCCCGAGCCTGGCCCTCCTCCCACGGGCCGTGCGGAGCTGAGGCGAGGAGCTGCCGCGGGGTGGACGGGGCGCTGGGCTGGGCCTCGCTGCCTGGCAGCAACAGCAGGAGCGGAGGGAGGGCGGGTCCGCAGCAGCTGCCTTCGGTCACAGAGGATGGCCTCGTGGAGGTGACATGTTAACTTTTCGGGATAATTCCTGGTATCAGAGTGGAAACAAGCGACGCTGTCAGAGACAGGCAGAGACAGGAGAGAGAAAAGACAGAGACAGGAGAGAGGAAAGAGAGCGGGCACGGGTGGCACAGCCCGCAGGCCGGCCCCGGCGCCCCCTTTCCTTTCCTCCCAGGCTCTGAGAACAGTCTGGATGGACGGGCGGCGCGGCCGCGGGTCCACTTGGGGCAGGACGGGCGGCGGGCGGCGAGGCAGCCGCTGTCAGTGCTGTGCTGGGGGGGGGAGGCTAGTGTGTCTAAGGCTGCTCGCGGCGGGCGGCGGGCGGGCCCATGTTGGCCGTGTCCTTGCCCGTTGGGTACTCGGCGTCCCCTCCGGGGCCAGGGCCAGCGGCCGCGGAGTCACCGAGTGGGCCGTGGGCACTCCGCTTGGCGGGCGTGCTGGGGGCCTGGGCCGCCTGCCCGTTCTTCTCGTCTGAAAAAAGTTGTTTAATTACGTCAAAGAAGTTACTCAATGGGCTGCCTGGGTACACAGAACAGAGACAAAAAAAAAAAAAAAAAAAGAAAAAAGAACAAAAAAGGGGGAGAGAAAGAGGAAGGGAGGGAAGGAGAGAGAGAACAAACAAACAAATGAACAAAGGGGCCTCGACGAGGGAGAGAACCCAGAGATGAGGCTGAGATGGGGCGGAGTGGAGCCGGCGGGCGGCAAGCGGGGTGGGCAGGTGGCAGCCGGCAGGGGCCCTGCACGCTGGGGGGCTGTGCGGTGGGGGAGCTGTGCGCCGTGGGGCCAGGAGCTTAGGACCCCAGTGCCTCCGAGCTGTTGCGCAGGACCCAGGGCTCCTTTGGCGAAGTGAGGCTCGGGGCAGGTGGTGAGACCCCTCCCTCCCTCCCCACCAAGGCCTGGCCCGGAAGGCCTTGCACCGCCCCCTTGCCTCCCCACCTCACAGCCGTGAGGGACAGCCCACCCCACTCCGGAGATGACAGCGTCAAGACAAGGGCCTGCTGGGAGCTCTGCAGCCTCGCAGGACCCCGGGGGCAGCTGCTGGCCCCACTGTGTGAGGCCCAGTGGAAGACAGGGAGAGGGCGTGCCCACCACACCTCCCCAGAGAGGCCTGAAGCCCGACTCCTGACCAGCTTGGACACAGTTCAGCAGCAGACAGACAGATGGACAGATGAGTGGACAGGCATGGAGGGGGTGGGTGTGGGAGGCAGGCTGGGGGTCTGGGGACAGGCAGCTAGAGTCATGTCCCGGGTCCCTGGGATGGGGGCAGTCCTGAGGACAGGGGCGGAAATGGGGAGCCCACCCTTCTTGGGGCCCTGCGCTCACTGCCCAGGTGTGCCGATGGAGGCACATCAACCCCACTTCCTAAGCCTAACCACCACCTGAATCCTGAGCTCCCTGCCAGGCACAGCCTCCAGTGGACAGAGGGATGGGCACCTAGGCCACAGCCTGCACCATTGGGACCAGTGGGACCCTCACTGGCTTCAGGCCTTGGGAGCCCCTTCCTGGGCCTGCCCCGATCCTAGGGCCTGGCAGAGGTGGGTCTGGCCAGGAGCCCCGCCTGGGCCCACTGTGGTAGGGGAGCGACCTGGGCTGCTCCCGGTAGTGGATGGGCCGGGACATCTGGGCTGCTGGTTGCCTACGTCTATCTTACACAGGGAAGCCGAGACAGCCGGGGCGGCGGGTTGGCCAGAGCGGGCTGAGGGTGAGCGGTGGAGTGGCAGGCGGAGGTGCCAGGTGAGCGTGGGGGATTCTTACCACATTTGGAAAGCCGCCCCGTCATCATTTCCATACAGTTAGTGGTGTCTGGAGCACAGAATGGAGAGAGGAGGGAGGGAGTGAGTGAAAGGCCGCCCGGCGCCTTCCGACTGGCTGGACGCCCACAGCCTCGATGGGGAGGGGGCAGAGCCAGGAGTGGGTGGGGCCCCGGAGGAAAGGGGGAGGGATTGGGTGGGGCCAGAGCCAGAGGGGGCGGGGCCTAGAAGTGGCAGTGCAGGGGGCAGGGCCTGGAGTGAGGCGCGGCTGCGGGGGCGGGAAACAAGGCGGAGCCACCTGGGCAGCAGTGGGTCCTCCAGCACCCTGAGCCTGGATATGGCTGGTGCCCTGGGTGGGCCTGGCAACCTCCTATGGGCTGACAACCCTGCCCTGGCCGTGACCTGCGTCGGTCACTATGCATCCTCACTGTGCCGCTCGGCAGCTCCAGGACCCTGTGGCTTCCAGCTGCCCCTCAACTCAAGGCAGGCACCCTCTTCCTCAACCCTCTCCCCTGCTGCTGGGCCTGGGGATGTTGGTGCTGCCAGGCCAGGACTGGGGTGGGAGCAAGGCCCTGGGAGGAGCTGCTTCCTCGAGGCCCTCTCTGGCACCTGCAGAGGGTGGACACATGCCCTGGTCTGCGTGTGCCTGCTCACTGGGGGCTCTGAGCCCCCCTCCTCGGCCGGGCTGGGGTCTCCAGGAGGGTGGGCAGTGCCTGAGGAGGCCCCCTGCTGGCCAGACACCTTCCACACGTCCTTGGAGCTGGGCTCACTAGACAAAAGCGTCCAATGTGGGGGGGGGCAGGGCTGGGTGTAGCGAGATCATGGGGACAGGCTGGGCCCCTCAAGTCCAAAGGCAGACAGATGGGGCCCAGAATAGGCCCCCGAGAGCCTCTGCAATGGGCTCCACTGAGGTCAGGGTCCAGGGCAGGAATGGAGAGGGGCTGGGAGTTGGCTCGGTGGGGAGTGGTATGTGCTGACAGACAGGACCACACTTTGCAGGGCCAGGCTGGGGGAGCTCTGCCCACAGCCCACGCAGGAGCAGCCTGAGGCATCCATGTGGCTGCTCAGGTGCAGGGACACCCTGGGCAGCAGCCGGGGCCTGTTTCTGCTTGCCCTCCTGGACAAGCCGGTCCGTCCCTGGCCTTGGTGGCTGCCCTGTCATTCCCTGGCCTTGGTTTCCCTTCCTAAGATGAAGGCTTTCAAGGCTCAGAGAGCCAGAAGCTGCTGCCAGCCGATGGCACAGCCTCCACTGTAGGGCAGAGCCACATGTATCTGCGGGGCTGAGCACCTGGAACCCTGCTCCTCCTTGCCCGCTGTGCCAGCCTGGCTCCCAAAATCAGGAGAAGGGGGCAACTCCCCCACCCACTGGGGCTTCGGTTAGGGCCAGGGCTGTTAGGGACCTCAGCCCCCAGCCCGCAGTGGGGTGAAGCACACTCTGGGGGGGGGGCTCCCACAGGTGATGGAATGAGGATGGAATGAGGATGATGGGGGGTGGGGTAGGGGCCCTCTATGGCCTCCAGGACCCCACACGGAAACACAGGAGGTGACCTAGCACGCCACAGAGCTGCAGAGATGCAGGCCAGGAGAGGGGCCCCCCAGGGTCCAGCCGGGTGCTCCCCCCACATGACGCCCAGCACTCCCACGCCACACCGCTGTTCAGAGGCGCACCCACACACCCTTGCTGGCAGACCAGGCCCATGCATGTGCCCAGTGCTCCGCCCTGCCCCCACCACACGTGGGCCCAGGGGAGCGGGGGGAGCCCTCCCTGCAGGATGCCAAGTGGCATGGACCCTTGGGCTCCTGGCCCCTGGTGGTTCCAGGCTGGGGCGACCCTCCCCTGCACAAGCCCCTGAGGCTGTGGTGAAGCCCCAGCTCTGGCTGGGCTCAAGCCCCTCTGCCCTGCTGGAGGCACAGCCCTGGGCTGTCAGGAAGTATGGAGAGATGAGAAGTCACAGCCCATGAGGCAGCCCGCGGCCCGCCTAGGGTGCCATGGCGGGGAGCCTCGAGGGCAGGGCCTTGTCACTGCTCTCCCAGGGCCTGTGCGGGCTGCCTTGTGTCTGGCTCCCTAGCAGATGGGCCGCCCGGGGCATGCTTGGCCTGTCCAGGGCCGAGACCTGTGGGTGGGCATGGAGGGCCCTGCTCAGGACCAGCCTGGCTCCGCCGAGGACCTGCCCGCAGCCCCTCCCCGCCCCAGCACAGGCCGGGCGCCTTACCTGCCAGCGTCAGAGGCTACTCTCGTAGCTGGTGGCCACCTTCTGGCCCTTAAGCCCAGCACCCCAGCTTAGTCCTGGCGCTGGTGGGGGGGGTTCTACAGTGGACAAGAGGCGCCTTTCAGGGTGGTGCGGCCGCGCCCTATGTCCCTGGCGTGCAGAGGCGAGGCGGGGGGTCCCGCCGGGCCGGGGGGGGGCCCTGCTCCCTGAGGGGTGCAGCCACAGTTTGGGGCAGGAAGGCGGGGGCATCCGTCAAGAGGGGCCAGGAGGCTGCGCCGGGGCTCTCGGGCCTCCCGTCCGCGCAGCACCAGCTGGCCACACCCCACTCGCAGGCTGCAGGTTGGCCGGAGCTGAGCCCGCCTCACCTGACAAGTGCTGGGCCGCGGGGGGGTCGTGTGTGCTCAGCAGCTGGGCCTGGATGGTCTCCACCACCCTCTTGAAGCGGCGGCTGGGGCCTAGGGGAGACAGGGGGTTACGCCCTGGACAGGCCTGGGCCCGGAGCCGCCCCGGGGGCGCCGGCTCACCTGAGAGCAGGGTGAAGGTGACGGAGTAGATGCCGTTCTCCTTCTGTGCCTCCCCCCCCTCCGTGTAGGTGATGTCCACCTGGAACTTGACAGGCTTCTGGAACACGGCTGGCCCCCCCGTGGCCTTGTACTCGGCCCGGAAGCTCGTCTGGGAGATGACACTGTGGCTGAGGCTGGGGATCTGTGCAGAGGGAGCAGTGTGAGCGCGGCTGGCCCGGCAGGTCCCACCCTGGCCCTCTGGGGAGGCAGCCCTGGGGCGAGCCAGCCCCACCGCGCACACGTTGTGAGCGCCCAGGCACCTCTGCTTCCACATGTGAGGGGCACAGCGCGGGTGGAGACGGTCGGAGCAGGGAGAGGGCCGTTTCCAGCCCCCACCCTCCAAAGCTTTGGTCCCCTTAGCGGGGGCGGCTGAACCCCTGCCGTGGACTTTTCTCACACAGCCACAGCACAGGACGGCCAGGACCTCACAGAGGAGCCTTACGGGCAAAGATGGAGGTGAGAGGTGACCCTGCAGCCTGAGGTGGGGTCCGAGGTGGAGCTGAGTGGGAGGTGGGGAGTCTGGGAGCTGTCACTGAGAGGGAGGTGCCAGGGCAGGGCTGTGCCCTCCTGCTGGAGCTTCCTGGGACTCCCACTGCTTGCAGGACTTAACGGTGCTGGGCACTGGCTGTGTGGGCTCCACATTACCGAGGGGCAGCTGCAGGAAGCAGAACTCAGGGCCACCCAGCGCACGGGGCCCAGGCTGGCGCACGGCCGCCTTACTGGGGCTGGCATGGGGAGGGGCTGAGGCCACCGCTGAGTCTGAGGTTGGCTGTGGCAACCGGGGGCAGCATGAAGAGATGTGAGGGAGGAGGACCAAAGAAGTGAGCAGCCTGTGGGGACGGGGACGCTGAGGGTCCCCGAGGCCGGGGTCCAAGTGCAGCCTAAGGCCTGCCCAGCGCTGGGCTCTCCTGGCCCTGGAGCCTTTTGCAGGGGCTCCGAGCTGTCCCCACGGTGCTAAGGGAACCTCAGCTGCAGCCAGGGCAGCAGCGGCCTGAGTGCCTGGGGGCAGAGCGTCAGGTGGGGTGGAGGCCAGCCCCCAGCTAGAGCTGCCGCAGGGAGCCACAGCCTGATCTTGCCAAGATCCTGGGGCCTGGGCGTAGTGAGCACAGAGCAGGACAGCAGCCCTGGGGAGGCAGGCGGGGGGCGGCGGGGGAGGTGGGGGCAGCCCCTGTGATGCCTCGGCACTGGCTGCAGTGCAGGGAGGGGCAGGGCCGACAAGGAAGGGGCCTCCTGATGGGACTGGGTGCTGGAGTCCTGGCAGTGAAACTTCTCTATTTGAGGCTTGAGGGGCTTTTCTGCTCCTCCTAACCCAAAGACGCCCAGCAGAGACAAATGAAGCCCACCGAAGACCCTGAGCGCGGTCACTCCGTGGAGAGCCACCCGGCCTCCGAGGGCAGGGTGAGACCAGGGAAACCGATATACCTGAGGCCTGGGGGTGAGAGCCCCACGGGTCCCTGGGGTCACGGCCTCACAAGGGCTTCTCCCTAAGTCTCATGGAAATGTCCCCCTCTGAGACCCACCCAGCTGGAGCCTTCCTTCTGCCCCACGTGCCAGCTGCCCAGGCCCGCCCAGCACACACCTAGGGCTGCTGGGGACCAGTGAGCAAGGCCCTGACTCCCTCTACAGGCCAAGTGCCCCAGACGGGCAGGGACCCTC
Organism: Macaca thibetana thibetana; assembly: GCF_024542745.1. Classification (NCBI taxonomy): domain Eukaryota; kingdom Metazoa; phylum Chordata; class Mammalia; order Primates; family Cercopithecidae; genus Macaca; species Macaca thibetana. The sequence goes on along the minus strand of NC_065591.1, from coordinate 1,312,511 downwards.
CCTCGGAAGGCTGGGCGGGAGACAGTGCCCGTCCAGTGAAGGCAGCCAGGCCGGCCCACAGCTGAGTGGACGTCCGTGCTGTGTGTGTGGACGTGTCCCGTCTAAGTGAGGAGCCTGATTCTCAGGGCTGGGCAGCGTGGGGTTGGGAGGGCTGCCCGCCTCCCCTGGCGCCCTGTGGCCTCACCGACAGGAAGGCGTGCACGATGTCAGCCTTGATGGAGCTCAGAGGTTTGTCTTTGATGACCACGAAGATCTGCTCCTCCTTCTCCAGGCTGATGAAGTTCCCAAACCAGGACTTCTTGGCCAGCCTGGGCAGCGGGAGACAGAGGCTGTGAGGACGGAGGCGTGGTACTGTCCACACCCCTGCCTCCCTCGAACCTGGGGCTGGAACAGTGGAATCCTCAATTCCTGCGTGATGGACACGGCCATCTCCGCAGAACCCACGGCCCTGACCCCAGCGCCCTAACCCTGGCCCGTATGCCCTGACCATCACCGTTAGCAACGCCAGCCCTGACCATAACCTTTATCCAAGCCCTAATGCCCTAACCCTGGCCCATGGCCCAGCCAGGTTCCATGGCCCTAACTGGCCCCTCTTGGTTCCCTGAGAGTTGTGTCCGGGCAGCACTCGCTGGAGCCCCCACTGGGAAGGAAAGGAGAGGGAGTGGGTGGCCCCTGCCCTTGCTTCTCCGTTTCTGGCTGAGCCCTAGTCAGGTGCCCAGTGGCCTCCTGGCTGAGGTGCCCAGCCTGGAGCTGGGAAAACCAGGGAGCTGTACGCAGGCAGCGGCAGGACAGGTACGGCACAGACACCGGGAGCTGCGTGCCCTCCCACCAGACAGGGCGGCCTCAGCACCCTGGGGCTGTCCTCCTGTGTTTAGCATGTGTGGCCATGTGGCTTCCCTGTGGCTCCAGCCTGGCAGGGCCGGTCCCTACCCTGTAGAGGACAGATCGCTTCCAGACCTCCGAGGCTGGCTGGGGAAGGTTCAGGGCTTGCCAGAGCCACGCAGACCCTGGCTCCCAGATGCCACCACGGTGGGTGGTCCCCACCCCGGGCTAGGGCAGTGCTGCTAACCTCATGACTGGCAGGCCTGACTGACATCACTTCCTCTGCTGGACGCAGGGCCCAGTAACAACGGCTGGCACCACCCACCTGCCCAGCCCGCCTAGCCGCCCCACACCCCTCCCTACCCCTGGCCCGGCTGCCGACCTGCCACTTGCTCCCAAGTCTGGGAATGTCCCCCACAGGTGAGCCCTCCTCACCAAGGCCCCTGTGAGAGGTGGCTCAAGTTGGGCTCCTGAAGTCACCTGTGCCACCCACCCCCAGGAGCAGGCGGGGCCTGTAACTCGCTTCCAACAGGAGAGCGGGGAGGCGCTTCTGAGGCCACAGAAGGCTGCTGCTGTCTTGCTGGCAGGCTCACCCCAACGTGCAGAGGCCCTCTGCTCTCCAGCTCAAGGGCACCCGAACCCCACCCACCAGCGAGGGAGCCAGGAAGCCCAGTCGTGAGGACCACGGCCAGGGGCGCCTCTAGCACAGCCCCTGAGACTCTCAGGCACAGCACACCGGGGTGGCTGTTCGCGGTGGTGGCTCGCGCTGCCGGCGTCCCATGCGGCTGCTGCCTGGAGGTGGAACCAGGTGCACCGAGAGGCAGAGGCAGGGACCGGGAGGAGGTGCCCGCAGGGCTGGGGCTCAGTGGTGCCCTCTCCTGATTCTAAGGCCCCTCCCAGCGGCCTCTCAACTCCCCTTTCCCTTGCCCATTCCTGGAGGTGCCTCGTTGGCTACTGTGGCCGTCCCTGCCCAGGAGTCTTCCTGGACAAGCACGGGGACCGGGCCCAGCCATCGCTCAGCCCCTCGACGCCGCCTCAGTGTCCTGCTGGTCTTGCTGGCTGGCTGTTGTGGGTTCAAAGCTCCAAGGGCCAGCTCTGGCCCTGACCTTACCCCCTCCCCCTATGCCAGGACCTGGAGCCAGGAAGCGCCCGGGGCAGCCAGGCAGTTCGGAAGTACAGACGGGTTTCGGTCAACGTTCTGCCCCACGAAGACAGGAAAGATGGCACAAATGTGACTCTCTGCTTTGAGGCCCGGGGGTGCAGCATTTGGCAAAACTAGTCCCATGTGTGAAAGACGCCGGAGGGCCCAGGGAGGCCAGGCCGATGAGGTGAGGGGCCTGTGCTGTGACTCCAGCACCCACGTGGTGGACAGTGCACAGCCTGGCCGGATGCTAGTCTGGGTGTTAACTGCCAAGTGATTTTTAGATGAGATGAACTTAAATCAGTTGCCTGTTGAGTCTGGCGGGGGACCCTTCCTCACAGGGTGGTGCATCCACCAGGTTCGGTCTTCCTAGAGAAAGAACGCCCCTTGAGGCTGCAACCTGGAAACTGCCTGGGCTTCCAGCCACGGCTCCAGACTCAAGGACATCAGCCCTGAGTGTCCAGCCTGCAGGCCTGCATGTCCCAAACAACCGCACGTGCCCCTTCCTGAAGCCACTGCCTCCCTTGCACACACAGCCCCTTGGTTCTGTTCCTCTGAGGTGCCCGGTTGACATGGGGCTGGCGGTTGTCTCAGGTCCCCAGCAAGCGAGTCGTCACCAAAGACAGTCTGTGGGAGGCGTCCGTGCCGGGCCCTCCGGAGGAGTCAGGGCCTCCAGGCCGTCTCAGGATGGGGGAGGGGAGAAGCGCAGGCAGCTGCAGTGGCGTCAAAGCCACCTTCTCTGAGGGAGATAATTATGAGTCTGTTCACGAAAGCTTTTGGTGGCAGCAGAAATGGCAACGTCAGGGCCTAGGCAGAGGGTTCCCAAGTCTGCTGAGCCCTGTGCCTCTGGGCTTGCGATGATGCCTACACACCTCCGACCCAGGCACCCGGCTGGAGGGGCCGCCCGACCGGCGCAGAAAGGCCACTGGGGCGGGATCCTGGCACAGACTGCAGATGCCGCTCCTGGGGCTTAGCACTGAGCAGTTTCCACGGGGGCCCCTGGTTTAAAGCCAGCAGCAGGATGAAGGTTCTTCTCTTACTCAGTCCACAGTTGCCCACACCTCGTTTCCCGGGGTCTCCTGTGAAGTGACTCGGGCCTGGCCACCGCTCTCTGCAGCTGCCTGGCCTGGGGTCACGCTGCAGGCTCGTATGTGCACGCCAGCAGTTGCCTGGTCACGGAGACACTGCCCAGTGACTGAGGCCGTCGTGGAGGAGAGGGAGAGGGCCTGGGCACTGGGAAGGGGTCTCTCTGGGGACATCTTTGCCTGGACGTCGGTCACAGCGGCCCCCAGGGCATCACAGCACCTGGGTGCTGTAGCGTCTGCAGTGGCACCTCTCACAGCTCAGAAAGGCGGTGGGGCCGGGCCTCAGCTTGGCAGCTCTGCTCTGCCCCTGCACACGTGTTCCCACCAGGCCTGCTGCCCCAGGGCTGCCTCTTTCTTCCTAACACAGGCTGCTTTCTCCTTGAGACCGGACCGACCCTGAGTCTCTGCCCTTGGCAAGCTCAGGCCCTCGGGAGACTCTGCCCAGCGTACCCCCCCACTCGCCTCCAGCCAACCCCAGGCTCTCCTGAGGCCTGAAGCTTCTCAACAGAGCTGGGGCCTCCTGCCCTGGCTGGCCTTCCCCTCACTGCTGGGTATTCGAAGTTCAGAGACTCAGTGGCCGAGACGGGCCTGCCTGCAGTGGGAGGTGGAGCCAGGTGGAGGAGCCCCCGTCGGCCACAGGGGAAGGGTTCTGTGCCCCTCACCCGGTCAGCCCAGTGTCAGGTACCAGGAGGCCTCCAGCAGGGGCCACTTACTCTGGAGACGACTCTGGGGTCAGGTTGGACATCTCCTCTGGCGTCGGAACTGTGCACACGGGATGAACAGGAGGGAAGGCCTGGTGACCACTCCATCCTTCCCCTGCCCCGGCCACCTTGCGCCGAGGTCAGGGTCATCAGGAGTCCACCCCCGCACACTGGGACAGTCCCCCAGGGGCACGGTCCCGGCCCAGCTCCCGGCCACCTTAGAGGCTCCACTGGCCGTGGTGCCCCGGGGCTAAGGGGGAGCTGTCCCGCCTCTGGTGCTGAAGTCGGCTGTGCCTGCTCCAGCAGCACTGGCTGGCCCTTGGTGCCCACACATGGGGCCTCCTGACTGGCAGTGCCCCCTTGGTGGCCAGCTCTCCTTGCTGTGTGCCTGGCCCCAGGACACGGAGTGGGTAGACTCAGGAACACAATGTCTGGAGGGGTGCCAGCCTGTGCGGCAGGTACGACACAGGCTGCGGCTGGACGCTTTCCGGACAGTGAGCCATGGGCAGGCCCAAGCCGCCCGTGCAGCTGCAGGCCCTGCGGACTGGTCTGGCACTGCTGGGGGCCTCCCCGGGGCGGCCTCTGCTCTCTCCCAGCCCTGCTCTGGCACCTCCGGGCAGACACTCACCTTGCAGTTTCCGGCGGTGGAAGCGCGGTGAGCCCAGAAAGCTGTTCTTGATGGAGTTGAGCCGTGCCCTCCAGGGCACCCCTCCGACGCTGGGGCTGGACGGTGGCGTGGGGTTGGGCGTGCCGGCCGGGCTCTCCTTTGGCGTGTGGACAGGCGTCCCCTTGGGGGTGGGGAGGGGACTGCCCCTTGGTGAGGGGTGAGGGGTCACCTGTATGATGGGGACAGATTTGGTGTTTGGTTCAATCCCAGTGGGTGGGGGCCGGGGGGGCACCCGCAGGGCAGGCGGGCCCAGGGGTGGTGCCAGCTGGGGACAAAGGCCGGTGGCCGGAGACCGGGCCGGGGTGCTGGCCGGGAAGGGGTTGGACTTGGTGCCCTGCAGAGGCTTGTCGGTCAGCTTGGCCTTGCACGGCAAGGTCTGGGTCTTGGGGTCGGGCCGCGGGGCGGCCTGCGGAGGGAGGACGTATCCGGGCCTCGAGGCGCTCCCACAAGCTTCGGGCTCTGTGGAGGTGGTCAGGGGGCGGGCCACGAAGGGCAGCTCATGGGGCGGTGGGGGCAGGACAAGCTTCCTAATAGGCTACAGGGAGGCGCAGGGAGCGAGCGGGGCGGGGGCAGCCGCGCGGCACGTGCACCCCAGTCCCCCACAGGCACATAGCACAGGAGGACCAGAAAGAAGCGGGCGGGAGTGGGAGGGTGGGGAGGCAGGCAGGGAGGCAGGCGGGCAGGGGCAGGGGGGTTCGCCACAAAAGAAAACAAGTGACACACAAGAAAACAAACAAAACAAAACAAAAAACAAAAGAGCGTGCAGTTAGCAGAGCAGCCCGCGCCGCAGAGCAGCAGCCGCCACAGGAGCTCGGGCGTGGGGGGTGCCTGGGGCTGCTTCCCAGGGTCCGCGGAGGCCTGCCCCCCCGGCACACGCTGACTGGCAGGGTTGGGGCCTGTGAGGATCCGGGCTGGGTGGGGGCGGGGGATCACTCACCCGGGGGCTGCTGAGTGGGCTGGTGGAAAGGCCTGAGGAGGCACCGCTGATGGACCGAGACCTGGAGGTCACAAGGTACAGGGCCACGGCTCAGCCAGGGGGCAGCGGAGCAGCAGGCACTGGGCTCTGTTCCCCCCAGGTAAACCCTCCAGGAGGCCTGGAGCCCGGGCCAAGAGCCTCGAGGCCCTGGGTCCTGCTGCACACCCTGCCAATTCCAGGAGGGCCCAGGGCGCCTGTGCCCAGCCCCACTGGGGCCCCCATCAGAGCCCACGTGTGGGGGCCACCCCATGCCAGCAGCCCAGGCACAGCACAGAATGTGGCATCAGACGGCCGCAGCAAGGGACCATCCGGCGTGGGGGTGGACAGAGGGATGAGGGGACAGACGGGGCTTCCTGTGAGCTTCCTGTATCCAGCCCCTTCTGCTCCAGGCCTCATGCTGGCTCCCGCCTCCCATGCCCCTGCTGCCAAGTTCCTCCCCTCCCCCGACGGCTGAGCTCTCCCAGGGCCTGCAGCCTGGTCCTCCACGTCCCTAGATGCCCGTGAGGGATGCCTGGGTCAGCGGCCAGCCCTCCCTGTTCACAACCAGGAGGGCCTGGGCAGGGCCAGGCTGGGGCGGCTGCTGGCAGGGACAGTGGGGCCTTGTCCCACCATTGCCCTACTCGGCCTGACACCTGACAGCAGGAGGGAGGCCCTGGCCCGGTGTGCCCGGCTGAGACTCCGGTGTGCGGCCGCCACCCCCATGCAGGGACCAGGACTGCCGTGTGTCGCTCCACCACACTGCACGGACGAGCCGGCGCCCACACGCCCGGACAGTGGCAGTTGCCATCCTTGGAGGAAGGAAGTGCAGGGAGGGGCCGAGGCAGCCGCCGAAGAGAAGAGGACAGAGAAGAGTAAAAGCCCGCCCTGCGCTGCCCACCAGGCCTGCCCACTGCCAGCCGGCCACGAGGGGCCTCGCTGGTCCACACTACGGCCCAGGCCCTGGACCATGGAGAGCGCCACGCTGGCCACACACCTGGCTCCTGGACACCCGGGGGCTGGGCCCCCCAGCCACGACCCTCCAACTCCCTCACCACACACAGCCAAGGGGCAGGGAGGCGGCGGGGACCCCATGCCCAACCCAGCCTGTGTGGGTCAGGATGGCACCCAGGGCTGTGACTGGACCCAGAGCTTTCAGGGCTGAGCTGCGGACAGGCCTCATAGTGGCAGCAGCCACCAGTGAGGGCCTGGACCTGTGGTTCCTGTCCAGCCCGCCCAGAGCTCGTGACTGGGCACGAGGAAGACAGAAGAGGCGCCGGAAGCCCTGAGGTGGAGGGGCTGAGCCCCGGTCCTGTCTGGCCAGGCAGCCGCTGGGACACTGAGCTATAATCGCTGGGGCAGGGGCAGGAGAGATGGCGCCAGCCCTGAGGGCAGCCACGGTGGGGGTCACAGGTAGGCGCGGGGCCAGGGCTCAAAGAGGCCCGACAGGCAGCCAGCGTGGTGCGGCCTTGGGAGACGACGCCACCTGCCCAGGCTCGCAAGACTGGCCCCGGGCAGAGGCCCCTCTGACGGCGGCACCTCCTGCCCTCCTCAGCTCCTGCAGGTGGGCACAGGACGGCTGCTGGGCTTCAACTCTGGCTGGCCCCAGGGGCAGCAGGGCACTGAGGCCCACTGGACACAACACAGGGGCTGGCAGGAGGGGCGGCTCAGCCTGCAGCCACGCGGGGCTCTAGCCCCAGGCCCTGTGAGCCACAGTGCCTGGTCCCTCGAGGGTAGGCATGCCACGCCTCGGCAGCCCCACCCCTCCTCCTTGGCCTCTGCCTAGCCCGCGGGCCCTTCCCTGGCTTGCTGGCCGGCTCCACTGCCTCAGGGGCCCTGCAGCCCAGCCCGCCACCAGACCCGCCCATGTGCCTGCCCGGCCTGAGGCAGGACAGCGTGTCTGGGGCTGGGAGGTGCGGGGACGGGTGGTCGGGGTGTATACCTGTCTTCTTTGCTGAATTGGGGATGGGCCTCAGCGATATCCAGGCTTTTACTGAACATTGCTTTACTACAGCAGAACAGAGCGAGAAAACACAGTTACTGACGGCCACATGCGGGCACAGGTCGGCCCCCAGGGCCCGGGCGACGCCAGGTAAGAACACGCGGCTCTGAGGCCGGCGCACAAAGATGGCGAGAGAGGAGGCTGGGCCAGACGGCGCACCCCACACCGTGTGACTGCTGGGCAGGGTGGCCTGGCCGGCCCCACCCCAGCCCCCGGCCCCCAGCCCCCAGGACCCCTGCGTCCCCAGTCAGCAGCCCCGTGTGGCCCAGCACCAAGCAGCTGGGTCTCTGCTGGCTGTACAGGTGACCCTGCCAAGAGCAGAGTCTGACTGGGACATGCCAGGACTAGTGGCCATCCAGAGGCCCTGAAATGCTCCACGCCCTGGCCCAGGCAGCCAGGCCTGGGAGCTGCAGCAGAGGCCAAGAGGGTGGCCTCCCACGCCACTGACCGGAGGCCAGGCAGTGGGGTGGTGGGGCCTGCCCTGCAGTGTCAGGGGAGCCCGGGGAGGTGGCCACAAAGGCAGGAAGCAGGCACCTGGGCTGCAGGTTTGGGTGCACCCATGACATGCAGGCCACTGAAGGCCAGGGCAGTAGAACGTAGATAGGAGGGCCCCTTGCTACCCCCTAGTCCTGGGGTCAAGGCTGTGGCTGAGTGGGCCCTGGGAAGGAGGTTCTGGGGCTGGGCCCCAGTTGGGAGGCTGGGCCAGCTTGAAACCCTGGGGAGGGCCTGGGACTCCCAAGGGACCATGGCCTGGGAGCTGGCAGAACTGGGACCACCAGTACTCCGGCCAGGGCTGGGGCTGGAACAGGTTTAGCCTGATGGCTGCCAAGCTACCTTGCAGTTCCCCACAGTTTCCCCCAAGTTCCCAAAGAACAGGCCTCGCCTGTCCCACCCCTAAATCCCCAGTACAAGGAGGGGGCCCTGGGGTGCTGAGGCCCAGACCACAGGGCAGACCAGAGACTGCCCAGGCTCCTGGACCTCCTGGTGTGCTCCTGGGCCCAAGGGCTGTCCCCAAATGTTGGAAGCCCCCACCTGGTGAGGGACGTTTGAACTCATCCCCAAGAGGCCACACCGGCTCCAAGGATTTGCTGAGGACCTCGTGCAGGCAGCTCAGCCCTGCCCCCACCCAGCAGAGGCTCCACGGGGACTGGCGCCCTTCCTCCAGCCACGGGTCTGCTCATCACTGCTGAATTCTGTGATGTCCCTGGCCACACACACCATACTTGCCACCCAGAGCCGGGCCCAGCACTGCCCAGGCCAGGGGGACAGGCTTGCTGGGCTGATGGCTCTGAGCGTGGTGTGACCATATCACAGCTCAGCCCAGCCAAGCTTGGGTCAAGCCAGCCCTGCCCAGCTCAGCCCTGCCCAGCCTGGCTCAGCTCAGCCAAATCCAGTTCAGCCCAGCTCAGCCCAGCCCTGCCCAGTCCAGCTCAGCCCATTCTAGCCCAGCCTAGTCCGGCCTAACCCAGCTTAGCCCAACCAAGTCCAGCTCAGCCCAGACCTGCCCAGCCGTCTAGTTCAATACAGCCCAGCTCAGCTCAACTGAGTCCAGTCTAGCCCAGCCCAAACCAGCCCAGCTCAGCTCAAGCCAGCCCAGCTCAGCCTAGTCTAGACCAGTCCAGCCCAGCTCAGTCCTGTCTAGTCCAGTTTAGTCCAGCCCAGCCCAGCTTATCCTAGCCCAGGCCAGTCTAGCCCAGTCCAGTCCAGCCCAGCACAGCACAGCCCAGCTCAGCTCAGCCCAGCCCAGCCCAGCTCAGCTTAGCCCATTCCAGCCCAGCCCAGCCCAGCCCAGCTCAGCCCAGTCCAGCTCAGCCCATGCAGCCTCAGCCAAGACCCCAGGCCAATGGGCAGTGATGAGCCAGGCGGCAGTGCCGCGCAGCCCAGGGAGGGAGGCCCAGCAGCCTCGGGGCACACACACCTCTGGCCGTGCTGGGCCATCTCAATGGCCCGCCGCGCAGGCACCGGGGAGCCGCCGTCCGTCACGCTGAGCACCTCCATGGACTTGCGCTCCGGCCGCCGCTTGCCGTGCCGGTTCAGCATCGGGGAGTCCACACGCTTCCGGGGAGGGTCTGAGTACAGATGAGGGTCAGGCCAGACAGCCCCTGGACCCCGGTGGGGCAGTGCGGGCCGGGCTGGAGGCCACCCCTGGACCGTACCTATCTCGTTCCGGGGGGGCAGGTCCTCGTCCTCCTGGCTCGGGTACCTTTCTTTCCGGTCCAGGAGGAGGAAGTAAATCATCTTCTCCTGATTCTCCCTGCAGTGGGCGAGGGGGCGAGATGCGCTGGCACACGGGGCCGCCGGCTCCTCCACCGCAGCGCTCCCACCCTAGGCCCCGTGCCCCTCCCAGCCGCCTACTGCAAGGGCCCCACCCAGGAGCCGCCCTGGACGCACTCCTCCGATAGCAGGTCCTGCAGCAGCTTGTTGCGGTCTCGGAAGCAGCCCAGGGAGTGCATGCTGTCCAGCACGTCAGGGTCGATGTCCTCCAGGCTGGGCAGCGAGCGGATCTGCACCTTGCGAGGAATGGGCTGCTCTGGTTCCGGCTCGTTCTTGCCTCCTCTGTGGACACAGGGCAGGGACGCCCGGTCATCAGCTGCGGCCGGGCCTGGGCGGCTGGGAGGGTGGGAGGCCCGCCCTCACCTGGGGCCCTGCGTCCTGCCACTCTCCCTGTGCCCAGCCCGGGGAGGCCTCCTGCGTCCTGCCCGCACCCCGCACCCAGCGCAGGCCACAGAGGGCCAAGGGCCAAGGCGGGGCAGGGCCTGCGCTGGGCCGGCGCCCTCCCCCCGCCTTTCCTAGCAGGGCCTCCAGGCCACAGCAACAGGCAAAGCAGGCGATTAGTGGGTGGAAAAGCTACTTACATATACCATATGTGTTTCTGAATGTGCTCTAGCTACAAGGAAAGAGAAACAGGGAGTTAGTACGGACGAGGGACGGAAAGAGCCCACATTAGGAGGTGAGGGGGAAGGCGGGGGTGCTGGGGGCGCGGAGAGAGCAGGAGAGGGCAAGGGCGAGTGAGTGGGGGGATTGTGGGGAGGAGGATGGGGAGGGGGCTGCGTTCCCAGAGGCTCAAGGCCAGCACCCCTGCCCCTGCCTCTCCCAAGTGGAGAAGAAAACGCAAACCTGAAGGAGAGAAGTCGGGGTGGGGGAGCCGGGGTTGGGGGGGATGCTCCAGGTAGGGGCAGGGGCCCAGGGAGTGGAGGAAGAGCGGGAGGGAGGGAAGCTGGAGCCAGGGCCGCCCCAGGTGCCTGTGCTGCCTGGGCCGGGCCCCTCCATGGATCTAGGAAGGAACCAAGGCAGGAGAGCAGGGAGCAGCCAAGAGGGAGCTAAAGCCAGGAGAACCTGGCCCACCTGTGTGGCGGGGCGGGGCTGGGTGCAGGCGCGGGCAGGAGGCTGGGAGGGCCGGCCAGCCACACGTCCCCTTCTCTCCACCCTGACTCAGGGACAGCTCGTGGGGTATGAGGTGGTGGCCTCTTGGGAACAGGGCAACGCTACCCTGGAAGGGCCAGCCCAGAGGGTGACCTGCTTCTGTCAAGTGGGCATGTGCAGTCCCCACACCAGGCAGCCCTGGAGGAGGTCGGGACCAGCAGCTGGGGGCTACCTTTGGCTCTTGCCAGCCCCCACAGCTGCCGGGGGGCACTCAGCGGAACTATTCACCCTGCCTGGAGCTTGCCCCAGCAGCATCTGCAAGCAGGATGGCTGTGATGGGGAAGCACCAGTGCTTCTGTGTAACCCACAGCCAGGTCTCACCTACCTGTGCACACCCCACACTGGTACAAGTGCTCGTATGCACCTGGACACACCTCCCCACAGATGCACATGCCCACACCTATGCCCTCACCCAACCACATGAACCCTGGCATGTGTCCACACCTGGGCACCCCCACACCCTTGAACACACACCTGGGCATGTGCCTACATCTGTGCACCCACACACCTGAACACAAGCTAACACCTGGGCACCCCCGCACACCTGAACACTCACCTGGGCACCCACACACACGGGCATATGCCCACATTTGTGCACCCACACCTGAACACAAGCCGACACCTGGGCACCCACACACACCTGTGCACATATCCACAAACCTGGGCACCTACTCACGTACCTGGGTGCCCACACATCTGGGCACACGCCCACCCCCGCGCACCCCCGCGCCCCCCCGCCACGCTCTGGGGCCGCCCCGCTCCGAGGGCACGCACCGTGAGGCGGCGTGCGGCGTCCACTTCGATCATGCCCCGCAGCAGGCTCTGGCAGTCGGGCGGAATAAAGTGCGGCATGTGGAACACGCCCCGCTTCACCTTCTCCAGCAGCTGCCGCAGGTTGTCATCGTCGAAGGGCAGAGCCCCCTGCGGGCAGCCGGGCGGGGGTCAGCATGGGCAGGCAGGTTGGGGAGAGGCCGGGGTGGGGTGGAGGGGGCCGGGGTCTCACCACTAGCAAGGCGAACAGGATGACGCCGCAGCTCCACACGTCTGCCTTCCGGCCGTCGTACTTCTCCCCCTGCAGACAACAGTGCCCGGGCTATTGGGGGGCGCAGGGCAGGGTGGGGGCCTTGGCAGGGCCGGGTTCAGAGGGAGTCGGCCCCAGGACAGGCGGCCTAGCAGCACCTTGGGGTGCGGCAGGCTGGGGTCCCACCGGGGTCAGGTCCCCACCACCCTGGGACCCGCAGAGCTGCACGGGCGGCGCCGACTCACCCGGATCACCTCGGGGCAGGCGTAGTGGGGGGACCTGCGGGCAAGGGCGGAGGTCAGCGGCAGGGCTCCGGGCGCTGCCAGGCCCTCCCCCCGGGGTGATGGTGCACCGCAGGGCCCTCGAGGAGGCTCCCAGGGCTGTGGCGCGAGACGCCCCCACGTCCCTGAATCCGCAGGCGGGCTTTTAGGAGGAGACCAAGGTGGGGTGCTGGGTCTCTGCTGTGCCCAAGGCTGTCTGCCCGCTCAGCCAGGCAGGGACCAGGGGGTACCAGCCTCACACCCAGGCGGGCCAGAGCCAGGACCGTACCCCTACCCTTACTGTGCCGAGAGGCCTATCTCCCCAAAACCACCAGGTTGTGGGGTGCCGGGAGGCTCAGGCACTTGTGGGGGGCCTGCCTGTGGGGTGCCCACCGGTTCCCCTTCCCCCAGCCCAGCCCGTGCAGAGCCAGCAGGGGCAGAGGGCCACGTACCCGCAGCTGGTCTCCAACAGGCTGTCGCCAACCTGCAGGGACGCCATGCCAAAGTCTGCGATCCGGATGTTGTTCTTCTCGTCCAGCAGGAGGTTTTCAGGTTTCAGATCCCTGTGGCTGGGGAGGAGGGCGGTGAGGCTGAACAGGGCCAGTCTCTGCCTTGAGCCCCTCCCCACCCTGGAGACCCCCTGCCCAGAGCCCACTGCCTCTCCAAACGCCAATCACACAGAGGGGCCAATGGCAGCCCAGCCTGGTGATGTCATAGGCAGCCAATCAGAAGTCGCCTGCCTGGTCCGTTGGGCTCTGGCCTTTGGTCAGGCATCCCTGTTTCTCCTGCCATGCCCTCCTGCCCCCTGGCAGGCTCCTTGCTGCCCCCTCCTGCTCCCTAGCACACCTGCTCTAGCCTAGGCCAACCTAGGGCCCCCAGGCACGCATGGATGCAAGCAGTGGACCCTGGAAAGGCCGAGGGGCTCCCAGAGCCCTTGGGTGGGTGCCAGGCAGAAACCTTCCCAACACACTGCCCACTCAGGGGAAAGCGGGGGTGCCGGGGGGGTGCCAGGGGTTGATGTTCCTCGGGAGGGGGGAAGGGCAGCACCTGGTGTGGCACGGTGCGTTTGAGGGGCAGCTAAGGGGGGAGACGGTGCCCTTGAGGGGTAGACAATGGGGGGGACAGTGCGTTTGAGTACGGGCAGCTAATGGGGGGATGGTGCACCTCGGAATAGCACACTAGGGGGTGTAGTCCTTGGGGCACAGGGGCATCTGCGGTAGCACCCTGGGGGTTGGGGTCCCCGGGGAGTGGGGGCACCAGGGGTGGGGCTCACCATATGGAGTGGCTGTGGCAGAAGTCCAGCGCGGAGATGATCTGCCGGAAGAACTTCCGAGCCTCCTTAGGCGTCAGCCTCCCCTTCTTCACCAGGTAGTCGAAAAGCTCACCACCTGACACGTGTTCTAGCACCAGGTACCTGCAGGAGACGGGGCCACCAGTGCGCCCAGCTGTGGCTGCCAGCCGCCCCTCCTCATCCCAGGACCTCCCACAGCCACCTCCTGGCCAGCCTCTCTGCAGGCCGCCCCCATTCTCCCACTGGCTGGGGAGGCAGCTGAGAGGAGCCCTGACTACGGCAGATCTCAAACCATCTGGGTTCCTGGGGTGGGCCTCAAATGAGTCTGCAAGGAGCCTGGAGTGGGGTGGGGGAAGAGGGGCGGGTGAAGGGATGGGTCTGGGGGCAGAGCAGCGAGGGAGGGTTTGGAACCCACAGGCTGAGTGGGGCAGGTGCTGGGGCCAAGGAGCAGTGCATGGAGTGGCCTCGGGGCTCTGCCCTGCCTGCTCTGGCCCTCACACCCTGGGGTTCCCTTGCACCTCAGTGCAAGGAGCAGGGAGCCGCATCCAGGGGCCCAGGGACCGTCTGGGCCACTGTGAGGGGGAGACAGGAGGTGTGAAGGCCATGGGGAGGGGGTGAGGAAAAGGTTGGTGTGGCCCTCCCCTTCCTACCCTGGCAGGCTCCCAGCACCCCCCAACATGGGGTCTCAGCCACATGGAGGGTCCTGAGGGGCTGGTTCCTGGTGAGAGGCCCGTGGGATGCTGGATGCAGCTGCCTGGGGGCCGCTCCGCCCAGGCTGAACCAGCTCCAGGGGGAGGCCTGTGAGGGTGGTGGCCCCAGGTGTGGCCATGGTGATGTCGGGGGGCTGCACAGGACAAAGGGGTGGGGCCTTGGCACACGCTCAGAGCGGAGTGGGGACCGGGGGGACCGGCTGTCCCAGGAGCTGGTCTTGGCAGGAGTCGGGGGCCCAGTGTGGGGATGGGAGCGGAGGTCGTGGTGGTGAAGCTCCCACGGCAGAGGAAGGTGGTGGGGGCCACAGGGGGGGACTCTGGGCAGGGGGTGGCCAGGCCCAAGGCTCAGCATAGGCCACACGGTGTCCGGGGGCCGTGGGACAACACCCAGGGCCAGACCTCAGGAGAAGCCCCAAGCACAGCCGTGCCCACCTCCTGGGCTCTTTCCTGTCCTTGGGCCTTGGCCTGCGGTGCCCGTCCCCCCCGCACTCCCCCACCCTCCCCTCCAAGAAGGCCTCCCCAGGACCCCACTACACCGGCACCATGTCACAGCGAGGAAGCCGTGGCCCTTGTCACAGTCCACCTCGCCAGCATCAGGGCCAGGACCGCCCCCGCCCCCCAGGCCTCTGGTGACAGTTTCTGTGTCCCTGCTCACAGTGGGGCAGGCGGGCTCCCCACACCCCACCCCGGGTTTCCTCTCCCCAGCTACACACGAGCTGGCCACCGGCACATGCTCCCCACGAGAATGCAGAAACCCAGGCCGGAGCGGAAGTCGCTGCCGGGGGAAGCGGCGTGGCTGGGTTCTGCCAGACCCTCAGCCAGCTCACCCTGAGGGCAGCCCCCAGCCCAGCCCTTTATGTTCCCTGCCCCCTCCATGCCTGATTCCTCAGAGACGCCCGGCTGGCATCACCTGGCAGGTCAGGATGCCGCCCGGGGACCAGCGAGGGTCAGGTGGGGCTCAAGGCCAGACAGCCCTCGGGCAGCAGCCCTCATCCACGGGAAAGCCCATCAGAGCGCACGAGGAGACCGCCCCGTGTGTGACCGCTGTGCCCGCTCCCAGGAGCTCCCTAAGGCTGGGTGTGGGGCGATGGGGTTCACAGCCAGGCATGCCTGGGACAGGGTGGGGATTTCTGCTGGCCTCGGCGGCTGTGGGGGTGACAGGGTCCAGGCAGGGCGGGAGCCTGCTGGCTGTGCCTCGTGTTGGGGAGCCTCAGGGATGGAGACATGGCTCAGTGGGGCTGGGGAAGTCACGGACAGAGGCCAGGAGGCTCAGCGTGGCCATGTGGGGAGGCCCAGGTGCTCCGGCCCCTTGCCCTGAAATGCCTAAGCCCCCTCCAGAAGGCCCTGTTCCCCCTTGCCGGCCTCAGGCTGGTGGCTCTGCAAGCCCCACAGAGCAGGTCTCTGGTCTGGTCAAGAAGCAGAGACCACAGCGGCCTGGGCTGAGACCCTACCCAGACAGTGTTCATGCTGGCAGGGCCAGGGCTGCTGGGGTGCAGTAGGCACCCCTGGTCTCCAGCCCCAGCACTCCCCAAGCCCCAGCCACCTGCCCCTGCAGCGACAGCCCCCACCTCGGCCACCCCAGCTCTTCAGACCCAGCAATACCTACAAATATTTTTTGTTTTCATAAACGTCGTGCAGCTTTAGGACGTGGGGGTGCTCGATGAGCTTCAGGATCGCGATCTCCCGCTCCACCTGCATGGGAGAGACCAGAGCATGTCACGCTCGCAGGGCTGGGGCACTCTTCTCTCCCCACAGACGCCACCTTTGGTGCCAGCTGTGGGGGACGCAGGGACGTGGGCTGCTCAGCTGGGGCCCTGGCTAGTGGAGAGGGCAGAGGGCAGGGAGAGCCGCAGTGGAGGGAGCCCAGGCCCCAGGGCTGACAGCAGCCTGTAGGGCTGAGGACTGGGGTCCCCTGGAGCAGGAGGGTCCCTCCCCACCCTGCCCAGGAAGGCAGGCAGCCTGGGCCTCGGTGCTGCTCCTCTCTGTGAACCCAGCCTCAGGAATGGGGCCTCCCAGGCTCCCAGCCAGTCGGATGGAGGGCCCTTCCAGGCAGGCTGTGCCTGGGCTCCGTCCTTCCTCACGGTGGAGGTCTCACAGGAGGCGGCCTCACAGGAGGAGGGGCCGGGACAGGCTTCTGTGGGCTCAGGACTAGCACGAGGTGGGGGCAGGCGACCTGTGCGTGTGGGGCATAGAGTAGTTGTGCAGGCCGTGCTCAGGGCACGTGTCCCCGATCTACAGGCTCCCAGCTGGTACTGTCCCCAAGTGGGGAGGGCCCCAGGGAGGGACAGAAGTGACCCCGGAGGGCACCTGACTCAGGATACCCAGTCCTGTTCCGAGGTGAGGGCAGGGCCTCCTCCCTCAGACATGCAAGCCTGGCCACAGGCACCTGGTGCCCCACCCAGCACAGAGGAGTTGCTGTGTCAGTGGTGGGGCCAGCCGAGGCCACGGCCTGGGGGACCCAGCACTCAGGAGCCAGGGTGGACGAAGCTTTGGGACTGGGGTCAGTCTTGTGATGGGGTCCCAGCCCTGGGGAGTTGGCCAGCCTGTACCCAAGCCCTTCCCTCCCAGGCGAGCAACTATGCCCGGCACTTGCAGGTGAGAGGGACACCTTCCCCTGCCCCGCATCTCCAGGCCCTCCTTCACTCGGGGCTCACAGGCACCTCCCAAATTCAGCATGGGATTCTCCCCAGCTACACCCTGTACTGGATCTCTCTGCCAGGCGCTGTCCTGGCCCCGTCACTCCTAGGGCCTCGGTTTCTCCTCCAAGGCAGGGTTGGACCCTGCCAGCCCCATCCAAGCAGCCCTCAGCAGCCCTTAACACCGCTCCTACCTCCCCATGGGGTCCCTGGGCCTTCCCAGTTTAGTCTGGTTAATTCCTCCACACCCCCAGCAGCTGAGGGTGCTCAACGTGTCAGGGTCCCCAACTATCAGCAGCTTCCACAAGCCTCTCCTCTCTAGGCTACTCCCACTGGCCCCCGTCCCCGTGTCCTGCCCCACCCACAGCCCTGCACGAAAAGAAGTGAATGCAGGGGAAAGGAGGGCAGGGGGCTCAGCTGGCCCCGGTGCTGGGAGGGTCCCGCACTGCCAGCCCAGGTACCACTGTGGGCAGGACTGGGAGCAACTGGGAGCCACAGCCTCTGCCTCTACACCCAGGGTCAGGCTTCCCAGCAGCTAGGACAGCCCCATCCCCACTGAGAGGTGGGTCAGAGCCCAGGAGTCCTCCACCCAGGGGGCCTGCCCGGACCCCACGGTGACCAGACACCACCGCATGGAGCCGAGGAGGAGGAAGGCGGGGCTCCCCTCTGCTAAGCTAGGCCCTGGCAGGCGAGGGGTTGCTCTGAGGCAGGGGCCTCCTCTGGATTCTAGCTGGGGACACTGAGGCTCTGCCCGCTAGTACAGCAGGTCAGTGCAGCAACTCAACTGCCCAGCTTCGGCCAGTCCCCTCAGGGGTGCCCACTCTGCTTGGGGGCAGGAGAAAGGCAGGGCCAGAGGGGAGAAAGAAGAGCAGAGGTGCCCTGTCAGGGGGCCAGCAGGGGTGCGGCTGCCCAGGAGCCTGCAGGACCCCCACACTCAGCTCTGCAGGTCCCCACAACGCTGGCTCCCACCCCCTGTGCTATTCCCCGCCCTACCCCACCGCCAGCCCCGCCTCCCTCCCCGGCCCCGCCTCCTTCCCCCGGCCCCACCCCACTGCCAGCCCCGCCTCCCTTCCCGGCCCCACCCCACCGCCAGCCCCGCCTCCCTCCCCGGCCCCACCTCCCTCCCCGGCCCCGCCTCCTTCCCCCGGCCCCACCCCATCGCCAGCCCCGCCTCCCCCAGCCCCGCCTCCTTCCCCGGCCCCGCCTCCCTTCCTGGCCCCACCCCACCGCCAGCCCCGCCTCCCTCCCCGGCCCCGCCTCCTTCCCCCGGCCCCACCCCACTGCCAGCCCCGCCTCCTTCCCCGGCCCCGCCTCCTTCCCCGGCCCCGCCTCCCTTCCCGGCCCCACCCCACCGCCAGCCCCGCCTCCCTCCCCGGCCCCACCTCCCTCCCCGGCCCCGCCTCCTTCCCCCGGCCCCACCCCACCGCCAGCCCCGCCTCCCCGGACCTGCCTCCTTCCCCAGCCCCGCCTCCCTTCCCGGCCCCACCCCACCGCCAGCCCCGCCTCCCTCCCCAGCCCCACCTCCCTCCCCGCCCCCGCCCACCTTCATCAGCACAGACTCGCTCAGCTTCTCACGGTTGACGATCTTGATGGCCACCTTCTGGCAGGTGACACAGTGAACCCCAAGCTTCACCAGGCCTGCGGGAGAGAAGAAGCCTTGCTCAGACCCGCCCGGGGAGCCTGCAGCGAGCACCTGGCTGGACTCTGCAAGTGTGGAGCCTCCTCCCACATCCTGGACAGCAGCGGCCCCACCCACTCCAGGGCGGACTCGGCCCTGCCCCCTGGGTCGCTGTCCGGAACAGCTCAGTGCTGGCCTCGTGCTGCCCCCACAAAGCTGCGTATTCCCTCCACGCCAGCCCTTTGGGCTTCTCGGGTCTCCGTGGCCCCCCTCGCCCTCTCCCCTGTCCCAGAGCACCCAAATCCCCTCCCTCTGGCCTTCAACCACCCTCAGCTGGGAGCCAGGGTACCCCCGAGGCCCCTGCATGGCCCAAGAAGGCCATCCCCCACACACCCTGCCCTGAGACCCCCACCTGCAGCCTTCTGCAGATACTCCCCACCCGCAGCCCTCTGCTGAGACCCCCACCCGCATCCCTCCTCTGCTGAGGTACTGCTCTGCATCTGAGCCCCGGCCCTGTCTTCACCCCAGGACACCAGGATGGTCCCCAGGTGGCTCCCTAGGCAGCACTGCCCTGGACCTCCGCGACCCTGCAGCCCCTTCCTTCCCAGACCTACCTAAAAGGCAGGCAGGGTGCTCTGGGAATGTGCCTCGGCTGGGCACATGGTCCTGGTCCCCCTCCCCGCCTCGGCCCACCCTCCCTTTCTCCTCTCCCCACTCTTTTCACAGCCAGGTACTTGCCCCTGCCCAGGACAGCCCAGCCACACCCCTGAGCCCCACCTGGCCCGACCTGTGGTCTTGACACTGGAGACGCCCCGGGCACCCACAACCTGGGCCCTCTCCCACCATCAAAAGTCCCCAGGTACACTCACGGGCCCATTCCGTGTTGGGGCATGTTGGAATCATGTGGGGCCCAGGTTATCACAGGGGACCCCACCTCCCAGGTGCGCCCAGACACCCAGAGCCTGCTCAGGTTATCACAGGGGACGCCACCTCCTAGGAGCGCCCAGACACCCAGAGCCTGCCCAGATTATTACAGGGGACGCCACCTCCTAGGAGCGCCCAGACACCCAGAGCCTGCTCAGGTTATCACAGGGGACGCCACCTCCTAGGTGTGCCCAGACACCCAGAGCCTGCTCAGGTTATCACAGGGGACGCCACCTCCTAGGTGTGCCCAGACACCCAGAGCCTGCCCAGGTTATCACAGGGGACGCCACCTCCTAGGAGCGCCCAGACACCCAGAGCCGGCTCAGGTTATCACAGGGGACGCCACCTCCTAGGAGCACCCAGACACCCAGAGCCTGCTCAGGTTATCACAGGGGACACCACCTCCTAGGAGCACCCAGACACCCACAGCCTGGCTGGCATTCCCACTGGGCTTTAGTGGACGCCATCCTTCCGTGCACGTGCTGTGCTCAAATTTCACCCAGACTCGGCCTCACCCTGGAGACCCGCGGGACGTCACCGGTGTTTACTGACCATGTGGGTTTGCTCTGGGCTCCTTCCCTGTGCCCGTTTTCATACTGGTGCACGCACATGTGTGCATTTTCTTACCAATTTGCAAGAGCCCTTTGATTTTTATGGGAAATTAATCCTTCATTCGTCTCACGTGTTAAGCATCCACTACACCTGCCCCATCGGCTTTTAGCTTTGCTCTTTCTGTCAGTTTCATTTGTGTGGCATCACGCTCGGATCTGGGTGAGCCCAGGCCGGGTGGGGGACCCAGGACCTTGCCGGAGACACGGGCTTCCCCAGAGGCAGGGGGAGCTGCAGGCCGGGCGGGGACTCAGGCTGGGCACAGAGGGGGGCGGCCTCCGCAGGGTGTGCTCAGGGAGGGGGAGCTGCCTCTCCCTGGCGGCCTTTGATCCAGCACAAGGCCTGTGATTCGCTTGGCCAGGGGAGCACTCAGGAGGGCCTGGCACCCTTCACCCATAATCCAGGGCAGCTGGAGGTGCCCACAGCGCAGCCCTCCCCAGGCATGAGGCTGGCCCAGGGCAGGGAGCACCTGCAGGAAGGACTCAGCCCCACATATGGAAAGAAGCAAGAGCTCAATGTCCTCCAAACATGGCTGCAAGGCTAAGGCGTGGTCCCTGACAACAGCCTCTGGTCTGAAGGCCATCGAGCTCCTAAAACCCCCCAGGACAAACTCCTGTGAGGATGCAGAGGCCAGGACAGAGGCTCCCAAAGAAGGGAAGAAATGACCCAGAGGTGCCTGCACAAGGCGCCCTCAAGAGACCCCTCAGGAGTGATCAGGAGACCCCAAAGGATGTAGGGCCCACACCCTGCCCCAGGGCATCATGAGGGCCGGGGTGAAGTAGGAGGGAGGCTGTGGTCAAAGTCCCCAAGGCCGCCGGGACAGCATTCCCAGGGAGGGTGGCCCTCGTGGTTCTGCATTTTCACAAAAGATGGCCCCACACAGGAGGTAAGTCATGAGGTCACAGCCACCAAGGGCATGGGGCAGCCATTAAACAGTGGCGAGACCTGATCAGACCGCAGAAGATGCTCACCGCTGAGCACGGCAGGATGCTGTTTACAGAGCAGCAGGGCCCCGCGCAGGGACAGCACGTGTGGCCACATGCACAGACACGCACCTGTGTACACCCCTCGGTGTGTGCACACCTCTATGCATGCACACACACCCCCAGTGCACACCTGTGCACACACACACACGTGCACACACCCACATCCAGTGCACATGCCCACACACCGAGTGCACATACCCTGTGCACACACACCCGTGCACACACGCACACACCCAGGACACATACACCCTGTGCGCACACACGCCCAGCACACACAAGCACCCAGTGCACACACCCCCAGTAACCCGTGTGCACATACAGTACACACGCCCGTACATACCCATGCATGTACACACGATTACACACCCCAGTGCACATGCACACACACCCACAGTGCACACACTCCCTGTCGTTCGCGCACACACACACCATTGTGCACACACATGTACAAACAGGCACACTCCCAGTGTGCGCACACACATCCTTGAATGACAGGAGCCAAAAGGTGTGGAGAGCACAGTCCGACCTCCAGAAAAGGAAAGAAAATGGGGACTGACAACGGGAGGGAGTGACAGCCACCTGGCCCAACTTCCCAGAAGCCGATATTGAAAGGACACTGCTGGGCCCATCACAAATCAGGACAGCCATGTCTCAGAGCAGTGGCCTTGCTCCAGGCGCTGCTTTGAGAGGGGCCCCTTCACCCCCATTTCACAGATGAGGAAACTGGTTCCATTCCCTGCCAGCGCATGTGGCTCAGAAGGGCTGTGAGGACAGTGGACCATGTGGAACAAGACATTCCTGGCAAGCCCCCACCTTCCCAGAGGAAGTTCTGGAGGGGATGGAGCCGCGGGGGTGGGCCTGCCGCACCCACAGAGCCTGCCCACGTCCGTGAGGCTGGGGTCTGGGGGCTGCAGGTGGCAGGCGGCCTCTCGAACAGCAACGGAGTCACAGAGGAGCCACAGCCACCGAGAGCCTCCTGCCTGTGCTCAGGAGTCCCACCGTGGCTCAGGTAAAGGCAGCCAGGACGCAGCAGGCTGGGTGCAGGAGAGCCGTCCCCAGCTGCGTCCTGGAGCTCTGACTACTCCTCCTGCCTGCATCCTCTTTCACTTGCTGCCCCTATGCCTAGAAAGTCCTTTGCCCCTTACTGTACTCTGAAGACTCCTACACACTCCTCAGAACCCAGCACGGAGGTGGCCCCCGAGGTAAAGCTTCCCTGAGTCCCCAGGCAGCCCTCTGTGTCCTGGTCCCCCTCAGCTCCGGGGTTCTCTGAGCGGAATGTTTGGGTTGTGAGCAGTTTTGCCACTTTCTGGAGGCAGGGAGTGGGGAGTGTGCCATGAGAGGCCCTCCTGACTGGGCCGCAGCCTGGAGGATGGGGGACGGGAAGCCCAGGGCCACCCTTCATTATCCACCCCTGGAACTCCTGGCTTATTTTCCGATTGAGATTCCAGCTCTAATTACTGTCTTTACACAAACAGGCTTGGCCATTGAGAGGGAAGGCGCGCAGTGCCACAGATCACTGCCCAGGGCCCTGAGGAGGCGGGCGGCACGCAGCAGCCGGGGACAGCAGCTCACGCCAGAACCATTTCTGTGGGAGCGTGCGCTGGAGGGTGCCCAGTCTCCCTGTGCCCCCCACAGGGAAGGGCCCTGGCACGTGGAGCCCCAGGGCATCCCAGGGAAGCCACAGGTACGCCATGAGGTTGCTGGGCCTCAGGGAGCAGACTGGTGCGTTATCACGGGTGCCCTTGGGTGCTCCTAAGTCAGCCAGGAGAGTCAAAGGGAGCCCCGGCACCACCCTGTACATGGTCTCTGACCAGGCTGTCCAAGAAGTGAGGGGCCTTTTCCCGCCTGGGCCAGGCAAGGCAGCAAACAGCCCCTGCCCCTGCACTCCGCTACCCAGGAGGGCTGGCACTTTCTGGAGGGGCAGTGAGGGCTCAGTCCTGCAGCTCTGCCGGCAGCGCCCTGCCCCCAGGAAGCCTGTGGGGCTGTGGGGAGAGGGGATGGGGGGCTGCAGGCCCAGGAGCCAGGCGAGCCTCGGGCTGGACCGGCTGCTCTTTAGTTTGGGTAGGGCCCCTGGGGCGGGTGGCAGTGTTGGCACTGGGGGAGGACCCTCTGCAGCCCCCTCACCGCCCCGGCATGCGCCAGACCGAAGTTGTACAGCAGGTACGGGGACAGCCTGGGGTGCTGCCCCCCATCCCCCGCATGCAGACCCAGGGGGCTTCCCACCAGGCAGAGGGGTCCCGTTTCATGAGGCCCTCCCCACCTGCACTTGGCTGAGGGATCCTGAGCTCCCTCCCAGCAGCCCTGCCACATCCTGACCGTGTCTGCACCCCCAGGCCCTCTCTGCTCCCCACCACGTGGCTGCTGGTCCGTCCGTTGCCCCCATTCCCGTTGCCAACAACCACCTCCTGGAGGGGGGACACCTCACGGGTGGGAGTCACGCAGAGAAGACACGCGGCGCCTTCACCCAGGGCCTCTGCGAGTTCCTGGCACCCCAGGGCCTTCCCTGCACAACCCAGATTTGCTGGGACAGACCCAGGCTTGAGACCAAGCTTGCCAGGACTGGGCACCCCCCCGAGGGCTACGTGCGTCCTCCCCAGTGTGTCCTGTTCTCCTGCAGAGTCTGAAAGGAATAAAGTGACAGTTCAAGCCTCTGCCTTCCCCTGGGACGGCCGTCTCGGGTATTCACACCTCACAGACCCAAGCCCAGCTGCCAGCAGAGCGCACCCCACCACGATACATCCCCAGTGCCCGCTGCCTGCCAGGCCTCCATCTAGGCCCTGATGGCCACGTGGCCCTGCCCATCCCACGCAGCTGGGCACCCAGAGCACCCGAGGCCTCACAGGGACTGGTGTGTGGTGTTTGCTTTCCTGAATGGATGCACACAGGCTAGGAGCCAGGAGCTGGCCCACCGTCTGGAGCGCTGGGTTTAGGGGGAAGGCTGGACAGGTGAGGTGTGCTCACCACGGCACCGCATAGGGCGGCAGAGCCTCAGCATCCAAGCCCTGCACCCGGGCAGTCGGGGGCCTGCCTCTCAGTGTCACGTGAGGGGATGCACTGGGGACCCGGCCGTGCCGTGCACAAGCCTCACGCACAGAGGAAACGGCTGTTTCCCTAACGACCTAGAGCAGCTGCACTCACTTCCCCGAGGCATGGAGGGAAGAGGCTTGGGGCTGCCAGGAGCCCGCTGGGCGGTGGAGACCTGGTGCTCAAGCCCCTACCCCCTTGGGTTCACCAGACAGCTTCCTGACTCAGTTTCTCTCCAGTGTGCGTTCCCACCCGTGCCCTGGCCCTGCTTCAGCCCTCCCCAGCCATGGGGCCCCAAGTCCACTCTCCAGAGGCCTGAGGCACCAGCCCCGGGGTGTCCTCCCAACGCCCTCCCCCACCCCACACCTCCTCCCATCTCCACAGTGCACACCCAGTGCCACGGCCTGGAGGACCACCTGGGGACACCGTTGGGTGTCTGTTACCCACCCTCAGAAGGGGGTGGGTTCCAAGAGAAAGGACGGGGGCACCTGCCCCATCGCTGTCACCAACCCGCGCCTCTGGGACCGAGTGGGCCTCATCCACAGACCACACGGACACCACAGCTTCCTCCTGGACTCTGGGGAGCTCAGGGGAGCCCAGTGGCCATGTCCTGCAGCAGTGCCCTGCAAGGCGTCCAGGTGCTGAGGACCCAAGGCCCCCACACAGCCTGTGGGACCCCCCAGGAAGTAGCCCTTCCAGCCCAGACTGCAGACCGGGCAGCCCTGGGTGACGCCTTCACCAGAGCCACCTGCCGAGCGGCTGGGACTGATGACCCGGGGAGCTGAGAGCGCTGGGACCAAACGGCCATGCAGCACAGGACCATGAAGACGTCGGGCTTCCCATCCCAGGCCTCGGGGCGGCGCTCAGGACCAGGATCCAAGTCCCCACGCCTGGCAGGAACAGCCTCGCTGAGTGGGAAACACGTGGCCTCAGCAGCAGGGCCTTGGCGCCAATCCCACCGACCCCACGGTCTCTGACAAGGCCCCAGATTCTTCGCCCATGGAGGCAGGGAGAACACCTCTCTGGGCCCACGAGGTGCTGTGTGGAGCCCCAGGAAGGGGAAGCATGAAGCCCAGGGGGTCCTGCTCTCCCCCAGCATCCCGCCACCCTGCCAGCCGGTCCCAGGGAGCCCACCTGGCCAGCCGGTCCCAGGGAGCCCACCTGGCAGAGGCCCAGGTCCAGAGCCCCCATCTGTCTGAACAGAACCCCAGCCCCACTTGGGCCCACCGCAGTGAAGGGGTCCCTCACCTACCCCCAACTCCCACACTGGCTACAGAGCCCCCACTGTCTGCCTGGAGGGATCATGAGGGCAGGTGGGGGCCACCTCACCAGGACACCTTGTCCCCACCTGGCTCTCCCTGCCCTTCTTCCTCTTGCCCCCACACTCAGACCCACCCAGTGCTGGGGCACCCCCCGCATGAAGCAGTGGCGGGTGAGGGCCTGGCAGGTGGACACCCAGCAGACTTCCCTCCACCTGGCCGGCAGGACCTGCTGTCACTCCAGGGGGATGTTGGGGCTCCCTGGGGCTCACAGAGCAGCTCTGGAGGCCATGGGGACACCGAGGGGTCCACCAGGTCCCACATCACAGCTGGAGGGTGTGGAGGTAGAATGGCGGCCCCATGTGTGTCCCAATGCCTGGGGTGCATGAATGTGACCTGACTTGGAAAAACAGCTTCTGCAGAGGTTTCTAAGTTATGGATCTCAACATAGCATCGCTGGGGATCTGGGGTGGACGCTGACCCAACAACCAGCCTTCCTATCAAAGACCGAGGAAAAAGCGGCTGGGGACACAGCGGGGGGCCACGTGAGGGTGAAAGCAAGACGGTGGGGGGCACTTCTGCAGGCCCAGGAGGCACCGGGAACGCCTAGCGGGGGAAGCTTGGGGCACGGGGATCGCCCAGCAGGGAAGGCTTGGGGCAGGGCTTCCTTGAGGTCTCGGAAGAGCCGGCCCACCCCGGACCTTGGACTTCCCGCCTCCAGAACGTGAAAGAACATGTCTGCTGTTCGTGGAGCCCCGGGGAGCTCGCGAGTGCCACCCGCCGCTCACACGACTGTCCGTGGGCACAGTCCTTCATCAGGAACCTCCTAAGGCATCTCGAATTCCAGGACCGCTGTGGCCGCAGCACGCCCCTGCCCCTCTCACGGTCTCGGAACTTCCCACGCACACTCTCCATGGGCCTGAACCTGGCCAGAGGCCTCAGCTCCTAACTGAAGGCTCTGCACGGAAGCATTTACGAGGTCTCGGACCCACCCCCAGTCTCAAGACACTAAGGACAGGACTCAGGGGAGGGTCCCCAGTTCTGATGTCTCTGAAGCCTGGACGGCCATGACCCCAATGTCTCCACCACGCCCCCCACGAGGACCGGGTCCCCCCGCGAGGCACCGCGCCCCCCGCGAGGCACCGCGCCCCCCACAAGGTACAGCCCTCGGGGAGGTCCTGGGTGCAGGGCCCTGGAGGTACCTGGACATCGACCCTCCAGGCTGCTCTCTGGCCAAGCTAAGGCTCCCAAGCTGCACTGCCCTCCCCTCGAGCCTTGCAAAGCTCTGTTCCCTTTCCCAGGAGGGGACACAGACACCTGA
Source organism: Macaca thibetana thibetana (assembly GCF_024542745.1). Lineage (NCBI taxonomy): Eukaryota > Metazoa > Chordata > Mammalia > Primates > Cercopithecidae > Macaca > Macaca thibetana. Next base: position 1,286,059 of record NC_065591.1, on the reverse strand, counting down.
GGAGCTCAGAAACCCAGGTCTGCGAGACCTTCCATCCTCCTGACGCCACATCACCAGGTTGGGACTGGCTGTGGGGCTTCCTGGGCAGGCAGTGGCCCCCACCTGGGGCCAGCACAGGCTTCATCTCCGTCACCCCCCGGTCCTGGCTTGGGGAGTGGACATGGCACTGGGAGACTCTGAAGGGAGCGTGTCCAGTTCCCCACAGGCAGCCGAGCCTTGGGCGGTCAGACCTGCATGCCTGTGGGGTCTGCAGAGCTCGTCCAGCACCACGGACAGGACGGCCAGAGTGGAGTGTCCTCAGAAGCAGGTCTTCAGTACCTCGGAGGCCCCGTCCGGGCCACACGCTTGTCGAGGTCACCCAAGGGGACTGCGGTCAGCCATGCATCCTGGGGGTGTGGGCACCACAGCAACTGCAAACTCAGGAGGTGCACAGGCCCCTCTGCACCATCCCCACAGCTCCTCACTCGCCAGGGCCCACCACAGAGCCTCCTGCACCCTGAGCCAGCCTCGGCCCCATAAGCTGCTCCCCTTGTGGCCAGCACACCTCCCCCAGCGATACAGGGACCCCCACCCTTCCCCAGAGCACCCCATGGGTGGCACACGGCAGACAGGGTGGAGGAGAGGCTGGAGGAGGGCAGGCCCCACCTGGGACTCTGTGCACACACAGGGCACCAAATGGCTCAGGTAGGGGCTGGGGACTGTGAGATGCAATGAGGCCTGGCCAACCCCTGCCCCCCAATCTGCTTGGCTCACCCCTGATCACCCATCTGCATGCTCCCATCGGGGGCCCACAGCTGGGGCTGGGCTGGGCTCTCACCCGACACACAGTTGGCTCTGACCCCGCCTCGAATACACCCGATGATGCGGCAGAGGCGCACCCTCCCCCCACCTGGCACCCCAACCTCAGGCTAGACCCCCAGCAGGCCCAGTGACACCCCCAGCCTGCCCGCCCCCGCCCCCACCTGCCCCCTCCTCTCCCGGCCCCTGGTCAGGCCACCGTGCTCACATCTCAGGCAGAGACCCCGGTGCTGGGCCGGCAGGTTTGCTCCCCAGGCTGGGGGTCCCCCCACCTGCCCCGAGAGGGGCCTCTGAAGTTGCCGCAGACATTGAAGCCTCGTTCCTTCATTAGCGCCCAGGTCTCTGCTCCCCGACCCTTCGCCTCCTCAGTCTGGAGGCATCCAGGCTCTATGCACCCCCACCCCGCACGCCCACGGTAACAGCCCCGACACAGGGGCCGGGGCCGGGGCAGGGGCAGGGACAGGAAGGAGCCAGGCCCTCAGCATATCCTCAGAACATCAGCAGATCCCACAGAATCCGCCGCCCACCAGCGCCAGGCGCAGAGGGAGGGGCGGCGCATCTCTTGGGAGACAACGGCTCACGTTGGAAGGAACCTCTCCAGTTAAACTCATGCCGCCCTGAAGCATTTCACACGCACTGCAGCCGCTCCGCTGCCTCCGCCTGGCTCCCACCTCTTAACCCAGCACCCAAACAAAAGGTGGGATGCGGCTCCCACTGGAAACCAGAGAGTGGAGAAGGAAGCAGCTTCCCAGCCCTAGGCTGTTCCAGGACCCAGGTCCCTGCCAAGCAGAGGCGGGCATCTGTGCAGCCCGAGATGGGCAAGGGTGGGCTGGAGCCAGGGCCAGACTGCAGACGCCTGCCTCCCTCCCTGGTGTGACCCTGGGCGTGCCCAGCCTCAGGGGTCTCCTGACACCCCCTCCTGGGAAGTGAAGATTAAATGAGAGCCCCTACACTGTCCCCCCCCTCCAAAGCACAGCCTCGGGCTGCACCAGGAAGAGGCCCAGGGTCGGCCAAGCCAGGAGCCCACAGGCAGCCCAAAGATCTGAACCCTGAAGATCTGAGGACATTGCCGTGAGCGTCCCAAACCCCTCTCTGCTCTGCACCCAAATGAAAGATGCTGGTGGGAGGCCCCAGGCAGGCTCCAGGGTTGAGACCTACTTGTCAGCACCCAGCCAGAGGGCCGAGGGGGCCCTGGGGGGTCCCTGGGGGGCACAGACGCCCTCCCCATGAAAGGCTCAAGCCGGGCTCTTAAAGTCAGGCGGAAAAGCAGGGAGTTGCACCTGCTGGACGCCACACGGAGGCTGAGCCCCCGGGACTGCCAGCCTCACCGAGAGCTGAGGACAGGAGTGACCAGAGGACTCCCCCAGGCAGGCCCCGAAGAGGGAGACAGCCGGCGAGGAGGCTGCAGGGAGGAGGTGTGTCCCCAGGGGACAGCCCAGGCAGTGGAGGAAGAGGCTGGAGCTGGGGACCAAGGGGGTGCAGACAGGACTTGGGGGAGCCACAGGTCCAGGCAGGGCCTGCATGGAGGGGCCCAGGCCCAGGCTGGCGGACCTCATGCTCACCTGTCAAACCTTCCTGAATTAAACAAGAGGGAGCCTGGCCATGACGGGGGAACCTCAAAACATTCAAGAACCTTCTAGAAGCAGGCAGGCAGAGGAGGCGGAGGGTGGGCCTGGGCCTGCCTGTCTCCAGGGGACTTGGGAAACTGAAAGTGTCTGTGTCAGCCAGAGTGCAGGGCAGGCCGTGGGCTGCAGACACCCCGGAGCACCTGCCAAGGGTGTGCACAGGTCGGGGGCAGCCCCGGCCGGCCTCTCCCCTCTCTGGGCCAACAGGAGGGATAGTCGGGGTCACGCCCAGCAGAGTGGGGGCTGGCCCTGCAGCAAAATCTGTCTCATCCTGACAAGGGTGCCCCACTCCCTGCCCATTAGGCCATCACACACACACACACGCACACACGCGCACACACGCACACACACAGGTACACACATGCACACTCACATGCCTGTACAGACACCAAGCCCCCGGGCAGAGGCCCTGCCTTCCAGAGACTCAGACGAGACAATGTTCCCTCTCAACCAAGAGAGAGGCGGCTCCGCACTCAACCAGGCTTCCTTTGAGACTAATGACCACGTGCCTGGGTGTGGGAGAAGGTGCGGAGCCTGGAGCTGAAGCAGCAGCACTGGCCCTCATTAAATGAATATTTCAAACATTCTTGTTTCTGTTTTTATCAAGATAGAATCTGATTCTGTTGCCCAGGTTGGAGTGCCGTGGCACAATCTCAGCTCACTGCAACCTCCACCTTCCAGGTTCAAGTGATTCTCCTGCCTCAGCCTCCTGAGCAGCTGGGATTACAGGCATGTGCCACCACCACACCCAGCTTATTTTTGTATTTTTAGTAGAGACGGGGTTTCACCATGTTGGCCAGGATGATCTCGAACTCCTGACCCCAAGTGATCCACCCGCTTTGGCCTCCCAAAGTGCTGGGAAAACAGGCGTGAGCCACCGTGTCTGGCCAAAACAAGTATTTCAAAAATTCTGTTGATTGCACCAATGTGCTAGGATTTAATGAGTGATTGCATCTATAAACAAGGTCTACAAAAACAACTAAGAAACATAAAAATGCTCTAAGACATAAAAAATAATAACTGCTAGAATAAGAAACTATTTAAGGACTGAAAAAATAAGAAAATACCCAGCAGAGCAGAACAAGATAACAGAAAGACACAGAGAGGCCACCAACCCAACAGCTCAGTGCTCGGAGCTGCCTGAGCAGCCAGCAGCTGGAAACACCACCCAAGAGGGAATCATGTCCCAGGGCCCACAAACACAGCTGAGCGAAGGCCTCCTGGTGCCAAGACTCACACCTGACACGCACCTGCAGAGCCCAAACACAGCTGAGCGAAGGCCTCCTGGTGCCCAGACTCACACCTGACACGCACCTGCAGAGCCCAAACACAGCTGAGCGAAGGCCTCCCGGTGCCCAGACTCACACCTGACATGCACCTGCAGAGCCCAAACACAGCTGAGCGAAGGCCTCCCGGTGCCCAGACTCACACCTGACACACACCTGTAATGAGGAGCTCCCAGACACTTGCTGCTTTCAATCAATCAATCGATCAATCAGTCAATCAATCAGGTATTCACTGAGCTTCTATTAGTGACAGGCACTTATGGCACTACAGAAGAAAAAAAAGAAACAACTTCCCTACCCAGGGATTCAGGCCCTTGGATATGTGTTACAGCTGAACAGAAATTTGCTGGCAGGCCCCCAGTCCCAGCCCAGCTGAAGTCCTGTTTGGATCTGGCTGAGCAGCCCCCCACAAGCCCAACACAAGCAGGGAGCCCCTCCGGGATGATGGCTCCTACTTCAGTCTGAACTGCTGCTCCAAATAAACAACACACAGCATCCAACAAAATGTTATGGCGTATGCAAAGAAGTGGGGAAATGGGACCCCTCTCAAGAGAAGAAACAGCCAACAGAAGTAGGACACAGGTGACCCACCCTCAAGAGAAGAAACAGCCAATAGAAGCAGGACACAGGTGACCCACCCTCAAGAGAAGCAGCAGCCAACAGAAGCAGGACACAGTGTGACCCAGTCTCAAGAGAAGAAACAGCCAACAGAAGCAGGACACAGGTGACCCACCCTCAAGAGAAGCAGCAGCCAACAGAAGCAGGACACAGTGTGACCCAGTCTCAAGAGAAGAAACAGCCAACAGAAGCAGGACACAGGTGACCCACCCTCAAGAGAAGCAGCAGCCAACAGAAGCAGGACACAGTGTGACCCAGTCTCAAGAGAAGAAACAGCCAACAGAAGCAGGACACAGGTGACCCACCCTCAAGAGAAGAAACAGCCAACAGAAGCAGGACACAGTGTGACCCAGTCTCAAGAGAAGAAACAGCCAACAGAAGCAGGACACAGTGTGACCCAGTCTCAAGAGAAGAAACAGCCAACAGAAGCAGGACACAGTGTGACCCACCTTCGAGAGAAGAAACAGCCAACAGAAGCAGGACACAGGTGACCCACCCTCAAGAGAAGCAGCAGCCAACAGAAGCAGGACACAGTGTGACCCAGTCTCAAGAGAAGAAACAGCCAACAGAAGCAGGACACAGGTGACCCACCCTCAAGAGAAGCAGCAGCCAACAGAAGCAGGACACAGTGTGACCCAGTCTCAAGAGAAGAAACAGCCAACAGAAGCAGGACACAGGTGACCCACCCTCAAGAGAAGCAGCAGCCAACAGAAGCAAGACACAGTGTGACCCAGTCTCAAGAGAAGAAACAGCCAACAGAAGCAGGACACAGGTGACCCACCCTCAAGAGAAGCAGCAGCCAACAGAAGCAGGACACAGGTGACCCAAATGTTAGAATTTTCACAAAAGGGTAAGGTAATACCACACATATGAACAGTGACCTCAATGACCAGCCAGCAGAAACTATCCTGACAAGCACCACAGCAAAAGAGGGAGGTGGAGACCTCACAGCATGTCAGGCGCCTGCAGGTCCGTCTTATAGTCTAAGACACTTGTTCCTGGAGTCCCTCAAAACAGGAAAGAGCAAATAGGGAAGAGGACACATTTTATTTTTATTTTTTTCTGAAATGGAGTCTTGCTTTATCCCCCAGGCTGGAGTGCAGTGGCGCAATCTTGGCTCCCGCAACTTCCGCCTTCCTGGTTCAAGCAATTCTCCCACCTCAGCCTCCCGAGTGGCTGGGATTACTGGTGCCTACCACCACGCCTGGCTAATTTTTGTATTTTTAGTAGAGATGGGGTTTCACCACGTTGGCCAGGCTGGTCTCAAACTCCTGACTCATGATCCGCCCTCCCTGACCTCCCGAAGTGTTGAGATTACAGGCATGAGCCACCACACCCGGCTGAAGAGGGCAAACTTAAACAAAAATGAAGAATTTCCCCCAATGTGCTAAATACATCAGTCTGTGTATCCACAGGGCTCACTGAACCTCAAGCAGGACAGACACCTGGAGGAACACACCAAGGTGGGTCACTGTGAAACTCACAAAACCAAAGGATAAAGAGAAAACCTCAAAATCAGCCAGAGACGAGCATCACACGCAGGGCCTTGGTGGCGGCTGCCTCTCACCAGCAGAGGACCATGGTGTAGCACCTGCTAAGCACTTGAAGGAACCCAGAATTCTACACCCAGCAAAAGTATCCTCCAAAACCGAGGCTAAATACCACCATCAGCAGTTGAAGGAAAGCTGGGGGAACGTGTTGGACACAACGTGTGGGAAGCCCTTCAGCCCGAGGGAGCTGAGCCTGGGCCACAGCCTCAGGCAGGGGTGACGGGCACCGGGAAGGGAGCACATGAGCCTAAAAACCTGTTTTTACAAGAGCATCTCTAGAAGACTGACTCTGCCAAACAGTGGATGGCATCGTAGAGGTGCCACCCAGGAAACAGAATGCTCAATGCTGTGGTCACGTCCTCACGGGCATCACACTCTGTGCTCGTGAGACCCTCCGGCCTCAGGACCCTCCAGGACGCTTAATAGTTACTGACAAAATCAAAGTGCTTTGGTTTGTGTGTTTTTATCTGCCAACATTATTGTACTTGAAATTAAAACAGAAATTTTATAATCACATCCCTCCCCTTCCCCCTCCCTTTGCCCTAGATCGGGTGGTCCCAGGCCCTGGCCATTGCAGAGGTCCCCATGAACCAGGTGAGCCCTGGGGTTGCCGGGAGCAATAATGGTTTAGCTTGCCTGGTTCCAGTTCCCACTGGCAATGGATCTTGAAACTCTCAACTTTTCCCAGTCTGAAAAACCTACATCACAGAACAGAACTGCCAGGGGCACTCAGCTGCCCAAAGCTAGGAACTCCGGCCTTTACCACAGCTGCCCTCCCAGGGGACAGTGGCCGAGGAGGCCATGGTGGAGCCTGTGCAACAGAAGGGGCAGCCACTCCAAGTCCTCCACCGGGACCGCCCTGCGGGCAGCGAGCAGGTAACAGGCTCCTCCAAGCCAATGCATTCTACAAAGTGAGGGACCCAAGGGGGCGAGGCATACCCCAGGCAGGCAGGGGTGCCAGCCATCCAGTGGGCACCAGGCTGCCTTTGCTGTGGGGCCTTAGAAAACCCAAATGAGGGCCGGGCATGGTGGCTCACGCCTGTAATCCCAGCACTTTGGGAGGCCAAGGCGGGAGGATCACGAGGTCAGGAGATCAAGACCATCCTGGCTAACACGGTGAAACCCCGTCTCTACTAAAAATACAAAAAATTAGCCAGGTTTGGTGTCGGGCGCCTGTGGTCCCAGCTACTCGGGAGGCTGAGGCAGGAGAATGGCGTGAACCGGGGAGGCAGAGGTTGCAGTGAGCCGAGATCATGCCACTGCACTCCAGCCTGGGCGACAGAGCGAGACTCCGTTTCAAAAAAAAAAAAAGGAGGCCGACTAAAACTAGGTCCAATGAGAAAGTCTGGCAGCTCCTCAAAGTTAAACACAAGCCAGGTGCAGTGGCTCAAGCCTGTAATCTTAGCACGTTGGGAAGCTGGTGGGAGGATCGCTTGAGCCCAGGAGGCCAAGGCTGCAATGAGCCAGAATTGAATCGCTGCACTCCAGCCCAGGCAACAGAGTGAGACCCTGTCTCTAAAAAATAAATGAACTACTTTTTTTAAAAAGGTAAAGACAGAATTACCACTCCCAGGTCTAGGCTCCCAGGAACTGAGCTCAGGGACCCGAGCGGGTACACACACACAGGTCCACAGCGCACCACTCCTGAGAGCCACGAGGTGGAGGCAGCCACGCATCCACGGCAGATGACGGGCGAACAATGTGGTCTGGTCGACACAGGGAAGCGCATTCAGCCTCAAAAGGAAGAAAACCCCAACAGGGATGGCAGCAGATATGGCCCTGAGGACATTCTGCTGCGTGAACGAAGCCAGACGCAGATGGACGCACAGCCTGGGACCCACGTCTGTGACGTGTCCAGAAACGGAAGGCAGGCCACGCTCCCACAGATGGAGGAGGGGCAAGAGGACACAATGGTGCAGGGTCCTGCAGGGTGGAATGTTCTGGAACTAGACAATGGTGGCCACGCAGCACGGTGAATGCGCGGTCCCTGAATTGTACACTTCCATATGGTTAATTTTATATTACACGAATTTCATTTTAAAAATTCAGTCTACTTTTTATCACCCTACACTAAACAATGTCAGTGATAAAATATCTGCCATTTCCAAAACACAAATCTTCCTTGGCCTAAGTTCCAAAGAATTGCTGCTTTCGAAGCTGCACCTTAGCATGCTCTGAGGTTCCTTAGCGTCTAATGAACGCTGCTTTCCACACACAAGCTCATCCTGGGATCCCAGTGATGCGAACTCTCTGCAGAGGGAAGTTCCCAGCATCCTGAGATCCCCGGAGCACACTGTGAGGCAGTGGCATCCCCAGCCTCCAACTGCCACGGGGCACGGAGACAGCTGTCCAGGCGGAGAAGCAGCCTGGTCACTCCCAGGCCGTCCTCCTCCTGCCCGGCCTCTGGAGATTCCATTTGCATGTAGAATTTTAAACAATGGAACAATGGCAACTTTGGGGTGTGGTATTTTTGACCAACACAAATCTTAGTCCATACAGGAAAATTTGAATCTCTTTATATTTGAAGGTAAACGCTTCCTTTTAAATCAACAAACAATTGTTTTTAAACTAAGGACAGATGGAGAAAATGCAGTTATTTATCCCTGGGGATCACATGACTGTTTCCAAGTCTGGCTACAGTAACGCGTGTGAGGAAGCGGCCTGCGCCGTGTGTCCAGTGTGGGAGGCAGCCCATTCTCCTCGGGGCGGAAGGCAGGGCCGGGCGCTGTGGCTGCCCACCACTGTGGAGCAGCAGCCGCCCACCTGTCCTCGCCTGAGCTTCAGCCCCTCAGGCTGCTCCTTGGCTCTGGGGCCACTGATGCCCCCAGAGATGGCAGGAGGGGCTGATGGAGTGGGGGTGCCAGGCCCCACCACCCCAGGCTCAGTTCAGGCCCCTCTTCTTGGTTTCCCCATTCTGCCCAGGGCCTGCTGCGGACCTGTGGTCAGGGTCAGTGGGTGGTGGGCAGTGCAGGGCGCCCAGGCCACGTGGCTCAGCTCCAGGCACACAGACCCCAGACGCCCATGGCCACTTCCTTCCTGGCGTGGGGAAGTCCTGCTGGGGAGCTGGGTGCCAAGGCCCATGTGGGCTGTGGGGCTCCCAGGGCAGAAGGCCAGGGCACAGCCTGGGCAGAGGGCCCCCTCCTGCCACAGAGATACCACTGCCAGGGCCCTCGGGGCTGGACAGAGACAGCTCAGGCCCTGTAGAAGCCCCCGAGAGGGATGGGTCTCCCTCCATGGTCCTGGGGCCCTGCCTCTGCGAGTCTCCTAGTGGCCCCTGCAAGGGGCTGCAGGGTGGGAGAAGTGGGCCAGAGGCAGGGTCCCCCGGGCTGACCCCAGTGGACAGTGAGGTCAGGGCACACCACCCCGAGGGGCTGTTCTGAGGGGCCATCCCCAGGGGCCACGTGGGAGGCAGAAGCCCCCAGGGGAGCTCACGGCCGCTAGACTTCCGGTTGGCTCCAACCAGAGATCCTGGCTCAGGTCTGAGCTGGCGCCATGAGATGGGGAGAGACCCACCCCAGCCCCCGCCCAGCCCCATCCGCCCCAGGAATGGCGGTGCTGAACGTGGGCTCCTAACACGTGAAGAAGGTGGCCTGGGGTGCTGGGGGCAGCACCTGCAGTGAGCCCCACCCGTCCACCCCTCAGGCCTGCAGCAGTCAGGGAGGCTGTGCACGGTGGGGGGCCATGGGCGGTCCCGCCCCCCGGCAGTGACTGCCAAGACTGTGCCCTGGGCCAGAGACCCGATGGGCCTGGGACGCGGGGTTGCCATGTGCGGCCAGGGCAGAGACCTGAAGGGCCTGGGTCGCGCGGTTGCCGTGCATGGCCGGGGCAGAGACCCGATGGACCTGGGACGTGGGGTTGCTGTGTGTGGCCGGGGCAGAGACCCGATGGGCCTGGGTCGCGCGGTTGCCGTGCGCGGCCGGGGCAGAGACCTGACCGGGCCTGGGACGCAGGGTTGCCATGCGTGGCCGGGGCAGAGACCCAACAGGCCTGAGACGCGGAGTTGCTCTGGGTGGCCCGGGCAGAGACCCGACGGGCCTGGGACGCGGGTTTGCCGTGCGCAGCCGGGGGAGAGACCAGATGGGCCCGAGACGCGGAGTTGCTCTGGGTGGCCGGGGCAGAGACCCGATGGGCCTGGGACGCGGGATTGCCGTGCGCGGCCGGGGCAGAGACCCGACAGGCCTGGGACGCGGAGCTGCTCTGGGTGGCCGGGGCAGAGACCCGATGGGCCTGGGACACGGAGTCGCTCTGGGTGGCCGGGGCACCGCTGCCCACTCCCAGCAAGCAGGAGGATCCCATCTGGGCTGCAGCTGCCATATCTGACCCCCCAGCCACCGTCCCTGGCTCAGGAAAGGTTTTCCCATGAACACCCCAGCTCCGCTGGGCCCCTCCCACCACTGAACCCCTCCCCCCAGCCCCACCCTGTCCCGCATTTTCCCATTTTCCGAGGGCACCTGCTCCCTTGGCCCTGCCGACCAAAGAGCTCAGACTCCTCCCACCACACTGCTGCTAAGGCCGTGAGCGAGGACACGTTCCCCACAGGACAGCACAGCACAGGGGCTGAGCTCTTTTGGGGAGGGCGAGACGAGGGCCGGGATGCCAAGCCAGGCTGGTGGACAGAAGCCTCCACACACGGGGGCAGGCAGCACCAGCGCGGGAATCCGCACAGCTGGCCCTCCCGGCAGGTGCAGCCCACCAGGTGCTGGCGAGGTGCCCCGTCCCTGCTGTGGGGGCTGCATCCCTCACGTGTGAGCACACTCCTCCCCTGAGCACGCGTGTGAGTGCACAGGGGCCCTGGCCAGCCAGGGAGCACGGCACACACCTGCTGAGCTGGGCTGCGGGCAGAGCCAGGTCTGGCCTTGTGGTGGCGCAGCTGTAGCAGCTGTGGGCCGGGAGTGTGGCCAGCTGGCACTCTGTGATCGGCAGCCCCTCCCCTGCCCACCGCTGGGCCAGACCTGGGCTCTCTTGGGGAGCAGAGGAAGGGTGGGGTGCAGGGCCGGCGGGGAGGTGCCCATCGGCTGGGGTGGCCCTCAGGGCTCACAGGGTGAGGCTAGTGCCCAAACTAGGGCCAGATAGGGCAGAACTGGGCCCCCTGCTCCGGCCCCTTTCCTGCTGCTCTGGCCCAGGAGCAAGGCTGTGAGGAAGGAAGCTCAGAGCACATCCAGAGTCCACTTGCCCCTCAGCAAGGCTGGCTCAGTGGCCGGGGAGGAGGAACCCAGCCAGCCTGAGGCTGCAGCCCCCACCTCAGGCCACTGAGGATCCCCAGCTGGTCTCCAAACCTGGGCTGCCTCCTCCAAAGCCCGCCCCCTCCTCCTTCCTGCCAAATCTCCATCTGTTGCCATGGTGACGGAGCAGAAAAGGCAGACGCACGGCTGCTCTCCCCGCCCCTGCTCCTGCCCCCCTCAGCGGGGCCCTGGGCGGGAGCCCCCACCCCAGCCAGCAAGGGCCCTGGCCTCTGAGACCGGGGAAACACCCACCTTCTGCACAAAAGGGCCGTCACAGGCCCTCCTACCAAGTGGCTGCCAAACCTCCTCCTCAGGCCACGGTGGTCTGGGTGGTGCCCTGCTGTGCCGAGGGGGGGCACCTGTGGCCTTCTCAACCAGAAGGGGGGTCCCCCAGCCCCAGAGAAGGGAGGACCAGCCTCCCCCATGGCCCCACCCTAGGCAGGTGGGGGCTTCTGAGGGCAGGCGTCAGGCTGTGCTGGCTCAGGGCCACGGGTGTGCCTGGGTGGGTGACCAGCCCTCGGGGACACAGTGTGTGCCTGGCACTCGCAGCCCCAAATCCACTCCCGGGGACCAGAGAGTCTGACGAGGGCAAAAGGGGCGTCTTGTGCTTGGCAGTGGGGCCTTCGAAGCACCGAGGTCTGCAGGCCCAGCACCCATCGCACACAGCAGCATGACTGCACTGGGCGCGGACTCTGGGCCGTCACCGCTCTGCGAGGACAAGGTCACGAACCCCAGAACCCCGACTCTGTGCCTGTCACCGCTCTGGGAGGCCGACGTCACGATCCCCGGAACCCCGACTCTGCATCCATCACCGCTCTGTGAGGACGACGTCACGATCCCCGGAACCCCGACTCTGCGTCCATCACCGCTCTGCGAGGACGACGTCATGAGCGCCCCATCTGCACGCAGGGCTATTCCCTCTGCTTTTGGAGCCGCTGGTGGGCTCAGAAAACCTGCGTCTCCGGCAGGCTCCCCATCTCGGTGGTTCCCAAAGCTCTGTGGAGGCGTGACGGACACACGACAGCCAGCACACATTTAAAGCACACGTGTGTGAAACCACGACCTGGGGGCCGACACACCTGAAACCCCCAAAGCGTCCTTGCGCCCTTCAGGCATCCCCCACCCACCACAGCAGCGGCTCTGTCTCTGGACGGCGCGTTCTCTACAACACCCACAAATAGAACCACACGGCACAGACACCAACTTCCGCAGACGCCACGCAGCCTCCAAGGAGACACGGAAGTGACTCAAAACCCCTAGCACGCCCTGAGCAGGGCAGCCCCAGCGAACTGGGGGGACGGCCCTCCTCGTGGAAAGTGGTCTGACCAGTTCATTACAAAAACCACCAACACCCCAACTGTTTTAAATGAGCCAAGGACAGGTAATTCTCCAAGGAAACACGATTCTCAAAAGAAAAGAAACACAGATGACGAACACCTGTGCAAAGGAGCGCCGATCCCACGGCCCAAGCAGCACAACTGAGCACAGGGAGACGAGGCGGCCTTGGGAGCATGAGGAGGCCAGCTGCCCATCTGCAGCCCCAGCCTCTCCCCGACTCCCCCAGCTCCAGGCAGCAAGGGGTGAAGGGGACGGCTGGGGCAGGGCAGAGAACCAGAGTGGGAACTGCAGGCCCCTAGGAAAGCCAGGCCATGCCTCTGGGGTCAGACGGCACACACAGACGTGTGTACACACACTCTTGCACAGGCACGCACACACCTGCACAGCCAAATGTGCACACATATCCCCGCACAGGCAGACACACATACATCCCTGCATGGGCAGACATAGGCAGACACAGGCAGACACATACACACACCCCCGCACAGCCAAATGTGCACACATATCCCTGCACAGGCAGACACACATACATCCCTGCATAGGCAGACACAGGCAGACACATACACACACCCCTGCACAGCCAAATGTGCACACATATCCCCGCACAGACAGACACACATACATCCCTGCATAGGCAGACACAGGCAGACACATACGCACACCCCTGCACAGGCAGACATACACACCCCTGTACAGGCAAATGTGCATACACAGCCCTGCATAAGCATAAAACACCTGTACAGACACACACACACACACATGCCCCTGCACAGGCAGACACACATACATCTCCATACAGGTGGACACACACACCCCTGCACAGGCAGACGTGCACACACACACCCCTGCACAGGCAGACATGCACACACACCCCTGCACAGGCAGACGTGCACACACACACCCCTCCATAGGCAGATATGCACACACACATACCTGCACAGGCAGACACACACACACCTGTACAGGCAGATGTGCACACATACCACTGCACACACACAGATGTGCACACACACACCCCACCCGACTCACTCTCAGATCTAGTAGGGACCAGCGGGAAGGGCTCCGACGTGAACCCTGACCTGTGCCATCAGGCTGAGGGTCTGTGGTGAATTCCACTTGTCAGGATGGCAGCCGCAGGAGTGTCCTTGAGGGTCCAGGCCCTGGACCTGACAAGGAGTGGCCACAGCACTCAGGTGTCTCCTGGGAAGACAGGGGGGACTTGGCACAGGCTTTGGCCTCAGGATACCCCCAGCCTGGTGGCCACTGTGTGAAGACCCCCACCCCACACAGCCTCCTCCCCAGTTCTCCCATGACTGTTGCCCTGGGGCTGGACGCTGGACTCCTAAGGTGGATGGTGACCTGGGACCCTGGACTCCACCCTCCCCAAAGCCAGGGGTTACGAAAGGGACCAGCAGGAGCTGGATGGATCCCTGGGGCATGAGTGTGGGGCTGCAGGGGGCTGCCGGACACAGGGAGGGGAACTGGCCAGGTGGCCAAAAGAAAGCCCCAGCAGTGGAACTGAGGGCTCTGGGAAGCGGTGGAGGGAGGCTGGGGCCCAAGGCCAGGCCCGCCCTGTGCTCCCCACGCCATGAGCCTCACCGTTCGCCCCAGGGAGGCCAGAGGATGGGCTGCGGACAGCATGGGGCTCAAAGGTGGATTCTGGAGTGGAAGGACCTGGGACCAGGAACCCTCCACCAGGAGGTGATGGAGGAGGCGCCTGGGCAGCCCCCGCACCCTCTCGCTGCAGGGCAGGTGGGCTCAACTCCAGGGTGGGCAGGAGACCCAGGCGGCCTTCCCTGGAGGGCACAGGTGCCCTGAGGCTGTGGATTTGAGGGCACACTGGGCAAATGGAGCAGCAAACAGCCCCTCCCCGCCGGGCCTGCCCGCACTCTGGGAAAACCCTCCTGGACGCGGCACCTGCCTGGAGGTGGCGGGACCCAGTCCCAGAGGAGCCAGATGATCACGTTAGACTTCCATTAACCGGTTTTCACAAGCCAATACTGTGAGATTAGCCCGATGAAACATTTTGACTGAATCCTGTAACTATTCAGTGATTCAGTCTCTGAAGCTAGCGTCCTAGTTTAGGGGCTGTGTGGAGGCCCCCAGAGCTGGGGCCTGAGGCATCCCATGAAGGAGGGGGTGTCCTGGGGGTCAGCAATTTCCTTGAAGGTCACGCAGGGCAGACAGCAGGAACGAGGGCCTCGGAGAGGAGGTCCATGAAGGGAAGATGAGTGTGACGTTGTGGCCACGGGTCTGACATGAGAAGCCCCCCAAGTGGACTCTGTGGGGCCGGAACACACTTCCTGTGTGGACACCATGGCATAGCCAGAGGGGCACAGGGGCCAGCAGGGCCCTCTGCAGGCAGTGGGGCTGTAGTAGACACTGCAGAGGTGGCCGGCGGGAGCCAGTCAGAGCCGGTGACCCACGCCGGCCTCAGAGAGGGCTGGGATGGGAAAGAGACAGCAGATGTGGGGGGCCCACGCAGATGCCGCAGCCACCACAGCGGCCTCCTCTAGGACCTGCAGCTCCCTCCGCTCCGCACCTGCCAGGCCCCATCCTCGGTAGCCCAGGGGATGGCTACCAAGGTGCCATGGTGATGTTGGGGCCCCCTTCCCTGCAAAACCCCAGGAGCCTCTGCCTGTCATCCCAGGTGCAGGCAGACAAGGATGCACAGACCTGCACACACAGATGCACACGCACACACGTTTGCACACACAGGCAGGCACACACGTACACATGCGCACATGTCAACGCGCCACACACAGACACGCGCACATACACACACAGACGCACACAGACACACAGTAATAGGTATACAGGCGCACACACACAAACCTGCACATGTCAATACACCACACACAGATGTGCGCACACACACACACAGACGCACACACACACTAATAGGTATACAGGCGCACACAAACCTGCACATGTCAATACACCACACACAGATGTGCGCACACACACAAACCTGCACACGGATGTGCACACACATGCATGCACCTCAGCACCCTCGTGGAGGGAGCAGACACCTGGGCTCCTCTCTTCCAAGCTGCAGGCTGACACCCTCCAGCCCCTCCCCAGACCCTGCGACGGCCCAGTGACAGGCCCACCCCCGCACCCTCCAGCCCCTCCCCAGACCCTGCGACGGCCCAGTGACAGGCCCACCCCCGCACCCTCCAGCCCCTCCCCAGGCCCTGCGACGGCCCAGTGACAGGCCCACCCCCGCACCCTCCAGCCCCTCCCCAGGCCCTGGGACGGCCCAGTGACAGGCCCACCCCCGCACCCTCCAGCCCCTCCCCAGGCCCTGCGACGGCCCAGTGACAGGCCCAACCCCGCACCCTCCAGCCCCTCCCCAGGCCCTGCGACGGCCCAGTGACAGGCCCACCCCCGCACCCTCCAGCCCCTCCCCAGACCCTGCGACGGCCCAGTGACAGGCCCACCCCCGCACCCTCCAGCAGCACAGCCGGCAGGGAGCCGAGTGCTGGGCACAGCTGTCCTGGCCTCTGCAGGCCTCCTCATGCCAGCTCTGTGTGGCCCATGCTGAGCCTGGGGCTCGCTGGCATCCTCTGCAGGGGTTCGGGGCCCTGGCCCTCCCATGTTGCCAAACACCAGCTCTGCTCGCCCCCCATGCAATTGGCTGAGCCCTCTGGGGTCCTAAGTGGCAGGGACAGCCCAGGTATGGCTCAGTGTATCTTTTTTTTTTTTTTTTGAGACAGAGCCTCGCTCTATCACCCAGGCTGGAGCGCAGTGGTGCAATCTCAGTTCACTGCAAGCTCTGCCTCCTGGGTTCACGCCATTCTCCCGCCTCAGCCTCCCCAGTAGCTGGGACTACAGGCACCCACCACCATGCCCGGCTAATTTTGTTTGTTTGTTTGTATTTTTAGTAGAGACGGGGTTTCACCGTGTTAGCCAGGATGGTCTCGATCTCCTGACCTCGTGATCCGCCCGCCTCAGCCTCTCAAAGTGCTGGGATTACAGGCATGAGTCACCGCACCTGGCTGCCAAGCTGGTCTTGAACTCCTGACCTTGTGATCCACCTGCTCCGGCCTCCCAAAGTGCTGGGATTCCAGGTGTGAGCCACCATGCTGGGCCCAGTTTATCTTCTAAGTGGCCTCTGGCAGCCAGGCAGGGAGGGGAAGGCCGGGCAGGGAGGGGAAGGCCGGGCAGGAGGGCAGGCACGAGGAGCCACTGGCCAAGGGACACCCTGACCTCGGCAGGGGTGCAGGCAACAAAGAGGGTGAGGAGCTGGGGCATATCCTGGGTGGGTTTAGGAGCTTGTGGGGCCTTGTGGGGATCTGGGAAGGCTGGGGATGGAATGGCACAGGTGCGGACCAGGGTCTGATGTGGACAGGAGGGGCGCCTGGGGCTGGGCCAGTCACTCTGCAAGGGGTGCGGGGCCTGCGGGGCCAAGGAGCAGCGGCTGGATGGGGTCACTGCCAGGCAGGCAGGCAGGAAGGACTGGGCGCAGGAGATGCGGGTCGCTGGCTGGGGCCACACCAGGAAAGGACGGACCTCCCCACCTCAGCACAGAGCACAATCTTCAGGCTGCCCTGAGCCCAAAAGCTCCACACACCATCTTCCTGGCTCAACCCTGGGTCCTCAAAGCTGGGGAGCAAAGGTCAACGGCCAAGCCTGCGCCCTTGCGGGGAGCTGGCGCCGCTGGTCAGTCCCCCATCCCAGACCCCTGAGCAGGACAGGGCGTGTTTTCCTAGAGGAAGAGGCTGGGGCTGGCAGGTGGCTGCCTGTAACTGTGGGGTGCTGGCTGCAGGCAAGCCCTAGGATTGCAACTACTCAGCTCTCACACGGTGGGGCCGCCACCGGCTCCGCCAGCCATCCTGAGCTTCACGAGCCACGGGGGAAAGCTGGGCAAGGCTGGCACCTGCACACACAGGTGGGCACGCACGCACACACCTGCACATGCAGACACGCCACACACACACACACACACACACACACACACACACCCCTCCCACGCCAGCTGGCACGCAGGGCTTCAGGAGCAACATCAGCTCCTGTACCAAGTGGGGAGGGGTGGAGGGTCCTGAGCAGAGGGCTGGGAGGGCAGTGTCCATATTCCCTGCCCCACCAGCTGGCCCAGGGCTGTTGACGAGGCAGCCTGGCCCGGGCCGCTCCCAAGCCTCCTCCCAGGGCGACTGACCTCCCTGGGGAGGGGCTGGAGGCTGCTCAGGCCCCCCAGAGAGCCCCCCCACAACTCTCTAGACCATCAGAGACGAAGGCCCATACCCCTCAGAGAAACACCCCCACCCCCTAGACCACCAGAGGCGGGGGCCTGCACGCCCGCCTGCCTGCCACACCTTCAGGGGCCTTGTGCCAGGACACAGGTGCAGCGAGAGCTGGGGAGGGACTCCATGCAGGGCCCCTTGGTCACCCTCCCACAGGGCGGAAGTGCTGAGCCCTGCCCCCAACGCAGCAAGCCTGCCTGTCCCAGAGGAGCCGCTGCAGAGGTAATCTCCAGGGCGCAGTAAGAATAGAGCTGCTTAGCGGACAGCGGGTAGCAGGTGGCTTGCAGGAAGGGCAGAGAGGAGAGGCAGGGGCCGCAGGCCCACGCCCGTTGCTGCTGCCCTCCAAACGTCAGCGTCTGTCCCCGAGTGCCTTGTGGTCTTAGAGGCAGGGGCCATATCAGGAACCAGGGAGCCCCCCTGCCCTCCGGAGGCCGATGCTCCGGCTGACCTCCAGGGAGGCGCCGTGCAGATGGTCTCCCCTGGGGACCCTTCCCCACCCCAACCTCCTCCAGGTGCCGGGACAGGGATGGAGGGGAAGGCAGAGCAAGGCAAGGAGCAGAGGCAGGTGCAACACTCGGCCAACGGGACATCCGTCCTGGGAGGCTGAGGCAGAGGGAGGACTGGCTGGGACGACGGCCTCCTCCTGTGGCCACTACCCGAAGAAGGGATGTGACAGGACAGCAGGGTCAGGAAGAGGGGCAGCATCAAGGACACAGGGCTCGGAGACAGGAGGGGAACAGAGGAGTGAGGCCCTGGGCAGGGAGCCAGTTCCCCGCGCCTGGATCCCACTGCACCTGCAGGCGGCTGCGGCAGGGGCAATCCACACAATGGCCACAGGGCTGAGTCTCCAACCTCTCAGGCCAGGCTGGAGGCACTGTGTACCCACACCGGCTTCTGTGGGGCAGGGGAGAGGGTGCTGGCTCTGGAAGATTTCACCCAGACAGATGCGAAGTCAGCTCACACTGACTGGTCAAAGCGAGTCAGTCCTTGACCTGCAGCTGCCACCTGACTTGGAGGGGTAGGAAGAGGGGTGGGAAGGAGCTGGGACACCCAGCACAGCCCCAGAATCTGAGCGGAGCTAGGCAGGCTCCTCTAAGGAAAGCCCAGACAGACCCAAAGAGGCCAAGGGCCCTGGAAGGTCTCCCAGCAGGTGACTGAAGCCCAGGAGAGGAGCAGGGGCTTGGGTACAACTCCAGGCCAGGCTCACCCCGTTCGCCCCATCTGACCAGGTCTGCTGCCCCTGCCTCCCATCCCAACTCCCACGATGCCACCACCCCAAGCTGGGCAGTGGGGCCTGGAGCCTGGCCGCCTCCCCACGTGGGTAAGCACTCAATGTGTTTCCCTGAGATATGCCTGGACATTCCCAGGTCACTCTCAGCACAGGCCCTGTGGGGGCTTGGTCTATCCAATGTCACCACGAGCCACACAGCCCAGCACAGAGCCCACTTCTGTCCCACCAGCACGGGGTCCGCAGGCGACCATCAGTGCACCAGGTGCCACAACAGGACTGTCGCCCAGCACCAGCAGGTAAAGGACCTAACAGGGTTGCTGGATACCACCCAACTGGGGTGACGGGAGCTCAGGCCACACTGTCAGAGGTGGGGTGTCAGTTATTCCCTTTTCACACCAGCCAGCCAGCTCCAACCACCAGGGCCCCTCCTCCGCTGCCCCTGCCCATGCCCCACGAGTCTGAGGGTTTTGTGGCCCCCTGAGTGGAAGGAGCAGAGAGGGGGCTGAGGCCAGGAGCCCAGGGCCCCCGGGCCCGAGAGCAGCCTTCAGCTCCAACCCCCAGCACCAGCAGGGGCACCAGCAGGATAGCCTGGTGGGGAGGACCCCACAGTGACCGGTGAGCCAGTGACGCTGTGGCCTGGGGTGAGGGGTGGCCACCTCACACGCTCTGCTACACACAGCAGCCTCCAACCTGGGCTCGGGGACGACTGCCAAGTTCCCTCCGGCAGGCAAGCCTGGCCGGTCCGGTCATAGCAGGCAGTGACGAGGGCAATGCCCCAGGGGAAGGGCAGCGTGGACACATGTCCCCTGAGGATGAGGCCCCATGCCAACTGACCCCACAGGCGAGCTGTGGGATGGGGGACTCAGCACCCCATGGGTCAGGGGCCAGGCACACGCCTGTAGCCAGGCACACACCTCCCCCAGTGGAAGCCCAGTGGGGCCCACCCGTCCTCCCGCCCACGCCATCTGCAAACGCCCTCGGCCGCCCCGGCTTTTGCTGGAGAAGGTGCTCATCTGTGCACTTCGATTAGTCACAAATCCCCAGGGATTTGGGGTTTAGGGTCAACAAACCTCCAAGCTGATCTGAGCCCTCTGTCTCCTCAGAGGCAACCACAGCCCCTCGCTGTCCAGCTCAGCGCCCCTCCCGCCTGCTGTGCTGGGGGCTGGGCTCCCAACGCCCATTCCCTCCCCGTGCATCAGCTGCCCCCACTCCACTCCCTCTCCCTTTGGCAGGAGACCCTCTGTCCCCGAGTGAGGGGCTGTGGGCCTGAGTGGCCTTTTCTGTCCTGGCCTCCTGAGTCCTGGCCCTCCACCAGTGCCCAGGCAGGATCAGATGAGGCCCTAGAGGACCCTCTCCTGTGTGTGGGGAGCTCCAGGGGGACGCTGCCCCTCACCCACCAGGAGGAGTCAGGAGGGCTGGCCCGGCTGGCCTTAGGGGCAAGTCCCGGGAGGGGGGTGGGGCAGCCAGAGGGTTACACTCAGTACCACCCACCCTCTGCAATGCTCCTCCCAGGAGGCAGGGCTCAGGCATGGACTAGGCTCAGGTCGCGGCAGCCTGGAGCTGGGTTTGCAGCAGTAGCTCCTCTGCCCACGCCCATCTGCCCCCAAGGCCACCTTCTCAACCTCCTGCAAGTCACCTACCCTCAGGCCACATGAGCTCTGAAACAAGGTGATTTGAACGAGTTTGTCACAAAGGGCTCCCAGAAGCGAGCTCCAGGGCACCTGGACCAGACCCCACCACAGCCTGCGGTGCCTGCCCTGCCTCGGGGAGCCCCTACACCCACCGCCTCAGGAGAGTGCAAGGCCAGGCCCCTCAGCCTTCCCCAGGCTGCTCCATGCCTGCTCTCCGGCACCCACACGCAGGGGCACCCTCAGCTCTGCGGGGCCCTGGCCCTCCCTCTCCCCTGCAAGTTAAAGACAGAGAGGCCCTGCCAGGGCACGAGGGGTGGGGCCTGGGGGTCTGCTCAGGGCCCAGGGCTGGGGGACTGGCCAGCAGGAGGTACCGAGCACATTTGGTTTCCTCCTGCCCCTCCTCAGCACAGAACCAGAGACCCACAGCTGAGGACAGGTTTGGGATCTTGCCAAAAAACCCCTGACCCTCACACATCTCTCTCCAGCTGCAGCTGGGCTGTGAGGACCCAGCGCCAAGGCAGGCGCCCTCACAGGAGGCCGAAGCTGGAGACTTCAGCACGGCTGGTGCTGGACAGCTCCCTGGGGCCTCCCCGCCTGCGCAACAGGGCGCAAGGTCTCTTCCTCTTCCTCAAAGCCGGCGAGCTCCCTGCTGTGTCCCCACAGTCCGCTCCTGGACGGGACGACGCAGCAGAGCAGGGGCTTCCATACCACCCACGGCCGCCGCTGCCTTCCCTGGAGACCAGAGAGGACGGGCAGGGGCTGCGCCAGCGGCTGCTGTGGGCCCGAAGGGGCTCTGAGCAGCCTGGAGGAGGCAGGGCTGCTGGCCCAGGAGTGAGGTCCCCCTGCTCCAGGAACATACTCCCGGGTACGCTGGCCCTGGCCCCAGGGGCTCCTGAGCCCCCAACACCGTGCAGGAAGGTGGGGGGCTGGCAAAGCGACCTATTCTTCCAGGCTGTGACAATCCCAGGCAGACAGACTCACCATGAGACGCAGGCACATCCGGGAGAGCACCCGTACCCTAGGCGAGAACACCGACTCACAAGACACCAGGCAGGAAATCCCAAAATACAGACACGTGAGGGCAGCTGCGCATCAACTGCTCACAGGTGAGGTATGACACCAGGGGCACGTGCTGAGGACACAGGCCAGGCGCCTCGGCAGGGCAGCTCTGCAAAGACGGGAGCCTAGAGGCCCGCGGAGTGGGCAGGGCGTCCCCCGCCCCCTGCAGCTCTGTGACCGGCTCCACCACTGTTCTGTCTGCTGGTCCTCCCCAACGCCCCACGGTGGCTGTCCCGACACTCATGTGGCCTGAATGAAATGAGCTCCATGCCCCGCGTTGAGGCCAGGCTGGGAGCCGGGCACCAGCAGGGACAGAAGGAGGGAGGGTCACACAGCCGCGTTGCTGGCAGTCCCTGGGCCAGAGGAGCAGACGCCGCAGGGTCCCAGCACCACGAGGAGCCTGGGGACGGCCACGGCTAGATGGGAAGCCCCAGCCCTGGGCCAGCTCCTCATCTGCACGCCTCCCAGGGCCACAGTGTCGTGGGTGGGCAGCCGCAGGGCCCAGGCAGGGCCGGCGGGTCCTCCACTCCCTGCCCCCACCACAACGGAGAACAGAGCTGACGGGGCCCCACTTCTCCCACGTAGCGTCTGCCCCCCAAGACCACCTGCATGTGTGGGACACACAGTGAACATTCCAGAATGTGTGTCCCGAGGCGGGCCAGGGCGTTCTGCTGGCCCCGTGCCTGGCTTGGTGCTGGCAGCATTTGCTGCCCAGGAAGGACGTGGACGGGTGGAAGACGGTACCCGCGGCCGCCATACAGGGTCAGGGGTTACGGAGGAGGAGCCCACAACCCAGGGTCAGGGGTTACGGAGGAGGAGGCCACCGCCCAGGGTCAGGGGTTACGGAGGAGGAGGCCACCGCCCAGGGTCAGGGGTTACGGAGGAGGAGCCCACCGCCCAGGGTCAGGGGTTACGGAGGAGGAGCCCACCGCCCAGGGTCAGGGGTTACGGAGGAGGAGCCCACCGCCCAGGGTCAGGGGTTACGGAGGAGGAGCCCACCGCCCAGGGTCAGGGGTTACGGAGGAGGAGCCCACCGCCCAGGGTCAGGGGTTACGGAGGAGGAGCCCACCGCCCAGGATCAGGGGTTACGGAGAAGGCGGCCACCGCCCAGGGTCAGGGGTTACGGAGGAGGAGCCCACCGCCCAGGGTCAGGGGTTACGGAGGAGGAGCCCACCGCCCAGGGTCAGGGGTTACGGAGGAGGCGCCCACCGCCCAGGGTCAGGGGTTACGGAGGAGGAGCCCACCGCCCAGGGTCAGGGGTTACGGAGGAGGAGCCCACCACCCAGGGTCAGGGGTTACGGAGGAGGAGCCCACTGCCCAGGGTCAAGGGTTACGGAGGAGGAGGCCACCGCCCAGGGTCAGAAGAGGTGGCCACCGCCCAGGGTCAGGGGTTACGGAGGAGGCAGCCACCGCCCAGGGTCAGGGGTTACGGAGGAGGAGCCCACCGCCCAGGGTCAGGGGTTACGGAGGAGGTGGCCACCGCCCAGGGTCAGGGGTTACAGAGGAGGCGGCCACCGCCCAGGGTCAGGGGTTACAGAGGAGGCGACCACCGCCCAGGGTCAGGGGTTACGGAGGAGGAGTCCACCACCCAGGGTCAGGGGTTACGGAGGAGGAGGCCACCGCCCAGGGTCAGGGGTTACGGAGGAGGTGGCCACCGCCCAGGGTCAGGGGTTACGGAGGAGGAGCCCACCGCCCAGGGTCAGGGGTTACGGAGGAGGAGCCCACCGCCCAGGGTCAGGGGTTACGGAGGAGGAGCCCACCGCCCAGGTCAGGGGTTACGGAGGAGGAGCCCACCGCCCAGGGTCAGGGGTTACGGAGGAGGAGCCCACTGCCCAGGGTCAGGGGTTACGGAGAAGGAGGCCACCGCCCAGGGTCAGAAGAGGTGGCCACCGCCCAGGGTCAGGGGTTACGGAGGAGGGCCACCGCCCAGGGTTAGGGGTTACGGAGGAGGAGCCCACTGCCCAGGGTCAGGGGTTACGGAGGAGGTGGCCACCGCCCAGGGTCAGGGGTTACGGAGGAGGTGGCCACCGCCCAGGGTCAGGGGTTACGGAAGAGGTGGCCACCGCCCAGGGTCAGGGGTTACGGAGGAGGAGCCCACCGCCCAGGGTCAGGGGTTACGGAGGAGGAGCCCACCGCCCAGGGTCAGGGGTTACGGAGGAGGAGCCCACCGCCCAGGGTCAGGGATTACGGAGGAGGAGCCCACCGCCCAGGGTCAGGGGTTACGGAGGAGGAGCCCACCGCCCAGGGTCAGGGGTTATGGAAAAAGAGGCCACTGCTACCCCGGCTCTCTAAGTGGGGTCCCCCAACCAGTGTCAGCTTCATCTGGAAAATCCGGAGTGATGTGGAGCCCAGGCCCACCCCATGCCCGGGCCTCCGGGGAACGCTAAGGCTCAGGGCCCCTGGGAGCAGCCCCCAGCCATGGAGAGGGCAGGAGACTGAGTCCACAGCTCCAAGCAAGCCCAGCACCTGCCCAGTCCCTCCTGCAGGGAGACTGGGATGGTGGTGGAGGCCCAGGCCTGGGAAACGGTCTTTTAAAGTTAAAATCCCAGCATCTGACTGGCTTCCTGCCGGTTTCTAGAAATCAGTGCTAATTTCTCAGGGTGATAACGGCCCTTTGGTTTTCAAGAGTTCCTCTGTTATATGTGCACACCAAATGTTTACCATAAATGGTACCTGGGACTATTTCTGCATAACAGGTGGGGGGTTTGCTGGCGGCTACGGGGCAGTGCTCGCCAGGCTTGGGGCACTCTCCTCTGCTCCCATGTGAAAACGCCAGGACCTGGAGTGAGGCCTCTACCCCAGAAAAGCCTCGGGAACCACAGAGCTGGTGCTCAGCCACCACACCCCAGGGTACCAAGGACAAGGGAGGCTGGGCCCGATGGCACCAGGGAATTCGGTCAGGCCCAGAACTCACTGCTTCCCCTGTACCTCAAATCCCCCACATCCACCCAGCAGAAGGCAGGGCCACAGCAGGCGACATGGGAGGCGTCCGGGGTCACTGTGGCAGCAGAGGGACGAGCAGGATGAGCTCCTCACCAGCCCAGAGCCCTGGGGGTGCAGCCGCCAGTTTGAGCCCCGAGGGACCATGCAGCCCTGGCGTCCCCAGCTGGGCCCAGCTGACCGGCCCGGCCTTGCCACAATCCCTATCACGGCTCACAGCTCATGGCTCCCCGCTCGCTGTCCTCAGCAGAGAGAGCTCCACAAAAATCCGGTCGGCTGGGTGAGAGCCACACATTGATGCCATCTGAACTGCTTCTCCCCACCCTCAGGCACCCTGGCCCACAAGCCATCTCCCCTCCTTGGCTCTGCCCTGAGGGTGACGCTGGCCCCAGCGGCAGGGCCGGGCCCTGGGCTCAGTCCCGGCAGGCACAACCCCCTGGCACCACCCCTCCGTCCTGTCCAAGCCACTTCACAGATAGGGAAACTGCGGTGTGGACACAAGTGACCACTCAGCCAGTGTCTGGAACCACATACCCTGGAGGTGGCCCTGCCCTGGGGGCCTTGCCCACAACAGACAGCACAGGAACGTCCTGACCAGAGACCCCCAGTCACAACAGCTCTGTGGCTCTGGCGTGGGGCGGGGCTGCCTGGCCAGCTCCTTCTGGCTGGAGGTGCCCGTGTGCCGTGGAAGGGACGGAGTCATTCCGTAACCCCCTGAAAACTCTGTCTGCAAGAAGTCACCATGGGGCTGGCAGAGGGACCCCAAGACCCCGGACGGCACAGGATGAAAGCCAGGGACGGCCGCAGGTGCCAACGGCCAGTCTCCACCCCAAACACCAAAAGCAAGTGGAGGGGCTGGGGGGCTCCAGGCTCCAGGGGACCCCAAGCATCTCCTGGTGCCTACCAAGGACCTGGGTACACCCAGGCCCCATCACAGATGAGCAGGAGGGAGCCTGAGCATGGGGACCAGGGCTCCCGAAGCCACACCAGCAGGGCCTGCAGCCTAACCCTGGGGAAGAGGCTGCCCTGGCCTCTACGGACTGGGGCCGCTGCCTCCTGCCTGGACCCCTCGGGGCCTGTGTGGGAGGGGAACCTCTGGCCCCCCGGCCTGGCTGGCCCTCGGTGCTGCCCTGTGCTCTGCAGGAAGTTAATGACACCAACGGGCTGCACAGGGGGCAGCTGAATGAGCCCCCATCTGGCCACCCCAGGTCTCTGAGAACCCAGCTTTGGGGCTGCCTCTCCACCCCCTGCACCCCCAGGGGGTAGGGTCAAGGTGCCTGACGTGGCCACCCTGGCCACCACCCTTCCTGGGGCAGGCATCACACCTGTCACCTCTGTCTGCACAAGATAACTCTCGGACCCAACGCAGTGACGTCACCCCTGCCCAGGGAAGCAGCCAATCAGGGGCCCAGGCCAGCCCCAACCAGGCAGCTCAGGCAGCGGCTGGCCCTGCGGCTGACTCAGGGTGCCGAGGACACGGGCCTGATGCCAGCTGTGCAGAAGGGCTTTCCCTCAGCATGGAGGGCCACCAAGCACTGCCCCTCACTCCCTATCCTGACCGCTTCTCCCATACAACGGGTTCCCCGGGGGCTCCCAGGCCAAGCCACCCACAGAGGCCACATTCCTGGCCAAGCAGGCTCCCTGTGCCCCCGCAAACAACCCACGGCTCTGAGACTCAGGCCCGTGTGCAGCCATCCCCGCTGTATCATGGGACCATGCAGGCGTCCATCCAGGCGCCCTCTCGCCTCTGCCCGGGGCAGGGAAGGCCAGCCTGCCCTCCAGGGCCCTGGGCTCCAGCTTAAGCCAAGTGGGCAGTGATGGCGTGAATGCCCTGGGCACCTCCATCCCCCTCAGGCCAAGGTGCCTGGGACTCCCACCGGTCCTACCCAGCCCCACACAGCCCAGCCCCAGCACAGAAGTGTCCGTTCCCCTCAGCCAGCACCACGAGGCTGCCATGGCCACCCAGGAAAGGCAGCTCTGTCCTCACAGGATGGCACCCCCAGGGCAGACAGGACCCAAGCTCAGCCCAAGGACATGGCATCCAACAAGGAACACGGTGCCCAGAGAGATGCATGCCAACCGATGGGACCTTGCCATCTGCCGGGGGTGGTGCTGTCACTCTCCAGGGTTCGGGGAGGAAGCCAGGCCCAGCCTGTAGCCCAGGCCCCTGGGGCAGAGCAGTGCAGGTCTGCCACGGCCTCCGTGGGCCCCGGGACTGAAAGTAGAAAGAGCCTGGGAAGCTGGAGCCTTCCAGGAAAACGAGGAGTTTCTCTTTAACAGCGGGACTTTCGGGAGCACTGCTCTGTGGGTGGGGCCTGGCTCCCAGCTGCTGGGCCCAGAACACTGGCCCCTCAGAGGCGGTGGAACAAGGCCTGGACCTGGCGGGCCGGGCCCTGAAAGGCAGCCGGCCTGGTACAATCCCTGCTTTGTCCCTGCAGCCTCTGGCCCAGCCCAGCCTCCATCTTGTCCAGAGCCCCAGGCAGCTGGCTCAGGGCAGCCTGGCCCGGCAGACATCCCCGGGACGAGGCCTTGGGCAGGCCTGCAGGCAGCTCCATCGGCCTGGGCTAGGACCTGGGGCTTGGGCCTGACACAGGCACCAGCCCGACAGGTGGAAACGGGGCTGCCCCGCACAGAGGAGGTGGTGCGGTGCCATTAACTTCCTGCAGAGCTCAGGGCAGCACAGAGGACCACACACGCAAGCCCCAAGGGGCCTGACAGATGCTGGTCTGCCGTCCTCCTGCTCGGCCTGGTGTTTCCAGCCACTGAAACCTCGCACAAGCTTCAGGGAAACCCCATTCCACACACAGGGGCCCTGAGGCCCCAGTCCCTCTGCTTCCGAGGGGCCAGGGTCCAGGTGGGCTGTCCAGAGCCGAGGGCAGGGTCCAGAACTGCACGGTGACGCCCCCCAGTGCCACCATCCAGGCACAGCCCCGCACAGGTGGATGCCGGCGGCCGGCAGTCACAGGGGTCAGCCCGCCTCCTCTCGTGGTGCCAGCCGCCCAGCAGGGCTGCTGACTTCAGGGACACCCTGACCCTCCCCAGGTGCCCAAAGAAGTTGGTCTGTGCCTCGTGAGGACTGGAAGGCACAGAAGCCCTCACACAAGCGCCACCAGGTGATGGCGAAGGGGCCTTCCGCACGGCTACTCCTGAGTGCCAGTGGCAGACTGGTGCAGCCAGTGGCCGACGGGGAGGCGCAGCCCACTCAGGCTGTTCCCAGGGACTGGGGTCGGACCTGCCTTCAGGCCAGCCTGGAGGGGTCTCCTGTCTGCTGCAAGGCTCCCAGAGCACCAGAGCAGGGTGAGGCCATGATGAGAGGGCCCCGGGGTCACTCAGCAGACGACTCCGGGAGTGAGAACCAGGAGAGGTCACTCAGGCCCAGGTCCAGAAGCCAGTCTGAGCAACCCTGGTGTCCTGGGGTACAGGCCTTGCTGGCCCCATGCAGTCCTCGAGGCGGCTGGAAGGGAAGAGGCACCAGGAGTGGGGGACGTGGGGGTCCACACACACCTGGTGCAGCGACAACCTTAAGACATTCCCAGCCACCCTCAGAGCAAGGAAGGGGCCCTGACCACCGTGGCAGCCGACGATGATGGGGACCCAGTCTCTGGAGCTTTGGTGGCGGGCAGGAGCCGCAGCCCTTGGTAGTAGCCCCAGCTGGGCCCGCGTGAGATCTGCCACAAACAGATCGCCTTGAAGCCTAGGGGCCAACCTCGCATCACAGCCCAGGCCCTGCATGCCCCGGTGGTTCTGGACACGACTCCCTGCTTGGGCAGATGGTGGAGCAGGCGGGGCAGCAGCCAGCCGCGGTGACTCTGGAAAGCCCTCCCTGGCACAGCTGGGGGTGGGGGCACAGCCTGGCCTTGAGGCTTCCACATCCAGGAAATCCACGGCGTACACACGTCTCAGCAGAGCCAGGCCAGCACGGCCAGCACGGTCAGGGCCAGGCGGTGCCCTCTGCCCAGTGTCTTTTCAGCCATTGCCAGCCAGTGACAAGGCAGGGAAACCTATGCCAACAGGGACACACACACACACACCTGAGGTGCCCAAGGCCACAGCGGGTGGGGACAGGACAGGGGCCTAGGGCTCCCGCCTCCAATGACCCTCCCACCTCCAACAACCCTCCTACCCCTGCCTGGGGAACTGCCTGTCCTCACCACCCGGAACCTCTGTGCCAAGGGCCCTGACAGGGACACTCAAGGCCAGCTCTCAGCTGGAAAGGGGGCTCCCTGCGGAGGGCATGCAGGGTGGGAAGACTCTAGGGGCAGCAACTTGAGGCCTCCACCCTGGTGCAGTCACTGGCACGGTGCCCAACGACACCAAATGGGCCTTTCCAGGGAC
Source organism: Macaca thibetana thibetana (assembly GCF_024542745.1). Classification (NCBI taxonomy): domain Eukaryota; kingdom Metazoa; phylum Chordata; class Mammalia; order Primates; family Cercopithecidae; genus Macaca; species Macaca thibetana. The sequence continues at coordinate 1,257,180 of NC_065591.1, read as the reverse complement.
TTCGGGGGTCCACGGAGACTTCAGATGGGAGGGCTGCCCGCCATGCCGGCTCCCCGGGCTCTGTGCACGGCGCCCTTGAGAACAGCGTCCTGAGACCCGAGCTTGTGGAAACCCCGTGCAGGGCAGATGAGGGGTTCAGCCTAGCCCCAGGCGGCTGTCGCTCTAACAAAACAGCTGGGGTCAGACGGCCAGGGCCTGACGCGGAGAGGGCCGCAGAATTCCCAGGGTCTCGCACGCGGAGTCCACTTTCACAGCTAGGGAGGCTGCCGGGTCCTGTCTGCCCAAGAGCTCTCCAGGCTCGGCCCTGCACAGCCCACCTCCAGTGCCCATCTCCAGGGCCCATCTCCAGGGGCGGCCCATCTCCAGGGGCCTGCACACCACAGCCAATCACTGCCCATCCTGTTCAACTTTCTAAACCAACCTCATCTCAGGCCAGCTTCCTGCCCCTCCACATCTGCCTCCAGCTTCTGGACTTGCGGTCACCCCCAGGGTCTCCCAGGCACAGGCTCTCCCTCCCCTCACCTGTTCCATCTTCACTGGCTCCTCCCACCCCAGGACCCCTCTCCACCCTGGCAGCCACCAGGGCTCAATTCTCCTAAAGGCCATCGAGAACGTGGAGGGGATGTCCCAGGTCCCTGGCAGCCTAGGGCCCTCCCCCACGCCACAGCAGGTGAACACCGCCAGGTGAGCTGCAGTGCAGCCCCTCATCCTATCGCCTTTGCTCCCTCCCAGGGGGCCCTATCCCAGCCACATTCCTTCTCCCGCCCCCCAGGCAGAGGATTCCCAAGGGCAGGCCTCTCATCGTCCCATGCAGCCCACCCACCTGCCCCCAAGAACAGCTCCAAGGGCCTGAGGTTCTCCAGCTCCTCCCACAGGGCCCTCCCAGGCCCCCCAGGTTTCAGGAGCTGAGCCCAGGTTTGGGCAAGAAGGTGCCCTCCTCTGCATACTGATGGGGCACAGGGACAAAGGCACACAGGGACGAAGGCCACCCAGCCTGTACTACACACCCTCCTGGACCTGCATGCCCCAACTCGGAGCGTCTGCACCCTCCAACCTCCACGGTTGCCCTCGCTGGCAGGGACTGTGTCTCGGCATCCCTGCAGGGGTCAAGCTCAGATGAGGCTACACAAGCCTTTCTCGGCCCCGAGAAAAGCTGGGGCAGCACCTTTGCCGGTGGGTGCCCACCCCGACCCCAGCCTACATCCCCCCAGGTCTCCGCCAGAAACCACCAAGCAGCCGGCAAGGCTTACACAGCTGCTCCGCGCTCTGACGGCTTCACCTGGTGCCTGACTCCAGTAGTGGGACCACCGGAGGTGACCCCCACGGCCACCGAGGGGAGCTGTGCAGAGGATGCCCCATGCAGAAGGATGACCCTGCAGCCACACCGGCCCTGCAGGAGGCACAGACCCAACAAGCCAGGCGGGTGCTGTACAGGTGAGACCATGGAGCACTCGCGTTGAAAGGCACAAGAAGACAGCCAACTGGACCCTGAGGCGCCTAGAAGGGGGGTCCTCCAGGCCCCAGAGGGAGGCTGCGTGGTCTCCCCTCCCCACACGGCCAGACTCCCCAAGGGCAGGTTTTGGAGCGTATTTTTGGCCCACCTTCCAACAGGCCCCAGCTTGGGTCAGCTAGGTGGAAGGGCTCTCGTGGTACCATGAAGCTCACTGCCACTGCCACTGACCACCTCCCTCTCAGTGGCCACCTCGAGTCGAGCAGCTCCCACTTCCAAGGACTCAGACAGAGGGGAGGAGATGAACAGAGAGGGCCAAACAAAACTGCCAGCCACAGACACAGGGAAGGGGCTGGAGTCGTGTCCACACCAACAGCCCCCCAAGCAAGGCCTCCACAACTCCCCTGTGTCCAGGTCCCCGGAGAAGCGTTCTCAACGGCAGGACCAGACCGTCCTCGGGCGGTGGTGGCCAGAAGCCCAGCCTCCCGTTCTCCCACGGAGGTCTCCTGGCAGGAAGCCTATCTCCCTCTTGAGCTTGGGACCTGGCAGCTCTCCTGGCATCTGGTGCCAAGTGGCCCAGCACACACACTCGGGGCCCCACATCCACCCAACTCCCGGTGAGCCGCCAGCAGCAGCAACGGGAAAACGTACAGAAATGGTGGCCTTCGCCAGGGCCCTGCCAGCGACGCTCTGCCCGTCAGAACTCATGAGAGAGGGGCCGCTCTGTGCCCCCCCTCGAGCTGTTTTCTAAATATCTCTCTCAGCACGTTGTAGACACACACAGCCCATCCTTTTGTATTCATTACTGTTAATTACAGTGGAAACCTCCCGTAATTAACTGCCGCCAGCAGAACTCCATGAAGACTGGAGACCAGCCCCTACCCACCGAGGCCGTGCACAGCACATAACTCATCGCACAGCACATAACTCATCGTATCTTCACTTACACGCTGATGTTTCCTTATAATAACATTTTATTGGGACCCTAATTGGATTATCTCACTGACTCCTGCATCCTGCTGCCCTGGGCCCTTCCTTCACCACGGATTTCACAAACTAGTTTTTCTTTCCGGGAAAGACCAGAATTTTGAACCCAGGTGACATGGGCTGAATGCCACCTCCTCTCCAACCCAGGCCGCACCAATCCAACTGCCCAGACCCTGCTCTGTGGCCAGGGGCCCCTCCGTGCCGTGGTTGGTGCGGGAAAGCTGTGCACCCAATGCAAGGGGGCTCCCCTGAACCCCCCGGCCCAAACCCCTTCCTGCAGCTCTGCCTTAGTTACATCACAGCCACGGTCCTCCCCCAAGAGCCTGGGCCTGGCCCACTTTCCTTCCCCAACGCCACCTCCCAGCTCCTCCTCTGTGCAGCCGTGAGGGGCTGAGCCTCCACCCTGCACCAGCGCCCTCCTCCTCCTTCCCTCCACCCCTGCCTGCCCAGGTCTAAGGAACTTCTCCGATTGGAAGGGAGAAGCAGTGCCCTGGGACCTCAGGGACACCAAGAGACAGGCCGGTCCTGGGAGAAGAAAGAAAATGGCTGAGCCCCAGCCTCCACAAAGGCGACTCTGTGAACGCGCCTGACGGACCAGATGAAGGGCTAGCCAAGCCCAGCGGGCCGGGGAGAGTTGGCCACATGCGAGGGTAGCCTGGCTTGTCTCTGGCCTGGGTTGGGCCTCCGCCGGTTCCCTAGAACAGGCAGGGACCCCGCCTGTTCCCTAGCATGACAGCCAGGCCCCACCGGGAAGCCCCCTCCACCGGCAAGCCGCGGGGCCGCTCCACGGGTCAGGTCCCACGCACTTCTGGTCCCGGCACCAATGGCCTCTCCCTCCCCCGGGGGAATGCAGGTCATAGACGCTCCGCCCGCCCGAGCCCGAGCCGGAGCAGCGCAAGGCGCTGTCCAGCCCTCTGCAGGTCCCCGCACTCTCCCGCCCCCACCGCGGAGGGAGATCGGGCCTGCCCGGTGGCCCCGGTGGCCGGCGCGCGGAGGTGGGAGTCCCGCCGGGGGCGCAGCTGCTCGGGCAGCACGCCTATTAGCGCGGCCGCGGCAGACGGCAGATGGGCGCCCGCGCGGCCCCCTCCTCCCGCGGCACAATGGGCCCGGTCGCCGGGGCTCACAATGCGGCCCGGGCCGCGCACCTGCAACGGGGCCCGAGGGGAGCCTGCCCGGCCCGGCCCGTGCGCCCCCGTCAGCCCGCGCGCCCCGCGCCGCGCCGCGTGTCCTTGGGCCGCGCCCGGCCGACCGCAGCCAAGCGGCCTGCGGGGTCCGCAGCGGAACCGGGACGCACGAGCGGACGGGGGCGCACGGGCCGCCCATTGTTCGCGGCCGGGGCTCGGGCCAGGCCTGTGGCTTCGCGGCCGGGGCCTCCCTCGGGCGCCCCCCACCCAGCGCGTTGCCAGCGCGGCCTCCCCGGCCCCGGCCCCCGCCCCGGCCGCACGCACCTGTCTGCCCCTTGCCCAGCGTCTTCTCCAGCCGGTAGGGCCCCACATACTGCGCGTGCTGCGCGCCGCCGTCCTTCCCCGTCGATGTCATCGCTCCGGGGCCCGGCGCCGGCCAGGGGCGCCCGGGCGCGCGGGCAGGGAGGGGCCGCCCAGCGTCCGCCCGCGTCCGCCGAGCGCCGTCCGCGCCGACCGGGCCGGGGCGCCCCCGCGGGCCCCGCTGCTCTGCGCCGCCCGCGTCCGCCCGCGCCGCCGCCCCCCGCGTCCACTCCGACGCGGCAGTCCGAGGCCCGGCCCGCTGCGACGCCTCCGCCTCGTCGAGAGGACACGGCGGGCGGGGGCACCTGGCTTCCGCCGCCGCCGCCGCCGCCGCCGCCGCCGCCGCCGAGGCCCGCGCCCCGCGCCCCGCGCCCCCAGCGCACGCCCGTCCGCGGCCGCGCAGCCGAGCCGAGCCGAGCCGAGCCGTGCAGCTGAGCCGAACAGCCGAGTCCCGCAGCCGAGCCGAGCCGAACAGAGCCGAGCCGAGCCGAGCCGCGCAGCTGAGCCGAACAGCCGAGCCCAGCGGCCGAGTCGAGCCGAACAGAGCCGAGCCGCGCAGACGAGCCGTGTAGCCGAGCCGAACAGCCGAGCCCAGCGGCCGAGTCGAGCCGAATAGAGCCGAGCCGCGCAGCCGAGCCGCGTAGCCGAGCCGAACAGCCGAGCCGCGCAGCCGAGCCGTGTAGCCGAGCCGAACAGCCGAGCCGAACAGCCGAGTCGAGCGGAGCTGAGGGGAGCCGAGCCGAGCCGGGCCGCGCAGCGGAGCCGAGCCGAAACGAGCCTGTACGAACACAGTGGGATGCGGCGGCGGCTGCAAGCGGTGCCCGCGCCGGCCAATCAGCGCCTCTCCGCCCCGCCCTGCCGCTGCGAGCGCTCGGGGAGACTCGAGGGGGCGAGGCGAGGCCAGGGCGAGGCCGGGACCTGGGAGCTTCCCGCCAGCCGCCTGCCACGTCCGGTCCCATCAGGCAGCAGAGCTCCCGCTGCCGCCCCACCCGCCCTTAAGGCGCATCCCGGGACGGAGCAGGCGGTGGGCCTATGGCGAGGGGTTGCAGATGGCTGCTCAGGACTGGGGTTTTACCCTGCAGGGCGTGACCCCGGGTGTCCCAAAGAGTTTCCTGCCCCTCAAGGGGGTGCTGCGCTGGAGGGGGGCGAGTGTTGCATGCGGGGCGGGGGTGCCGTACTGGGGAGAGGTGCTGTACTCGGGGCAGGGGTGCTGCACTCGGAGCAGGGGTGCTGCACACGTTGGGGGTGCTGCACAAGTGGGGGACATGCTGCGCTGGAGGGGGCGGGAGTTGCATGCGGGGCGGGGGTGCTGCACCCGTGGCGGGGGGACTGCATGGGAGTCTGTGGGGCTGCTGCACGCAGGCGTTGTCCAAGCAGTAATTTTGCACCCCCAAGAAGGACGTGGTCCTCTGCCTCCGCTCCCAAGGGAGAAGCGGCAGTTTTCCCAGCTATGCCACAGTGACCCGCGCGGCGCTGAGTCAAGGAACTCACCTGGGGTCTGGCCGCAGCGCCCTGGCGCCTCCCAGCCCTTGCTGCCGACCCCTCTTTCAGGTTGAGCAGCTGGGCAGGGGCTGCCGGGAGCAGCCTTTGGAGATCTAAACACAGGCAGCCGAAGAGGCAGCCAGACCTGGACGGACCCTCTGTTTCTTTGCAGAAAGGCACTGATATTTCCTTAAGCCCGTGCTGCAGAAGGTGGTGGGAGGGGAGATGTGAGGGGGACCCGGAACCCTGCAGAGTGGGGGTCTCAGATCTTGCCCGTGTATGGTCTGCCGACAACATTTCTCCTGCGGGCTCTGCCACACATTGTTGCTGACCGTGGCCCGCTCCCCACCCTGGGAAGCCTGTATGAGCTCAGGAAACTGCAGGGCCTTCCCAGTGCGCCCTCCTGCTCTTTGGGCTGTCCGCATTTCCAACTGGGGAAGGGCAGTGGGCCCCAAAGTGCCTGTCTACTCTCGGCCGGCACGCCCCCGCCCTGCTCCCCTTCAACTGCTGTGGGCTAAGGGTCCTCCCTGCCTAATCCTGGGGCCTCTGAGCGTGAACAGTCAGGGCCCTGCCAGTGGGGGCAGGGAAGGGGGGCTGAGAGCATGGGACAGAGGCAGAGGGCCCCCCTCCCCCGCCCCGGCTGCTGCTGCTGTGTGGGGGGGCAGCAGGCATTTTTAGCCGAATTTAGAGTGTTTGGGACCTCCAGCTGGAGAAACTGTCAAGCAGTGACATCTGGCTGGAGGCTGACTGGGAGTGGTCTGGTCCAGGTGCCAACAGAGGCCGAGGGTGTGCAGGAGACCAGGAGAGGGCGTCAGGCCACAGCCAGAGGGCAGGGGCACTTGGCCCGAGGTGCCTTCTCTCTGCTGCCACGGTCACCTGGCCTCCCAGCCTGCAGCAGAGTCAGACGCAGCTTTGTGGTGTCCTCAGCAGCATTTTGCTCTATTGACCATTTGCATCCGGCTGCTCCAGTGGCCAAAATTCTTGCTTTCTTCCTTCCCACTTCCTTGCCAGCTTGCATCCCTCTCCCACCCCTTGCTGCAGCCCTGAGGTCTTTTCTTCCCTGTCTGTGTTTGAGCAACCTGTGCCATTGGTGGCCTCTGGGGCTCAGTCTGGGGCCTCTCTTCTGGCCCGCTGCCTGTCCTCCAGGCACTAGGGGCTACTCAGCCTTCAGCCTCTGAGTGCCCATCCTCAAATTGCCCTCCCAGCCTCCCTCGGCCCTCCTGCTGTCCCCTCTTGAATGTGCTGCACAAAACCCCAGACTCAACGCTTTATCGATGGCACACCGTGCCCTCCCTGCCCCCATCTTCGTGGGGGTCAACAGGACAACTGCCCTTCCGTCCAGCGGGCCTGGTGCTGGGGTGCTCCAGGAGGGGGTGTGCCAGGGTGTGGCCAGCCAGGAGGCACTCAGGACAGTGATGCCACAGCCCTTGGTCCCCCTCTGTCACGTGTAAGGTGGGGGCAGGAGCCCCGAGGGAGCCAGGGCTCTTGAGCACAAAGGTCTGTTGCCGGAGTTAGGAAAGGGCCCAGTCTCATAAAGAAGTCCAGGCCAAGACTCACCAGTGGAGCCCACCAAACACTAATGGAGGAAAAGCACCCTGCTACATAGACGCTTCCAGGACACAGAGGAAGACGGGCCACTTCCCAGCTTCTGTGTGAAGCCGTCATCACCGTGGTGCCAAAACCAGATGAGGACATGACAAGAAAATTAAAGTCCACTCAGGAGCCTAGACGCAAAAAATCCCTTAACAAAACGTCAAATCAGTTCCAGCAATATATAAAGAGGACACATATGACCTTGTGGAGCTTACCCAGGAATGCAAAGTTAGTTTAACATTTCAAAATCAATTGTCATTCACTGTTAGCAGACTGACACCGAAAAACCACACGGTCATTTCCATAGACACGAGGAAAGCATTCTACAAAATTCAACACTCATTCACGACAAAAGCTTTCAGTAAACCAGGAGGAGAAGATTCGAATCTGTTCTACTCCTGCACTCCCAACCTGACAAAGGGAAACTACAAAAACCCACAGCTAACGTCACGCTTAGTGGTGAGAAACTGAAAGCTTTTCCTTGGGTCAGGGACAGGGCACGGTTGTCCATTGTCACCGCTTATTTCAGTGTTGTGCCAGAGGACATGCCCAAGTAATGAGGCAAGGAAAACAAAATTTGTACCAGTTGAAAAAGAAATTTTAGGTGATCTTTATTAGAAGATGACATTAATGGCCGGGCACAGTGGCTCACGTCTGTAATCCCAGCACTTTGGGAGGCCGAGGCGGGCAGATCACCTGAGGTCAGGAGTTCGAGACCAGCCTGGCCAACCTGGTGAAACCCTGTCTCTTCTAAAAATACAAAAATTAGCTGGGCTTGGTGACGGGCACCTGTAATCCCAGCTACTCAGGAGGCTCAGGCAGGAGAATCGCTGGAACTCACGAGGCAGAGGTTGCAATTAGCTGAGATCGTGCCATTGCACTCCAGCCTGGGCAACAAGAGCGAAACTCTGTCTCAAAACAAGAAGATAACATTATTGTCTGCAGAAAATTCTAAGCTACAAACTGGTACTAAAATGAATAAGCAAGTTTACCAAAGCCACAAGGTACAAAGCCAAAAAAAGGTCAGTTCTATTTGTGTACTAACAATCAATTAGAAATTGAAATTATGAAAACAGTACCACTTAAAAAGAGAATTTAAAAACCACAAAATACTAGGGGTAAATTTAACAGAATTTGCATGAGACCTGTACACAGAAAACTATTATGTATCTCTCAACATATTGAGTGAGACTTTAAAATGTCTAAGTAATCAGTTTAATTATATTTTTTAAATTTTCTTTTAATTTTTTTTTTTTTTAATTGACAAGCTGCGAAGTGCGGTGGCTCGTGCTACTACTTCCAGCACTTTGGAAGGCCAAAGCGGGAAGACAGCTTGAGCCCAGGAATTTGAGACCAGCCTGGGCAGCATAGCAAGACCCCATCTGGGTGAAATCCCATCTCTACTAAAAATACAAAAAAATTAGCTGGGCGTGTTGGCGGGCGCCTGTAGTCCCAGCTACTCGGGAGGCTGAGGCAGGAGAATGGCGTGAACCCAGGAGGTGGAGCTTACAGTGAGCCGAGATCGTGCCACTGCACTCCGGCCTGGGCGACAGAGCGAGACTCTGTCTCAAAAAAAAAAAAAAAAAAAAAAAAAAAATGACCCCATCTGATATAGTTTGGATATTTGTCCCCGCCCAGACATCATGTTGAAATGGAATCTTCAGTGTTAGAGATGGAGCCTGGTGGGAGATGTTTTGGTCATGGGGTGGATTCCTCGTGGCTTGGTGCTGTCCTTGTAATGGTGAGTATTTGTGAGATCTGGTTAAGTGTGTGGTGCCTCCCCTCCCATTCTCTCTTGCTCCTGCTTCTGCCGTGTGAGACCCCTGCTCTCCCTTTGCCTTCCGCCGTGATTGGAAGCTTCCTGATGCCACGCTTCCTTTACAGCCTGCTGATGCCACGCTTCCTTTACAGCCTGCTGATGCCACGCTTCCTTTACAGCCTGCTGATGCCACGCTTGATGCCACGCTTCCTTTACAGCCTGCTGATGCCACGCTTCCTTTACAGCCTGCTGATGCCACGCTTCCTTTACAGCCTGCTGATGCCACGCTTCCTTTACAGCCTGCTGATGCCACGCTTCCTTTACAGCCTGCTGATGCCACGCTTCCTTTACAGCCTGCTGATGCCACGCTTGCCACCTTCCTTTACAGCCTGCTGATGCCACGCTTCTTTACAGCTTTGATGCCACGCTTCCTTTACAGCCTGCTGATGCCACGCTTCCTTTACAGCCTGCTGATGCCACGCTTCCTTTACAGCCTGCTGATGCCACGCTTCCTTTACAGCCTGTAGAACCATAAGCCAATTAAACCTCTTTTTAAAATAAACTACCCAGTCTCAGGTATTTATAGCAACACAAGAACAGCCTAACACACTATCTCTATAAAAAATAAAATAGCCAGGCATGGCTACCCACCAGGACTCCACACTGGTAGTCCCAGCTCCTTGGGAGGCTGAGGTGGGAGAATTGCTTGAACCGGAGAGATGGAGGCTGCAGTGAGCTGTCATAGAGCCACTACCCTCCAGCCTGGGCAACAGAGTGAGACCCTGCCTCAAAAAAAAAGAATGACTAAAATTTAGAAGATGCACAGCACCTGGAACGCACAGACGTTGCAGATGGGAGTGCAAAATGATGCTTTGGAAACCAGTCTGTCAGTTTCTTATAAAATTAAACACACCGTTACTGTGCAATCCAACAATGCCACTTACAGGTATTTTCCCATGAAAAATGAAAACTTACAGCCACACACAACTTGCATGCAAATGTTCATAGCCACTTCATTTGTAGCACCCAAGAAGTGGAAAGAACCCTTTTCCTTGGGTGCTGACTGGACAGACAGGCTGTGGTGCACCCACACGGGGAACACGACTCAGCCGTGACCAGAGCGGGCCGGGGAGCGTGGCCGAGATGTGGGCGAATCTCAGACACATTAGGCCAAGTGAAAGAATCCGGCCTCAGAAAGCCATGTGCTATATGATTCTATTTCTATGACATTCTAGAAAAGGCAAAACTGTAGCTACAGAAGGCAGAGGAGTGGCTGCAGGTCCAGGGTGGTAGGAATTCTCACGCATCCTGACGGCTGGGTCGTTTGCCAAACTCATCGAATCATATATGTACAAACTTCAGTAAAACTGCCCAGCAGCATTTCTGAGCACCACGCAGAAGAGCTCATGGGACACGCAGGGAGACACACCTGGGAGCACCGGGTGCCCTGCCGACCACAAGGTCAATGGCAACCCAAGGGGAAGCCCCGCCTGTGGGTGAGTGGGTGGTAGGGGGAGGGCTTCCTGCCGAAGGTGGCTCCAGCTGCCTGAGGATGTAAGTGCAGGGCAGTGGACAAGTGGGTCATTGAAGCCGGGTGCAGTGGCTCACGCCTGTAATCTCAGCACTGTGGGAGGCTGAGGCAAGTGGATCACCTGAGGTCAGGAGTTCAAGACCAGCCTGGCCAACATGGTGAAACCCTGTCTCCATTAAAAATACAAAAATTGGCCTGGTGCGTGGTTCACGCCTTAATCCCAGCACTTTGGGAGGCTGAGGCAGGAGAATCGCTGGAACCCCGGAGCGAGGTCGCACCACTGCACCCCAGCCTGGGAGACACAACAAGACACCATCTCAAAAACAAAACAAAACAAAGTGGGTCATTGACCACGCAGGTCTTCCTGGAGGACCCCAGGGGAGAGGAGGATACAGAAGGGGTCATCGGATGTTCCATCTCCATTGCCAGCCTAGAAGTTTCCGGCTGGCGAGGGTGGCCTTTGTTTCCAGGCACCGGCCCTGGGAGAATGTGCGTCCAGGGTCCAGGGGTTGTGAGGCTCTGGGCGTCAGCTGGTGTCTCACGTCCGCGGCCTCCGGCTGCTGCGGAACTGAACCACTGACGTCATCAACCTTCTCTCCCCCCCAGCTCCCCCCCCAGCTCCTCCCCCCAGCTCCTCCCCCCAGCTCCCCCCATTCCCCACCCCTGCACGCTCCTGGCGCCTCGGCCAGGCGTGGGTCTCCCCGCGCTGAGAGCTCAGGGCGCCATCCCTTCACTCACTCACTCCGCGTTGTCCTAATCCCCACACCCGCAGCAGGGATTAAAGACGCTGTCCCAGCCCCTGCCCCAGACTGAGCAGGCGCACGACCAATGACGAGGCGACCCGCTGAGCAGCATCCCGGAGCTGCGGGACAAGCTCACGGCCCCCAGGAGCTGGGAGCTGGATTTCCTGCGCCCGCCCCGTCCCTGACCCGTCCCGTCCTCCTCACCTCGATCCGTGTGTGAAGGAGGAAGAGCAGCCGCTTTCTTGGTTCCCAGCACCATCTACGGACATCAGGGACACCTCTGGCCCAGTCGTGGGAGCAGCCACCTCCTTCCCCACTGGCAGGACCTGCCTGGCTGGCCCAGGCTTCCCATGACTCTGTCCTGCAAACAGATCCCCCACTACTCCTGGGGACCTTAGAGAGGCCGCCCTGCCCACAGCCACACCTGCGTCTGTCTTCTCTGCTCACGTCTGGCACGCACCTGTCCCTGGACAGGGGTCAGAGAGCGGGGTCAGGGCGGCTCAGGTTAGGGCCTCTGTTGCTGCTGCCCCGCCCCACCCCCGTCCTGCCTTCCCTTCATCGCCTCTGGTCCTCCCCCCGCTGCTCTCTCAGCAGTCCCTTCCCAGAGGCTTGCCCCAGGCCCCGCCAGCCCCACGCCCACCAGCCCCACGCCCACCAGCTCCATGCCCACCAGCCCCACGCCCACCAGCTCCATGCCCGACAGCTATCGGCCTCTTACCTCCACAATCGGTTGCTCTTGGCCAGCCCGTCCTGTTGCAGAAAGGAACGGGGTGCAGGTCTAGAGAGGGTGGCCACAGTCTGATTCCCCCTCTGTTGTACACAGGTGGCTAGAGACCCCCATAGGGACAGGCAGGAGGTCAGTGAGCAGGTGGGAGCAGGTGTGGGGGTCTCCCACCCAGGCCCCTCTGGGTGTCCCCACCACCAGGTGCTACACACTGGTGGAAAGCAGCGCCTGTTACAATGGGGACTTTGGCTGCTGAACTGCCTGCCTCCATCTGAACTCCTGCCCCTGCCCCTGCCCCAGCCTGGGGGCTTCCTGCTGTGCCCAATGGAGGTGACTAGGAAGCCTGGAGGGGCACATTGGGGCCTCTGATGCTCAGAAGCCCGGCACAGATCCAGCACCTGCCGAGCATGTGTGCTCACACCCCCACAATGCCCCTGCTGAGGGATGAGGAGGGAAGCCTGGGGAGTGCAGTGCCCAGGTAGCCCCTGTTGGGGGTGGCAGGGGGGTCAGCTCCGCACTGCACACTTTGTTCTGGAAGCTCCACGGGTCACCAGCACACAGAGGTAAGTGTTGCCCACGTAGGAACCAGACACCCAAGGAGGGCTTGCCAGTGAGAAGACAGGCCAGAGGGTGGGGAGTGGGACGCGGAGGGATGGTGCAGTAAGAAGCCCTGGGAGTTGCACTGATTTTACAGCCGTGGGCTCACGCCGGTTCCTTCCTTTGTCAGCTGTGGATGTGAACCAGCCGCCCTAGTGGGCCCTCAGTGGCCGCACTCTGACCCTCCTTACTCTGCACGTTTTCATTCGCTGCTGAGGTTCCGCATTTCCCCACGTATTTAGTAGCCATTTGCCTTTTTCTTTTGTGAGTTGTTCATGTCCTTTCTGGTTTTTAATGCTGATTTATAAGAGCCCTTTGTAAATGGAAGATATTAGCATTCTCCGTGGCGTGCATGTAGCAACGTTTCTTTCCGAGCTTGTTTGGCTTTCGGTTTCATTGTGGTATTTTGGGGGCTGGGTACATTTTCCCATCTGTGTTTATTTTATTTTATTTTTTATTTTTTTGAGATAGAGTCTCACTCTGTCACCCAGGCTGGAATACAGTGGCGAGATCTCAGCTCTCTGCAACCTCTGCCTCCTGGGTTCAAGTGATTCTCCTGCCTCAGCCTCCCAAGTAGCTGGGATTACAGGGGTCTGCCACCATGCTTGGCTAACTTTTGTGTTTTTAGTAGAGACGGGGTTTCGTCATGGTGGCCAGGATGGTCTTGAACTCCTGACCTCAGGTGACCCACCGACCTCAGGCGATCCACCCACTACGGCCTCCCACAGTGCTGGGATTCCAGGCGTGAGCTATCGCGCCCGGCCTTCTGTCTGTGTTGTCGGAGCTCATGGCCTCCCTCTCTACAGCTCGAGTGCAGCAGGGGCCTCGGGCTGTTGCTCCAGGTCAGAGCTCTCCTCGCTGTTGAATTCGCATCTAGGGCTGGGCCCCAGTGGTTCTGTTCCGGTCCCGGCCGTGGCTCCATGGACCGTCAGCCTACGTGCGGCCCGCCAGGTCCTCCTGATGATTTGACAGAGGAGCCCAGACGTGCCCCCAGGCTGCTGCCTGTGTAACCTGAGGTCACATAAGCTGGGGTGCTACGAAGGGGCCACAGGGTCCCTGAGAGGCGAGGAGGGAGGGGTGTGGGAGGAGAGGCTTGGGGGAATGGGAGGTGCACGGTGGACGGAGGCCAAGGACCCCAGCAGGCCCCAGAGGCTCCTCAGGCCGGGCCCTGCCTCAGAGGCGCCGGTCCCATATCCCCAAGGACACTGTCCTGTCCACCGGGCTCACCAGGTGGGTCACTGGCCACCCACAGAGCATTGACCACACTGTCGAGGGGACCAGAGCAGATTCCAGAGCTGTGTCTGGCAGGCCTTACTCTCTGCTATGAAAATGACAACCTTTGTGAGGGCCAAGAGCTGCCCACCTGTGTCACCCCCTCAACACCCCGGGCTCACCCTGGGGCACCCCAAGTGAAAGCTCCACTCTCTTCCCAGCTGGGCTGGCCCCACCCTATCCCCTGGACTCAGGGTGGGGGAAGGAGAGGTGAGGGGGGTGGGAGGGGCTGGGAGCAGGTGCTGAGATGCGTAGCACCCCGTGGCCCGTCCCCGCTGCCCACTCTGGCTGGGTCGTGCTGAGGTGGCTCCCAGAACTTCTGTCTGCTGGGGTTGGGAGGCTCAGCCTCTATAGCCCAAGGGTGATGGTTCCTGCCCACTCTTTGGGCAGCTGGAGAAGTGCTGAGGAGGGAAACAGGAGCGCGAGGGGGATCGGAGTCTGTGTCTGCCTCTCATTAGGCTGTGCTGGAGAAAGATGGGTGCCTTGTTCCTGGGTGACTCTGAGGCCCAAGTCCCAGCAGGCAGGACCCAGTCACAGGACGCAGAAAGACCTTCCAGGGACTCAGAGGTGGGCACACCATCCTGGGGCCCCAGGAGACTCAGGCCAGCCTGGGTGGGGCTTCGTACATGGGTGGGAGGCAGTGGAGCGGTCAGATGGCTGGGAACGTAGGAAACTTCAGACCTGACTTTGGATGAAGGCCCGCGGCCTATGACCCAGCAGGAAAAGCGTGGGCCCTGCAGCTCCCCGCCTTGTTAGGTATCCGTCAGCCATGAGCAAGGAGGAGGTGGGGGTATAAAAAGCCCGAGAGCAGGCTGTGGGGGGCGGGGGGAGGGTGGCACAGCGGGACGTGTATTCGTCCGTTCTCGCACCACTATAAAGAATCACCCGAGACTGGGTACTTGCTACAGAAAAGAGGTTGAATGGGCTCTCAGTTCCTCAGGCTGCAGGGGAAGCCTGATGCTGGTGCCTACCTGACTTCTGGTGAGGCCGCAGAAGACTTTCAGTCGTGGCGGAAGGCGAGGGGAAGCAGGGCTTGTCTTACCTGGAGGGAGCAGCAAGAGCGTGAGCGGGAGCTGCTGCATCCTTACTAACACCCAGAGCTAGAGAGAACTCAGGCCGGGTCGGCAGACAGCACCCAGGGACGGCGCTAAACCATTTGTGAGGAATCGTCCCCCAGACCCAATCGCCTCCCACCAGGCCCCACCTCCAACCCTGGGAGTTACAATTCGACCTGAGATTTGGGTGGGGACACAGAGCCAAACCGTATCAGTGCAAATGTACTGAACGCTCCCAGACTGTAGACGCTTAGAATGTGTCAGGTGGCACTTTTTTTTTTCGGTATTATACTTTAAGTTCTAGGGTACATGTGGACAATGCGTAGGTTTGTTACGTATATATACATGTGCCGTGTTGGTTTGCTGCACCCATTAACTTGTCATTTGCATTACGTATTTCTCTTAATGCTATTCCTCCCCCCTCCCCCCACCCCACCACAGGCCCCAGTGTGTGATGTTCCCCTTCCTGTGTACAAGTGTTCTCATCGTTCAATTCCCACCTATGAGTGAGAACATGCAGTGTTTGGTTTTCCATTCTTGCAATAGTTTGCTGAGAATGATGGTTTCCAGCTTCATCCATGTACAAAGGACATGAACTCATCCTTTTTTATGGCTGCATAGTATTCCATGGTGTATATGTGCCACATTTTCTTAATCCAGTCTGTCACTGATGGACATTTGGGTTGGTTCCAAGTGTTTGCTATTGTGAATAGTGCCATGATAAACATACATGTGCATGTGTCTTTATAGCAGCATGATTTATAATCCTTTGGGTATATACCCAGTCATGGGATGGCTGGGTCAAATAGTATTTCTAGTTCTAGATCCTTGAGGAGTCACAGGTGGCACATTTTATGTGTATTTCAGAACGATGTTTAAAATGCTTAAACAAGCTGGAAAAAGGGCCAGGCGCGGTGGCTCAAGCCTGTAATCCCAGCACTTTGGGAGGCCGAGACGGGCGGATCACGAGGTCAGGAGATCGAGACCATCCTGGCTAACCCGGTGAAACCCCGTCTCTACCAAAAAATACAAAAAACTAGCCGGGCGAGGTGGCGGCGCCTGTAGTCCCAGCTACTCAGGAGGCTGAGGCAGGAGAATGGCGTAAACCCGGGAGGCGGAGCTTGCAGTGAGCTGAGATCCGGCCACTGCACTCCAGCCTGGGTGACAGAGCGAGACTCCGTCTCAAAAAAAAAAAAAAAAAAAAAAAAAAAAAAAAAAAAACAAGCTGGAAAAAGCACGGGGGCCACATTCTTAAAAGTGGGACTTTTCCTACTTTCCCCTCCGTGGACTTCTGGGGGCTGCACCAGGCTCCCTCCTGCTGGTGCTGGGTGCAGGGTGGGAGGGGCACGAAGGAGGGTGCCATCTTCGAGGGGCTCCCAGGCGCAGGCCGGATACTTTTGGAGCATGAATCCCATTCCTTGAGAGGAATAGGCCGAGTCCGCACAACCAGCATCATGATGGTGCACCCCGAAGTTAACGGGAGCAGAGTGAGGAGGGACAATGGGCCCCACCTGCAAAGGAGGAAAGTGGGGAGGCCACGCCTGACATCACGCTTACTGACAACGCAGGGCGTGCAGAGGCCGCAGGAGCCCGGGAGGCCACTCTCCTCCCTCCTGTCCCTTCCTGAGACAGCCACGAAGAAGTGAGGTAGAAAGAAACTGTGTCCGGCCGGGCGCGGTGGCTCAAGCCTGTAATCCCAGCACTTTGGGAGGCTGAGACGGGCAGATCATGAGGTCAGGAGATCGAGACCATCCTGGCTAACACGGTGAAACCCCGTCTCTACTAAAAAATACAAAAAACCAGCCGGGCGAGGTGGCGGGCGCCTGTAGTCCCAGCTACTTGGGAGGCTGAGGCAGGAGAATGGCGGGAACCCGGGAGGCGGAGCTTGCAGTGAGCTGAGATCTGGCCACTGCACTCCAGCCTGGGCAACAAAGCGAGACTCCATCTCAAAAAAAAAAAAAAAAGAAACTGTGTCCAAAACAATTGAGCAGAAAATGCATCAGGAGGAGCTCCCATCTGATTGATAACAGGAAAATCAGGACGTAATGATGTTTATAGTCTGGTGAATTGTGGCTTAATATTCCATGAATTTTTAGTGTGACTGTCTTTGTATTTACTTGTTTAATGAACTGTGGCTCTAGAGATCATGGCGAGGTCCCCGCCGGGGAACGGCCACCGCGGCCGTAGGGGTGCCCCAGCCCCGCCTTCCCAGCAGCCTGCACCTCGCCTGTAATGAGACCATTTATTTATGATTTCAATTTGTTTTTTATCATTACTATTATTTGTTTTTCAGATTTAGGAGCAGTACCTCCGACATTCTCTCACTCCCAGAACAGGGCCACACAGCCCCGCCACACAGCAGCGGAGTTTCCTTGGATGCAAGGAGAAAGATAGCGCATAATTACATTGAATGGTAATAAGTAAAATAGTATGGCCCGATGGGTTGAGCCCGTATTTCTTGAAATGTGCCTGTCCATCGCTAGGCAACCCTGCATGACAATTCCTCATGCCTAAATAGTTGGCAGATTTCCAGTTTTGTAAAGTTAGTGTTTTCACGAAATCTGCGTTTCATAAGGGATTTTTCTCTTGGTTCTCCTCAATACCAGGACTAGTCATTTGATCTTCTTTTACTGAGACAGGGTCTGTCTGTCACCCAGGCTGCCGTGCCGTGGTGCAGTCTCAGCTCACTGCAGCCTCGATTTCCTGGGCTCAAGCCATCCTCCCACCTCAGCCTCCCAAGCAGCTGGGACCACGGGTGCATGACACCACGCCTGGCTAATTATTTTTTTAAACTTTTTAAATTTTGGGTTTTTTTTTTTTGTAGAGATGAGGTCTCCATATGTTGCCCAGGCTGGTCTTGACCTCCTGGGCTCAAGCGATCCTCTCTCCTCGGCCTCTGAAAGTGCTGGGACTGCGGGCGGGCGTCACCGTACCCGGCTGCATCACTTGACCTTGACCTGTCTCTGGTGTGAGACCATCTGTGGCTGGGGGCGTGGCCCTCTGGCGCGCGTTGTGCTGGCTTCCTGGAGAAACCCTTGTCTCATCTACCATCCCAAAGAGCCGCGGCCCTTGGGTCTCCAGCCCCTCCTGTGAATGAGCCCCACAAAAAGTCCCTGCCTCCCTATAGGAGAACGGGGTCTGGCTGTCACCCCCACCCCAAAGGCAGCTCTGCAGCAGCCCTGAAGCCAGGCACTTTTGGACAGAGACTCCCTATAGCCGGACCCCCATGGGGAGCCTGGGATTAGGGTGAGCTCAGGGTAGGATGTGAACAGACTCCCAGTAGCCGGACCCCCATGGGGGAGCCTGGGATTAGGGTGAGCTCAGGGTAGGATTTGAACAGAGACTCCTAGTAGCCAGACCCCCATGGGGGAGCCTGGGATTAGGGTGAGCTCAGGGTAGGATTTGAACAGAGACTCCCAATAGCCGGACCCCATGAGGGAGCCTGGGATTAGGGTGAGCTCAGGGTAGGTTTTGGACAAAGACTCCCAGTAGCCGGACCCCCATGGGGGAGCCTGGGATTAGGGTGAGCTCAGGGTAGGATTTGAACAAAGACTCCCAGTAGCCGGACCCCCATGGGGGAGCCTGGGATTAGGGTGAGCTCAGGTCCCTGTAGCCGGAACCCCATGGGGGAGCCTGGGATTAGGGTGAGCTCAGGGTAGGATTTGAACAAAGACTCCCAGTAGCCGGAACCCCATGGGGGAGCCTGGGATTAGGGTGAGCTCAGGTCCCTGTAGCCGGACCCCCATGGGGGAGCCTGGGATTAGGGTGAGCTCAGGTCCCTGTAGCCGGAACCCCATGGGGGAGCCTGGGATTAGGGTGAGCTCAGGGTAGGATTAGTCACTCTTTTCTGGTCGCCTGAAGGTGAAGCCTCCCACGGTTGGGTGCATTCGCTGGGACCCCATGTAAAATCCTGGAGGCCCCTTTGCTGAGGGAGGCCGTGGCTGGGCCTCAGTGCAGTGGCTGGGACAGGGCGGCAGCGGTCCCTGAGGGGCTGATCCTAGAGGGCCCCGTTCCCACAGGGGAAGGAGCAAGGCCCACCCCAGCCCAGTGACGCCAGGGAAGACTCCCTCCATGGCCCATTGGCCCTCAAAGGGTTGAGTCCTCCATCCTTCCCTGGCGCTCCCTGGCTGGGAGCCTGTCCTCCTTCTCTGTTCCTCAGCCGGCGCCATCCCAGTGTGGAGCCACAGCAGGGGGGGTGCAGAGCCTGATGGGCCAGCCTGACCCGAGGGGAGGCTAAGGGCACTGCAGGTCGCCAAGGTCGGCCACTCCCTCCATCTCTCCCACACCTGCTGCACCTCTGCTCCCAGGGCCCCCGTGGTCCCCGAGGCCCCCTTGGCCCCTGTGCACAGAGCTCCCTGCTCTGTGTCCCGTGGCCTCCCCTCGGGCTCGGGGCCCCCAGCTCCCCCCACCATCCCTTCCCCTTGCTCCCTCCCCGGCTCCCCATGACTCCTCCCACCCGGCCCCCTCCGTGGGTGTTCTGGGGTCTCTGGTCTGAAGCCCCCTCCCCTCTCCCGTTTCCCACACGAGGTCCGTCCACGTGTTCTTGGTAAGATCCCACCCCACCTGGTTCCTCCCCGTGAGCCCGGCGGTCCCGGCCCCTGCTGAGGGGAACAGCCCCCATCACTGGCTCCTTGGCGTCGGCGTTGGCCTTTTATGTCTCCCTGCTCAGGACCCTCTGGGACGGAAACCACAGCTGGGGTGAGAGGGGACAGGGGACAAATGCTCAGGCTGAGAGCAGGGCCCCCCGGGAGGACGACCAGAGCCAGGGGTAGCCCCAACTATGCAGGCAAAAGCGCACGGCGGGCGGGTGTCACTGATGCCATCCTGCATCGGCTACATCGTGTCCCCCAGATTCATGCGTCATAGTCCTGAACCCCAGGACCTCCGTGCGATTGCATTTGCAGGTAGGGCCTTTCGAAGGGGAATTTTGTTAAAATGAGGCCTTTAGGGCAGGCCCTGCTCCAGTCTGCTGGGGTCCCTGTAAGAAGAGGAGACTTGGACACTCCCCCCCACTACCTCCCGGGGAGCCTGTGCACAGGTGGACAGCCCCATGAGGATGCAGGGAGAGGTGGTGTCTGCAGGCCTGCGAGAGAGGCCCTGGGAGAGCCCTGTGGCACTGTGGTCCCCACTTCCCCGACTGCCCGGGCAGGCGAGAGCACCCTCAGCACCTTCCCACCGCTGCCCAGCCCTGGGTGTGCTGCTGTCTAGTGAGGGTAAGAATGCCCAGGGCCACCCTCAGAGGCTCACAACCCTCCAGGGCAGACTGGGTCCAGCTGTCAAGCAAGGCCAGGGCCCGGGGCCGGGGATGTGAGGGTCGCTGTCCCCCCGCCTCCAGCCCCACCAGCCCCCGCCAGCCTCCCTCCAGTCCCCGGCAGTGCCTTCCATGGACACAGGTGCATGCCCGTGGTCACCTCTAACGCACCCAGGGCCTCTCCCGACTGCCTGCACAGCCCTGCTGCCCCATGGGCTGCCCTGGGACCCTGGGTGTGGGTCCGGGGACAGATTCAAGTCCACCTCTGCTGCGCATGTCTGTGCCACCTAAACGAACGGGAGGATGGACTTTGGGCACAGAGGGGACCCTGCCGGGTGTCTGTGGGCTTGAAGATGCTACAGCACCCCTCATCCCGCATGGAGGGCAGAGGGCGGGGGGGGGGCGGGGCGAGAGGTCATGGGAGGTCGGGGCCCCCCACCAAGTCCCAGTGCCTGCCTGGCAGAGTTCCCCACACACCCAGAGCGGCCAAGGAGGACCCCCGGCCAGGATGGGCCCCACCGCCCCTCCTCCTTTTCCTCCTCCTCCTCCTTCTTCTCCTCCTCCCTTTCGTTGCTTGTCCCTGGAGAACTTAGCTGGACTGGGCTTCGGGTGACATGCGGCTCCTCCATGGGGCTGATGGGGGCAGGGGGCCCACCTCTTGCCAGGTGGTAGGGCTGGGAGGAGCAGGTGGGACCAGAAGGGTCGCTGAGGCCACTCTGGGAATGCATGACGGGCCACACCAGCACCATCTCCTGCTGGCCTGGGCTCCCCTCGCACCTGCTTCCAGGGCTGTCTTGAGTCCCTTTCTCGCCACAGGTCTCCCACCCCCGTCCTGAGCACAGCCAGCTTTCTCCCATTCTGATAGCTTTGGGGACCCCAGGCAGGAAGCTCCTGGAACCTGGCCCCACCTCACCCACCCGGCCACCCCACACTGGACTGCTGGGTCCCCAACCCCAACCCCGTTCCACCATTGCCTCCCTTCCTATAGCCACAGAGGGTGCAGTGCCCAGACCCTGGTAACAGCGGGGGCCTGAGCCGAGAAACCTCTCACTGCAGCGGCTCTGAGACGCCTCCTGCCTCCTTCTGGTCCTCCATGAAATGACCAGAGCAGCAGATGTGGGAAGTTCCAGCCAGTTCACCCCTCCCTGATCTGCTGCTGAGTTCCCTGGGTGAAGGCTGGGACCTTGTGCCCTGGCTCCCCCGTCCTCTCCACCCTGGGGTCCACACTCCACTGGCCAGTAGGTCCCCATTCAGCCCTTCCCTGGACACCGCCTCCTCTCCTTTCCTTTCCCTTCCCTTCCCTTCCCTGACCTCCCCAGCACACACACATGCCCTCACACACATCTCTGCCCTCCCTGGCACGCACACAGGTGCCCTCACACACCGCCGTCCTGTTCTCCCCGGCATACAAAGGTGCCCACACACGCCTCTGAGGTCTGGCCAGGGGGCCTGGCCTCCCCTCCTCTGGGAAGCCCCTAGGACTCCTGCAGGGCCACATGTCCACCCTGGACTGCTAGGGGCTGCACGTGCCCAGTGAGTGTCAGCTCCGCTGAGGGCTGAGTCACTGAGCTTGCCCAGGAGCTCCTCAGTGACCCCCACCTCCCACCGGGAGGGTGGCCCCTGGGTTGCGCTGAAGCCCACATCAGCGCCCAGCAGGTGGACGTGGAGGCCGTGGGTGCAGGAAGGCGACTGCTCGCCCAGCTCCCGTCCCCGACGCACGTGCGTGATTTATGTTGCAATTACGTGGTCTGTCGAATTGATTTCGTGTGGGTCACTGCTGCTTCCCCAACTCGACTGTAAGCCCCGTTGACATCAGGGACCCGGCACCTCCTCCGCCATTCGCAAAGTTAATAACGATGATTTGTGTGTGAACCAAGCTCTGAGTTTCCTAAAACCCGTTCGCCCGAATTATTCCACTCACCAAAACAGCCCTGAGCTGGGGCCTGGTGTCCCCAAGGTCACAGGTGAGAGGCATGGGGCTCAGGGTCACTCAGCATCTAGGCCGTGGCTGCAGGAGGAGAGACGGAGAGGCGGGCACTGCTTGCCTGGAGGGCAGCCCCAGAGGCCGGCCTGGCCAGGGAGGCAGACGCAGGGCACGGTGGCCCTACAGCAAGAGGTTGCGTCCAGTCCTGCCAGGGCCCAAGGCCACTTTCCAGCAGGGTGGAGGAGGCTCCAGGTGGCTTTGGGGCAACAGAACACAGGGGCGTTTGGGGCAGGGTGAAACGGGTGTTGCGGGTGGGTGAGCAGGGGACCCAGTGCAGCCCTGAGCGCCACATGGAGCTGAGGTGGGGACTTGGCTCCAGAGGCCAGGCTCTGACACCGGGCCAGATTGAGGACTACGTAAAACAGGGCAGGGTGAAAGCGGCTTTCCAGTCAGACCTGCCCTCCGCTGTGCCAGGTGAATTTACCATTGCCGTGGCAACACCCAAGCCTTGCCGACCCTTTCCACGGCAACGACCTGATGACCCAGAAGTTCCTACCCCTTCCCTAGAAATTTCTGCATGAACCGCTCTCTAAACTGCATGTAATTACAAGTGGGTCTAAACGTGATGCAAACTGCCCTGAGCAGCTGCTCTCTGCCTGCTCGTCCTTGGGTTCTTTCCTGGGCAAAGCCAAGGGTCCCCAAGGGTCGAGCTCCACTCTGGGGCTCACCTGCCCTGCATCAGAAGCGCTGGAACGTGCCCATCGCACACAGCCTGGCTGGGAGCGGGGTCTCCATCTCCCAGTGTGGGGGTATCTCCTGTTACTCCCACTCCTGGGTTCCGGGGTGCCCAGTGAACACTGTCCAATGCCAACTTTTCAACCATGTGGCCATCTGTGCTGTGGATCACGACACGGTGTGGGCTCCCGTGTTCCATTTACGCCCAGAAGGGGGGGGCGGGGTTCCACAGGTGGTGTTTCTGGGAGCAAGTCTGTCTATCACGGGCTCCAGAACGCCTGTCAAGTTATTGGTCTTTTTCCTTCTTGTTTTGTTGTCTACCGGAGGAAGTGGGTTAAGATTCCCAATGACAAGGCCGGGCGCGGTGGCTCACGCCTGTAATCTCAGCACTTTGGGAGGCCGAGGTGGGTGGATCACGAGGTCAGGAGATCGAGACCATCCTGGCTAACACGGTGAAACCCCGTCTCTACTAAAAATACAAAAAATTAGCCGGGCGTGGTGGCAGGCACCTGTAGTCCCAGCTACTGGGGAGGCTGAGGCAGGAGAATGGCGTGAACCCGGGAGGCGGAGCTTGCAATGAGCCGAGATCGCGCCACTGCACTCCAGCCTGGGCGACAGAGCGAGACGCCATCTCAAAAAAAAAAAAAAAGGATTTCTGATGTCAGGTGTGGCTTTATTGACAACATTTAGTTCATGGGTTTGTCTTAAATCAAGAGGGAAAACATCAGAGGCAGTGAGATGCAAAGGTTTTCAGTGCATACGATTGCATGAGTTGTGGTGGGGGGCCACACCCCAACGTGCCCAAAACGCCCCTCGAGAGAACCAGGAATGTGGTCGCCACGAGCCCCGAAGCCCCCTCACCCACTCCAGCCTCCCCTCCATGGGCAAACGCGACCCCGATTTCCATTACCCCAGGCCCGTTTGGCCGGCTCTTGGATTCCACAACAGTGAAATCAGACTGTGCGTTGTCGTCCCTTGTGTCTGGCTTCTTTCCCATATGGTATTGCCTTTACAATGTGGATTAAAGATATTTTACAACTTTATGTAGAAACAACCGAAATCCATGCTATTAACACAGAACCAGTGGTTACCACACGAATTCATTTCAGGTGAAGTTAACTCTTTTTCACTACAGTGGAATGCACATAACAGAAAATTTACCATCATAAGTGCACGCAATTTTAAAGTGTACAGTTGAGTGCCATTAGATACATTCACGTTGCTGTGTAGCCGTCACCACCGTCATCATCTCCAGAACTTCTTTTTTTTTTTTTTTTTTTTTTTGGAGATGGAGTCTCGCTCTGTCGCCCAAGCTGGAGTGCAGTGGCCGGATCTCAGCTCACTGCAAGCTCCGCCGCCCGAGTTTACACCATTCTCCTGCCTCAGCCTCCCGAGTAGCTGGGACTACAGGCGCCTGCCACCTCGCCCGGCTAGTTTTTTGTATTTTTTAGTAGAGACGGGGTTTCACCGTGTTAGCCAGGATGGTCTTGATCTCCTGACCTCGTGATCCGCCCGTCTCGGCCTCCCAAAGTGCTGGGATTACAGGCTTGAGCCACCGTGCCCGGCCTCCAGAACTTCTTCAACTTCCCAAACCGAAGCTGTCCCTGTCCCATGAAAGACCGACTCCCCATCCCCTCCGCCAGCCCCTGGCACCCACCATCCACTTCCTGTCCCTGGGGATTTCACTGCTCTGGGTTCCTTGTATACGGGGAACCTTAAGGGTTTGTCCTTTGCTGAGTGGCTTCTTTGATTCAGCATAATGTCCTCAAGGTTCATCCATTTTGTAGCCTGTGTGAGAATTAATTTCTTTCCTTTTTTTTTTTTTCTTTTTTCGAGACAAGAGAGATCATAGCTCACTGCAGCCTCGACTTCCTGGGCTCAAGCTGTCCTCCTGCTTCAGTCTCCCAGGTAGCGGGGACTACAGCGAATTTTTTAAATTTGTTTGTTTGTTTATTGTGGAGACGGGGTGTCATTATGTTGCTTATGCTGGTCTCGAACTCCTGGCCTCAAGTCATGCTCCTGCCTCAGCCTCCCAAAGAGCTGGGATGACAGGCATAAGCTGCAGGATTTCCTTCTTTCCTTTTTTTTTTTGGAGACTGAGTCTTGCTCTGTGGTCCAGGCTGGAGTGCAGTGGTGCGATCTTAGCTCACTGCAAGCTCTGCCTCCCAGGTTCCCGCCATTCTCCTGCCTCAGCCTCCCGAGTAGCTGGGACTACAGGTGCCACCACCACACCCGGCTAATTTTTTCTATTTTTAGTAGAGATGGGGTTTCACCATGTTAGCCAGGATGGTCTCGATCTCCTGACCTCGTCATCTGCCCACCTCGGCCTCCCAAAGTGCTGAGATTACAGGCATGAGCGACCGCACCTGGCCAGGATTTCCTTCCTTTTCAAGGCTGAATGACATTCCCTGCTACGGGTAGACCACACTTTGTTTCATTCATCAACGTCTGTTCTGCAGAGGCCCCTGCAGTCACTGGCGGCAGGTGTACCTTGGCTTCTGGAGTCAGTTTGAGAATCACCCTGAGGTGCTGCAGGCAGCTGGGATCACTGGGGCGGTTTCTAACCGTGTCAGAGGTACAGTGGTCAGGGGGCAGTGGACGCCACCCTTCTATCCCTGCACTTCCAGATCTCCGGAAATAACCTTCCTTCCCCAAAGTTCTCAACATTTGTGTAAGTCTAAAATTCCCTGCAATGAATCTCCTTCTACCCAAAGTGCCTAGAGTGACTTCAGAGGTCCTGACCAACCATTCCTGGTACCAGCAGCATTTCCAGGAAGGCGGAACTTTGAAGATGGGAATCTGGGCTTAGTAATTGGACAGACCAGGTTTCATCTGATGCCAGTGATGACCGCGTGAGGAGTGGGAAGCGGGATGCAGATAATCCATGAACGTTGTCACTGATAGAATTGTCACCTTGAGGTCTCTGCAATGCAGTGCCCATCACAAGCCTGGGTTTCAGACACCAGGGGGCGCTTGCAATAGGACATTAGGATGGGGATAGAAACCATGCATATGAGGATGTGGCCTGGGGCGGCTGCTTCTGACTATACTGGGGAACTGACAAAGAAAATGACAAGCTGTGGCCTTAAGTGCTCAGCTCAATGTATAGACAGAACCAGAGTCCTTCTATGACTGTCTTAAAAAATTTTTTTGTTCATGTAGCTGCAGAGTCAACTTTTTCTTTTTTAATGCAGAGCACAAATTTGATCTTGCAGGCTAATGAATAATAACTAAAGAATAATTCAATGTCTTACCAAATCTCTTAAGTCAAAGTTAAGGCATTTATTTGGAAAGAATGAGACCTCGAGAACTGGAGAGGGTGTCTTTCTCTGATTCTGAGTCCCCTGAACATTAGACCTTCCTGAGTCTCCCTGTAAGCAGAAGTGACCCTTCCTTAGAGTCTGAGGTGAGTCAAACTGTACCCAAAGATCTGTGATGGCCTCACCTGAGGAAACAGCCTCGCAAGATGACAAATCCCCCTTCAGATCCACCCCCACCGACCCTCATTATTCCCAGAGCCATGACTAGAGTTGGGTGCAGAGGGATGAACGCACAGTCAGACCCAAGACAAGCCACATACGCACTGAATGCAAGTTTTTGCCAATTTACATCAGCAAAAACCCAGGGGCCTCTGAGGCCATGGACTCTCGGGCTGTTGGACCACCAAGGAAGTAACAGAATGTTACATCAGGGTAGATTTGCCAACGAGGACTCACATAGCAGAGAAGTGTGCAGAAGCAGTGGCTGGGAGTGGCTCTCACGGTTTGTTCCATTGTTTGACAGAAGCTTGCGCACCACCCAAGTGAGCTGTCAAAACTTCCTCTGTACAACAGAGAGGAAAGAAGACAAAAGTGCAGGCGTGGTAACATTAGAGGACTGATCCCATGGTCCTGTTCATCCACCCCAGCAATGCCTCCTGGGAGAGAAAGGCATGGGCAATATGCTGGTGGAGGGCACCACATCTTGGGAGGCTCTGTGGACCGAGACGGTGGTGGAAGTTGCTCTCATTAAAGAGGCTGTCTCAGTGTTGGCAACCAGGTAGCAGCTCCAGCACAATGGCGTATCCTGGTCTCAACGGGGGACAGGGCCAGGGCAGCACCTGCATCCTTCACCCCATAGGACTTTGGGAATGTCTAACTGATCGAAGTGTCCCCAGGACTAAAACACGTAAGTAGCCTGCCAGAGTGTTCACTGGTCTCTGTTTGGGCCACCATAACAAAAATATCGTTAAAGAACTGGGTGGCTTATAAACGACAGAAACATGTCTCACAGTCCTGGAGGCTGGAAGTGCAAGACCAAGGTGCCAGCTGTGTTTGATGAAGGCCAGTTTCCTCTCAGACAGTGACTTCTGGCTGCGCCCCTACACGGGGCAAACAAGGCTCTGGAGGCCCCTTTCATAAGGGCACCAATCTATTCATGAGGGCTCTGCCCCCATGGCCTCCTGAAGGTCCTACCTCCCCACACCATCACCTTGGTGATTAGGTTTCAATAACTATGTCTCGAGGGGGACACAAACATTTAGACCATGGCAATCACTGTAAGTGACAAACCCTGTGGGTCTGGTGAACAGAGAAATGGCACCAGCCAGCATGGTGGAGAATCCTGGCTTTTCCCCAAATCCCAGAACTGAGCAGCTCAGAACCCCTGAATGCCAGGGGACCGGACCTCCTTACAGAACGCCGGGGGACCGGACGAACGTCGGGGGACCGGACCCCCTTACAGAACACTGGGAGACCGGACCCCCTTACAGAACGCCGGGGGACCGGACCCCCTTACAGAAGGGCTCTGAGATACCAGTGGCCCCATGATTGTGGGCCAATCAGAGCAGGTGGGATGCTTGGCTCAGAGGTGCTGCCCAACCATTCTCCAGGGCGAACTGATTCCTTCCTTCCGTCTGCAACCACGCTGCCAAAGGGCTGCAGACTCCTTCAGAGAAGTCTAGGAGGAAGATTTACAGCACATACTGGCAACAGTATCCCGGATTCCTTTTTTTTTTTTTTTTTGAGACAGAGTCTCACTCTGTCACCTAGGCCAGAGTGCAGTGGCGCAATCTCAGCTCACTGCAATCTCCACCTCCCAGGTTCAGACGATTCTCCTGCCTCAGCCTCCCGAGTAGCTGTGACTGCAGGCATGTGCCACCACGCCCGGCTAATTTTGGTATTTTTAGTAGAGATGGGGTTTCGCCATATTGGCCAGGCTGGTCTCAAACGCCCAAGCTCAGGTGATCCACCCGCCTCGGCCTCCCAAAGTGCTGGTATTACAGGTGTGAGATTACCGTGCCCAGCTGGTATCTCAGATTCTTATTACATCCTTTTACTTCACCTCCTTGACCTGTGAAGGACAGAGGTGGATTTTGGAGAGTGACCATGGATGGCTGCAAACACAACTGGGTGGGGACTCCAATTGCAGCTGCTCTTCCAGATGTGATCCAGGTAAGGGAACACCCGGCCATGGCTTCCATGAGGAAACTCACCTGACCAACGTTTTCCTCCACACACAAGCGCTGAGCCACAGGGGAAGGCTGCTTTTCCTGGCAGGGACAGCAATACACCCCAGCCCATGTTTTTAGAGCTGTGCCCATTGTCCATCCCTTTGTCAAAATATAGACCTCAGGGCCCTGGCTCATCTCAGTCCTGGCCATCCCACGGGGCAAAGTGCAGTTCACTCTACTGACGGTGTGATGGAGATCAGACCTGGCGGCAGCAGGTAGTAAAGACTCTCATTGTCGCCGGGCACGGTGACTCACGCCTGTAATCCCAGCACTCTGGGAGGCCGAGACGGGTGGATCACGAGGTCAGGAGATTGAGACCATCCTGGCTGACACGGTGAAACCCCGTCTCTACTAAAAATACAAGAAAATTAGCCGGGTGTGGTGGCGGGCGCCTGTAGTCCCAGCTACTCGGGAGGCTGAGGCAGGAGAATGGCGTGAACCCAGGAGGCGGAGCTTGCAGTGAGCCGAGATCACTCCACTGCACTCCAGCCTGGGCGACAGAGCGAGACTCTGTCTCAAAAAAAAAAAAAAAAAAAGACTCTCATTGTCTTAGTAAGGCCCATTTGTGCCTCTAGAGTAGGAGACACACCCCACAAAATTAAGGATTCTGCCATTTCAGTGACATTTCTAGACACCCTGTGGTCTGGGGTATATGAAGATATGTGCCCCAGCCAGGCATGGTGGTTCACACCTGTAATCCTAGCACTTTGAGAGGCCGAGGCAGGAGGATCGCTTGAGCTCAGGAGTTCAAGGCTGCAGTGAGCTGTGATGGCACCACCACACTCCAGCCTGGGCAACAGAGTGAGACCTTGTCAGAAGGAGAAGGAGAAGGAGAAGGAGAGAAGAAGAGGAAGAGGAAGAGGAAGAGGGGAGGGGGAGGAGGGGAGGGGGGGGAGGAGGAAGAGGAGGAGGAGGAGAGGAGAAGAAGAAGAAGAATAAGAGGAGGAGGAGGAGACCTGCCCCAAGTTACTGTTCTTCAGACCTGGGAGAGCTCATGCACCATATTGAAGCCACTTTGACCATATGGAAGCTTAGGAGGCTGTCAGTTTTGAAGGGGCCCGCAGCAGCAGAAGGCTCGGCGGCAGGTCCAGGCCGCCATCAGGCACCTCTGCACGGGTGTCTCAGCAAATCAGATGGTGACGACGGGTCCGTGTCAGGGATGCCACGTGGAGCTTCCAACAAACCCTGCAGAAGAATCCCAGCTCAGCCCCCGAGTGTTTTGGAGAAAAATCATGCCCTCTTCTTAAAGTAACCATTATCCTTTGGAGATCCAGCTCCTGGCTTTCCACTGGGCCTCCGTAGAGACAGAAGTGTCGGATGACCACGTGACCTACCGGTCATGAATTAAGCAGTGCAAGATTCGCCAAGCATCAAACTTGCCATTCTCAGCATCCCTCCCCGTCACTGGGGGTGGAGGCTATGGCAGTCTCTGGGAGAGCCTGGGACTGCACCCCTCCCACTCATTCAGGTGGCCAACCATCTGTGCCATGTACCCACGTCCACGGCACCCAGGCCCACAGCACCCACGCCCACAGCACCTACACACACGGCATTGCCATTTCTCCCTCCACAAGCACCAGTGGCCCTCCAGGGCAATTCCCAGCCACCAGTGGACTGAGGAATCTTACGCTCACACTCAGTTTCCACGTAAGTCCAGACAGTTCTGAGAGTGGACAGGGCATGCTGCAGCCTCATCTGGGGATGGCCCTGGAGGGAGGCAAGACAGTGACATCGTCCTAGCAAGCAGCGCTCGAGGCAGCCTCACTGGCTGTGTCCTGTGCCTGGACAGGAGGACAGGCCAGACCTCTTCAGGGGATGTGGCTCACGGCTTGCCGGATGGTCCAGGACTTGCAAGCTGTCCGTTTGGAAGGTTAATGACAAGCAGATTGGGGAGAGGCGTCTGGACAAACCTTTCCAGAGGGGCACAGGGCGTGGGGATATTGCGTGTCCACGGATGAGGCTTGTCTTGGGGATGCCACCAGTCACCCCAGGCTTGCTTAGTGGCTCCTGGGCAGTGCCCACAGCAGCAGGCATGGAAGCTGTGCCCAACCTCAGATGTGGCCCCCCCCCACCATGGCCAAAAGTCCAGCAACCAGCAGCAGAGAGCCAGAGCTGTGGGCCTGAAACTGTTCCCCTGGGGACAGGCTGGTCACAGGGGGATGCTAGTTCC
Source organism: Macaca thibetana thibetana (assembly GCF_024542745.1). Classification (NCBI taxonomy): domain Eukaryota; kingdom Metazoa; phylum Chordata; class Mammalia; order Primates; family Cercopithecidae; genus Macaca; species Macaca thibetana. The sequence goes on along the minus strand of NC_065591.1, from coordinate 1,226,932 downwards.
ACTGGACCCCTCCATCGGTGGGGGAGGGGGTGCAGCCATGTGTCCTGGTTGGAATGGACGCTTCCTCTAGACGTGAGCTTCTGTCCCTGGCCAAGGTGCTTCTGCCAACACCACAGGCAGAGCCTGAGCAGCTGTCACAGTCCTCCACAAAGCATTAGCTGCAACCCAGGGTCCCATTCCACAGAAGAAAGGGAGAGAAAGGGCTCAGACCCATGGGTTCCCTTGCTTTACCTGGGCCACGTCACCCACATCATGGGCTGTTGAAGGCTCCTTTAGTGACAATGTGTGACAGCTGTTGATAGGACGAGGCCTCTGGGGGGTGCAGTCCCACAAGGTGGGCCGGGTCCATGTGTGATGTTCTCCCAGAGCCGAGACACACAGGCCCAGGGTGGTTCCCTACAGCACGGCCCCCATGATGCGTCAGCTAAGCCTGTGCTCCCCACGTCAGCACGTCTGGGTTTTGCTGGTGCTGAGTTCGTGCAGAGTATTCAGGTCACACACAGGCTTCCTCTGAAGGGGACACCTGGACGGCCATGGGCCTGGGGGTCCTCATGCCCCCAGAGCAGTAGACCTGCTGGGGCAGTGGGCTCAGGTGGCCAGGGAGAGTCAGGATGGCTCCTTCACGAGAGCAGCGGGAGGAGGCTGAGCCTGGAGTCTCCCCAAGACCACCTGGCAGCCAACGTTCATGGATGACATTTTGTTGCTTTTTTGTTTTGTTATTATTATTTTTTGAGACGGAGTCTCACTCTGTTGCCCAGACTGGAGCGCAGTGGTGTGATCTCGGCTCACTGCAACCTCCGCCTCCTGGATTCAGGTGATTCTCCTGCCTCAGTCTCCCGAGTAGCTGGGATTACAGCCACCTGCCACCACGCCCGGCTCACGTTTGTATTTTTAGTAGAGATGAGGTTTCGCCATGTTGGCCAGGATGGTCTCAAACTTCTGACCTCAGGTGATCCTCCCACCTCAGCCTCCCAAAGTCCTGGGATTACAAGCGTGAGCTGCCACGCCTGGCCGTGGACGGCATTTTGGAACAACCCCAGAGAATACAACGAATGACGGCTCAGCCCCTTTGAGAACACAGTGGCTATGGAGCCATGGAAAGGACACCATGCCATGCACAGGCGGCGGCGGGCTGTGGCAGCCACGCACGTTTTCTCCCCCCACTTCCCCTCCCTGGGCCCTTCCCTGCTGTTTTACATGGGGCATGGTCAGCATTTAATTTATTTACTTGTATATTTATTTTATTTTTCCATAAGTTATTGGGGTACACGTGGTATTTGGTTACAGGAGCGAGTTCTTTTTTTTTTTTTCCCAAGACAGAGTCTCGCTCTGTAGCCCAGGCTGGAGTGCAGTGGCACGATCTCCACTCACTGCACGCTCCGCCTCCCGGGTTCACACCATTCTCCTGCCTCGGCCTCCTGAGTAGCTGGGACTACAGGCGCCACCACCACGCCCGGCTAATGCTTTGTATTTTTAGTAGAGATGGGGTTTCACCGTGTTAGCCAGGATGGTCTTGATCTCCTGACCTTGTGATCCACCCACCTCGGCCTCCCAAAGTGCTGGGATTACAGGCGTGAGCCACCAGCCCGGCCAGGAGTGAGTTCTTTAGTGCGGATTTGCGAGATCCTCGTGCACTCATCACCTGAGCAGTACACACTGTGCCATATTTGTTGTCTTTTATCCCTCGCCCCTCCCACTCTTCCCCTCGAGTCTCCAAAATCCACTGTATCATTCTTACGCCTTTGCCTCCGCATAGCTTAGCTCCCAAATATCAGTGAGAATATACGATGTTTGGTTTTCTGTGGTCAGCTTTTAAACTCAGTATCTGATTTACAGGATGGCAAGAGAGGACCAGCGTTGACCTAGAAAAGCAGCTCGCCTGGCCGACTCCCGGGCCTCTGTTTCCCCCTTGCGGGGGGATGGCGGGTGGGCCTCACGGGAGAGCCGTCGCCGGGAGGCAGCAGCCGGCTGGCCTGGTGGGAGTCTTCACTCTGCAGCAGGGCGTGCGTGGCCAGTGACCAGAGTGGGCGTGGCCAGTGACCGGGGGCGTGGCCAGTGACCGGGGGCGTGGCCAGTGACGGGCGTGGCCAGTGACCGGGGGCGTGACCAGTGACCAGGGTGGGCGTGGCCAGTGACCAGGGTGGGCGTGCCAGTGATCGGGGGCGTGGCCAGTGGCCAGTGGCCAGGGATAGGCCGTGCTGGCCCGTTTGCTGGCCTGTTTGTCACCACCCTGCACACCCCCACCCTCATGTGCTTTCCTCCCACGGCGCAGGAGAAGCTTGGACTACACCACCTGGGATGTCTTTCCTGAGTGGTTCTGGGTCAGGCTCTGCCCCTGGCATCCAGGAGCCCCAAGCGTGGTGGCAGCGTCTTCTGAACCTGTGCCTGGTGCTGCACAAAGCAGGGGCTGGGCAGCAACTCCCCTGCCTGTCCCGTCCAGAGCCCACCGTCCCAGGTCTCCCGAAAGCCTCTCAACCTCCTTGCTCCCTACGGATCCAACGGTTGAGTTCCGTGAGGAAGTGGAGAAGGAATCAGAAGACTGAGGAGTGCGGAGGGTTGGGTGGAGCTCAGCCATGACCAGCTCACCCACCCGAGTCTCCCAGGAGACAGTCACTCCACGGCCCAGCCTTGTGATTTGCTGCACAAACAGTGCAAAAAAGAAAAACCACCTGTTAATGTCAATAGATGCAGATAAATATTTGATAAAATCCAACAGTATTTTAACATAAAACTCTTACCAAACTAGGAATCAAATAAATTTTTTAACTTTACAAAAGGAATATGCCCCCCCCCAAAAAAAAAAGTAAAGTACAGCAACCATCACAATTACACATTTTTAAATAAAATCAGGAATGAGACAACTCATCCTCACTGCCTCTAACCTACGAAGAACTTGGGGACCCACTCAAAACCAGACAAGAAAAAGCAACAATGGGCCGGGTGCAGCGGCTCACACCTGTAATCCCAGCACTTTGGGAGGCCGAGGCAGGTGGATCATGAGGTCAGGAGTTTGAGACCAGCCTGGCCAACATGGCAAAACCACGTCTCTACTAAAAATACAAAAATCAGCTGGGCTTGGTGGCGGGCGCCTGTAGCCCCAGTTACTCGGGAGGGTGAGGCAGGAGAATTGCTTGAACCCGGGAGGTGGAGGTTGCAGTGAGCCAAGATTGCACCACTGCACTCCAGCATGGTAGACAGAATGAGACTGTGTCTCAAAATAAATAAAATAAGGCCAGGTGCAGTGGCTCATGCCTGTAATCCCAGCACTTTGGGAGGTAGGTGGATCATGAGGTCAGGAGATTGAGACCAACCTGGCTAACACGGTGAAACCCCATCTCTACTAAAAATACAAAAAAAAAAAAATTTAACCGGGCATGTTGGCAGACACCTGTAGTCCCAGCTACTCGGGAGGCTGAGGCGGGAGAATAGCGTGAACCTGGGAGGTGGAGCTTGCAGTGAGCCAAGATCACGCCACTGCACTCTCGTCTGGGGGACAGAGTGAGACTCCATCTCAAAAATAATAAATAAAAAAATAAATAAATAAAAATTTAAAAAGAAACTATGGATATTAAAAATTGGAAACAAAGAAACTAAACTATGTATTGATGAAATGATTACTTACAAAAAATATTGCAATCCACAAATTATGAGAATTAAAATAGTTTAACAAGATGCTCCAATATAGAAATCAACATTCGAGAGTCATTCGCAGTTTTCTATATGGGCATCAAAAACAGATGTTAAAACTCAAACCCCAAAATAAAAAATACTTAGGAATAAACCTAACAAACTACATCTAAGATCTGTGAGCAGAAAATTACTAAAGTTTAATGAAAGACTTCAAAGAAGACCAGAGAGAGAGAGACAGAGAGACAGAGAGAGAGTGAGAGAGCGAGAGTGTGAGAGAGAGTGAGAGAGAATGAGAGAGACAGAGTGAGCGAGAGAGAGAGAAAGAGAGAGTGAGAGAGAGAGTGAGAGTGTGAGGGAGAGAGAGTGAGAGAGAATGAGAGAGACAGAGAGAGCGAGAGAGAGAAAGAGACAGAAAGAGAAAGAGAGCGAGAGAGAGAACGAGAGAAAGAGCGTGAGAGAACGAGAGAGTGAGAACGAGAGTGAGCGAGAGAGAACGAGAGTGAAAGAGAGACAGAGAGTGAGAGAGAGAGAGAGTGAGAGAACAAGAGTAAGAGAGAGACAGAGAGAGACAGAGAGAGTGAGAGAGACAGAGAGACAGAGACAGCGAGTGAGAGACAGAGAGCGAGAGAGAACGAGAGAATGAGAGAATGAGAAACGAGAGAGACAATGAAAGAATGAGAGAGAGAGAGAACGAGAGTGAGCCAGAGAGAACGAGACAGTGAGAGAGTGAGCAAGAGAGAGAGAACGAGAGAGAGTGAGAGACAGAAAGCACGAGAGAACAAGAGGGAGCGAGAGAACAAGAGAGAGTGAGAGAGAGACAGAGAGAGAGAGTGAGAGACACAGAGTGAGAGAGACAAAGAGAGCGAGAGAATGACAGAGAGTGCGTGCGAGGGACAGAGAACGAGAGAGACAGAGAGAGAGAGACATAGGGCAAGAGAACGAGAGAGAGTGAGAGCGAGCGAGAGAGAGAGGATGGTGTGTTGGAGTCAATGTTATAACAGTATCATTCCTTGCCTCTGTAATATCTGTGTACAATGCAACTCTTGTCTAAATTTCGCCAGCATTGTTTGCAGAGGCAGGGAAAGGGGGCTGATAAGCAGGCAGAAAAGGGCCACAAAGATAAAGTAGCCAAAGCTCCAGGAGCTCCGAGTGCTGTGGTGACAGCAGGGCAGCGTGGGTGGACGGCCAGGGCTGGGGCTGGGTAGAAAGTTGTTATTCTGAAATCACATCCGCCTTTTCTCCTGTCTTATTCTCAGTGAGTCCCTAACCCAGGCAAGGAAGAGAAGGGCTGTTTGTGGTGGCTCACACCTGTAATCCCAGCACTTTGTGAGGCCCGGGTGGGAGGATCGCTTGAGCCCAGGAGTTCGAGACCAGCCTGGACAACATAGTGAGACTCCGTCTCTAAAAAAAAAATAAAAAAATAAAAATTAGCTGGGCGTGGTGGCACGAGCCTGTGGTCCCAGCTACTCAGGAGGCTGAGGTGGGAGGATGGTTTGAGCCTGGGAGGTCAAGGCTGCAGTGAGCCATGATCGTGCCGCTGCACTCCAGCCTGGGTGATGGAGCAAGACCGTGTCTCAAAACAAACCAAAAAAACCCCACACAAAACCATGCTGTGTAGTGTTGATGGTCACACGTGTGCTGTGAGGTCTACAAACGTGCCCTAGACTGACACTCCAGATGTGGAATCGGCCCCAGGAGGGAGAGCGATGACACCAGAGGGCACCCGGGCGCTTTGGGTGGATTGGACAGGTTGAATCCACTTAAAATCACGGCACAGACACAGCCAAATGCCAAGGAGTCTTAGAGCTGGGAGGGGCCGATGGTACTTATCACATCATTCTCTGTGCTTTTCCGTATGTTAGAAACATCCCATAACAAAACAGCGCAGGGAAGAGGAAGGCCAGTCTGCGCTGTGCTGATTCAGCAACAAGCAACTCAGCAGCGAAACGAAACCCTGGCTGGAGGCACTGGCCGGTTTCCGTGGCGTAAACATTCCCACCACGGCGACGCCTGAGCCACCCACCTGAGGGGGCCGACGGAGCAGACACACAGGACCGGCCTCCAGTGCACACCCACGAAGGACACACAGCACCGGCCCCCAGCTGTCAGGGGCCGGCCCCCAGCGCACGTCGCGAAGGACACACAGCACGCCTCCCTGAGCTGTAGCCAGCAGGCAAGGGTCACGTCTCTACAATCAGGGAGAAGAACAGAGAGGCTGCCGTGGGAACCCAGCGGGCATCCGGCTCACTGGCACACCCGGGAGCTCGTGTGGAGCAGCGCCGGGCACACACAGGCCACCCCCGCCCTCCCACTCACGTTTATGTCTGGAAGGCAGAGAACGGACCAGCAGGGCAGCGGGCAGGTGGTGAAGGATGCACCTGTGGTGATGGCTCAGACAGGAACTGGAGGGGCAGGCCCTGCCGCTTCTGTGGCCAGGATCTCCCCAGTCTCCGCCACTCCGGCTGCCACAGCAAAACACCCCAGGTGGCGGCTTCAAGCGACCGACATTTGGCTCACAGCTCTGGAGGCTGTGAGTCCAACCGGCCCCAGCAGACTGTGGTTCACAGCCAGCGCCTCCTGGCCATGTCCACACGTGATGGAGGGTGCTCTCTGAGGTCCCTTTTGTCTGGGTACTAAGCCGTCCACGAGGATGGTCTGACCCTCATGGCCGGACCCCCCCAAAGGCCTCTCCTCCCAACAGCATCACCTTGGAGTGAAGGTTTCCACAGAAGAATTTCCGGGGACAGACATTTGGGCCACGGTGACCTCTCTGGGGGCCCCTCAGTGTGAGAAGGACGGGGAGGAGGAGCCGGCTCCACAGGCTGCAGACTCCCATGAGATGCAGAGAGGTGATGTTCACACAGTGGACTAGAGGAGAGGGGGGTCTTGGATGGGGGGGTCTTGGATGGGGGGTCTTGGATAGGGGGGTCTTGGATGGGGGGTCTTGGATAGGGGGGCCTTGGACAGGGGGGTCTTGGACAGAGGGGCTCTTGGATGGAGGGTCTTGGATGGGGGGTCTTTGATGAGGCATGTAGACACATTTTTTGAGACAATTTGCTACGAATAGAAGAAAATTAGGGAGTTGCTAGAGGGGCTCCATGTTCCAGGAGCCACTGGGACAGGCAAGAGGGGGTGGGACAGACTTTCACTTAAAATGGTGTGAGCCCTGGGAGGGGAGCTGGCAAGAGTTGGGATTGGGGGGTCCAGGTGTGAGCCTTGGGAGGGGCAGCGGCAAGGGTGGGGGGCCAGGTGTGAAGCCTGGGAGGGGAGTTGGCAGGGGTGGGGGCCAGGCGTGAGGCCTGGGAGGGGAGCGGTGGGGGTGGGAGTGGGGGGCCAGGCGTGAGGCCTGGGAGGGGAGTCGGGGGGGGGTGGGGATGGGAGTGGGGGGGCCAGGTGTGAGGCCTGGGAAGGGAGTCGGTGGGGGTGGGAGTGGGGGAGCCGGGTGTGAGGCCTGGGAGGGGAGACGGTGGAGGCCGGAGTGTTTACCATCCACCTTGCGGGGGCGTCAGGAACAACCTGCTGCTTCTCAGGGGGCAGGGAGGCATGAGGTTGGAGATCAGACCTCATGTCACCCTGAGGGTGTTCCCGGTAATTACAAATTATATTCATAGCAGATCAGTAGACAGAGAATATTTAAATAGAACATAATTAGTAAGCCCAGAACAACGGTAAAACACAGAAAAACTAATGAAAACAAACACATCTGCATAATCCAGTGAGGCCCAGCTTCTAGGAGAGACCCGGCCCAGCTTCCGCGATGGACCCGCCCAGCTTCCGCGAGGGACCCGCCCAGCTTCTATGAGACATCTGTTGCCGTTCGCAAGTCCGAGGTAATTCAACCTTCTAAAGTCAAGGTCAGGGTGATTCTTCCAGGATAATGAGAACATCAACACCCTTTGACTCAGGATTATAATTTCTGGGCCAAATTTTAAGGAAACAATCCCAAAGGAGAAACAATTGTTTTCTCCTTTCCATGTTAGAGTGCTCTAAGAGTCAGTATTACTGGCTGGGGTGCGGTGGCTCACACCTGTAATCCCAGCACTTTGGGAGGCCGAGGTGGGCGGATCACCTGAGGTCAGGAGTTTGAGACCAGCCTGGCCAACATGGCGAAACCCCTTATCCACTATAAGTTAAAAAAAAATTAGCTGTGTGTGTTGGCGTGCACCTGTAGTCCCAGCTACTTGGGAGGCTGAGCTGGGAGAATGGCTTGAACCAGGGAGGCAGAGAGTGCAGTGAGCTGAGATCGGGCCACTGCACTCCAGCCTGGGCAACAGAGCAAGACTCTATCTCAGAAAAAAAAAAGAAAGAAAGAAAGAAAAAATGAGAGTAAACATGATTGGAAATCACTCAAGTGTCCACAGTGAAAGAATTGTTGAGCAGATGATGGTACATTCACTTAAAATCCTACGCCATTGGGGATATATTGTCACAATGCCGAGGGGAAAATGAACAATTTCAGTGGCCAGCATTTTACGATCCTCACCGTGGGTCAGGAGTGCTCCACGTTTAACTCATTTAACCTTCACAAAGGTCCGAGGAGTAGCTTTGATCGTGTCCCCACCTTTATGAATCAGGAAATGAAGTCTCGTGCCCACAGTCACACAGCCCGTGAGCAGGAGATCCCAGGCCCCACCCTCCCCAGCCTCTTACGGCTCCAGCCTTGTGGCCACTGTCTTCCACCCAGTGGGAAGGCTCAAGAATGGAGAACTCTTCAGAAGACCGTTTCCTGGGCAGAGAAGGGCGGGCTGGAGGGAGAGGAGCCCAGGGGAGTTGATGAAGGCCACACGTCTGGGGTGTCGCTGCCCGGTTTGCACCTGGTCCTATCAGTGGGGCGGGCACCAGAGGGTTTGAGCCTGACCAGTCAGGTGGGCCTAGCTGGGTGGTGTCCTCTGCTGTGGGGGCCTCCATGTGGGAGGAAAAATTCCCAGGGCCAAAAAGGAGTGTCGTCCCAGAGCACGGCTCCCAGGTGCCAACCCCGGGGGAAGCGGAGGAGGCTCCCAGGTGCCAACCCCGGGGGAAGCGGAGGAGGCTCCCAGGTGCCAGCCCCGGGGGAAGCGGAGGAGGCTCCCAGGTGCCAGCCCCGGGGGAAGCGGAGGAGGCTCCCAGGTGCCAGCCCCGGGGGAAGCGGAGGAGGCTCCCAGGTGCCAGCCCCGGGGGAAGCGGAGGAGGCTCCCAGGTGCCAGCCCCGGGGGAAGCGGAGGAGGCTCCCAGGTGCCAGCCCCGGGGGAAGCGGAGGAGGCTCCCAGGTGCCAGCCCCGGGGGAAGCGGAGGAGGCTCCCAGGTGCCAGCCCCGGGGGAAGCGGAGGAGGCTCCCAGGTGCCAGCCCCGGGGGAAGCGGAGGAGGCTCCCAGGTGCCAGCCCCGGGGGAAGCGGAGGAGGCTCCCAGGTGCCAGCCCCGGGGGAAGCGGAGGAGGCTCCCAGGTGCCAGCCCCGGGGGAAGCGGAGGAGGCTCCCAGGTGCCAGCCCCGGGGGAAGCGGAGGAGGCTCCCAGGTGCCAGCCCCGGGGGAAGCGGAGGAGGCTCCCAGGTGCCAGCCCCGGGGGAAGCGGAGGAGGCTCCCAGGTGCCAGCCCCGGGGGAAGCGGAGGAGGCTCCCAGGTGCCAGCCCCGGGGGAAGCGGAGGAGGCTCCCAGGTGCCAGCCCCGGGGGAAGCGGAGGAGGCATGGGGAGAGGGTTGGGCAGCAGCACAGAGAGAGTTGTCAGAGCCAGGGCAGGGGTGGCCTCACCCTCCCAGGTCAGCCTCGCTGCCTGCCGGGGGTCAGGGTGCCAGGGCCTCTCCTAGAGCCCCGATTGGACCTGCAGCAGTCAGATTCTCCGAGGCAGAGGAGCCGGGTCCAGGACCCTCTCATTCTGCAGGGCTCTGCGGAGCGTGGGGCAGGTGGGGGAGGGCAGCAGGACCCTCAGAAGCGGACGGACTCGGGCTGGACTCGTAAGACGTGGCCGCATGCAGGCTGAAGCCAGCTGTGCTCTGGGAACGGCTGGGGAAAGGGACCGCGTCCCCCAGGGCCATCGTCCCCTCTGTCGGGGGCTTGGACGGCCTGAGAAGAGGGAAGGGAGGAGTCATCCAGCAGGACCAGGGCGGGCGCAGGCAGCGTCTGAGACCTTGTCTGTGTGCGTTGCTCTCCATGCAGTATCGTGGCTGGAAAACCAGAGCCCTCGCCAGGAACAAGTGAGGCTTGACAGACGGCACCTCTCCCTCCGCGGGGAGCCAGCCCTGAGATGGCACAGGAGCAAATCTACCCACCAGACCTCAGGCTGGCCGCCGCACAGGAGGGGCTGGGTCGGCTGAGACGTCTCAGGGGGACGCTCGAGTCCCCGGAAGGTTCCGGTCCAGAGGCCCAGTGGAGGGACACACAGACCCACTCCGGAGAGCACCGGATTTGGGTCAGAGCCTGGGCCATCTGCAGCCCCGAAGTCCACAACCCGGGGTCTCCAAGCCCCCCCAGCACTGGCTGGCGGCTCCAGACAGCGGCTTTTCTTCCTGAGGGATGTCCACCCAGCCCCCTGGCCTGCAGGGCGGAGCCACAGCGCAGGGCTCCCAGGCCCGGCAGGGAGGACAAACGGACAGAGGCTGAGTCAAGACTGGTGTCTCCTGAGCAGACGGAGCAGGTGGGGCCTCAGGCCTCCAGGGCGGCAGGAGTCATCGGTCTGTTGTCCTCAAGCTGAGTGGCCCTCATTGAAATTCTTTTTTTTTTGTTTTTGTTTTTTGTTTTTTTTTGTTTTTTGAGACGGAGTCTCGCTCTGTCGCCCAGGCTGGAGTGCAGTGGCGCGATCTCGGCTCACTGCAAGCTCCGCCTCCTGGGTTTACGCCATTCTCCTGCCTCAGCCTCCCGAGTAGCTGGGACTACAGGCGCCCGCCACCGCGCCCGGCTAGTTTTTTGTATTTTTAGTAGAGACGGGGTTTCACCGTGGTCTCGATCTCCTGACCTTGTGATCCGCCCGCCTCGGCCTCCCAAAGTGCTGGGATTACAGGCGTGAGCCACTGCGCCCGGCCCCCTCATTGAAATTCTAACGGCAACTCGGCCACAGGCAGGGCTTCTCCGGGGCGTGCCCTCCCTGCCTGCCTGGTGCTCCTGAGAGCCCAGACCCAGGTCACAAGGTCATGAGGCCGCACGCAGAGGCCGTCCCTGGAGAGCTTGGGGTGGGCGGCCTGCATGGCCTTCCTGAGGACCACATGCCCCTCCCCCAGACGCTGGACAGACGCGCTTCCCCTGGGGAACTGGGATTTCCTTGGGTTCTCCGTCCCCACATGGCTTTGCCGTATATGATAAAGCATGTCCTTCGCCACCAGCTAGTGCTTTCTGTGAGTGATTTAATCTCCCCTCCCGGGTGCAAGGATGCAGCCCTCCCCAAGCACCCCACAGGGGGCTGCGTCCATACACCCACGACCGGGGTCGGCTGCCCAGCCTGATCCACATGCAGGACCCAGCTTGGCCCCCTGTGCTCACTTCAGGGTCTTGCTTTTCATTTCGTTCAGGAGGTGGGTAGGGAAGAGGAGGCTGGGGTTGGTCCCTCCACCACCCCCAGTGTCTGAGGACCAGAGAGGGGCCCTGGGAGACTGAGGGAGGGTGACGTGGAAGCGGGTGTGGTTTGCAGAACGTCGCTCCTGCCGGCTGGGGCAAGGACTTGGAGTTTTATTCCAAAGGAACTTCCAACTAATCATTAGCCGGAAACACAGAGCCTGGGCCATGGACCCCTGCTTGGTCCCCAGCGTTGTTTGGAAGTGGAGGTGAGGGTGGGGGAAAGTCACGATCATTCCTGGCTCTCTTTCTACTTAAGCAATGGGTGGCTGGTGGTTCCATTTACAGAGTCTGGGGCCCTGGGGGTCGATGGGGTTGAAGACCCCGCGTGGGAAGTGAACCACAGACCTGAGTGACTGTGACCATGCTCCTGACAGCCGGCATCTGGAGTGTAACATGCCAGGTATCGTCCCTGCACTTACATGGATTGTTCATGAATCCTGCTCTGCAAGCTTCTCCCTCCTATTCCAGGGAATCTCCTCAAATGAGGCCCTTCCTATAACTAAGAAGGGTTAACCAGACCCCTGAGGAGGCCGCAAGACCCCCGGAGAGGCCACAAGACCCCTGAGGAGGCCAGGAACTCAGAAGAGAAAGGGGGTGCCAGTTGAGCACGGAAAACTCAGCAAAGATGTATTTCAAAACCAGGAACTGTCTCTTTGCTGTGAGGCTGGGTGTCAGTGGGGTCCTCCGGGCCCGCTGAGTCAGCAGTTTCATCGTATGCAGGACCTGAAGGAATATTTTATTTTGTTTTGTTTTGTTTTATTTTATTTTACTTTACTTTATTTTAGTTTACTTTATTTTACTTTATTTTATTTTACTTTATTTTACTTTGTTTTACTTTGTTTTGTTTTGTTTTGTTTATTTTTAGACGGAGTCTCACTCTGTCACCCAGGCTGGAGTGCAGTGGTGCGATCTTGGCTCACCACAGCCTCCACCTTCCAGGTTCATGCAATTCTCCTGTCTCAGCCTCCTGAGTAGCTGGGATTACAGGCGCCCGCCACCGCACCCAGCTAATGTTTGTATTTTTAGTAGAGATGGGTGGTTTTGGCCAGGCTGGTCTCAAACTCCTGACCTCAAGTGATCCACCTGTCTCAGCCTCCCAAAGTGCTGGGATGACAGGCGTGAGCCACCGCGCCCAGTCCGTACCCACCTTCTGAACCGAATGAAAACCAAGACACAGCTGCCATCCCATGAGGCCAAGCCGGGTCCTGCATGTGTATCGGCTGGGTGGCCGCCCCGGTTCTGGGCACACATGCAAGTGATCAGTGACGTGCTGTACACTGACAGAACCACGGACGAACGTCACGTTTGTTCCATCCTGGCGGACACGGAAAGGCACTGAATAAAGCCCATCACCCACTTGTGATAAAAATTCTCCCACTAGGGCCGGAAGCAACTTCTTCAACCTGAGAAAGGGCAGCTCCACGTACACTGACTTCTTCACGCATCAAATTGTGTGCATCACTGTGGACTCGCGGCTTTTTATTCTGAGGGTTACAATCCAGTAAACTGTCACCCAGCCCTGGGGTCTTTCATCTTGACTCCCAGGTCCCCTCCCGACAAGCCCTGCTCCCGTTCATGCATTTCCTCACGTACCGGGACTGTGAGTGCTCCAGGCTCAGCCTGACTTTCCCTGCCCCGGCCTTGGCAGCAGCCGAGACCCCGAGGCCTGCAGGGTTGTCTCACTGGAGGGGATGTTGGGGACTGAGACCTGCACCCTGTGCTTCCTTTGGCACTGGGGCCTCCTGGTGTCTAGGCCCTCTTGGAGAAAGAGCCAGAAGATGCATGCCTGTGTACTAACCCCCACACACAAACACATCCACATGTGTGTAGACCGACGGCGTGGGCTCATGCTGGTGCCACCCACCCTAGGGCACGCATTCATCCTCGCCCACCCCAGCACACATCCACGGGCCCCTCCTTGCACACCCCAGGGGCATGGGCCCCGTCCTCACCCACCCCAGGGCATGTGCCCCGTCCTTACTATAGGGCACGTGCCCCATCCTCATCCACCCCAGGGCACGTACCCCATCCTCACCCACCCCAGGGCACACATCCATCTGCACACACCCCAGTGGCATGGGCCCTGTCCTCGCAAACCCCAGCAGCATACGCCCTGTCTGCACCCACCCCAAGGCACATGCCCCGTCCTCACCCACCCCAGGGCACACATCCATCCTCACCCACCCCAGCGGCATGCGCCCTTCCTCACCCACCCCAGCGACACGGGCCCCTCCTCGCCCACCCCAGCAGCATGGGCCTGTTCTCGTCCACCGCTTCACCTGCTGCATCTCTTGTCGGAAGAAACCTGGCTTTCCCACATTCACCTGCTTGTCTAGTCCCAGCTGCGGGTGAACTGGCTCCAGACTTGCTGGCGCATCCCTGCAAGGGACAGACCCACCACCCAGAGCCTGGCATCCGGGCACAGTGTGTCTTGTCTTTAGCCTCACTGTCAGCGTCCCGTCAACACTGTCCCCGCGGTAACTTCAGGTGTTCCTTTACTTCTCGGCTTCCTTCAGTGTGACTGTGTCATTCCTCTGCAATATGGTTATATTCATCCATTCGGTGGGTGTGGTTAACCCTTGAACAATGCAGGCTGAGGGGCAGTGATGCTTGCACAGAGAAAACCCACACAGAACTTTTTTTTGACAGGGTCTTACTCTGTCACCCAGGCTGGAGTATAATGGTGCAATCTCAGCTCACTGCAGCCTCGAAATCCTGGGCCCAAGGGATCCTTCCTCCTCAGCCTCCCAAGTAGCTGGGACCACAGGTGCACGCCACCTCACCGGCTAATGGTGTTTTGTACAGATGGGGTCTCCTTACATTGCCCCGGCTGGTCTTGAACTCCTGGGCTTAAGCGGTCCTCCTGCCCTGGCCTCCAAAAGTGCTGGGATTACAGGCATGAGCCACTGCGCCTGGCCCGATTCCCAAAAACTTAACTATTAGTAGCTTATTGTTGACCAGAAGCCTTCCCAATAACATAAACAGTTGATAAACAGATATTTTGTATGTTATATATGTTACATACTGTATTCTTACGATCAAGTAAGCTGGAAAAAAGAACATGTTATTAAAAAACTCATTAGGAAGATAAAATATATTCACTAAGTGAAGTGGATCATCATCAATGCCCTCATCCACGTCGGCTTCACATTGAGTGGGCTGAGGAGGAGGAGCAGGGGCTGGTCTTGCTGTCTCAGGGGTGGCAGAGGCAGAACAAAGTCTTTGTCCAAATGGCTACTAGGTTATTAGCCAGCACCATTTATTCAAAATTCCAGCCTTGCCTCTGTGACTTGTGCAGCTACCCGTGTCCTGGGGTCTCCTGTCTGCACGCCTGGGGCGTCTGTACCTGCAGCCACTCGTGTCCTGGGGTCTCCTGTCTGCACGCCTGAGGCGTCTGCACCTGCACCAGCCACAGTTTCTGCTTTGAGGTTTCAGAGGGTTCTGTCTGCTAGTGTGTTCCCAGCTCTTCTTACCAGAGTGCTTTCCTGTAAGAACTTTGCTATCAACCTGTCTAACTCCATAAAACTGCAAAAAAGGTATGGGGACCTTTGTGGCATTGCACTGACCTCGCCCGATGCTTGGCCCCGCGTGCATCTGCTCGGGACCACTCATGCCTCCTTCAGGGGTCTTAAGGTTTTCCCTAGACACGTTTCAGCATTTCTGAAAACGGTGGCCCACTGACACCACCGGGGTTTTCTTCTGAGCAGCTGCTGACAATTTTGCAAAATCTAATGCTGGCACTTCAGAAAAAATCTGACTGAAAGGTGTTAAGCCATGCTCCAGCCGGGGGCAGGACTCATGTTCCTTCTCCAAATCGTCCTGAAATGGCATTTTGCAAGATGCCTGCCGAGGGCCGCTGCCATCCAGCCTGGCCCAGGGAGGAGCCGTCCGATGGGAACTGCCGACCGTGCCAGTGTGAGCTGTCCCAGGCAGTGCGATGACAGTCGTTAGGCGATGGCACCCACAGCAAGGTGGAAAATCCGTGCCTGAGGAGTCACCGACCCAGGACCCCGTGAGCAAGCCGCCCGTACAATGGCATCCGTGCATGCAGCACGCTAGCAAAGGAAGGAAGAAAATCGCACTCATCTCCAGACACCAGAAGCGCTTCTGATAAAATCCAACATTCATTCATGGGTTTTCAAAAAAACAACAAGAAACCCTAGCAGACCAGGAATAGCCGGAAACATCCCCAGTGTGACTGTGGGTGAGTCACAGCAGCCGTCCCTGACGTCAGGAGCAAGGCTGGGGGCCTGGTGTTGCGCTGTGCGGTGCTGGGGTGAATTTCAGTGCCCGGAGGAAGAGATGAGAGAAGAAAGCAAGGTGGTGGCGTCACACAGGACGTGGCTGGGTGCGTAGAGGACGCAGAAGAACCTCATGTCCCCGGGCTGAACTGTGGCCCCCGCCCTGCACTCGGACGTTACAGCCCTGACCCCGGACCTCAGAGGAGACCCCCGCCCTGCACTCGGACGTTACAGCCGTGACCCCGGGACCTCAGAGGAGACCCCCGCCCTGCGCTCGGACGTTACAGCCCTGACCCCGGACCTCAGAGGAGACCCCCGCCCTGCACTCGGACGTTACAGCCGTGACCCCGGGACCTCAGAGGAGACCCCCGCCCTGCACTTGGACGTTACAGCCCTGACCCCGGACCTCAGAGGTGACCTTATTTGGAGATGGGGCCTTGCAGATGTAATGAAGTTAAAGTGAAGCCATCAGGGTGGGTCCTAATCCATCATGACCAGTGTCCTAGTAGGAGGAGGACACTTAAGACAGAGCTGTGCGTGAGGGGGACACTGTCTACAAGCCAAGGAGAGAGGCCTCAGAAGGACCCAGCCCTGTGCGGGTCCAAGAAGAAACCTTGATCTTGGGCTCCAGCCTCCAGGACTGTGAGAGTAACTGTCTGCTGTTCATGCTGCCCGCCCGTGAAGCTTTGTTTTTTTTAGAGATGGAGTCTCGCTCTGTCACTCAGGCTGGAATGCAGTGGTCTGATCTCGGCTCACTGCAACCTCCGCCTCCCAGGTTCAAGTGATTCTCCTGCCTCAGCTTCCCAAGTAGCTGGGATTACAGGCGTGTGCCACCATGCCCAGCTAATTTTTGTGTTTTTTAGTACAGACAGGTTTTCACTATATGTTGGCCAGGCTGGTCTTGAACTCCTGACCTCAAGTGGTCCGCCTGCCTCGGCCTCCCAAAGTGCTGGGATTACAGGCGTGAGCCACCGCGCCCGACCAACTGTTGGGCTTTGTTAAGGCAGCCCGAACCAGCTACTTAATACCCCACAGGAAAAATCAAGCAGTGGGAACGTGCTCAGTGCTGCCAAACCACACACTGAAACATATTTAGCATGAAAAAATGAGCCGGGTGTGGTGGTTCGCACCTGTGGTCCCAGCTACTTGGGAGGCTGAGGCCAGAGGATGGCTTGAGCCCAGGAGGTGGAGGCTGTAGTGAGCTGTGATTGTACCACCGCACTTAGCCTGGGAGAGAGTGACACCCTGTCTCAAATTTTTTAAAAAAGTTTAATACCGTAAATTGTATGTTATGTGTATTTTAACATAATAAAGAAATTAATATATAAAAATTTACACATCAGTAACAAACCACTAAAAATCAAATTTGGAAGCTGTTATTTATAATAGCACCCAAAATATCAAGTGTCTATAAATAAATTTAACAGAAGATGTGGAAGAGCACGGCAGTGGAAATTACGACATTTCAAGAGAAATTAAAGATTGTCACTGGAAATGGAGAAATAGACCCTGTTTAGGGATCAGAAGACTCGGTGGTGTTAGGGATGTCAATTCTCTGCAAATCCCCACCCACGTCTTATTCCAGAGTTTCCTGGAGGCCTCTGAGGTTTTAGAACACATAGGACAGCCCCTGTGTGTCTCAGTGGACGCCCTGGATGGAATGCAGGAAGTGCTTTTCCAGTCCCGATTTCCGGAGACTGCACCCAAGCTCCGGGTGTACTGAACTGCATTAATAGATCCCTAATGTCAGAACGCCCTCGCACGCTGAGCTAAACTCGCTTCTGACTATGACGAGGTGCTATTTCCATCCCTCGCTGGCTTCTGTCTGCTGTGTTTTATTTAGGCGAGCAAGAAAGCAGCCCTGTGTGTTTCCATAAGCAGCAAGGACCCCACCCTAAACCAGACGGACGGCGGTCACACTGTGTGTTTCTGTGTGTAACAGAGACCCCACCCTAAACCATACGGACGGCAGTCACACTGTGTGTTTCTGTATGTAACAGAGACCCCACCCTAAACCAGACGGACGGCGGTCACACTGTGTGTTTCTGTGTGTAGCAGAGACCCCACCCTAAACCATACGGACGGCAGTCACACTGTGTGTTTCTGTATGTAACAGAGACCCCACCCTAAACCATGCAGACGGCGGTCACACTGTGTGTTTCTGTATGTAACAGAGACCCCACCCTAAACCATACGGACGGCGGTCACACTGTGTGTTTCTGTGTGTAGCAGAGACCCCACCCTAAACCATACGGACGGCGGTCACACTGTGTGTTTCTGTATGTAGCAGAGACCCCACCCTAAACCATACGGACGGCAGTCACACTGTGTGTTTCTGTATGTAACAGAGACCCCACCCTAAACCAGACGGACGGCGGTCACACTGTGTGTTTCTGTATGTAACAGAGACCCCACCCTAAACCATACGGACGGCAGTCACACTGTGTGTTTCTGTGTGTAACAGAGACCCCACCCTAAACCATACGGACGGCGGTCACACTGTGTGTTTCTGTATGTTACAGAGACCCCACCCTAAACCATACGGACGGCGGTCACACTGTGTGTTTCTGTATGTAACAGAGACCCCACCCTAAACCATACGGACGGCAGTCACACTGTGTGTTTCTGTGTGTAGCAGAGACCCCACCCTAAACCATGCAGACGGCAGTCACACTGTGTGTTTCTGTGTGTAGCAGAGACCCCACCCTAAACCATGCAGACGGCAGTCACACTGTGTGTTTCTGTGTGTAGCAGAGACCCCACCCTAAACCATACAGACGGCGGTCACACTGTGTGTTTCTGTATGTAACAGAGACCCCACCCTAAACCAACGGACGGCGGTCACACTGTGTGTTTCCATAAGCAGCAAAGACCCCACCCTAAAGCACGCAGACGGCAGTCATACTGTGTGTTTCCATAAGCAGCAGAGACCCCACCCTAAACCATACGGACGGCGGTCACACTGTGTGTTTCTGTATGTTACAGAGACCCCACCCTAAACCATACGGACGGCGGTCACACTGTGTGTTTCTGTATGTAACAGAGACCCCACCCTAAACCATACGGACAGCGGTCACACTGTGTGTTTCTGTATGTAACAGAGACCCCACCCTAAACCATACGGACGGCGGTCACACTGTGTGTTTCTGTATGTAACAGAGACCCCACCCTAAACCATACGGACGGCAGTCACACTGTGTGTTTCTGTATGTTACAGAGACCCCACCCTAAACCATACGGACGGCGGTCACACTGTGTGTTTCTGTGTGTAGCAGAGACCCCACCCTAAACCATACGGACGGCGGTCACACTGTGTGTTTCTGTATGTAACAGAGACCCCACCCTAAACCATACGGACGGCGGTCACACTGTGTGTTTCTGTGTGTAGCAGAGACCCCACCCTAAACCATACAGACGGCGGTCACACTGTGTGTTTCTGTATGTAACAGAGACCCCACCCTAAACCAGGCAGACAGTGGTCACACTGTGCATTTCCATAAGCAGCAGAGACCCCACCCTAAACCAGACGGACGGCGGTCATACTGTGTGTTTCCATAAGCAGCAGAGACCCCACCCTAAACCATACGGACGGCGGTCACACTGTGTGTTTCCATAAGCAGCAGAGACCCCACCCTAAACCATACGGACGGCGGTCACACTGTGTGTTTCCATAAGCAGCAGAGACCCCACCCTAAACCAGACGGACGGCGGTCACACTGTGTGTTTCTGTATGTAACAGAGACCCCACCCTAAACCATGCAGACGGCAGTCACACTGTGTGTTTCTGTATGTAGCAGAGACCCCACCCTAAACCATGCGGACGGCGGTCACACTGTGTGTTTCCATAAGCAGCAAGGACCCCACCCTAAACCATACGGACGGCGGTCACACTGTGTGTTTCTGTATGTAACAGAGACCCCACCCTAAACCATACGGACGGCAGTCACACTGTGTGTTTCTGTATGTAGCAGAGACCCCACCCTAAACCATACGGACGGCAGTCACACTGTGTGTTTCTGTATGTAGCAGAGACCCCACCCTAAACCATGCAGACGGCAGTCACACTGTGTGTTTCTGTATGTAACAGAGACCCCACCCTAAACCAGACGGACAGCGGTCACACTGTGTGTTTCCATAAGCAGCAAAGACCCCACCCTAAAGCACGAAGACGGCGGTCATACTGTGTGTTTCCATAAGCAGCAGAGACCCCACCCTAAACCATACGGACGGCGGTCACACTGTGTGTTTCCATAAGCAGCAGAGACCCCACCCTAAACCATACGGACGGCGGTCACACTGTGTGTTTCCATAAGCAGCAGAGACCCCACCCTAAACCAGACGGACGGCGGTCACACTGTGTGTTTCTGTATGTAACAGAGACCCCACCCTAAACCATGCAGACGGCAGTCACACTGTGTGTTTCTGTATGTAACAGAGACCCCACCCTAAACCAGACGGACAGTGGTCACACTGTGTGTTTTCCATAAGCAGCAAAGACGCCACCCTAAAGCACGCAGACGGCGGTCACACTGTGTGTTTCTGTATGTAACAGAGACCCCACCCTAAACCAGACGGACAGCGGTCACACTATGTGTTTCCATAAGCAACAGAGACCCCACCCTAAACCTTGTGGACTGTGGTCACACTGTGTGTTTCCATAAGCAGCAGAGACCCCACCCTAAACCAGGCAGACAGTGGTCACACTGTGCATTTCCATAAGCAGCAGAGACCCCACCCTAAACCAGGCAGACAGCGTCAGCTCTGGGGAGGCGAAGGGGCTGGGCCATGGGACAGCCATGGGGGATCTAGACACCATCTGTGTCGCTGGTCATCTGTGCGTGGCTTGTGAAATTAAAACTATAAAATGGAAATTTACAGAATGTTTGCATCCATATTTTTGTGTGATACTGTCCTGTGGTTTTCTCTTTTCCATTTTTTTTCTTGCTGTATGTTACTGGCTGTGTCTATGTGTATTACTGGGTGTCTGCCTCCGTGCATTTGTGTGTGTGTCTGCGTCTCTGTGTCTGTGTCACTGGGTGTGTGTGCACCTGTGTTTTTCTGTGTCAGTGTGTGTGTGTTACTGTGGGTGTGTCTGTGTGTGTCTGGATGTGTTTGTGTCTATATTTCCAGGTGACTCTGTCTCTGTGTGTGTCTGGATGTGGGTGTGTCTGTGTGTATTTCTAGGTGTGTGTCTGTGTGTCTGGATGTGTGTCTGTGTGTATCTCTAGGTGAGTGTGTGTCTGTGTGTGTCTGGATGTGGGTCTATTTCTAGGTGTGCGTCTCTGTGTGTGTCTGGATGTGTTTGTGTCTGTGTGTATCTCTAGGTGAGTGTGTGTCTGTGTGTCTGGATGTGGGTGTGTCTGTGTGTATTTCTAGGTATGCGTCTCTGTGTGTGTCTGGATGTGGTTGTATCTGTGTGTATCTCTAGGTGAGTGTGTGTGTGTGTCTGGATGTGCTTGTGTCTGTGTGTGAGTGTGTCTGTGTGTGTCTGGATGTGTTTGTGTCTGTGTGTGAGTGTGTCTGTGTGTGTCTGGATGTGTTTGTGTCTGTGTGTGAGTGTGTCTGTGTGTGTCTGGATGTCGGTGTGTCTGTGTATCTCTAGGTGAGCGTGTGTGTGTGTCTACATGTGTTCATGTCTATGTGTATCTCTAGGTGAGTGCGTCTGTGTGTCTCTAGATGTGTTTGTGTTTGTGTGTATCTCTAGGTGAGTGTCTCTCTGTGTGTCTGGATGTAGGTGCATCTCTGTGTGTGTCTAGATGCATTTGTGTCTCTGTGTGTCTCGATGTGTGTGTTTGTCATATTTCGAGGTGAGTGTGTATGTGTGTTTATGTCTCTCAGTGTCTGTGTGTGTGCGTGTACTTCTGGGCAAGTGTCGTGTTTGCCTCTGTGTGTGTCATGTCTGTCCATGGGTGGGCCACAGTAGAAGGCCTGGGCATGCCCAGCTCTGGCCCTACGGCCGTGGGAGCTGTCCATCAGTCCCTGGACGCTGTGTTCACGTAACACAGACCAAGCCTGCTTCTTGGAGGTTTGCGGGGCTGGCTCTGCAGGTCCCCCGGCTGCTGGTGGGGGTATGGGCACTATCTTATGTCTTCCTGGTCGTGGCTCATCGTGGTTTTCTGCCTCGCTTGGATCCTGTGAGAAGGTCAGCGCCTCAAAGGCAGGGGTCCCTGTCTGTCTGTCTCCTGCGGTCTCAGCAGCCTGGCTCCTGGGAGAGGCCTCCAAATATCTAGGAATGAATGAGTTAAAGAAGAAGTCCGTTTTCCCCATGTTGCCTTAGAAATGATCCATTTCATCAAGGTCTTCAAATGTATCGGTATCAATGTGTGTGAAGCTTTCTCTCTGAATTTTCAAACGTCTTCAGAATCTATCCTTACTCCCTTTCCTCTCCCATGGTTGTTCCTTCTCTCTCTCTCTCTCTCTCTCTCTCTTTTTTTGAGATGGAGTCTTGCTCTGTCGCCCAGGATGGAGCACAATGGCGTGATCTTGGCTCATTGCACCCTCCACCTCCCAGGTTTAAGTGATTCTCCTGCCTCAGCCTCCCGAGTAGCTGGGACTACAGGTGCCTGCCACCACGCCCAGCTAATTTTTGTATTTTTAGTAGAGACAGGGTTTTGCCATGTTGGTGAGGCTGGTCTCGAACTCCTGACCTCAAGTGATCCACCCGCCTTGGCCTCCCGAAGTGCTGGGATGACAGGCTTGAGCCACTGCACCTGGCCGGTTTTGTCTTTCTATTGATTCATTTCTATTTACCTTGGTCAAATTCATTCTTTTCCAAGTCTAGCTTTGGGTTTTATTGAGCAAGTCTGCTTTTTAATTTTTCTATGTTATCACTTTCTATTTTGCTTTCAATAATTCATTTCCTCCACTTTCCTGGAGTGTGTTTTGCTGCCTTACTGCAGCCTAACTGGCTTGTTTTCTATCTTTCCTGTTTTATAGTCAAGGCCTTTAAGTTGCCCTCGGAGCTCCCTTTGGCGACTTCGTGGAGGTTTTGCTTGGAGAACTCAAGAGGCCCTTCTTCTCTAAACAGCTTGCAAACAAGTTTTCATTTCCTCTCCAACCAGAAAGTTATTGACAAAGGTATTTGCTTAATGTCAAGGGTATTGATTTCAAAATCTTATTTCATGGTGCCCACACACGCACACTCACGCACACGCCACATCCGTGCAGTCTGGAGGTGACATCCTTACGCATGCACATGCTTACGCTCACAGATGCATGCATATGATCTCATCGGCTGCATCCCCCAGCCTCGGAGCAGTGCCGGGTCCCAGTGGATGCCCTGACCGATGAGCGGCTGAGAAGTGCCCAAGCTGCTCCCAGGCACAGGCACAGCACAGTGAGAAGCTTCCTCCTTTCGGTAAGTGTCATGGGAGTTTCCGCAGACACTCACGTGCAGAAGAGGAAGGTTTCCTGCTGGAGGCCGGGCAGCTCCAGAACCATCCACCGTGGCCCAGACCCTCCACCCCGGCGGGCCTCATGGCCAGCGATCACCGGGGAGTCTTGGTGCTGGGGACGCTTCCGGGACTCGGACAACCTCCAGCCTGGGACACCCCTTGTTCGAGCCCGTTCTCACGCTGCTATCAAGAAAACCCGAGACTGGGTAATTTATAAAGAAAAGAGGTTTAATTGACTCGCAGTTCTGCAAGGCTGGGAAGGCCTCAGGAAACTTACAATGGCCGCGGAAGGCACCTCTTCACAGGGCGGCAGGACAGAGAATGCGTGCCAGGGAAGGGAGAAGCTTCTTATAAAACCATCAGCTCTGGCGGCAAGACTCACTCCTTATAATGAGAACAGCGTGGGGGACCCGCCCCCACGAGCCAGTCACGGCCACCTGGCCCCGAGATTGACACGGGAGGATTATGGGGATTACAATTCAACGTGAGATTTGGGTGGGGACCTAGAGCCAAGCCATATCACACTGAGACAGGGGCGAAGAACTGAAAGGGGGTCTCTGGGGGACCAGAAGATGGAGGATGCAGAGGTGTGGAGGAGATGGGGGACCAGAAAGGATGGAGGACGGGGAGGGGTGCAGGAGATGGGCCTCCTGCCGGCCTGAGCTGGGGAGGAGGCTGCGGCAAGGACAACAGAGCCAGAGATGAGCAGCGCGTGAAGTGAGGGGGTGGAGGGACCCAGGCCCAGGGGAGACAGAGAGACAGAGGACAGAGAGGACAGAACGGAGACAGAGAACAGAGATGAGACAGAGAACAGAGATGAGGCATGAGAGACAGAGGCAGAGAGACAGAGAAGCAGAGATAGAGACAAAGAGAAACAGAAGAGTGATTAGAGAAAGAGGCAGAGATGAGAGAGAGAGGTACAGAGACACAGAAATAGAGAGAGACAAAAGAGAGAGAGAGAGACGGAGAGACAAAGAAGAGAGAGAGAGAGACCAGGAGAAGGGAGATCGGCAGAGGAGACTCACGGGCCGGCAGGTGAACCGCTCTGCTGAGGGAGGGAGTGAGGAGGTCTGAGGCCGGTTGCCCCGTGAATCCGAATTTCGCGAGGGTCCCGGGAGCCCCTCTGTGGCCGCCTCTGTCCCCCGGAGGCGCCCCCCAGGCCCTGGCGTCCCTCCCCGCGGTGGCTCCGGGGACAGGACCGCGCCCTCCACGGAGCCGCCACGTGGCCACGGGGGCTTCCAGGGGGCGGCGGCCCCGCGGGGGCTCGGGCGGGACTTGGAGCCTCCCATCCTCGCTCTTTTTAACGTTTGTCAGATAAGACGACGCGGAATGAAAAGCGCGCTTGGAACGGGGGCTGGGAAGACCCCCGCGAGGGAAGAAGCGAGCGCGCCCCCCGCCCCCGCCTCGGGCCCCCGAGCCACGGGGGAGTCTCCGCGCCGGAGTCTCCGCGCCAGGCGGCTCCGTTCCGCGTCTCTGCCCCGCGTTTCTGAGGCTCGAAGCTGCGGGGGAGCTGGGGGGACTTATGAACACGCCGAGCCGAGCCTCGCGGCGTCCGAGGGACCCCAGCCGGGGACAGGGGGCTGCGCGGGGCTGGGGGGTCCGAGGCCGCGCGTTCCCGGAGCGCCAGGCGGGGGTGGGGCCGTGGCTCGGGGGTTCGGGCTGGGGAGGGACGGGGACCCCCGGGCAGCGGCGAAACCTCTTCCTGGAGAAGAAGCTGGAGCGCGGGGCGGGGTCAGGCGGGTCTCACCGTCTCCATCCCGCTGTCCGCGCGTCTCCCCCGCACCTGGAGGGCGCGTCTCCCACCGCGGGCGGGGCGGGCTGGACGCGGGGCCGTGGGGGGAAGATGCAGGATCAGCAGCAGCGCGAACCCACAGCCCTGCAGGGTCCCGGCGCCGGGGCACGGATGCGTTTCGCACAGGAGGAGGCTCCGGAGTAAGCGCCGGGAGCGCGGGGAGCCCGGGCCGTCCCGAGACACCTGCGGGCCTGGGGTGAGCCCAGCGCCCCCCTCGCCCCCCGCTCGCCCCCAGCCCTCGCCAGGCGCCCGCGCGGCGGGAACTCAGGAACGCGCCGCCGTCCCGCTGCTTCTCAGGCTGCGCCAGGGACGCTTTGTCTTCGCGTCTGAATGACGGATTTGCAGCGGCTCTGGAGCGAGTGGGGCCGGCCTTAGGACCGTTTCCCGGACGGACGCGCCTCCAGGGGAGAAGTGAGGCGGGCACGGGGCGGTACTGGGGGCTCAGGGCCAAGGACGGGGGAGCAAGTGGCCTCTAGGGAATGGGGGGCGGTGAGCAGCGCGGAGAGGGGGGTGCACGCGGGTGGGGAGAGGGCGGGGGAGGTGGGGGGAGGTGGGAGGTGGGGGGGAGGTGGGAGGTGGGGGGAGGTGGGAGGAGGGGGGAGGGGGAGGGGAGGGGGGGGGGAGGTGGGAGGTGGGGGGAGGTGGGAGGTGGGGGGAGGTGGGAGGAGGGAGAGGGCGGGGGAGGTGGGAGGAGGTAGGAGGGAGGTGGGAGGAGGGAAAGGGCTGAGGAGGTGGGAGGAGAGCAGGGGAGAATCCAGAGATGGGAGCCGACACCCACAAGCCCCAGGCCCCTGGCCCAGCGTCACCCCAGGCGTCCCTTCATTCGTCCACGGCCAGGAGAGACACACAACATCGCCTGGGGCCACCTGCCCGAAGGTGGCGCTTCGTTAAGCAGGAGTTTTGTTCCTGAAGATGGCATTGTTTGCAACCTCCCTCCCCACCCCACTCCCTTCTCCGGGAACATGGATTTCTGGATTTCTGAATCTCTGAATTCGCCACCACCACGAAAAATCACACCGGCTGCTTTGCAAGAGCTGCTATTTATAGGAGCGCTGGGTTTCAGTGGATTCCCTCCAGAGTTGCAAAGTCATTCTCTAATGCAGCTGTTTTATCGGGCACCGCCCCCTGTCCTGGGCATCTGGTCTTTTTATATGCCTTTCAGGGCACCAATAATATGCTATTGGGGGCTGGAAGAGAGAATTTTGGGCTCCAATTTGGCTTCATCATGCAGAATCGACCTTCGTTTTAGGAACTCATCCAGCCATCCACTCACTGTGTGAACTCAGCAAGTTACTCAACCCCCAGCCTCAGCTTCCCCATTTGTAACATGGGGCTGAGCAGCTCTCATGACGAGTCCGGGGAATTGTGAAGTCCCCGGTGCATGAATGTCACCGCGAAAGTCGACTGTATGATCACCAGTCACGCAGCAACACTTGTGTGCAGCTGCGTGGGGGCCCCGGGCCCACCAGACTCAGAGGTGACCAGTCTCAGTGCTGGTGAGAAGGGCTATGACAGGCCCTGCAGGGCACTGGCCCTGACCCCACATCTCAGGCAGCAGTTAAAGCTGCCGAGGAGTGTGAAAAAAGCCATAACCCAGCAGCTACCCAGGGCTGGGTTTTGATGGGATGAATAGGAGTTTTCTAGGCAGAAGGTAGGGGAGAGGGACTCGTATGCAGTGGAGTCAGGAGTCATTCTTGGGGACAGGGGGAGTGCAGTCGTCACTAGGAAGAGACAGGTGCCTCACACCACATAGAACAATTAGTTCAAAGCGAGTTAAAGACCTAGACGTAGGAATTCAAACTGTAAATCACTGAGAAGACATAGGGGTGAATCTTTGTGACCTTGGTTTTCTTAGATATGATCCAAAAAGCACAGAAACAAAAGAAAAAGATAAACTGAATTCCTTAAAATCAAAAAAATTCGTGCTTCAAAGGACATCATCAAGAAAACCAAAAAACAATCTGCAAAATGGGAGAAAATATTTGCAAATCACTTGTCTATAAGAGACTTGTATCTGGTGTATATAAAGGGGGTCACATGACACAAAGAACAATTACAACTTGACAATGAAAGGACAGCTCAGTTAAAAAATGGCAAAGCATGTGAATACACATTTTTCCAAGAAGATGCACAGATGACAGATCAACACAAAAACATGCTGCACATCACTAGCCTTCAGGGAAATGCACCCACTAGGGTGGCTACAATCTCTGTTAATAATTTTGTTTAAACTGGAAAACAGCAAGTGTTGTTGGGGACTGGAGAAATTGGAAGCTTCATTCATCACTGGAGGGAATGTAAAATGGTGTGGACACCATGGAAAAGAGTCAGGCAGTTGTTCCAAAGGTTACGCATGAAGTTGTCACATGACCCAGCAATTCCGCTCCTACATATATGCCCAAAAGAACTGAAAGTGTGTCCACATAAAAACCTGTCCACAAACCTGTCCCCAAAAAAACTGTCCACAAAAATTAGCAGCATTATTTATAATATCCCAATGTGAAATTAACCTACATGTCCATCAACTGATGAAACATGGGCTGAATCTACACAACCGAGTATTATCCGGCCATAAAAAGGAATGACATCTCATTGAAGGCAGGGTCTCAAGGAAATATTTGCATACCCATGTTGCATGTTCACAACAGCATCACTCATGAGAGCTGAGAGGTGGAGGAACCCTGTGTGCTGAAATTGGGGCTGGCCGAGCCAGCTAGGAGGTGGACAGGCTCCCTGGTGGCTCTCCAGGGACGTCCTTTAGGGACAATTCTGAGGACGTCCCATGAGCAGTGCCCACGTGGTCAAGGGCTTCAGTGTCTGGCAGCAGCTCTCAGCCACCTTTACTGGGAGCAAGGAGAGGACATATCTGGTACCTCAAAAGAACATCTTTGCCTAAAGCTCACCTGGGAGAGAGAGCAAGCAGACTGCAACTTTCTGAAACTGCTTGAACCAAGTGCATGAATTTGGTGCATTCTGAAGTTCCTCTGCCCAGGGAGGACTGCTGGTCTGTGCATGGCAGGATGGACCACTGCTCTGAGTCACCTCTGCTGAGCCGCCAAGGCTGGGCTTCCCTTGGAATTGCTTCCAGAATGAGATATTCAGGGCCAGTCCTTGGCTGTGGTTTCTAGACTTCTCCTGGACGGGGCAGCCCTTTGGGGTAGCTCCTGCTGCGCTGCTGGCCCCTGTCTGGCGCTCTTGGCGGCTGTGGCCACCGTGCCATTGCATGGTCCTAATGGTCTCTGTGTGTATTCAGCTTGCTTCCCGCTGTGGGGCTCCACTCCGGCTGCAGAACTCAGCCCCTGGTTCAATGCTGATGTTTGTGCCCCGGTCCCTTAACTACGCGGGCATCTTCCTGTGCGTGGTGTTTTGTGGATATACATCTCTCTTTCAGCAGCTAGCTCAAGTATGAGTTGCATACAAGCCGCACTTATCTAAAGTGTTATCGGTTGATACATTTTGCCTTTTGCAAATGACACCAAAAGCATCACCACAATCGAGATAATGAACAGACCCCCCCCCCAACAAGCCTCCAGAGCCACTCACCTTCCTCCTGCCCTCTCCCTCCATCCTCTCTCTGCAGCCCACTGACCTGGCTTCTGTTTTCACAGGTGGTAATGGTTCGGATCTGTGTCCCCACCCAACTCTCATGTCAAATTGTTATCCCCAGTGCTGGAGGTGGGGCCTGGTGGGAGGTGATTAGACCTTGGGGGTGGCTCCTCACGGTTTAGCACTGTCCCCACTGGGAGCTGTCGTCATGATAGTGAGTTCTCATGAGATCTACTTGTTTAAAAGTGTGTGGCACCTCCCCACCCCCTCTCTTGCTCCTGCTCCAGCCACGTGACCTGACCTGCCAGGTCCCCCTTTGCCTTCCGCCATGATTGTGCGTTTCCTGAGGCCTCCCCAGAAGCAGAAACCACCATGTTTCCTGTACAGCCTACAATTAAGTCTTTTTTTTTTTTTTAAATAAATTACACAGTCTCAGGTATTTCTTTATAGCAGTGCAAGAACCGACTAACACGATAGGTCAGTTTGCATCTCCCCATGTTTTGAACACATGGAATCTCTTACAGTGTTTACTCTGTCACGTGATGCCGGCTTCCCTCATTCGGCAAAGTAATTTTGAGATTCTTTCATGTTGTGCGTGCAGATAATTCACTCCTTTTTGTGACGGAATGGAATTCCACTGGTTGGACATAGCACGGATTATCTGTTTCCACATCAATGGACATCGGGTTGTTCCCAGTTTGAGACCATTACAAATAAAGCAGCCGTGGACATCCTTCACAGCGACAAGGAATTTTCATATTTCCCAGCGAAAGGCCTAGGAGAGGAATCGCACAGCAGGTGGGTGTTAACTTTTTCAGAAACTCAGTAACAAGAATACAAAACCTTTTAAGAAACTACAAAACTGTCTTCCAAAGCAGCCGCACCGTTTTGCTTTCCCAGCATCAGTGATGGGAGATCCAGCTCCTCCACGTCCCCAGCAGCCGTTGGTGTAGCCAGCGTTTTTAATGTCGTGCTGGAATAGGCGTGCGGTGGCAGCTTGCTGTGCTTTTAGTTTGCGTTTCTCTGATGACGGACATGCTGAGCATGCTTTCATGTGCTTCTTTGCCACTTTTTTTTTTTTTTTTTTTTTTTTTTGAGATACAGTCTCGCTCTGTCTCCCAGGCTGGAGTGCAGTGGCATGATCTTGGCTCACTGCAACCTCCACCTCCCAGATTGAAGTGATTCTCCTGCCTCAGCCTCCTGAATAGCTGGGATTATAGGCGCCTGCCACCACGCCTGGCTAATTTTTTTGCATTTTTAGTAGAGACAGGGTTTCACCATGTTGGTCAGGCTCATCTCAAATTCCTGACCTCAGGTGATCCACCTGCCTCAGCCTCCCAAAGTGCTGGGATTGCAGGCGTGAGCCACCGCCCGGCCTCTTTGCCACTTCTGTGTCTTCCTTGAAGTGTCTGTTCCAATCTTTTGCCCATTTTTAGTTGGGTTGTTGGTTTTCCTGCTGTTGAGTTTAAAGAGTTCTCGATATATTCTACATACACGTCCTTATTGGATATACAATTTGCAAATATTTTCTTGGTCTATGGCTTGTCTTTTTATTCTCTTAGCATCTTTAGGAGAACAAAAGTTATTCTACTTAATGAAGTATGATTTATCATTTTTTCTCTTATAGATTTTGCTTTTCCCGTTGTATCTAGAAAATCTTTACTTCATCCGAGAGTACAAAGATTTTCTACTGTTTTCTTCACTAATACTTATATATTTACATTTTATACCTAGATCTATATGATTAATTTTCAGTTAATTTTTTTCATGATGTGAAATACCGATCAAAGTTATGGTTTTGCGTGTGGATATACAATTGCTGTAGCACCGTTTGTTGAAAAGACCTTCCTTTCTCTGCTGAACTGCCTTGACACTTTTGTTGAAAATTTATTCATCCGGCCGGGCGCGGTGGCTCAAGCCTGTAATCCCAGCACTTTGGGAGGCCGAGACGGGCGGATCACGAGGTCAGGAGATCGAGACCATCCTGGCGAACACAATGAAACCCCGTCTCTACTAAAAATACAAAAAAATTAGCCGGGCGAGGTGGCGGGCGCCTGTAGTCCCAGCTACTCGGGAGGCTGAGGCAGGAGAATGGCGTAAACCCGGGAGGCGGAGCTTGCAGTGAGCCGAGATAGCGCCACTGCACTCCAGCCTGGGCGACAGAGCGAGACTCCGTCTCAAAAAAAAAAAAAAAAAAGAAAATTTATTCATCCAGAATTATTCATAACAACCAAGAGGTGAAACCAACCCAAACGTCCATCGACAGGTGAGCGGAAAAATAAATGTGAAACATGCTTACAATGGGACATTATTCAGCCCTTAAAAAGGAAGGAAATTCTCACACATGTTATAGTGTGAATGAATCTAGGGGTTCATCTTCATGAAATGAGTCAGTCACTAAAAGATAAATACTATCCGACTCCACTAACATCAGGTTTTCTTCTTTTCTTTCTTCTTTTTTTTTTTTTTTTTTTTTTTTTGAGATGGAGTCTTGCTGCTGCCCAGGCTGGAGTGCAGTGGCGCGATCTCAGCTCACTACAAGCTCTGCCTCCCGGGTTCACACCATTTTCCCGCCTCAGCCTCCTGAGTAGCTGGGACTACAGGCGCCCGTCACCACGCCCAGCTAATTTTTTGTATTTTTAGTGGAGACGGGGTTTCACCGGTGTTAGCCAGGATGGTCTCGATCTCCTGACCTTGTGATCCGCCTGCCTCAGCCTCCCAAAGTTCTAAGTGGTCAAATTCATAGAAACAGAGAGTAGAATGTCGGTTACCAGCGACCAGGGGAGGGGAAATGGGGAGTTGTTGTTTGCAAGATGAAAACGTTTTGGAGCTTGGTTGTACAACAATATGAATATATTTAACACTACTTAAATATACGCTTAAAAATGAGTAAGGCCTAGTGCAGTGGCTCACACCACTTTGGGAGGCCGAAGCAGAAAGATCACTTGAGCCGGGGAGTTCAAGACCAGCCTGGGCATCATAGTGAGACGTCATCTCTACTAAAAAAAAAAAAAAAAAAAAAAAAAAAAAAAAAAAGACCAATTAGCCAAGCACAGTGGTCCCAGCAACTTGGGAGGCTGAGATGGGAGGATCACGTGAGCCCAGGAGATCAAGGCTGCAGTGAGCCATGATTATGCCACCACACTCCAGCCTAGGTAACAGAGTAAGACTGAAAAAAAAAATGATTAAGGTGGTACATTTTATGCTATGCATTTCTAAACCACAATTAACCATGTTTAAACAATTAACCACAGATCTGTGAATCTGTTTCTGTACTCTATGTTGTCCTGCCGACCTACTGTTGATACTGACATCATCAGTGCCACACTGGCTTGAGGACTGTCATTTTATAATATCTCTTGAAATAAATTAGCTTAACTGTTCCAATTGCATCCTTCTTTTTCTTTGTCTTTTTTTTTTTTTTTTTTTTTTTGAGACGGAGTCTCGCTCTGTCACTCAGGCTAGAGTACAATGGTGCGATCTCAGCTCACTGCAACCTCTACCTCCCTGGTTCAAGCAATTCCCCTGCCTCAGCCTCCCAAGTAGCTGGGATTACAGGCACACGCCACCATGCCCGGCTAATTTTTTTTGTATTTTTTAGTGCAGACGGGGTTTCACCATGTTGACCAGACTGGTCTCGAACTCCTGACCTCAGGTGGTCCACCTGCCTCGGCCTCCCAAAGTGCTGGGATTACAGGTGTGAGCCACCGCACCCAGCCATTCTTCTTTTTCAAAGTTGTTTTGGATTTTCTAGATCTGTTGCATTTTCATACGAATTTTAGCAATAATTTATCAATTCCTTAGAGCCACTGGGATTTTGGTTGGGGTTCTATTGAATCTCTAGACCAATAAGGGGATAATTAACATCTTAAAGATATTGAGTCTTAATATGAACAAAATGTATCTTTCCATTTATTTAGCTATTCTTTAATCCCTCAGCCATATTTTGTAAATTTATTTATTTATTTATTTATTTATTTATTTATTTATTTTGAGACGGAGTCTTGCTCCGTCACCCAGGCTGAAGTGCAGTGGCACAATCTCGGCTCACTACAACCTCCGCCTCTGGGGCTGAAGGGTCTCTTGTGCCTCAGCCTCTCGAGTAGCTGGGATTACAGGCATGCACCACCATGCCTGGCGAATTCTTTTGAATTTTAATAGAGACAGGGTTTCACCATGTTGCCCTGGGTGGTCTCAAACTCCTGAGCTCAGGCGATCCCCCTGCCTCCGCCTCCCAAAGTGCTGGGATTACAGGAGTGAGCCACCCCTCCCAGCCTGTAATTTTCAATATGTAAGTTTTGCACATTTTTGTCAGATTTATTTCTAAGTATTTAAGTTTTTGATGTTATTAATAGAATTGCTTTTTATTTAGTGTATGATTGTTTGTTACTGTAGAAATACAACTTTTTTTTTTTTTTTTACTTCCCTTAAAGTCTGCAAACTTGCTAAACTCACTAATTACTTCTAGTAGCTACTGCATTCTACAGATTTTGTAGGATTTTCTACGTAGGCAATCATTTGTCTGTGAATGAAGACAGTTTTCCTTATTTTTCAACTGGGCACCTTTTTTTCTTTTTCTTGCCTGATTGTCCTGTCTCTAGCCTGCATTGCAGGGTTTAGCCTGCATTGCAGGGTTTAGTAGAAGTAATTAAAGTGGACATCCTTGCCTTGCTCCTGATCTTAGGATCTTAGGGGAAAGCATTCCTTCTTTCACGATTGGGTACAATGTCAGCTGTATGTTTTTTGCAGATGCCCTTTATCAGATTGAGGGAATTCCCTTCTATTCCTATGTTGCAGAAAGCTAATATCTGGAATGGATTTTGGATTTTGTCAAATGCTTTTTCTGCCTCTATTCTGATGATCATCTGGTTTTTCTATTAATGTGGTAAATTACATTGCAGGATAATTTTCAAATGCTAAACCACTCTTGCATTCCTGAAATAAATGCCACTTTGTCATGATGTATTATCCTTACTCTACACTGATAAATTCAATTTGCTCACATTTTTGTTGAGAATTTTGTGTGTGGGTTTGTGAAGGCTATTGGTTTGCTCTTTTCTTTTCTTACCATGTATTTGTCTGACGATAGTACCAGCATATGCTATGGCTTCATGGAATGAGTTGGAAAGTATTTCCTCCTACACTATTTTCTGGAAGAGTCTCTGTAAAATTGGTGTTATTTCTTTCTCAAATATTTGTATATGTTTGAGACTTCTTATTATTTGAGATTCACCAGTGAAGCCTTTGAGTCTGGAGTTTTCTTTGTAGAAAGGTGTTTTTTTTTTTTTTTTTAACTTCTTTAATAAATAAAGGAATATTTTTTCTATTTTTTCTGGAGTGAGTTTTGATAATTTGTCATTCAAGAAATATGTCTATTTCATTTTGTTGCACTTAAGTAAAGCTGTTCATAACATTCCCTTATTATTCTTTTAATGTGTGTAGAATCTGTAATGATGCCTCCTTTCTCATTCCTGGTACTGGTAATTTGTGTTTCCTATATTGTTTTTCCTGCTCAGTCTACCCAGAGGTTTATCAATTTTATTGACCTTCTCAAAAATGAGCTTTGGTTTTTACTGATTTTCTCTGTGGTCTTTCTGTTTTCTAGTTCATTTGATTTCTGCTGTGACCTTTATTTATCATTCTCTGCTTCCTTAGAACTTAATTTGCTCTTCTTTTTCTAATGTCTAAAGAAAAATGCTAATATCAGTTATTTGAGACCTTCCCTCTTTTTTAATCTAGATATTTAGTGCTATGAATTTCCCCTTAAATACAGCATTAGCTGCATCCCACAAAACATAATATATGTTTTTATCTTCATTCAGTTCAAAACACTACCTAATTTTCCTTTTGATTTCTTCTTTGACACATGGGATATTTAGTAGTATGTTAGTTTCCAAATATAATGGGAATTTTGCAGATAGCTTTTTACTGTTGCTTTCTAATTTAATTCCATTTTGGTCAGAGAACATACTCATTTTAGACTTCTTTTCTGGCCCAGAATGTGGTCTATCTTGATACACATCCAATGTATTCTGCTGGTGTTGGGTGGAGTTTTCTATAAATGTCAGCTGGATCAAGTTGTTTGATAGTGTTGTTCAAATCTTCTACCTGAACTAAGCTTCTCTATTTGTTTTATGGAATGCTGAGAAAAGACTGTTGAAATCTCCAGCTACAGTTGTGAATTTGCCTGCTTCTCCTTGCAGTTCCATCAGATTTTGGTCTTTTGAAGCAAAACTTTAAAAGTATTTTGAAACTCTATAACTAAGTGTACAAACATTTAGGATTTATATGTCCTCCTGATTTATTTATCCCATTATCATTATAAAATGGCCCACTTATCCCTGGCAATGTGAAGGCAAAACACTTCTGAGTACTCTACTTGGTATCCTGTCAATTCTGTGGTTTTTCACTCTAAATGGTGGGAATAGGAACTATTCCTGGCCCTGTGTTAGCTAGCAATGTTATTTCTGAAATTCTTTCCTTGGCTGGCTTCATCAGATGCATGTACTCATCAGTACTGAGCTGAAGACGCCAGAAGGAGCCTCTGCAGGCCTCTGTTCCTCTTTCACTGTGCAGCTGTCTCCTCCCTGGCACTCTGCCCTGAGAACTCCAGCTTTCCTGTCCTCCCTGGACTCCCAGCGAAGTGTCCTCAGCTCAGGGAGACCACGTGTCTTTGCCTGTGTTACACATCCCTGTGCTGCAGCCTGGAAACTCTCTAGGTGGTATAGAGAGGCAATCACAGGGCTCACCTCACTTGCTTTCTCTCTTGGGGATTGCCGAACTTTACTGTCTTTTAAGTCTGATGTCTTGAAAACTGCGGCTTAAGATATTTTCCTGGATTTTATAAACATATGCAAGTGGTTCTGTGAACACCGACTTTATTGTCTCTCTGCACTGCACAGTGTTCCAAAGTGTATACTTGTCACATTTTGTTTATTAATTCTTCTAAAGATGAATAATTAGGCTACCAACTTCTGCTACACAAATAGCTGTGCAAAAACAGCCTTGAATGCATTCCCGGGTGAGTCAATGTGAGCATGTTTACCGGGTATGCTCTCAAGAGACAGCGCTCACAGAGCACATTTACTTTTACTAAGCACGTCCACATTACTTCTCAGAGATCCTCCACCAGTTCCTACTCAGGGATACAAGAGCCTCCCTTCTCATCAATTCCCACCCAAACTTGATATCCAACCCCTTTCTAATTTTTACTATTCTGAGGGATGTAAATTGGTATGTCAGTGTTGTTTTCTTTATCGTATTGTGAGAAAACATTTTAATGGTCCATTTTCTTTTTTTTTTTTTTTTGAGACGGAGTCTCACTCTGTCGCCCAGGCTGGAGTGCAGTGGCCGGATCTCAGCTCACTGCAAGCTCCGCCTCCCAGGTTCCAGCCATTCTCCTGCCTCAGCCTCCTGAGTAGCTGGAACTACAGGCACCCGCCACCTCACCCGGCTAGTTTTTTGTATTTTTTAGTAGAGGCAGGGTTTCACCGTGTTAGCCAGGATGGTCTCGATCTCCTGACCTCGTGATCCGCCTGTCTCAGCCTCCCAAAGTGCTGGGATTATAGGCTTGAGTCACTGCGCCCGGCCTAATGGTCCATTTTCTTTTTTTTTTTTTTTTTTTTTTTTTTTTGAGACGGAGTCTCGCTGTGTCTCCCAGGCTGGAGTGCAGTGGCGTGATCTCGGCTCACTGCAAGCTCCGCCTCCCGGGTTCACGCCATTCTCCCGCCTCAGCCTCCCAAGTAGCTGAGACTACAGGCGCCCGCCACCACGCCCGGCTAGTTTTTTTTTTTTTTGTATTTTTAGTAGAGACGGGGTTTCACCATGTTAGCCAGGATAGTTTCGATATCCTGACCTCGTGATCCACCCGCCTCGGCCTCCCAAAGTACTGGGATTACAGGCTTGAGCCA
Source organism: Macaca thibetana thibetana (assembly GCF_024542745.1). Taxonomy (NCBI): domain Eukaryota; kingdom Metazoa; phylum Chordata; class Mammalia; order Primates; family Cercopithecidae; genus Macaca; species Macaca thibetana. The sequence goes on along the minus strand of NC_065591.1, from coordinate 1,190,898 downwards.
CCGCGCCCGGCCGAATGGTCCATTTTCAAGGCATGATAAATCTAAGCACTGGCAGCCAGTCTGTGGATGGAACAAACCATACGGCTCATGCACCTGGAAGGTCACGATAAGCGAACAGAATGTAGAGGGGGGGTCGGCCATAAAAATGAAGAAAGTTTCATTATTGGCAAATCAAAACTTAAGTGGGGAAGGGGATGGGGTATAACCTTATAAGGGGGAAAATGAAACTCAGGTGATGTCGGGGAAGATTGTAACTCCGTAGTACTCGACCAATGAGGACCTGGGAGAGGGTTTGTGTGCTAGGAGATCAATTACCTGCTGTAACTGCCCCAGGTGTGCCTGTCTACCAGACATCTGATCTTGCAAGACTGCCATTAAAAGTCTTGCTGGCCGGGCGTGGTGGCTCACATCTGTAATCCCAACACTTTGGGAGGCCGAGGCTGGCGGATCACAAGGTAAGGAGATCGAGACCATCCTGGTTAACACGGTGAAACTCCATCTCTACTAAAAATACAAAAAATTAGCCAGGTGTGGTGGTGGCACATATTAAGCACTCAAAGATGTTTTGTATCATTATTACTCAAGAATCCCACTGAAAGTTATGCAGAAAACTTGTCTGGGGCTCTTGGTACATTAGAATGTTCCATGACTACTCAGACCCATGTGTGCCATTATGAGTTGAAATCTAGAAATAGAAAGACCAAGGGGAGTGGAACGCCCATGACAACGTGGAACGGGGCTGGAAGCAATGATGGTTCCACAGGCAGATGACCTCACCCAGGTGATTCACAGGGTCAGGGTCCATGCATATCAAGCTCTGGACGTTGGCATCAGCTATCTAAGGGAATGTGAGCAATTACTTGGAGCATCTAACATTTAAGTCAGAATTTTCTTTACAGTCTACACTTAGAACATTCACTTAACTCATTCACTGAACTCTGCCCCTCCTCTGTAGAGAGTCCATTCATTATAATCTTTCCAGTCATCTTTTCCAGCTACCTTCATATTATTGATTTCTAATTTAATGTAACCGTGGTCTGAGAGTACAACAGAAATCTATCTGGCCGGACCCCAGGCCTCCAGAATTGCCCCTTCTCTTTTTTTTTTTCTGAGACGAAACCTCACTCTGTAGCCCAGGCTGGAGTGCAGTGGCATGATCTTGGCTCACTACAACCTTTGCCTCCTGGATTCAAGTGATTCTCCTGCCTCACCCTCCCGATTAGCTGGGATTACAGGCATCTGCCACCACGTCTGGCTAATTTTTGTATTTTTAGTAGAGAGAGGGTTTCATCATGTTGGTCAGGCTGGTCTCGAACTCCTGACCTTGTGATCTGCCCACCTCAGCCTCCCAAAGTGCTGGGATTACAGGTGTGAGGCACCATGCCTGGCCTACATGCCCTGTTATATCCAAATCAGAAACACACCTAACAGAAGTCCACAGGTCACAATACAGAAGTTGCTACTTTAACGACTCAGTCCTTCATGGCTAGTGCCTCTTAGTCTTGTTTAAGAAAACCTTTCTCTGCCCTGGGTTCAGGAATGTTGTCTTCTGAATTATTTCCGAAAAGCTCTGCAATGTGGCCTTCTGCCTTTAAATTTTGAGTCCACCCAGAATTGGTGTATGAAAGTGGCATTAAGCCGGGCGCGGTGGCTCACGCCTGTAATCCCAGCACTTTGGGAGGCCGAGGCGGGCGGATCACAAGGTCAGGAGATCGAGACCACGGTGAAACCCCGTCTCTACTAAAAATACAAAAAATTAGCCGGGCGCGGTTGTGGGCGCCTGTAGTCCCAGCTACTCGGGAGGCTGAGGCAGGAGAATGGCGGGAACCCGGGAGGCGGAGCTTGCAGTGAGCCGAGATCGCGCCACTGCACTCCAGCCTGGGCGACAGCGAGAGACTCCGTCTCAAAAAAAAAAAAAAAAAAAAAGAAAGTGGCATTAAGTAGGGGTCTGACTCCATTTTATTTCATAGATCTTGCTGCTTGGCCCAATGTCATGTACTAAAAAGGCCACCTGTTGCCCACCCTGTCACCTCTGCAGGCTCTGTGTTGTTCCCTGGACTCTTTATTGTCTTACTGTAGACAATAGTCTTGCTAGTCCTGATATCTTTTTTTTTTTTTTTTTTGAGGCAGAGTCTTGCACTGTCCTCCAGGCTGGAGTGCAGTGGCACGATCTCGGCTCGCTGCAACCTCCGACTCCCAGCTTCAAGCGATTTTCCTGCCTCAGCCTCCAAAGCAGCTGGGATTACAGGCACCTGCCACCATGCCCAGCTAATTTTTTGTATTTTTGGTAGAGACAGGGTTTCACTATGTTGGCCAAGCTAGTCTCAAACTCCTGACCTAGTGATCTGCCCACCTCGGCCTCCCAAAGTGCTGGGATTACAGGTGTGAGCCACTGCACCTGGCCTATTTTTTTTTTTTTTGAGACGGAGTCTCGCTCTGTCGCCCGGGCTGGAGTGCAGTGGCGCGATCTCGGCTCACTGCAAGCTCCGCCTCCCGGGTTCCCGCCATTCTCCTGCCTCAGCCTCCCGAGTAGCTGGGACTACAGGCGCCCGCCACCTCGCCCGGCTAATTTTTTTGTATTTTTTTAGTAGAGACGGGGTTTCACCGTGTTAGCCAGGATGGTCTCGATCTCCTGACCTCGTGATCCATCCGTCTCGGCCTCCCAAAGTGCTGGGATTACAGGCTTGAGCCACCACGCCCGGCCTTTTTATTTTATTTTATTTTATTTTGAGACAGAGTCTCGCTCTGTTGCCCAGGCTGGAGTGCAATGGCGTGATCTCAGCTCACTGTGACCTCCACCTCCTGGGTTCTAGCGATTCTCCTGCCTCAGCCTCCTGAGTAACAGATTACAGGTGCCCGCCACCACACCCAGCTAATTTTGCATTTTTAGTAGAGGTGGGCCATGTTGGTCAGGCTGCTCTCAAACTCCTGAACTTAGTGATTCCCCTGCCTTGGCCTCCCAAAGTGCTGGGATGACAGGCGTGAGCCACTGCGCCCAGCCTTGATATCTATTTGAGCAAGCTTTCACATTTTGTGCTTCTTTTACAAGAATGTCTTGACTCTTCCTAGCTATTGAGAATTAACTTATCAAGCTTTACAAAAAAACAATACAACAAAACAGGGCTTGCTGGGACTTTGGGATTATACTGACTAAATTAATTTGAGAGAAGCTGACATCTTTACATATTGACTATTTCAATCCATGAACATTGTAGATCTCCACCCTCCATCCCCACAAGACCACCTGGACTGAAGCTTAAGTTTGCTGTAATCGCCTCTGTGGGTTCCCTTTTCCTTTGTCATCTTTTCAAAAACTCCAAGAAGAACTTAAAAACATACGGTATCCATCATTTTGGGCTCTTTTCAGTGGGACGGTCTCAATAAATCCACCTTGCTGGATTTCTGGGATGAGGTGTCCCCTTTCAAGAGAGGATACAGGCCTCAGAGGTATAGCAGGACCTGCCAGTTCTGCCCACTCACACCTTGCAAGGAGCCAGCTGTGCTGTGTCCACATCAAGGGGCTCTGGAGACTCCTGGGAGGGGCCGCCCAAGCGCTGTAAACCCACCCCTTTGGGCTGTGCATCTGCTCCAGTATCTGTGCCACACAGACACACACCCCTTGGCTTCTAATGACCTCTGACCAAAGCTCTTCTGAGAGAGGCCTTGGGACTCTGCCAGCACTGGTTGATGTGCCCAGGCCCTGTGGTCCCCACTGAGAGGGCTAAGGCTCTGTGGGCAGAGGAGGGCTCAGTCCTACTCTCCCTCTCCCCCTGGAGCCTGTGCCTGGACACACTCTCTCCAAGCTCACTCTCTCCACTGGGACCAGCTGCGTCCCCCCGGCTCCATTTCCTCTCCACAGTCAAGGAGAGCATGTCCAAAGTCCCACAGCGTCATGAGGAGCAGCTTAACGATGAGGTGTCTGTGCTGAAGACCGTCCTGCCTCTGGGGTCCTTACCTGGCCCTTGGCCCTTCCCTCTGGACTCTGGAGTTAAGGACCGAGTCTCAGCTCCCGAAACTTTCTCTTCCCATGCCCCAGCCCCGGATGCGGGATCCAGCTGGGGCCCTGCTGTCCTTCCCTGTGGAACCCTGGTCCTGAGCCTTGGGAGTCCCTGGCCCACCAGAAAGGACCCTGGCCCGTCGCCACATGCCTGGCCTGGTGGGCCACATGCACATGCGTTCTGTCAGGGCTCCCCCAGCCCTGCTGACGCTTGGATGCAGCCATCGGGGTGAACCCATCTCCACGGCCAGGCTCACCAGAGTGAAGGGGCTTGGTCTGGGTTGGGGGCCAAAAGGTAGTAGAAAGCCCAGAGGTCGTTGCCAGTCACCGAGGGTGGAGGGATGGAGCAGCCTGGGTGGGTCCTCGCCTGGCCTTCTGGCCCAGGCTCTCTGCACTCAGCGACTTGTGCAAAACTTTATCCTGCAAGGGGTGATTGTGGCGTCTGTGGGAAGCGAGCAGCTCTCTGGCCACAACTTTCCCTCGGTTCTGGGGGACCCTGGGGGCTCCTCATTTCCCCCTGAATCTGCTCCCTAGCGGAGTGGAGGCCATCGAGGTCCTGAGGACCCGTCCAGCCTCTTCTGGGGCCCAGTGCCTCTTCTGGGCACTGAGGAGGCAGAGGGAGCCGGCCCCAGGCCGCGGGGCTTGTATGGTGAGTCAGCAAAGAAGGCCAAGTCTCACCCAATCCACAAAGCAAGGAGGGGCCGCACGGAGGGCCCTGGGGAAGCCTCGGGTCCTCGGAGAGGCAGAGCCCACCACAGCCCCTCCTGCCTGCACTGGGGCAAACGCCTCACTCTCGGCACTGCTCAGCCTGCCGGTCATAATCACAAGCCGGTGTCATGCCTCCAGGAAACTCATGCTGAGTTTGTGGCGTGTGCATCGTCATTTTCGCTATTTCTCACTTTTCCATTTTCTCTTAAGTGAGCTTTAACTTTGGTGATACCTGATAGCTAACAGGCCCGGGAGGTAAGTTTCTTTCAGTGACACTGCAGATGAGTAAAAAGAGGTCTCCTACAGGGTCAGGTGTCATGCTTTGCACAGCGATGCCCACCAGCACAAGGGAAGGTGGATGTTTAAAGCCTGACTCTCACGCTCAGCAGTGAGGCCGGCTCTGTGTCCGGGAACGTGGCACCAGCTTTTTATTTTTGAGGCTAGAAATTTAAGGTAACAGGGACTTTCCAAGCGCTGGGGAAGCCGCGCACCTACAGGCCTTCCTTCTCTGTTCCCTACCTGGCACTTTGCGTTTCGAGTAAAACTTGGTGTCAGGGTTTTGCTTCCATAAAGTTTGCTCTGCAGAAATCTACAGTTCAAAGAGACGCGTTGAACACTGTTTTCAAAACTAAAATCCAAGAGAAGTGTGGCCCTTTGCTCAGCGGCAGGAATCAGGCTGAGCGGGCTCTTCTCCACTGCAGCTGGGAAGGAGGGGTCTGGGAGCCGCGTTTGGGACCCCCAGCCTGGGGCACCTTGCAGGTGCTGCGGGTCCCTTCCGGGCAGGAACCAGGGGACCTCGTTCATTTCAGCACTTCCTGGGGCCACCGCGCAGGGCTGAGCCGCCCGCCCACACAGAGCATGTCCGGGGGACGCGGGGCGCAGGAGGGGCCGCGGCAAAGGCCCCAGAGGACACGCAGGGCCCGGGCCACCCCTTGCAGGGTCTCTGTCCGTTTTTCCAACTAAGGGGCGCTGGGACTTTGGGATGCGCCGCGGTCTGAGTGGGTCCCGGGGCCCCTTCCGCGGGGAGGGAGCAGGACCCCGCCTCGCAGCCGCTCCCCATCCCCGCAGCGGGTCCCCAGGACCGGCCCTGCTCCTCTCACCGGCGCCCGCGGCGCCCCGGCCTGCAGCACTCCAGGGTGGGCGCTTCCCGCGTCCGGGGCGGGCAGGCGGGGCGGGCCCTGGAACCCCCACCCCGTACCCAGCCCCCAGCCCTGCTCCCCCACCCCACGCCCTGGAACCCCCCGGCCTGCGCCCCCCGCCCCTCCCTGATCTCAGCCGCACCGGGGCCTGGGACGCTGCAGCAGGAACCCGGCGTGGAGGGAAAGCGAAGTCTTCTCTTTCCCAGCCGGAGCCGGGTAACCATGGAAACCTCGAGAAGGATGGAAACCCCCAGAGTTCAGGGACCCGCAGGCGACGCAGCTGCGACCCCCTCACCCCGCAGCGCAGCGGCCCCCGGGGCTCCGCACGATGGATGCGCGCGTGGGAAGCGACTTTCCCCGAGTTCATTAAATGAGCTCTGAACAAGCCTATCCGGAAGACGCTCCTTGATAAGTCCCAACACGAACAGCCAGAAGCCTCTAGAAGGAGAAGCCGGCGCGGGCCAGCCCTGCGGGGATGCAGGAGGCGGGGCGGGATCGGCGAGGGGGCGGGTGCCGGGAAGGCCAGGCCGGGCCCAGGGGATCCGGGGCTGCGAACCCGCCGCACAGCGAGGGTCGGTCCATCCCGCGCAGCGGGCCCGGTGCCTCCAGTGGGGTCCGTGATGATGGGCAAAAAAAGAAAAAAAAAAGGAAAATATGTGAGAGAAGAGCCTTTAAAACCTGAATGTGGAAAACTTTCCTAATGATAAACAGAAATCCAGGAACGATAAGGGAAAAGATGAACACGTGACAACGTTAAAAAACAGAACATTTTACACCAGACAAAATCATTAGCGACATAAATAAATGATAAAGCAGGGAAAGAACGTGCAGCGTGGATCGCGGAGTTACCGTCTGTAAAGTGGAAAGAGCTGAGGAGACAGAAGAAGAAGGCAGCCCCAAGGCTGTGCTCAACCTCCTCCTAAAAAGAGAAATCCTGGCCGGGCGCCGTGGCTCAGGCCTGTCATCCCAGCACTTTAAGAGGCCGAGGCGGGCAGATCACCAGATCAGGAGATGGAGACCATCTTGGCCAACATGGTGAAACCCCGTCTCTACTAAAAGTATAAAAATCAGCTGAGTGTGGTGGTGGGCGCCTGTAACCCCAGCTACTCGGGAGGCTGAGGCGGGAGAGTGGCTTGAACCCGGGAGGCGGAGGTTGCAAGCTAAGACCACGCCACTGCACTCCAGCCTGGGCGACAGAGCAAGACTCCATCTCAACAACAACATCCATCAATCAATCAATCAATCAACAAACAATAAATAATAAATGAAAGAGATCCTAAGGGCAGCTGCACCAAGACAGCACTGGGAGGGAGAGGCCAGCCCGGCGATGGGGACATGCAGCGATGGGGATGCCTGGTGATGGGGATGGGGCACCAGGAATCGGGTCGGGATTTGGGCAGGGGAGGCGGGTCCATCTTTGCTCAGGAGTCCCACGCCCAGGGGTCTTTTCCACAGAAGAACCGATGCCATCAGTCATAGCCACACAGAGTGATCCAGACGTCCATGGAAGGCACACACCACGGGCCAGGCTGCTGTGGAAAGGAAGGGTCCCTGTGACAGTGTGGAGGCATCTCCACTTTTCCGTGCACACGTGTGATTTGCTTGCATCAAATACACACCAGGCCAAGGAAGGCCACGCGAAGGGGAACGGACACACTCACCTACAGGGAGGAGAGCAGACAGGGACAGCGGCACAGGCGAGGAAAACGTGGTCCCTGTGAATTCACCTTGTTTTATGTTTTGACTCTGGACCATAAAATATTTTATATATCATACAACAAAATCCTAGTGCTTTGCCTTTTTCAAAATTTTAGACAGGGTCTTACTCTGTCACCCAGGCTGGAGTGCAGTGGCACGATCTCAGCTCACTGCAACCTCCGCCTCCCGGGTTCAAGCAATTCTCCCGCCTCAGCCTCCCAAGTAGCTGGGGTTACAGGTGCTCACCACCACACTCGGCTGATTTTTGTATTTTTAGTAGAGATGGGGTTTCACCATGTTGGCCAGGCTGGTCTCAAACTCCCGACCTCAGGTGATCCGCCCACCTAGGCCTCCCACATTCGCGGTGTGAGCCACAGCACCCGGCCCGTTGTGCTCTTTGAATGGTAAGTGCATGTGGGGTGGTTCCGAGTGCCGGATCCCTGCAGCCTGTGTGGACATGGCCCCTTCAGAAAGAACCACAGGAATGCACTCGGACCCTGGAGGCTTCCTGGACCACGCCGGGTGCAGATCAAACGCAAAGCCCGTTGAGTCCGGGGGGGTGGGGGAAGGGGGCATGGTCATGGCTTCCCGGGGCTCTGAGGGCCTCTGGGTCCCAGCATGTGGGCTTCCTCCTAGCTCTACCTTTCAACCACCTTCCCAACGTCCTGGCGTGAGAGGGGCCCCATTCTTGGGCTCAGTCACATCTCCCAGCTGCCCAAGCAACAGGTTCCTGCTGGCAGCGGATGCCCAGGACACCCGGGACACGGCACCCTGTGCTCCCTCGGCAAACGCGCTGAGGCCTCGCACGTGGGCCCCTGGGCCACGTCCTTGGGAGATGGCCCCTGGGCCCCCGCCTGCTGGTATCACTGGCCCACTCCCTATCACGCCCACTCCCCATCCCCGCCTCAGGGCCCTCCCTGCTTTCCAGAGCCCGGCTGTGCCCTGAGGTACTGTGGTTTCCCAGCAAGCTTGGTGTTCTGTCGCAGGCTTTTAGACGTGCCGTTTCTTGGCTTCGTGTCCAGCACTAACACAGGCTCAGCTTCTGTCAGCTGTTTGGGCAAAAAGTATGCACGGAATCGCAGAGCTAACGGCTGGCAGTCTGCTGTGGAGTCGACACTGCAGAAAGGCTACATTCAGATGGAGGCAGGGAACCGGCGGGCATGCCTCGGGGGTCGGGCAGCAGAGGCGGCAGACACCCCACCGTGTCTGTGGACGCTCCAGCAACACGTCCGTGCCTGGGTGTGAGGGCGGCTAGGGGTCTCCGCAGGGCTGCTCACATTTAAGGACGCTGTGGTCCCTAAGCATGAGCCACTCATCACTAGGGGCTGACTCCTGAGCTGGGGGTGCCACGGTTCCCAGTGGGCTCTCTCAGAACGGGGTCGTGCTCCACGCTCACTCCCAGATGGAAATGAAAAGGCACAACAGAACCACCCAGTGGGGAGAGGGTGCCTGGGCCCGAAGAGCAGACCCACACCCACTGCCACTGTTGAGGGAGGAGCTCCTAGGACTCGCCTCTAATTCAGTCTGGGAAACAAAGGCCAGGCTTGGCCTGAAGGCGTGCGGTTCCTGCTTCGAGTCTGTTAACGAGTGCGCTCGGACTGACTGATTCCTTACTCCTGCGTACTGTGAATTAAGTTAAAAAATACTCGAGAACATGGTAAACCTTCCCTTAAAGAACTTTATTTCTCTATTTTTATATGGATCATTTATTAAATTAGGAGGCTAAAAAGTAAAAATATATTTTACAATCAAAGAAAAATCTGGACAATGGACCCCAGTAAAATAATCAGAAGCACATGTTCTGAGACCCCGCCCGCTGACACCCTGCAGGGCAGCGCCGTGGAGAGCATCTGCAGAGTGGAAAGGAGCAGGGAGCCTCCGGCGACCTGTCTTCTGTCTCCGGAGCCCTGCCCGAGGCTCCGAGATGGCACAGTCAGGCTGTCCTTAGTGACCGCTGCCACAGAGCTGGCAATTGGCATCTTCAAACCCAGGAGCAGGAGCGGCAGAGGCCTGGCAAGGCCCGGGCCCTCAGACACCAGGGGCCTAAACCCAGCTCCCAACCCTGCTGCAGCCTGCCCTTGTGAGATGGCAAACAAGCCTGTCCTTCTGAGTGCGACGACCTCATTCACACCTGACAGGCGGGGGCGGGGGCGGGGGGGGGTGGGGGGCGTGAACCAGCTAATTCTGGGACCGCTTGGAGGGGCTCAGCAAGCTGCTTCTACAGTAAGCCTTCAAGCAGAAAATAAAGCATAAAATGCAGGAAAGAAGAATCTTATTAAAGGACTTACAAAATGTGATTTATCTATTAAAAAAATAAAGCGTTCGTGAAAAAGAAAACTAAGAGATGGCAGCAAGCGTGGTCATTGGCAAAGGGTTGCTCTCCCTCTGGCGAGGCGGCCCCCACCGTGCGGCTCCCTCGGGCCCCCACTCGTCATTGGCGAAGGGTTATTCTCCGTCCAGCGAGGCTGGCCCCCACCGTGCGGCTCCCTCCGGCCCCGACACGGGCTGCTCAGGAGCTGGCAGCAGGGGCCACGTCCTCTCCAGGAGACACCCACAGAGCCACACATGCATGGTGTGGCAGTCTCACTGCACCCCAGCAATGCGAAGGCAGAAACCGGGGCTGGTGGCCACACCTGGGCGCCTGGACTCCGAAGCCCCCAGCACAGCGAGGCCTCCAAGTGTGGCCTGCGGTCCGTCCCGGGTAAGAGTTATTAATATCACAGATTATCTAGAACGTTCCAGTCCCGCCTGACACCTTCATTCCCAATGGAGAAGACGTAAGACCAGGCCATCTGAGACGGAATCCCAGGGCCCTCTGAGAGGTCGGCGTCTGCTGAGCAAACACCATGTCTTTCTTCTTCACACGATCAAAGGCCTTTAGGACCCACGGCTGAAGAAGGTGCCTGTTGCCGCCATGTCCCTCCCCCATGGCCACCACACACTTCAAGTTTACAAAAATAAATATTTATCAACAGTATATTTGACAAAAACCACCCCCAGTCGGTGGCGGAAAGCAGTATTTTCTAGCTGATACTGAAACTTAACCTATTTTTTCGAGGGAGAAAAAGACTAAAATGTAAGCACTAACTTCCTCCTTCCGCATCTTCCACAGAAGACCCACTTGTGGGCCTTCTCTTTCTGTCCGTATCAGTGGGTTTCCGTCCGAAGGCTGGGGGCAGACACTTGAACCACAAACAGCAGACATGCGGGTGCGCACACAAGCGTCTCGATGGCATGCGGATTACGTAAAGTGCATCACTTGTGAGAAGTTTCTCAAATTCCTGACTTTCTTAACCAGGTGTCACCTAAAAATCTGTCCTGCAAACCAAGATGCTACACGCGGTGCCCAGGCAGGCAGAGGTGAGGCAAGCCTCCTGCCTCAGAAAGCTTTTACGCGGCCACATTCGCCAGGCTTCCCGAGCCCACACTGAACCTAGGTCCCGGGCACAGCAGCTGCCCAAGCTGTCGTCAGCAGTCGGCTGGCAGTGCTGCAACACCCTCTCAGAATCATGCACGTGCCGCCTCTATCACCTCCCACCCCAGCCTTGCAAGGCCTGTTGAGAAGAGAAGCCCCCTGGGGGGACACCACGGAGCTGGCGTGAGCAGCAGGACAGACGGACGGCAACCTCCTGCGGGTGAAGGACCCGGCTTCAGATGCCCGCTGGCTGGCAATCAGGCAGAGCCCGGCCAACCGTGCCAGGCTCCCCTCCTCATGCCAGGTGTGGGTTCATCCTGCCTTCAGGCTGGAGTCTGTCACAAGGCTGGCTGGACAGTGGCCAGGTGAGCCAGGCCAGAGGCCGGCCCCACGCCATCCACAGGAAGCGGCTCGGCTCACCAGACCCAAGCCCTGGGCAGGGGCCAGGCTCACAGCAAAGCGCGTTAGGGCAAGGACGTGAGTTTTCGGCTGGGAAGTTCTAAAAAAACCCACAAATCAGTGTGAGGGATTGTGTGCGCCTTAATCAACAGCTCTATTCCAATTACGTCACATCACAAAATGCCATGAATGGAATTGGAAGGCGCTCCACCACCTCCAACACCCTGGCAGCAGCAGCTGCTCTCCACAGCAAGAACATTTTCCAGAACAGCATGAGAAGGGGAGACGCACGTCCTGGGGGCAGGAGAATGCGCCGAGACCTCCCAGCACAAGAGGCGAAGGGAGCCCCCGCCCCGTCCTGGGCCGCCAGGAACCGAAAACCCCCGTGCACCCAGAGCGGGCGTGGGCGGGGCAGCCCAGACGTCCATGGGAGGGGCGACAGGGCCGTGTCACGGGGATCTTGGTGGGACAGCATTCCTCAGGGAGCGCCCGGCCGGGTGTCGGAGGAGCTGGGCGACACGGCGCGAGGCGGGGGCTCTACGGCTCCTCCCCCATCTGCAGCAGGGAGTTGATGGTGGCGGCCTTGTTCCCTCGCTGGGCTTCCAGCACCGAGCGGATCACCTCCTGGTCCATGTTGGGGAACATGTCCTGGATGGCTTTCAGGTCCTCCTCGCTACAGCGGGGCTGGGCGTTCACGGCGGCCGGGGGCAGGGCCACGGGCACCATGCCGGGGCTGCACACGGCGGGCATCCCTGGAACCAAAGATCAAGTTTGGTAAAAACGTCGGAAGGTTCCAGAAGTGCCACACTAGCTCCTGCTGAAAGAAGAAAACGACGCATCCCACCGGCCTTCCTCAGGGAGGGGCCCCCTCGGGTCTCAGCAAACACCAGTCCCGAAAGACACCCTGGAAATACAAACCCTCAAACAGCAACGCCAGGCACAGCCACGGGGAGGCGGGGCAGGGGTCCCCAGGCACAGCCACGGGGAGGCGGGGCAGGGGTCCCCAGGCACAGCCACGGGGAGGCGGGGCAGGGGTCCCCAGGCACAGCCACGGGGAGGCGGGGCAGGGGTCCCCAGGCACAGCCACGGGGAGGCGGGGCAGGGGTCCCCAGGCACAGCCACGGGGAGGCGGGGCAGGGGTCCCCAGGCACACCCACGGGGAGGCGGGGCAGGGGTCCCCAGGTACACCCACGGGGAGGCGGGGCAGGGGTCCCCAGGCACAGCCACGGGGAGGCGGGGCAGGGGTCCCCAGGCACAGCCACGGGGAGGCGGGGCAGGGGTCTCTGAGACGCATCCTTCACTAACTCATGTTCCTTCCACACAAAAATCAAAGCTTGATCTTTCAAATCTCACCCGAGCCTGTTTTCTAACTAGCAGGCTGGGGGGTGGTGGTTTGATCCCTTCAGAACTCGTGAATTTGCACCGCACACGCTTGTCTTCACTGACCAGAGGGCACACAGCATTCTCTTCATCTGGGGAACGGACTACACGAAATGTCACGCCCGCTGATCTGAACACTGCAGGGTCTGAGCCTCCTCCTTTATCAGGCATTCTACAAGATGCTTTTGCAGCTTGGCCAGTGTGTCACTGAACTGTGTGCTGGTGGAGCAGCCACCACAGGCACTGAAGACCTCAGCAAAGCTGCAGCCGATGCCCAGAATGACAACCACACACACATACAAACTACACCAAAAAATGCTCACAAAACTCACGCAAGTCAGGCAGCAGGTGTGGTGCACGGGGACCCTCAGTGTACTGGGGCCACCGTCCAGGGTTCCTGGCATCACCACCCCACAGCTACGCAGGCCCCTCGCCCCGTGTCTCATGCGGGTGGACACACTGAGATGCAATCTATCAAGCAGGAGCTGCACAGTGGTTCAGCCACTGCAGCACACACACCCCAAAGGCACGGTGTGGCCGGACTTAAAGCCTCCCAGCCTGGTGGCCACTCCCTAAAACCACAAGCAGCCCTGAGCACAGGCAGCGTGTGCAGGGCTCAGCAACCAGCGAGGCACAGAGCTCCTCCTGCAGCAGCAGCTGGAGCAGGGCAAGGGTTCACCGCGCACCCGTTCGTTCACCTTTAAAAGCACGAACGATCTCCCAGCTAGGCTCACTGGAGCACTAGAGCCCCAATCTGAGGATAGGACTTTTGTTCCTTTCTACACTCGGAGGACCCTAAAGGCAACAGAAGCCATTTCAACTCTGGCCTGAACCAACGCCGGCAACAAGGACCTGCAGTGGTGGAAACGGAGCGGACGGGGCTGGCCACTGAGCCTCCAGTGCCAGCTGTAAAGACCGGGGCTCCTCAGAAAGGAAGGCCGCCGCTTCCCAGCTCCTTCCAGGCCAGGCCGACTCTTCCTCCACACCCACCCCTGCCTCCTCTGCTTCTCGGCTCTCTCTGGGCCAGGCCCACCTTTCCTCCACGCCCACGCCTGCCTCTTGTCCTGGCCAGCGGACACCTCACCTCACTGGGAAAGCATCATCCCCACACTGATCAGCCTTTCAGCAATGAGGGAAAATGAACCAAACCACAGCCAGGTGGGGACGTGGCCACCCTCACCACCCTTTCTTCTTCCTCAAACAAGACAAAGGCTCGGCCGCTACCTGTCCTGGAGGGACCCCGGGACCCCCGTGGCTTTCTGGGCGCCCCAGCCGGCAGGGGGGCAGGAGCTCAGCCATCACCTGTCCCTGCCCACGCGGCTCCCCACAGCATGGCAACAGGAGGAATGGAGCTCGGCACTGCCACTCTCCCCAGCCTTTTCCAGTCTGACGGAGAAGGGACAGGAGGGGAGATCGCTGCAAAATCGACAGTGGTGACTGCGACGCTGTGACGTCATGGCCTGGGGCGCCTGAGAACCCCGCGCTGCTGACGACGAGGGGATGTGGCGCCGACTGGCCCTCAAGTGAGTCCCGACAGCACGGCCCCAACACACTCGGGACCAGGCACCCCAGGGGAAGAGGTGAGTGCTTCCATGGTGTGGGCCGAGGGGCAGTGGCCCGGCTCACTCCCCTCCTCCCTGCAGGGCAGAGGCCATGTGCCTGGCCTGAGCCTGACCCATGCTGGTTACCAAGTGTGATATGTCCATCAAGCCCTCCGGGAATGGAGAGTGCACCGTGTCAGGGCTGCCTGGGGACTTCAGGAGGACAGACCAGGAGCTCTGGGGCCTGGCGGAGAGCAAATTCCCCAAAACGTGGGCAAAGAGGACGCCACGGGAGCCGGGGGCAGCCCAGACCCCACCTGTAGCAGCCCTGGGAGGACCGGTGGGCGGCTTCGCTGTGTCCCTGCTGTCCACCGTGCTCAGTGTTCTGCACCCACGCGGACGGACGCGCAGCACAGGACAGGCCCCACCTCACATTCTTCATGCCGCGTGAATCTGCTGTCATACCTCGGCAAAATCACTCTACTGACAAACACAACGGTACCCGGGAAAACCAAAACCTGTCCCTTTTCCATTCAGGAAAAATTGCTCCGAGACCACCCTGACCTCAGACCAAACAGCACAATGAGTCCCGGCCGCTGGTGGGCAGGGGGGCATCGGCCCTGCTCAGGCTGAAGGCATGTGGCTCTGGGCCTCAGACGTCTCGCATGACAGTGGAAAGACATCCAAAGAGCAGGTGGGGACAACCATCCAGCTCAGAGACTGTTCCAGAACTCCCAAGGCTTGTTGCTCTTCTCCCTCCACAGAGCGTATCACAAAGAAGAAAACCTGTGTGATTCCTTGTTCCACAGCGACCAAGTTAGCGGGTTAATAAACACAACAGCAGAGAGCTCGAAGTGACAGTCTGGGAAACTTAAGCATCCAATTCTCATTTTGAATGGAACCATTTTGTATTTTAAATGACATGTGCTGCTCAGCTGCAAACTCCGTGATTGCTGGAATTCCACCTGCGAGGGGAAGCATGCCTGGGCTGTCGGTGAGCCCTTGGCTGGCCCTCTCTGGAACTCACGGGCGCTGTGAACGCTGGCTGTTCCCATGCATGGTGCCACGCGTGCACGTTCTCTATGGACCTCCCTCTTGTCCGTCCTGCCAGCAGGTGTCCACCTGCGCGTTCAGCTTTGCTTTCATACTTTATGGACAGGCATCCACGTCACAGTCTGGTCGGCTCCACAGAAACCAGTGGGGGCTGTGCCCACAGAGACGCAGGCCAGGATGACGGGAGGGACTGCGCTGCTGAGGACGTAGGACAGTAGCTGTCCCCTCACCCAGAGAAAAGCACTCCAGGCCTGTGTGAAACAGAGGCGCACAAGGGAATAGACAGAAACAGCGTCAACTGGCAGCTGCAGCCACGGTGAACAGAGAATGAGCCGATGTACGCTCTGGTGCTGCCTGTCCAAGGCCGGGCTGGGGAGGTGCTGGACACCCCACTTTCCACGCTGACTCTCCTCCCACCACCAGGCAGGAGGTGGTGAAAAGCAACACGGAGAAGGGAAAGCAAGGAGGGCCCCAGAGGACAGCGCGGCCGGCACCACCATCCGCCTCTGGGCCTGTCTCGTGGGGACCCTCAGGGCAGACCCCTGGCAGTGGCTGCAGCCCGAGTGCCCCTCCTTGCCAGGGACAGCTGGAGGAACAGTGCAGGCAGGGCTGAGGCCCAGTGGCGACTGCACTGGTTTCTCACGTGCGGAGAACGCACAGGAAATTGAGCAGTTGGCTGCCGTCACCAACCTGGCGGTCTCTGTCCACTCTGCAGCTCCGTGGAAGAGAACGCGCTTCATGAGGCCACACGGTTTCCAGATGCTTCACACCTAGATGTTTCCTTAAAATTGAGGCTAAAAACCCCGCTATAATCACATGATGCCTGCCACTATTTGAAATCTATAAAATATCTAATTTGGTAATCAAAATAATCCTTTGTTTAAAAAAATCAAAACTTAAAACTGTTCTCTTCAGGCCATGATCATGGCATAAAAGCTTTAATGATCAAGCTGTGCTTTGTGTCCCAGCCTCCCTGCCTCACTGTTGTGGTCACACTTTCTTTTTGTGAAGGAGACGGTCTGACCTCAGCGCACCCGGCTTCTGAGTTGCTTTGTGGGGGACTCTGGCTTTTCACTGAGGAAAATGGATGGTCCTCGCGAGGGCTCGGCCAGCGTTCAGCCCTCAGTCTCCATAGAGGTGGCAGCCAGGCTCAGACAACACGGGAGGCTCCAGGGCCTGAGCCCACCCAACGTGCACAGTGAGCCCCCGAGACCTGCACCCTGCGCGGGCGTCTCTGGGCAGCGCCCAGCTGCCGTTCAGGCGGCAGCTGAACAATGGAGCGGCGGAAGGGGCTGGTGAGAAGCCGGGCTCTCCCCTCCTGGCCCACTCCCGCGGCCCCGCCTCAGCAGAGGGCTTCGCCAGGCTGCCGTGCACGCACGCAGGCCTGAAGCCACGCAGCCAGGCAGAGCAGGCGGCACAGCCTTCCGCACTACGTGAGTCATAAACAGTTGAAGCTGTGGGCGACACACGTGCTCTGGCCAAGATGCACTTTGAGATTCCACTTCTGAGAAGAAAACCCTGGTGTGAATCCGCCGTGCTCGCCCAGTCGGCCCGAGACGCCCTGAGCACGCGGCCGCCAGCCTCTCCGAGGTCTCCGCAGACTTCGCCCTCCAGCTGGCAGCGGCTGCTGGGAGGACGGGCTGTGATCACAGATACTCAGAAATTAGGGTACTCAGAGGGAAATCAGGGCATCAGCTTCCAGTGAAGAAGGGCGCCTTGTTCACACTCTACAGTGCTGTTAGGACAGTTAAAAAATACTTCAAAGGCTCCTAAAAGCAATGCTCTCCTAATGGGAACCAGGGCTCCTGGGAGAAACAGCTAACGCCAGGGCTGAGGCCGGAAACGCAGAGAGCCAGGGGCTTCCTGCAGTGCCAGGAAGCAGGAAGAGGCCCCGAGAAGGATCGGAGGAGGCCAAAGAACAAAGACCCTGCCTGAGGGGGCTCCCTCTGGCCAAGTCTGGGATAATTTGAGTGAAAAAATAAACAACATGCGTAAGGGATTCTGATCCACGGAATAAAATAGGAAACTGCAAACCCACATTGCTGAAGAAGTCGGATAAACTCGGGTTGATAAGGGCGGGATCTCCCCATGGTCCTGCGGTGCCTCCCACACGGACACTTTTTAGCTCCCGGCAGGATCTCCCCGTGGTCCTGGGGTGCCTCCCACATGGACACTTCTTAGCTCCTGGGAAGCAGCCAGGCAGAGCCCTGTGAGGGGTGAGCAAGTCACACCACTAGCCCTACGCTGCGTGGAATCTGTACTGAGTAAAATGCAGGGGCCCTGCCAGCAGCCCCGGGGAGACTCAGCCCTACCCTGCAAGGCCACATCAGCAGCCCCACCAGGTCCCTGACCAGAGCACACCCCAGGAGCAAGATGGGGACCCCTCCAGGCCAAGGGAGGCAAGGCCACGGAGGGCCAGCGACCCCGGGTTGGATGCTGTGGCCCCCCAGGACACTCAGACGGGGTCCAAGCAGGGGACAGTGTCACCTTCATCTGGACGGCTGTCCTGTGCCAGGAACACCCCTGCTTTATGGGAAACGCACGCCTGGGGGTGGGGTGTGGGGCTGGGGGCTCCGGTGGGGCGGCAGGTGGACGAGTCCTCACGGGCTCTGGCAGATGTCCCTGCATCTCCTTGGTAACTTTCCTATGAAGTGTGCGGCTGTTTCAAAATTTACAATGTCTATCAAAAGAAAATTTCAAAGTCTGTTTATAAAGAAATCTAGCCTTTCCTAAAACAAGCATTTTAGGGAAAACTTGAAAGGCATCTACAAAGAGAATTAAGGATAGGAACTAGAAAGAGGTAGGTCAATCAATGTTTTCTGTCATCTGAATGCTCTTCCAGCCAGATACACCCCGGCGCTGTATCCAGTCGATGGAACTGCACCCCCCAAAAAGACAGGCCGAGTCCTAACTCTAGCCTGCACAGGGGGTCTCAAG
Organism: Macaca thibetana thibetana; assembly: GCF_024542745.1. Lineage (NCBI taxonomy): Eukaryota > Metazoa > Chordata > Mammalia > Primates > Cercopithecidae > Macaca > Macaca thibetana. The sequence continues at coordinate 1,172,631 of NC_065591.1, read as the reverse complement.
ACCGAGTCTCTGCAGATGTGAGCAGGTGAGGATGATGGCATCCTGGGGCGGGTGGGCCCTCAATCCACGGACTGGGGTCCTCATGGGATGAGGAGGAGGCAGGCACAGAGCGCCCGGCCCAGAAGCTAGAGGAGACGGGGAGGATCCTCCCCACAGTGGACTTCCAGCCTCAGGAAGCTGGAGGGCCTGGGTCTCTGTTCTTTCAGGTTGCCCATCTGTCTCCAACTCAGGACAACCAAACAGAACTTCACTAGCGCCACGAACTGCACGCCACAGAAGGCACTTCCACCTCACAACGGCGGCTCTGGGCTGTCCCAATTACAAACCAGAACCCCCAGGAGCCACTCCAGGGGCACCCAGGGCACAACAGGGCCCCCAGGGCAGCAGAGCTCCCCTGGCCAGGCTCCAGGCTCAGGAACACCTGCGGGGCTCCCGTGCTCGCCCCCGTTTCTCTGCCACGGTGCTGGCTCTTCCGCTTACTCAGATGCCCGCCCTCTTCTAACTCTGAACGCCTAACGGCTGCTTCCACGTTTCTGGCTCACCTCCGGTCACTTCCTATGAAGCATCCTTTCCTCAGTGATGGGGCGCTGGTACTGCCTCTGCTGCGCTGGTGGTTTTCTTTCTTTTCTTTTCTTTTCTTTTTTTTTTTTTTTTTGAGATGGAGTTTCGCTCGTCGCCCAGCCTGGAGTGCAGTGGTGCAATCTTGGCTCACTGCAACCTCCACCTCCCGGGTTCACGCCGTTCTCCTGCCTCAGCCTCCCAAGTAGCTGGGACTACAGGCGCCCACCACCACACCCGGCTAATTTGTTTGTATTTTTAGTGGAGATGGGGTTTCACCGTGTTGGTCAGGATGGTCTCGATCTCCCGACCTCGTGATCTGCCTGCCTCAGTCTCCCACAGTGCTGGGATTACAGGCGTGAGCCGCCGCGCCTGGCCCAGGCTGGTGGTTTTCTAAGACACTGGACACCATAGAGGCCCTGCTCAGACACGGGCTCTGCTCTTTCCTCTGGAGAAAGGCAGCCCTGGCACCTGCGCAGGCGGCTTTACTTGGAAACAGAGTCTCGATGTGAGCAAGTGAGGGCAAGGCCATGCTATTCTCATAAGCAGTTTCGTCAGAGAATGTCCTGAACACCAGTGGACAGACCAGAGTCTCCCAGCGCCGTCCCCTCCTTCCCACCACCAGGCTGGGTTTCAGGCCACATCAGGTGGGTCTAGGGCAAGGTCCTGACTCCCAAGGTGGCCTTTCTGCATCTGTACGGGATGCTGGCAGGACTGGGGTGCTGACCAGGCCTCTCCACTCCAGCTGGGCTGGACACCAGCACCGGCCTGACAGCACTCTCGCCTGCCAGCAGCTCTGTCCCACCCCAACCCCAAAGCAGCCCCTGAGCACAAGCAGCCGGGGCCTCACGCAGGCCCCGAGACCCTCCCCCAACACCACCACGCATCCCCAGTGCCCTGCCCGCAACTTGGCCACTTCCATGGCCTGGTCCCCCAGTGCAGAGGGACCCACGCTCTGCCAGACACCAGCTCCCCGGAATGAGAGGCCACCTTGGGTGGAGAACCAGGGTGGCCACAGGCTCCCCCCGAGCACCTCCTCTCAGGGGCTGCTCTCCCCCAGCCTGCTGAGGACGCTGGGCCCGTCCATGGTGGGGGCCGGCCTTGCACCAGCTGCTACGACAGCGACAGCTGGACCAAAAATGCAACAGCGTGAAAAGCGACATTCCCGCTTGGTGTTGCTGCAGCCACCGGCTGCTCACTCTTAACAGTGACACACGACAACGGCTGCAACAGCGCAGTGCAGAGCATGCATCGCCCGACAGGGGTGTGAGGTTCTCCTGCAGAGAGCTGGGCACGACGAGGTTTCAGTCACATTTCCACACCTCTGAAAATTTCAACTCATCTCATTTCTGCCAACAATTAGAAAAAAAACCAATTCTATTCTCTAGATATGCAAACAAAATTCAAACGTAATCCTTGGCTCCCTAGCCTAGAAGGATCTGCGTGCAGTCGGCACGTCTGCAGGATTCTAGAACGGATGGCGTCCCCCCACCGGCGCTCTAAGCCCTGTTCCCTTGTCCTGCGCCCGCTCTAGGCCCTGGGGTTTCTACCAGGGGGGAGGCACCCAGGGAGGAGGGGGCACACGCACCTGTGATGGGCACGTAGCCGACGCCCTGCTGGTACACCGTCGGCATCAGGACCACAGGCTGGGGTGGCATCACCATGGCAGCTGGCAGCAGCTGGAACACAGCGGAGACGGTCCCGGGGTCAGGAAGGAACATCTACCCATCAGAACCTCAGGAATCGCCCATCTACCCATCAGCTGTGAACCTCAGGAATCCCACCCCCGCCCTCGTCCCATGGCTGCTAGCCCCGAACCCAGCTGTGAGCCCTGAGTGCACAGGGGACGCCGGGGCCCACTCCCACCCCCGCACCACCTCCTCACGTCCAGGAGGTGACATGGCTCAGGCTTACAGACCCCCCGCGCCCACCTCCTCACGTCCAGGAGGTGACATGGCCAGGCTTACAGACCCCCGCACCACCTCCTCACGTCCAGGAGGTGACATGGCTCAGGCTTACAGACCCCCCGCCCACTCCCACCCCCGCACCACCTCCTCACGTCCAGGAGGTGACATGGCTCAGGCTTACAGACCCCCCGCACCACCTCCTCACGTCCAGGAGGTGACATGGCTCAGGCTTACAGACCCCCCGCACCACCTCCTCACGTCCAGGAGGTGACATGGCTCAGGCTTACAGACCCCCCGCACCACCTCCTCACGTCCAGGAGGTGACATGGCTCAGGCTTACAGACCCCCCGCACCACCTCCTCACGTCCAGGAGGTGACATGGCTCAGGCTTACAGACCCCCCGCTAACTGGCATGTGACGGAGAGACGATGGTGTCAGGAGGGACATCCCAGTGTAGGTGTCAAGGGGGCCTGGGGGGAACCACACTGCACAGCTGTGGTGTCTGAGTTTAAAACTGTCAACTTGAGATAAGTCACTGCACTGCTGTCGTCTCTGAGTTGAAAACTGTCACCTGCAGGTAAAGTCACTGGGGCGTCATGACGGTTCTGCGTATGAAAGCGTCGGTTAAAGCTGCGTCCTGAGACATTTACACGTGGTCACTCACGGCTGGGACTTGCTTTAAAATAATCCCGGCGTTAACAAAAAGGGAGTGGGAGGAGCCAAGATGGCCCAGAAGAGCGGCTCCCTGCTGTGCCCTCTCCGCTGTCACATGGGCCTTGCATTTCCCACAGCACCATTTTTCAGCAACAATCTAAAAATTCCCTGAGTGATAATACAGAGAATCCCTGAGTGATAACACAGAGAAGACGGTAGGAGTTCTGCGTCCTGGAGCCTCTAACTGGCCCTCCCGATGCCCCCAGGAGCTGCAGGTGTCCTGAGGATATAGACAGCTGGGAGCCAGGGCAGCTGACGTGCTGGCCCCACGGCCAGGCCTCGACTTCCTGACCCCGAGCGCGGCAGCCCCCAGGCTTCCCCCACATCTCCAGAGATGCCCTTCCACACCCTGGCCAGTGCCTGCCCTGTTGGGAGGAGCCTGGTGTCCCACAGGGCCCAGGGCTGCATCTCAGACCCTGGAGGGCTGCTCAGCTGGACCCTAAGGGCAGAGCTTGGAAGGGCTGTGAGGGACCTCCGAGGACACAGGGGCCTGCAGTGGAGACCACCACAAAGGGTGGGCCCATCTTAGGAACACAAACAACCCCGATGCTCTTTCCCCAGACAGAATCGATGGGCAGGAGCAGTGGGCGGGGCAGCTCCTCTCTGCCACCAAACCACCCAGGGCCCCTGCCCTCTGTCCTCAGAACGCTGAGCCCTGCTGTTTGACGGACTCAGTGCCTCCAGGAAAGAGACCAGGGTGTCTGCGGGGTGGCACAGCCCCGACGTGTCCCAACATACCCTGACCCGCCCCACCCCAAGGCCTCTGACGCGTCCCGCCCCTCCCCGATGCCCCTGATACCAGGCCGGCAGCTCACCGCGTAGGACATGACGAGGTTGATCATGCCCTCCTTGTCGTCCCCCTGCCTCCCGCTCAGGCTGTACCACTTGTCCTCCACCTTGCCTTGCCTCAGGGACTCGGGGATGGTGATGTGGGTCCATGCGATGCGGTCGTCCATGGAGAAGGCTCTCTGGGGGAGAAGAGGGAGATGCCTCAGGCATTAGGGAAGGGGCCGCCCTTTCCCTGCGGTCGCACCATCATGGGCCCGTCTCGAGTTCCCATCTCATCGGTGGAACAAGGCTCCCACCTGCACCCACACCCCATCAATGAGACCCCTCAGGCAGCACGGGCTTCACGGTCGTTTATCAACGATCCTTCCCTCTCTCCACCAGGATGGGCCAGGGCCAGGGCCAGGGCTAGGTCTGGGGCTGGGGAAAGTGAGGGTCCTGGGCTGCTATCCTCCTCCAGTTCCAATTCAGGGACACTAGTTGCTCCTCCCCAGCCCTCGGGGCCCCATCCTTGCTCCACCGGCTGCTACCTCCCAAGCCCCAGAGCAGCCGGGGCACAGGCTGGAGAGGACATGGGGTCTGCCTCCCACAGCTGCCTCTGTACTTCCCATGCGCTCTCCACTCTTCTGAGGGCCAGGGAGGGGAAAGCAGGTCGGGATGGGGAGAGAAAAGCCAGGAGGAAAAGGCAGGGCCCAGGCAGGGAGGACTGGCCATTTGCTGGCCTGGCTGCCCCACACTGCTCCCTAGCCCCCACCCGTGCTCTAGCCTCCCAATGGCACAGGTGCGAGGTGCCGGGACCACGCGGAGCAGCAGCCTTGCCACATCCCCCTCTGACCTTCTGACTCTGCCTCAGAAGCGCTGCAGGTGCAGCCATGGACAGGACTCAGGACCCTCAAGGGTCACAGCCACTCGCACCATCAAGAACAGCTTTCCCACCCGGCAGGCGGCCGGACTCGCTGGAAATCCCACCTGCTGGTGAGCGGCCAGACCCGGTGCACCCGCCCAGTGGAGGGGACACGTGCACGCTCTGTCCCTGGGTCATGCTTGTCACTGGGGATGTTTCCAAATGTAAGGGTGTTCAAGGAACTGGAAACAATCTCTTTTTTTCACATTCCTTGGGGAGAGTAGGACCCTGTTATGCACCCAATGAAATACCAGGTGGGGACCCACACCTCGAAGCCAGCCAGGAATGTGGTTGTGTCGGCAGGTGTGTTCCCACGGCAGCCACGGTCAGCCACGTGCGGCCTCCCATAAGAGCTGGCATGTCCCTCTCACCTCATCGAAGATTTCGAGATAGAACGAGTCCACGCCTGGGGGCACCGTGCAGTGGATGACCTTATTCCAGCGGGGATTCTTGGCGCCATTGTGTGCCGTGGGCGTCTCATACACCGCATAGCCCAGGCGCAGTCGGCAGTAGGGGTCCATGCGGGTCATGCCATAATTCTTGGCCAACTTTGCCTGGAATGAAGCCAATGTCAGGAAAAGGAGGTGCCAACCATCGGGAGAGGGCGGGTTCTCTAGGCCATCTGCCTCCCTGAACCCTTCCATGAGGCCTTTTGCTAACATATCGACTACAGACACTCAGAGTCGCCAGAACACGACTGTGACCTGCTTCCCAGGAGGCCAGGAGCAAGAAGACTGAGCCACAGAGGAATCGTGCAGTTCTGAGACAAAGTACGTGGCTCATCCTTGACAGCAGAAACCTACAACACTCACAGACACAGCTGAGGCTGCCACTCAGCCGCCACGAAGGGTGTGCTCTCTAACCACCTCAGAAGCAGCTGAGGAGGGAAAGAGGAGGAGGTCCCGGCACAGAGCTGAGAGCCAGAGCACAACAGGGAGCATGAACCTGCCCCGGAGCACGATGACCCGGGAGACAGGGAGCGTGAACCCGCCCCGGAACACGATGACCCGGGAGACAGGAGCGTGAACCCGCCCCAGAGCACGATGACCCGGGAGACAGGGAGCGTGAACCCGCCCCCGAGCGCGACGACCCGCCCCGGAGCGCGACGACCCAGAAGACAGGGAGCGTGAACCCGCCCCGGAGCACGATGACCCGGGAGACAGGGAGCGTGAACCTGCCCCGGAGCACGATGACCCAGAAGACAGGGAGCGTGAACCCGCCCTGGAGCGCAGTGACCGGGAGAGGTGCGTCCCTGCTCCAGGCGGGAGCGAGGACACCTGCTGTGCATGATTCAGACGCCACGTGGCTGCTTTCCTCCCCGTCATGAAGGCAGCAGCCCTGCCTGTGCTATCGGAGCAGGTGGCATTTTGGGGACAGGAACTTGTCTTTCTTGTGTCTCCCAATCACAAGGAGCCACATCACATGTAGACCATGAGATTCGACTTCAGGCCAGGCACTCGGCTGGGCTGGGACATTTGAGGTCCGCGGGGTGGGAGTGAACGTGTGTTACAGGGAATGAATATTCAGAATAAGACAAAAAACTGTGGCACATAAGACAGAAGACTGCGGCACGTAAGACAGAAGACTGTGGCACGTAAGATGATTGCTCAGCAAACAAACTCAACGTGGATGGCAGGTTCAAATATAAAACCTAAAACTGTAAAACTTTTACAAGAAAAAATCAGGAGAAAAGCCGTCGTGGGCTGGGTTGGGTTCAGCCCTGCAGCTCCGGCTGCCTCCCTGGAACGCAGACGGCCTCCCCGCACTGCCGCCACCCGCTCTCCTGCGGCCAACCTGGCTCACCCCCAGGAGCTGGTGACAAAGACCCCAGGAGCCATCTCGGCCCTCCCAGCCACACAGAGCCCACCAGTTCCTCCTTCCCAGTGTAATAGAGTCCAGACACTGCCCCCGACCCCTCTGAGGGCACGGCCTCCCGTCCTCTCTGCCCTCTCTCTGAAGGCATGACCACCCCATCTTCACCGCCCCCCGCCCCCCTAAGGGCACAGCCACCCCATTCTCACCGCCCCCCACCCCCCCTGAGGGCACAGCCACCCAGTTCTCGGTGACCCCCTCTGAAGGCACTGCCACCCTGTCCTCACCGCCCCCTCTGAGGGCACCACCACCCTGTCCTCACCGCCTCCTCTGAGGGCACAGCTGTCCCATCGTCGCCACCCCCCGCCACACAGCTGAACTCTCCCCTCCTGTGCCCACATCTCTGGACTGCCGGGTCCTCTGTTTTCTATTCTCATCCACATACAAGTTCCCTCCTTTCACTTCTAACCAAAACTGTGGCCGGCCGTTTTATGTCAAAACCGCCCCATTCTTGGGTCCTTAATTTTAGCGTGTTTCTTGGGTGGCCGGAGCGTGCTCTGGAATACTACGGAGGAACAGTTTTCTGGAAGCTTCTGGGTGACTAGCAGCTTCCAATTCCCTTCTGCTGCACACCCACAGATCTGCCAGATCAGCTCTTACACTCGAAACTCTGCCCCTCCAAACTCCTTAGAAATTGCCCTATTTTCTGGAAGGTATGTAGCAGGAAAGTCTGAGACCAGCGTGATGTTCCCAAGCTTTCAGGTAACTGTGCTGTTTCTGCCTAGTTGCTAAGACTTTTTATTATTATTAACTTTAAAGGCTTTGAGCAAAGGCAGCTTTCCGGGCGGCATGTGGGACTCCCGCTGCCAGCGTCCCTGTGCCCGTCACCGACACCTGCTCACGCTGGGTCCTGCCCGCTTCTGTCACACTCAGCCTTGTCCTGTCATTCCCGTCTCCTCCCACTGCCCTCTGCACTGTGGCTAGAAAACTCTAGGAGGAGCGTCCTGTGACATCAACTGCTCTACTGAAGTGACCTCCTTGATGTTTACGGAAGCATCTGCCCATTCACTACAACCCCACACAACCACACGCTGTTGTGATGCGGCAGACGCTGCGGGCACTGCAGGCACTACGGACACTGCGGAGACACGCAGGCACCGCTGCCTCCCCGACAACGGGCAAGAGACGCGCGGCAGACACACGGCATGGCAGACAGCGCTACCACTGCAGGCACGACCAGCTCGGAGGACCAATGTGTGGGCTGCAGGATCTGGAGGAAGAGCTGCAGGAAGCGGGAAGAGAACGGCCAGGGAACAGGAAGGTCAGGAGTGACCGGGGGAGGCAAAACATGGGCCCCGGCTTGAGAAGCCTCGGCAGGACAATGCCCACGAGAAAGGCCTGTGCAGGGAGTGACCTGCTCTGGCCACAAGCCAGTGGCTGAGCGGAGGCAGTGGGTGGTGCAGGGGGCTCCCCGCCTGGACCGGCGGAAGGTGGCGCCTGTGCTGAGGGTCAGGCCTGAAGGGCAAGAGGTGGAGATGAACCGTGGAGCACCAGGAGCACCAGAGCTTTGGGCCTCAGCTTCCAGAGTGTGGGGCAACCACCTGCAGACATGGGGGAGAAGCTGGGAGGGTGGCTTGAGAGGTCCACCTTGGGCACATGGAGTCTGGCATGCCCTCGGGACATCCGGGGAGGCCATGTGGCCATGGTCCGTACCTGGGAATCTGGGGTGGAGCTGAGTGTCTGGCTCAGGCTGGGACCAGCACACAGGTGGTTAGACCCACAGGGACGCAGGAGTCACTGGGGTGTGTGGGCAGAGACGGGAGGAGGGCTGAGGACCAGACCCCTTGGCATCCCATTGGGGCCCCAGGAGACGATGAGGGGAAGCAGCCAGGGGAGGCAAGCAGGGAACCACATGTGCAGCTGCCCAGAAGCCAAGAGAAGCAGGAAGCGGGTGCTGAGCTACGTGGCCCAGTGAGGAGGCAGGAATGTTCCCCCCCACTGGAGCTGTGGCACGGAAGGCTGGGTGAACTCGCATGGAGGAAATAGACAGGCTGCCTGCAGTGGGCTCCAGGATGTGGGAGAAGACCAAGGGGGGCCGGAGGCGTGGGCAATGCCAGGGCCACCTCCAAGGCCCAGCCAGGTCTGGAGTTTGAACTGTGAGGCGGAGTGCCCTGTGGTCACCAGGCCCTGCCAGGAGGTAGCGGCTGAGAATGGGTGATGGCACTAGGTGGCCTGGTGGCAGCTGGGGCAGGAAAGCATGGGCTTACAGGAGTTCACTGGGTGGGCAGAGGGATGGGCCACACCAGCAGAGAAACAGCTGCACAGGCAAGGGTTTGAGACACGCTGCGAGGAAGGGGTGACGGCACAGCTGTGCCCACCACACCAAGTGAAGCCCCTGAAACCAAGTCTTATTTGTGAGGTCCGCAGCGACTCTTCTGCCTGCTGTATTTGTGCATTTCTACAAAAGCCTGCGTGGCTCACAATGCGTTTCCTTTTCCTGTGATCTTACGGAATGTTTTGGTGTGATCAAAATCGGTGTTCAATCTGCCGATTTTGGTTTTCACTTGAAAGTCCACTGAGTCACCACGTCCTGGCGGCTGGTGTCCAGCCCTGAGGCTGACCGAGGGCTGCTCTGTGGGGAGGGGAGGGTGCGGGCATCGGCACTGGGGCCAACGGGAAGCCACTCGCGCAGCAATCGCCGAGTGGTGGGGGGCCAGCTACGCCTCCTCCAGCTGCCGGCAGGGGCCTGGGAGGCGTCCTGGGGCATCCTCAAGCCTGGTGGTGGAGCCGGTCGGACCCTACACGGAGCGGACGCCCACCTACGCCCACTACTCATCATTTGAGTTATGTTTGGCAAAACCCGGGGTCAATGCCAGTATTTTTCACACAGATCGTTTTCAACATCACACATTTCAGGAAAAGCGGGAATCAGAAGTTCCGTTTGCCGGCTTAGGAAATGCAGTGTAAACGCCGAAATCCTCAATCCCACCCCACCTGAGCGCACCAGCCCCAGGCAGGCAGGAGGGTGCCCCAAGGCCCACCTGAACCACAGTGATGTTCAGTCGGCCCACGGTGCCCACGGCGCCTCCGTACTGCAGCTGCTGGGCCGCCTGTGCGTCCAGCTGGACCTGCCGCTGCTGTTGTGTGGGCGTGATGCGGAGGAAGTCCTGCGGGAGCTCGCCGATGTACACCTGCGGGGCCGGGGACCAGAGAGGCAGTGAGTCAGGGTGGGGACACAAAGCAGCCCGATAGCAGCTGCCCCAGCATTCCCGCGACCCGGCCCCACCCCCACCCATTTCCTAATCAAGTCCTGGACTGTGCTCAGCCTCCGTTTCCTCATCTCTAAACCCAGGGGTCACGGGCGTCCAGTCTGGGGCCTGGCCCCCAGCGGCACAGGGGCAGCCCTTACTCAGGAGATCCCCAAATGCAGATTTCTGCTGCTAAAAACGGGTTCCCGTCCTCAAAGCCTAGTCAGGTGGTTTTCAGGTCATTTTAAAGGGTCTCCCTTGCACCATGTGTGCCCATGGCTTCCTTCTCCTTGTCCACAGCTAAAGGCAGGGCCACTGAACTGCAGGTCACTTGGTCAAACAAATGAATGAGACAAAATCTGAACCTCAGGTCTAAAGTGATTTGGAAAACCCTCTGCTGATATACTTCAAATGTTTCTACATGAAACAGCTGAAATGCAAAAGTACCCCAGAACACAGGAAGTAAATTAATTCCAACCAACCACGAAAGACCTCCCCACTCTGCATCCTGTCTCTCCTCGACCCTCTGTCCACCGCGGCTGCCCCTGAGGGGAGGAGAGCGGATGGGCCCGTGTCATGGACTCCCAATGACACGGTGCCAGGCAGGGCTCCAGGAGGTTCTGAGTTCAGCCCTGCACCTGCTGTGCCCTGGCCGCCTGGCACTTCAAAGGACCCCACGAGGGTCTAGCTCCTCACCTGTGTCCCCATCTAAGGCCTGGAGAGCACAAGCCAGTCAGCACTCTGCAACCAACGGGAGCAAACAGAAGGGACCCGGACAATCCAGCACTGCTTCGCGCGTTACGGACTCAGGCCCCCGGGTCTGGGGAGCGCCCCAACCCGAGCAGCCAGCGCGGTGTGTGCTCAACCGCTCTTCTCTAAAAATCAACACACACTTCTTGCCTTTCCCCACACTTTACCCCGTTTTTGAACGGGACACATCACGAGTGACCTTTGCCCCGTGAGAGAAGCCGTCTTGTGAGAACAGCAGAGCGCCCCGGCTTCACCTCCGGAGGGTGTGGCACAGGCCAGGGCCTGAAGGGACCCCCTGACGGACAAGCAAGGAGGGTGCCGAGGTGCCTGAGGGGAGCGGGCCCATGCCAGGAGTCCCAGGCCAGCCTCCTCCGGGCAGCCTCTCATGAGGCACTGTACAGCTTACCAGCAAGCTCTGGCTTAGGAGGGCACTGAGAGGCCCCGTGGCACGAGATGCTAAGCACCTGCTCCTGCTGGCACACAGGAGACACTGGGGTACAAAAGGCCAGGGCCCCTCACCTGCCTCCCAAAGGAATTCACAGCCCAGAGCTCTCTCCCTGGGGGACACCTGGCCATGCAGGATGCGCCTCCCTGCCAACTTCACAGGGCCCTGGCACAGCCCATGTCCGCAGACTCTATCACTAGCTCTGTCTGCTCACCAGGAATGGGTTATCTTGCAGAAACAGACTCGTGCTAACCAAGTTCTCGGGATTAATATACACAGGCCAAATTCCTGTTTATTTGTGACAACTGCTTCCTCCGTGCCACACACACAGCTCCGGGGACACGGCAGGAAAAGCACTGCATCTCCTGGGCACACGTGGGAGACAGACAGGCGGCTCATGTCCTCCTGGGCAGGTATGGGGGACAGACAGGTGGCTCGTGTCCTCCTGGGCACAGGTGCAGGACAGACAGGCGGCTCATGTCCTCCTGGGCACACATGGGGGAGACAGGTGGCTCATAACCTCCTGGGCAGGTATGGGGGACAGACAGGTGGCTCGTGTCCTCCTGGGCACAGGTGCAGGACAGACAGGCGGCTCATGTCCTCCTGGGCACGTATGGGGGAGAGACAGGCGGCTCATGTCCTCCTGGGCACGTATGGGGGACAGACAGGCGGCTCGTGTCCTCCTGGGCACAGGTGCGGGACAGACAGGCGGCTCGTGTCCTCCTGGGCACATATGGGGGACAGACAGGCGGCTCGTGTCCTCCTGGGCACATATGGGGGACAGACAGGCGGCTCGTGTCCTCCTGGGCACATATGGGGGACAGACAGGCGGCTCGTGTCCTCCTGGGCACAGGTGCGGGACAGACAGGCGGCACGTGTCCCGGAAACAGAAGCATGGAGAAGCTGGTCAGGGAGAGAGTGTGGGTGGTGACAGGGGTGTGTGGAAGTGGGGTTCACAGAGGCCTCTGAGGGAGCACTGTGGGTCCCTGGCTGTTCTGGCTCCGGGCTGTCCTGGTACTTGGAGGCACCCGGCGCTCCGCTCCATCTCCTCACTCTGCGTGTCCATTCGAGACAACGGGACTCGCTCCCAGCTCATTGCTGGGAGAAAATAAAACTATACCCGAAGGCCAGATGATCAAGTGTCATCTCCAACAAAGATTTAACCATCAAACGACAAAGAGGAAACGAGGGCTGTTAACGTAAGCCATGTGGACAGAACACGGAAAGGGGAGAAGCAGCCCCCAAGGATGGAGCTTGTCAGCCCACGCAGCCCGGGGACCGTGGCCAGCACCACGTGGCAAGGGTGCATCCGGCCCCCCGAGATGACGCACACCTCACCTCTGGGCTTTCTTCCCCAAAACCCACACCCCGATCGAGAGACATCTGACAACATCCCTGACCCGTCAGTCCTCCTCAAACTGTCAAGGTCCCAACAACACAAGGGAAGCCTGAGACACGGCCCCAGACTGGAGACGGAGACAAAAAGGCTACATGCAAAGTGGGGTCCTGGGACAGCAGGGGACAGTCATCGAAAAACCAGGACATCCAAACAAAACCTGGAGCCGGCAGTCACGCCCCAGGTCGGCACCACTGCTGGGAGAGCTGTTCCCGGGGAGGGGAGCGTCGGCCGGGGAACGTGGGTGAGACACACAGGACCTCTTTGTGCCAGCTTTTCAATTCCACCTAAAACTGAACACTACAAAATTCAAGGTTTTTCAGAAAAATGTTCCACTCAATCTAATCATAAAGCAAGAACGAGAGAGGAGTGGGAGGAGAGGGCTTCAGTCCTCCCCGCACAGACACTGGTTATGCAACCTGCTGCCTACGAGGGAGAGGCGGCTCGCCGGCTGCTGCAATGCCCTCGTTTCTCAACTGAGAGCGAAGCCCTTCAGACGGGGAGGAGGGAGTTCTACCAGTTCATGCTCCACGAGTCACAGGGGGGTCCAGGTGCTGAAGTAAACCCTATCGTTTCAGTGATGACACTCCGCAAACATCTATTTTGAATTTATTTTTTAAATTCAGTGCTAATCCTAAAATTTACTTTTGTCATATCACGATGGAGGAGATGTTTCAATGGTCACGTACAAATATATGCTGTACCCTGGTTCAAAGGCTTGGAAATATGAAAACAAAAATGATTACTCGTGATACATAATGGATATTTTTCTAGAGTTTTGCTTCCATGTACAAGATGTACATCCTGGCCGGGCGCGGTGGCTCAAGCCTGTAATCCCAGCACTTTGGGAGGCCGAGACGGGCAGATCACGAGGTCAGGAGATCGAGACCAGCCTGGCTAACACGGTGAAACCCCGTCTCTACTAAAAAATACAAAAAACTAGCCGGGCGAGGTGGCGGGTGCCTGTAGTCCCAGCTACTCAGGAGGCTGAGGCAGGAGAATGGCGTAGATCCGGGAGGCTGAGCTTGCAGTGAGCTGAGATCCGGCCACTGCACTCCAGCCTGGGCGACAGAGTGAGACTCTGTCTCAAAAAAAAAAAAAAAAGATGTACATACTGAGTTCAACACTAACAAGTGAGTTTAAACGCCTGTGTGAAGGCTGACAATTCCACTTTGGGAACCAGTCCATATCAGCGCTCGCTTGGGCACGTGACCACGGGATGCCTGCGGCTGCATCCCCTGTGCAGTCAAAACCCCCGTCCACCAGCCAGGCACATCCACCCAGCGCAGGGACACGCGGCCTCACCTGGAGCCGGAAGCCCCTGCCTGGAACACAAGGAGACCGGGGGATGGAGGCGGAGGCACAGCACGACATGCTGGGGGAGCCATAAGGAGGCCTCTGTCGAGACCAGCTCTGGAGGAGCGTTCGAGAATGGAACTCGAGGGACACGGGCAGGGAAGGTTCTTTATTTATACTTTCATATCCTCCTAGTTATTTTTAGAAACTTTTTTAAAACCACATTCGTGAATTACTTTTAAAATGAAAAGGACAGTGTAGGGCTCTCATCCCACAAAGCTCTCTGTGTTTTATCTTCTCTGAAAATAAAAGCTACTTTTATAAATATTAGTCCGTTTTAAATACAGTTTAAAAATGTAACGTCACATTTCTTGGACTTGCTGATTCTCCTCCCCGTGTGGTGCTCTCAGATGATCACGACGCACGCCTGTGACTGACGACCATTCCTCCCTTGCTGACGCCAGAGCTCAAACCATTGCAGCACCTTTCCACATCAAAGAAAAGAGATCGCCAAAATTCACTTCTAATTTAAAACAATTTCCCTTCAAGTCTAAGTTTTACTTTTGGCACAGAAATAAAGTCTTAATTCTTCTTTTTTTGTCATGTAACGTGTGTAGTCAACCCAAAGCTAATTTTTTCTTTTTAAGCACACAAACAAGCACCCACTGTGAATATTCCTGTGACATGTTTCCAACTGAGAGAGCCGCTGCTTCCTGAGGCCCCACTTTCTGCCCAACAGAGCCCAGGAAGAGCCCTGTTCAGCCCAGGATGTGCAGTCCTGAACACACGCAGTCCTGGCCTCAGTCCTGCCAGGAGGCATCAACCTGAGGAGCCGCACCACGGACGCCCCGGGAGCATGGCTGGCCACGTGCGGGCGGCAGGAGGCCAGGGTCTCCTGGCCACTTCCATGACTGGCCCTCTGTGGAGCCTTTTTACACCTTCTCACCATCCCCACCCCATGATGTTGTAAGGCTGTGGAGCTGCTGTTTGTGTTTGTGTGCCATGCGTGCACCTGCACTTGGCACGTAAACACTGCAAGCAAGGCTCTAACGAGTCTCAGCGCTAATGCCAGGTTAGCATAACTAAGTCAAATTAAGTTCAATTAAAAACTAAAACGCTTCTAACACTTCATGACTATGTGCTGAGCAGCGTTGAGTGTAATTTATTTACATTAATTGTAATGTATCAAATCACACGTACAAATAAACAACTTAAATAAACACAGTAAAAACTATCCTTAGTGAACTGAAGCTTTTGCTTGATGTGAGAAAGTACTTTTTAACTGGCTGCTTGGTATGCTTTGAGCAAACTGACATCATTAGCGATGGGCTAAATGCATTTAGTGGAATTAAATCACAAAATGTCAACGATTCTCATTCAATTCTCCGAGCCAGAGTCTCACACCAGCACTGAGGATCCCACACAAACGGCATCCGCGGGCGCCTGCCCACCCTCCCCGCCCACCTCACAGCAGGCCTGAGCTCGCACACGGGTCGTGGGCCTCTGAGAACTTCGGATCCACATGCTGGGGACACCCAGAAAACGCAGGGGACAAGGAAATACTAAGGAACAAAAAATCCAGGAGCTGAGCTGGGGAGGCACACACAGCAGTCAAATCCCAGGAGTTTCCTCCCCCAAGAACCCCTTTTGCCCTCTCAGGGTCAATATCACCCCCACATTGAGAAAAAGCGTTAAGGGCTGCTGAAGCCACAAAGCCAGCCCATGGAGGCCCCAACACAGAAGCCCAACTAGTGAAACTCTGTACCCCGAGCCCCGGGTTTCACCAGTTCCTAACGCAGCCATGACTCAACGTGACTTTCAGAGCTGGGACCCACAGCAGGAAGACCTGGGCGAGGCTCGTGGCTAAAGGGACAGAGGAAGCTAACGAAACGAGAGAGAAATAAACCCCGTAACCAGAACACCTGGGGATATGGGCGGAAGTCAGTCTCACAAGACTCTTGGGTGAGGTCTGAGGTCTGAGTCTGCTGGGAAGGGAGCTCCAGACTCCGCCAGGGCCCCAGGACTCACATAGAACGGCACAGTTGGCCCAGATGAAGCTGAGAACCTGCAGCCCAGGTCATCGCCAGCCTCCCTGCTGCGTCTGAGGGGCCGGCCCTGCAAGGGGCCTGCTCCATGCCACGGTTCTGCAGGGGAACGTCGGCTGCCAGGTTCACACCCAGGTCTGAGCTCAGTCTGGCCCAAGAGAAATGGCCCATCCACCTGACGCCCGCACACCTGTGATTCCCATCCAGACCCAGGGGGCGAGAGGGCAGGAACGTGCACCAGGGCTGAGACACAGGGCTGCGGGCAGTCGGGATAGACCCTGGGTGGCCCTCGCGGTCCCTCTGCCCGGCTGACTGACCCCTCAGTGCACAGAGCTTCAGAGACTGAAGGGCCGGCCTGCACATGCCCCGCGCTGCACACTCATGGCCAACAGGGGAGCCCCGCAGAGGTGAAGGACTCACCGACGCTCACCGCTGGCCACTGCCATTGCCCTGTAGGTTTAGCATTTTCCAAAATAAGGCTGGAAGGAAAACTGCAATTCCCCACGCCCACCCAGCTGCTGGCTCCCTCACCTACCACCCTTCACAGCACCAACATCCAAAAGCTGCACCAGTCCCCCACCCCACAGCCCCTGGCACTCCAGCCAGCCTCGGCCCTCACGCTCTACGCCAGCCTCCTGGCACTGGCATGTTCAATAAACAACCCTTGAGCAAACAAGTGGCATTTCATGCATCTGCTCTTGGCAAGGCAGCTCCCACACCCGTGTGGACGGGCAGTGGTGACTGTGTCCCCAGTTCCCACATCCTCCCTGCACAGCCGCTCAGCAGTCCCCTCCCAGGAGCCCTCGCTGAGCACTCATTCGCTGTGCCTTGTCTTACCTTCCCTCTTCCTACCGCCCCCTCCCCTCTTCCTTTAATTACACAGAACACAACAGGCGCTTCAAAGCCAACATGCCAGGAGGTTTTCCGGCTCTGCTGAAGTCTCGAAGCGAACACTAGAATTTTCATAAGGGAAGCTGGGAGATGACAGTATCGAAACGAACCCGTGTAAGCTGAAAAAGGGTGAAAGGGAAGAGGACAGGACGGAATGAGAATAAGCATAAATCATAAAAGCTGACTACAGAACAAGCGACTTTAAATGGGGTCTCCGCCAGGAACTCCATGGCACACAGCCTTGCATCCTAAGTGCTGGGACGGTCAAGCAAGGCAGAGGCGGAAAACCCGTCCTCATTCAGACGAAACAAAAGCCAGTTAAGCAGCGGGCCAAGGGCGGACAGAGATCCAGAGAGGGGTGGCGTGTGACACGGCAGGCCCTGGGCGCCGGGCCCGGGGTGCGTGCCGCAGCAGCCTCTGCGTGTCACTGTGTGCCTGAGGCTTCCATGGTAAGGTGCTGGAGGACCCCTGCTCCTGTGGTGCTCACACTTCAGTGGAAGGCAAATGGGAAGCAACACGCGTTACACCGTATGCTGACGGCAGGAGGCGCTGTGCACAGAAACAGGGCAAGGCCGGGTGGCAGGGGCACGCTGCACTTCCCGCAGGGCAGCAGGGCAGTCCTCACCAGCACGGCGCGCCAGGGCAGGGCCTGCAGGATCTGGAGACAGTGACTCAGGGATGGGAAACGCTTGCACAGCAGGCCTAACCAGGGGCCTGTTGGGCAGGTCGAGGGACAGTGTGAGAGGCCCAGATGAACAGAGGTTAGGGCCAGGCACAGGGGCTCACGCCTGTAATCCCAACATCTTGGGAGGCCGAGGCGGGCAGATCACTTGAGACCAGGAGTTCGAGAACAGCCTGGCCAACGTGGTGAAACCCCGTCTCTACTAAAAATACAAAAATTATCTGGGCGTGGTGGCAGGCGCCTGTAATCCCAGCTACTCGGGAGGCTGAGGCAGGAGAATCGCTTGAACCCAGGAGGTGGAGGTTGCAACGAGTTGAGATTGCACCACTGCACTCCAGCCTGGGAGACAGAGTGAGACTCCATGTAGGGGAAAAAAAAAAAAAAAGGCCTCAAGTGAACTGGGAGGCAAGCCAGGAGCAGCGTATTCAGAACGCAGCAAAGAGGCGGCAAAAACGAAGGAACCGGAGGAAGAGACGTCCACTCCCCGACCGCTCAGCAGCCACTCTGGGAGCCGGGAGGGGGCAGGGTCCCACCTTCGAGGCACTGAGGACAAGGGACCGTCCACCTAGAGGACCGTCCACCCGGAGTTCCACACACACAAAAATAGCTGTCAGGACACAGAGAAAAGGCATTTACAAGCAAAAATCAAGCTTGCCAGCAAAGAAAATTCTAAAAGACGAACCTGAAGCTGAAGGAAAGTGACCCCAAATGGAAGGCCTGAGACACAGAAGGGATAAGAAAAGAGATAAACACAGAAGGAATCCAAACAAGCACTGACTCGAGAGAAATAACACGTTCCTGCGGGACGTTCCTGTGGGAGCCCCAAGGGGAGGCAGCGCCCACACAAGGCACAGCAGCACCTGTGCCGGGACGGGGCGGCCGAGGTCTCTGCGTGGATCAGGAGGCGGCACAGACAATGATTAACTTCTTCTTTAATTATTTTTCAGTCGGGCAGCCTCCGGAGCCAGAGTTCACTCAGAGACTCCCTCACGGCAGAAGCTGATAAGTGCATGTTACCATTTCCAGGAGAGCCCCTGCACTTTCCCAGCACAGTGTGTATGTACTTGAGATAAACAACTGAATTTTTTAAAACTCCGTTTAATAAATCCAAAAGAAGGCAATGAGAGAAAAAGAAACAAGAAAATGTAGGACAAATAAAAGCACAAACGAAAACATCTAAAAAATCTGTAAATCTGTGTATACATCTAGACGTCTATAACTAGAAAAATGAAACTAGCATGTTCCCATCAAAAGACTTAGTTAGACTTCTTAGAGTTGACTTTTCAAAAAAATGTAAAATCAAAGAAGGAAAAAATACTAGGTGAATACTCTCTAAAAGACAGCTGGAGTGGCCATGCCAGTATCAGACAAAATAATTACAGGCAAAAGGCCTTTATCTTCCAAGAGGCCCATGGGTCCCCACCCAGTGAAGAGATCTGATTTCCAGGCAAGCACAGCAATTTACACCTGTCCACACTCACAACCCGGCCTAAAAAACCCGGCACAAACGTTCACAGGGACCCAGAGAGAAAGGACGCAAGGGCAGGCGGTGAGTGCGTTCCCCACTGGCTCAGGTGCAGCTGGCAGGAACGGACGCCCACCCAGCAACGGCCCACCTGAGCCGGTGAGTGCCACTGGCTCAGACACACAGGACGCAGGAAAATCCAGGGGCTCCTCATGACACTCAGGAGATAAAGTCCACGCACACCTACAAGGAAAACCAATTCTCTCCCTGAGGTATGGGAAGGTGAAGGAAAAGCATTTCACTTACCTTTCCTTCACAAACTGTATTTCAGGACAACAGGCTGACACCGGTTGACGGGGAAAGCTAATCTTTACAAACAATAAACACTGAATAAGTGATGAAGTTCAGAAACTACCCTCTGCCATCCCTAATGAAGTCACCGATTCGGCAGGAATTATCAACGATGTGAAGAGTGAGGGGACCTGGACAGGCACAGGCCTCTCAGGGAGGAGAGGAGGGGCCAGGCCGCCTCCAGCTGGACTCCATGGTCAACCAGCACCTCCAAAAGCAGGACAAGGAGTAGGAGCAGCCTGGACCCGGCACGGCGCACCCACCTCTACCAAAGAGGCCTCTCTAGCCAATGACGCCGCGGTGGCTGAAGGCAGAGTCTCCTGCAAACGTCCCGAGTTCTCACTGCAGAATGCAGGGGCTCACACGGTACTCCTTGCGTGCTTTCTGATAATATGCAGACTATATTGAAAAAACGTTATCTTTCCAAAACACTGGCCTTTTTGAAAAGTGAGGGAAGCACTGCACAGGGCTAAAGCATCCCTTAGTGGCTATTCACGGAAACATTATCCTGAAGATCTAAACACGGTAGGATTCTCTCAGAACGATCACGGGCTGGCTAGCTTCACACACGTCCTCTCCACACCTACCCACCCAGGCCCCTGAAGCTCCCTCTACCCAAGGACAAAAGAACCTCCCAGGGCCCCATTAGTGGCCTCTGCTCCTTCACAGCCCGTGGGATCTTGCTGTCTCCCCTCACCACCAGGGTGAGGCAATGGCCAGACCACAGTCAGGGTCTCCTGAGACAGAGTCCTGCCCCCGCACCCTGGGGAGCATCTCTCTCCGCTGGAAAGCCGAGCACCTGCTTAACCTCCTGCCTCCTCAGCACCGCAAGGGTAACAGAAAGTGGAGGACACGATAAATACTGTGTCAAGACACTGGCTAAAGGCCCACTATGAGTTAATTCAGAGGGGCTGGGGTGGCACATGCTCAGTGAAGCAGGCCGGTGCCAAGGCGGGCCCTGCAGTGGGCATGTGCCGGGCAACACTTTACAGAGTGCTGCGCTGACCCGACAAACTCCAGGGCCAAGTCCAGCCCTCCTGTGCCCAGGACCCTCCTGCGGCCACCAGTTCCTGCCTCCCTCCATCCTCAGCCCCTGGGGTTCCCTCCTCTCGACCTCCAGACCCCACACCTCTGTTTTCCGTGCACTCCCCTCCCAGCCCACCCCCCAACTCCCATTCCTCCTCCAAGCTCAGGAGAGATGTCACATCCTCACTCCAACACCCAGCCCTGGTGAGGCCACCATTTACGAACTCTCCTAGCACCTAAGGCTTAAGATCACAGACCCACTGCGCCGTCACCACATGGCTCCGCTGTCCTTAGGTGCTGCCACGTCTACCGTGCTGCCCTGTAAGATCCCGGTGGCAGGAACCACCTGGTTGCCCCTGCATCGTGGCCATCCTAAACGTCACAGTCGGTAACGCTGGTTGATTAAGTCACAGGTACTCCAAGCAGCACTTGAGACCCCCATCGCTGACACCACCTTCTTGGAGACCCTGGCAGTTCCGAGCCAGATCTGATGTTACTGGGCATTTACTGGGCAGCGGGGGTGCCCCTGAAGTGCCTGCTCGTCTACGTGACGGAAACAGCCCAGGAGGCACCAGGCAAAAGGAGATGCTAACAACACGTCAGCACTTGTCAGCACAGGCCCTACGTGCGAGAACATCTCCTGCCGCTCCCACTTCCTCATCGCGGGCGTAGCAGCACTGCACGCCGGTGCCCTCAGAACAGGAAGGGCCTGCCTCCCAGTGCTCTGTGAGTGCTCAGCACCTGATGAATTCAAACCCAGCCCTACACCCCAGTGGGGATCCAGATGAGGGACAAGTTCCCAGGAGGCTGAGGATGTCTCCCAGACCACACAGCAAGGAAGGGGCCATCCCGCCCGGCCACCATGCCCCCCGGCTCTCCAGGAGGACACAAAGGCAGGGTGCCGGTTCCCTTGTTGCTATGAGCCTCCGGTTAGGCAGAAAGGAGCACCTCACTGCCACAACCACCTGCAGGGACTCACTGTGGTGGAGCGGAGATGAAGAGGTGGAGATGCTGACATCAGAGGCCGTCCAGGACCTCTGCCGACCCGCAGGCTCCACACCTGAGTCTCTAAAGTGTCAGGAGGTCTCCTTCAAAGTCCTCAGAAAAAGCGTCTATGTCCAAAACCTGGGGCTTCATTCGAAACACAGAAAAAAATGTTCTACCTGAAGAATTCTCTCCTCAGGAGAAACACCAGGACGTGTGGATACAGTGTTAAGGGTGGGGAGCCCTGGTCACCCCTCCACCACGTCCAGTACTGGGCTGCACGAGTGCAGGGACCTTGGAACATCCTAAAAAGGACTTTTTCCGCCCACAGCAGGTTCAGAGCCACTGCTGATAAAAACTGTGCCGCTCAGGACAGCCCGCCCAGCCCAGCCTCAGTGAGTGGCACGGTTTGAATCTTCATCCCCGCCAAATCTCACGATGAATTATGACCCCCAGCGTTGGAGATGGGGCCTGGCAGGGTGGGCGTGTGGGTCACAGGGACAGATCCCTCGTGGGTTGGTGCCGTCCTGGTGATAGGGAGTTCTCACGAGATCTGGTCATTAAAAGGTGTGTGGCACCTCCCCACCCCCAACTCTCTTGCTGCTTTCGCCATGTGACTTGCAAGCTCCTACTTGGCCTTCTGCCATGACTGGAAGCTTCCAGAGGCCTCCCCAGGAGCAGATGCCGGCACCATGCTACCTGTACAGCCTGCAGAACCAGAAGCCAATTAAATCTCTTTTCTTACAAATTACCCAGTCTCCGGTATTCCTCTACAGCAATGCAAGAAGGCCCTAACAGTGAGCCCGGAGGCCACTCATGCCAGGAGCCCATCATCTCTGAGTCAGTCTACACCAGCTCTCCTGCAATATTAATGCTATAGAAGAAACTGACAGGCAACCCTCAGGAGAGAATTCAGAGCAGGAAAGGTTCTCTGAAGTTCTTGGCGCCTATCCTCTCATTTGCAGATGAAGAAACTGAGGCTTTGCGCGGTGGCCACTAACTGGGGACACAATTGGGCCCAAGAAGTGGTCACCACTACCCTCCCTCTGTGTAAGGGAGAAAGAGGAAACAGCCTCCATCTATGGGACCAACTAGAGTGTAGGCCCGTCTCCCCCTGGGGGGCCACCAGGGTGCAGGGCCCGCCTCCATCTAGGGGACCATCAGGGTGCAGGGCCCGCCTCCACCTGGGGGGCCATCAGGGTGCGTGCCCGTCTCCACTTGGGGAACCATTAGGGTGCGGGGCCCTTCTCCATTTGGGAGACCATCAGAGCTCGGGGCCCGCCTCCATCTGGGCACCATGGGGCACGGGGCCCTCCTCCATCTGGGGACCATTAGGGAGCGCCGCCTGCCTCCTCTGGGGGACCATGGGGCACGGGGCCCTCCTCCATCTGGGGCTCACCACGGGCGCAGGCCCCCTCCCTCGGGGCCGCCTCCCCAAAGCTCTGCCCGGGTGCGACCGGGAGCTCAAGCCTCCCGCAGCGTGGGCACGTCCGTCCCGCCCCGCCCCGCCCCGAGGTGGGGTCGCCGCCGCTCCCCTCCGGCCGGCCGGGCGCCCCGCGTACCCCGGGAGAGCCGAGGAGCCGGCCCGCCCGCCGCCGCTGAGCAGTAGCCCGGGCCCGAGGCCCTTCCCGCAGCCGCAGGTCGCCGCCCCCGCCCGACCCCCGCCTGGCGGCCTCACCGGCCCGCGCTGAGTGCTGACGGTGGTCGCCATGGTGCTGCGGCGGCCCCCGTGGCTCGCCGACCCGAGAGTGACGCGCCGGGCGACCTCCTGCGCCCCTGCCGGAGCCTGCGACGGACACAGTTGTCACCTCGAGGCCGCCGCCGCCACAGTCAGCTGACAGGCGCCGCGCCCCGCCCCCGGGGCCACTCCACTGCGCAGGCGCCGCTCCAGGTACGGCCCCTTCCGGCTCTCTCGCGCACGCGCGCTCCAGTGTCGGGCAGGCACAGCCTCTTGCCCGGCGCCTGCGCAGCCGCTCTCTCCGCGAGCCCCGCAGCTCAGCGAAATGGCTCCCGGCGGGGCCGTCTGCGCATGCCCAGTCGTGACGGCCGTCGGCGCGGACCCGAGTGTGGCGGCGCTGCAGTCTGGGCAGTTTGGCTCCCCCTGGGTCCTTGCCGAGTGGCGGCAGGACCTGGCCACCTGGCGGGGGTGACCTGCGGCCGTGCGGCCCGCTCGGAGAAGGGAGGGAACTGTGGCCCGGAACAAACCAGGGGCAGGCCCGACATCCCCTCCAGCGCGATCTTTCCCTCAGCTGACTGCGGGAGGAAGGGCCTTTCTGTTGCAAAGGGCTAAAGATGGGGCGCGGTTCCGCCCCGGGGCGGCTGCCGGCTGAACGGAACGGGGATGGAGCCGCTGCCAGAAGAGCCCGAGTTCGAGCCCGCCCTGCCCTCGGCCTCCCCGCAGCGCCGCTCCGCAGGGGCCCCGCTACCCTCCTGCTCGCTGCGAACCCCAGTCCGGCCTCACCTCGCCCCCCGCGCTCAGGCGCTCCAGCCAGAGCGACCCCAGCTCCAACAGCGCTGGGTAAACTGAGGCCGAACCTCGCTCGCTGCATCCCCAGGAATCGGGCGTTTAGGGTCACAGGCACAGGTTAATGTTTACCCAGCAGACCCGGGACTCGGGTCCTGATGTCCGGGTATCTTAACTAAAAGCCTTCTTAGTTGAAGTTTCGCTTTAAAGATCATGATACAGATGCTCGCGGAGGACAGGCGTTACGCAAAGATTAGCAATCCTTTGTTTGACGAGCCCAGGTAGTACAGCACGTCTCCCCCGTGATGTTTTTTGGCTTTTATCTTACATATAAACAAGCGTTGTATCCAGGTGGACGCCTTCCTCCTTATACTTTTGGGAACACCCTGCTCTATGGAGTAGCCTTTCTTTTATTCCTTCGCTGCCTTAATAAACTTATTTTCACTTTGCTCTGTGGACTGGCCTGGAATTCTTTCTTGCACAAGATCCAGGAACCCTCTTTTGGGGTCTGGATCAGGACCCTTTACCAGTAACACAACCACTCCACCAAAAACTCTTGTCTGTGATCTCTGTATTGTTAGTGGTCAGTTCTCAGTCCTCGTCCTCCGGGAACTACAGCAGAATCGATAGTCATTCCTGCTAGACACGCTTTCTTCATTCCCCATCCAGGACACCATGTGTCTCTCACTTTCCTCTTATCCCGGAGACCACATCTTCAAGTCTCAGTTACCCGTCTCTCCTCCTCAAACCAGCAACCTGGCCACTTGCCTGTTTTGATGGGGTTTAGAGGAAAAGAACGAAAGCCCCTTCCTTAAGTTGTAGCTTAACTTCCAGCCAATCCACAGCACAAGACCCAAGAAGCTATTAAGCACAAGTTCTTGCTTTAGGGGCCAAGGGACTTCCCCGGGTTCCACATGTGCAGTTAGACTTAAATTTCAACTATATTACCCCTTCCTCATTTTCACGCTAAAAATCACACCTAGGGATAGAGATTTAAAATGTGCATGTTGCATGCGATGCATGAAGAAGCATGCAATGCAACTGAGAAGCGCTAGACAAACCCCTCCCATCCATGCCTGGACCAATCCCTTCCCTGTGAAACTAACTCACGTGCCACCCCCCCCGGGGGTAGCCCACCGTTTTCCTTTCACGGTGGTGACTTGCTTGTGCACAAGCGAAATAAAGCTTTCTCTTTCTCCTTGCTGCTACGACTGCTGATCTCTATTTCTATCCTGGGAGATTACAAGATCCCAGGGCACACTGGTAACACTTTGACTCCTTAACATCAGGGTGCTTCGTCTCAGGCCTCAGTCCTTGTACATCTTTTCTATCCACATCTTCAGTGAGCTCATCCAGTTCAGTCCTTTAAATGCCATCCATATGCTGATGATCCTAAAATCTATATCTCCAGGATCTCCACTAAACACTAGATTCAGCTCTTGCCTTAATATTCTTCCCCTATGGGGTGGACGGGTTTTAAGGTAGATGCATGATCCCTGCCTCCTGGTGTTCACATCCTTGAATAATCCTCTCGTCTTGAGGGTGGACAGAGCCTGTGGCTTGCTTTTAAACAACAGAATATGGCAGTGGTGATAGGATGTCCCTCCCCGATCACCTGATGTTATACAAGACTCCATCTTGCTTGCAGACTCATTCTCAAGGGTCTCTCATTTGCTGGGTGAGAAGCAAGATGCCATAATTCCTACAACTTCAAGGAAACAAATTCTGCCAAGAATCTGAGGGGGCTTTGATCCTTCCCTAGTCAAGCCTCCAGATGAGAATGCAACCCAGCTGACACCTTAATTGTAGCCTCGTAAGACCCAACAATAAGCCAGCTAAGCTGTGCCTGAACTCCTGCCCCCACAGAAACTCTGAGATACGTGTGTGTTGTTTTAGGCCACTTATCTTACAGCCACATGATCTGACTTATGCATTATTAGAATTCCAGAAGAAAAAAGGAGAATGAGGCAGAAAATCTGAAGAAATAATGGCCAATAATTATCCAAATTAATGGTAGGCACCAAACAAAATATTTAGGAAGCAATGGATTCCAAACAAATAAACAAAACACTTAGTCATGTCATATTCATACTGCTGATAACAGAAAGCAAGGAGAAACTCTTTTTTTTTTTTTTTTTTTGAGACGGAGTCTCACTCTGTTGCCCGGGCTGGAGTGCAGTGGCCGGATCTCAGCTCACTGCAAGCTCCGCCTCCCGGGTTCACGCCATTCTCCTGCCTCAGCCTCCCGAGTAGCTGGGACTACAGGCACCCGCCACCTCGCCCAGCTAATTTTTTGTATTTTTTAGTAGAGACGGGGTTTCACCATGTTAGCCAGGATGGTCTTGATCTCCTGACCTCGTGATCCGCCCATCTCGGCCTCCCAAAGTGCTGGGATTACAGGCTTGAGCCACCACGCCCGGCGAGAAACTCTTAAAAGCAGACAGAGGAGGCCGGGCGCGGTGGCTCATGCCTGTAATCCCAGCACTTTGGGAGGCTGAGGCGGGCGGATCACAAGGTCAGGAGTTTGAGACCAGCCTGGCCAACATGGTGAAACCCCATCTCTACTAAAAATACAAAAATTAGCCAGGCGTGGTGGTGGGCACCTGTAATCCCAGCTACTCAGGAGGCTGAGGCAGGAGAATTGCTTGAACCTGGGAGGTGGAGCTTGCAGTGAGCCAAGATTGCACCATTGCACTCCAACCTGGTCAACAAGATCAAGACTCTGTCTCAAAAACAAAACAAAACAAAACAACAACAAAAAAAAAACAGAAGCAACCTTTGAAGTAATTATGCCTGATAATTTCCCCTAATACACCTATAGAGGGGCAAAGATAATTATTCCATCTGACTTCTCCTCGGAAACCATGCAAGTAAGAGGAATGTGGAGTGAAAAATTTAAAGTGTTGACAGGAAAATAAAACTACACCAACCTAGAATTCTGTATCCTGTGAAAATCCTTTACAAGTAAAGGAGAAACACAGACTTTCTCAGACAAACAAAATCGAGAGAATTTGTTGCCAGTACACTTGCCTTGCTAGAAACGCTAAAAGAAGTTCTTCAGACAGAAGGAAAATAACACAGGTCAGAAACTCAGATCCACATAAAGAAAGGAAGAGCATCAGAGAAGAAATAATTGAAGGTAAATAGTTTTTTCTTATTCTTAGTTCATCTAACAGATAATAGCTTGTTCAAAATAATAGCAACAATATATTTGATGACATAGTTTAAGTGTAAGTAATTACACAAAATAAAGCAATAATGTAGGGCTGGGAGGGAGTAATTAGAATTATGTTGCTATTATAAGATACTTGCACTACTCATGAAGCAGTGTAGTTTTATTTGAAAGAGGACTTTTATGTTAGTTGTAAATGTATATTGTGAACTCTAGGGCAACCATTAAAGAAGTATTTTAAAAAGAAGTATAATTGATATGCTAAGAAAGGAGAGAAAATGGAATATAAAATTATTGGTAAAAACCACAAAAAACAGAAAAAGAGTAGAGACAAAAATAGTAGCAAAGAACAAGGGCAATGTATTAGTTTGATTTTATGCTGCTGATGAAGACATACTTGAGACTCGGTGATTTATAAACAAAAAGAGGTTTAATGGGCTCACAGTTCCACATGGCTGGGGAGGCCTCACAATCGTGGCAGAAGGGAAGAGGCACGTCTTACATGGTGGCAGGCAAGAGAGAGAATGAAAACCAAGTGAAAGGGGTTTCCACTAAAAAAAATCAGATCTCATAGAACTTATTCACTACCACAAGAACAGTATGGGGTAAACTACCCCCATGAGTCAATTAACTCTACCAGGTCCCTCCCACAATATGTGGGAATTATGGGAGCTAAAATTCAAGATGAGATTTGGGTGGGGACACAGCAAAACCATATCAGGCAACAAATAGAAAATAGCAACAAACATGGTAGATATTAATCCAACTATAGCAATAATCATTTTAAACATCAATAGTCTAAAAACACCAATTAAAGACCGAGATTGTCAAAGCGGGTTAAAAAATAAGACCCAACTATATGGTGACTACAAGAAACTCACTTTAAATGTAAAGACATATATAGGCTGGGCACAGTGGCTCATGCCTATAATCCTAGCACTTTGGGAGGCCGAGGCAGGTGGATCACCTGAGGTCAGGAGTTTGAGACCAGCCTGACCAACATGGAGAAACTCAGTCTCTACTAAAAATACAAAATTAGCCGGGCATGGTGGTGCATGCCCGTAATCCCAGCTACTTGGGAGGTTGAGGCAGGAGAATCGCTTGAACCCAGGAAGTGGAGGTTGCGGTGAGCCGAGATCATGCCATTGCACTCCAGCCTGGGCAACAATAAATGAAACTCTGTCTCAAAATACATAAATAAATAGACATATATATATAAATGGTAAATGGAAAGAGAAAGATATACCATGATGAAAAGGAAAGCTACAGTAGCTATACTAATTTCAGACAGAGCAAACTTCAGAGCAAGGAAAATTATTAGGGATAAAGAAGGATGTTACATGATGTTAAAGGACTCATATTTCCAAGAAGATAAAACAATCATTAAAACATTTGTGTCTAAAAACAGCACATCAAAATACATGAGGAAAAATCTAATTGGCCAGACCCGGTGGCTCACACCTGTAATCCCAGCACTTTGGGAGGCCAAGGCGGGTGGATCATGAGGTCAGGAGTTCAAGACCAGCCTGGCCAAGGTGGTGAAAACCCATTTCTACTAAAAATACAAAAATTAGCTGGGCACAATGGCAGGCACCTGTGATCCCAGCTACTTGGGAGGCTGAGGCAGGAGAATCGCTTGAACTCAGGGGGCAGAGGTTGCAGTGAGCCAAGATCACGCCACTGTACTCCAGCCTTGGCAACAGAGTGAGACTCTGTCTCAAAAAACAAACAAACAAGCAAACAACAACGACAAACTTAATTAAAACTGAGGAAAACACTCCAGAGACGTCAACACTCTTTATCAGAAACGGAGAGATACAGCAAGCAGAAAATCAGCAAGGACGTAGCTGAACTCCACAGGACCATCGATCCGCTGAATATGATGGACTCCTGCAGATTAAATCACCCAACAACAGCAAAATGCACATTTTTCTCAAGCTCTCATGGAACATTTACTAAGAGAGACCATATTCCGGGCCATGAAGCACACCTTCACAAATTTAAAATCATAGCGATCATACAGTATGATCAGACCGCAGTTAAATGAAATGAGAAACCAATAATATAAAGAGAGCTGGAAAAGATGACTGGGAAGATTGTAATGAATGGACTCTTTACAAAGGAGGGGCAGAGTTAAGTGAAAGAACAAGGTGTGGTGAAGCCCCAAGACATTTTTAGCTTTAGGAAGCTGCTACCACTCCTGGCCTTGAAAGGACAAAGGAAGGTCATAGTTACCAGAGAAAGGGGCTTATTTGGCAGAAGTTGTGGTCTTACATAGAGGAATAAAATCACTGCCAAACCACAGGCCTACAAGGAGGGATCTCAGAAAATAGATAACTCTGACCTTTCTTCTCTCCTCTCATCTCCTACAGGTGCCTCCCGTTAGCCCAACCAGGTGATACAGTCTGTTAGACACCAGCTTCCTGGGTCACAGAGAAAGGCAGAGAAAGACAGAGAGTGAATTGATAAACTATACTACACATGCATCCAAATATTAGCCATAATCAGAAGATACAATTTTGTAATATATCATTGAAAAAAGCAACACGAATAAGGACAAAACATAGAAAATAAGATTTTTTTTTTAAGTGGGCAAAAGTGTGAAGGAAAAATTATAAAACCTTACTGAAAGACATGAATGAAGACCTGAATAAATTGAGGACTATAAACCATATTCATGGATAGAAAGGGTCAGTATTGAAAGTATGTCAATTCTCCCCTAAATTGTTCTGCAAAAAACAATTTCCATTAAAACTTCATAAATGTTTTTAAAATGAATTTAACAAATGGATTCTAAAATTGATACAAAAAAAAAAACAAAAACAAAGGCTGAGTAATAGCCAAAACATAAAAGAAAGAGGAGAAGAAAGAGGCAGTGAAAGGAAAATGTCAAAGGAGATATAAAAATGTATTATAAAACTATAATGATTAACATTGTGATAAGGGGATAGACAAATTTCACCAGTGCAACAGAACATGAATATTTGATTTATGAGACTATTGTCACTGTTGAGCAGTTTGGAAAGGAAATATTTTTCAATATATGGGCCACACCAATTGACTGTATGTATGAAAAAAATCCATTTGGACCTCTACACTATGCCAAACAAAAAAGCAATTCTTAGTGGAATTAATCCAATACATATTTGATGAATTCAGTGTCTACATCATGTTTGGAAAGGATAAAATCAGGAAAAACGGTTGCCTCTCTTCCGATCCATCTTGGAAAGTTGGAGCAGTCATTGAGGTGTCAGGAGATACCCTGCATGATGAAAGGAGAGCCACTTGGCAGACCAAACATGGGAGGAAGGTGTTCAGCAGACCAAGGCTACCTGACAATCAGTCATGAAATAGACCTGAGAAAGGTAGGGGGCAAATGGGTAGAAGAATAAGCGTGAGGTAGGCCAGAGAGAGGGTTTTTGATGCTAGCGTGAGCATTAGGAACCATCACAATGTATAACAATGAGTCACCGTCATGGGGCTTTGAGGAGTGGAGTGGTGTGGCCTTAGAGGTAAGCGGAGACGACATCTTTGTCAAGAGAATTAAAGAAGGGGTGGCTGGGTGTGGTGGCTCACACCTGTAATCCCAGCACTTTGGGAGGTCGAGGTGGGCGGATCACCTGAGGTCAGGAGTTTGAGACCAGCCTGGCCAACATGATGAAACCCCATCTCTACTAAAAATACAAAAATTAGCTTGGTTCGGTGGCGCACACCTGTAATCCCAGCTACTCGGGAGACTGAGGCAGGAGAATCGCTTGAACCTGGGAGGCAGAGGTTGCAGTGAGCCGAGATCATGCCACTGCACTCTAGCTTATGCAACACAGCAAGACTCCATCTCAAAAAAACAAAAAACAAAACCAAACAATAGAAAAACAGGGCATGTCACCCATTTCTTTGCTCACCATTATTGCATGTGTGTGACTGCCCTTGGCCACTGGTCACCTCTGTTAGTAGCTCATTCACAGAGGATCTGTGGGAGGTGACCGTCTCAGTCCCTGTATGTCAAAAATGTCCTTGTCACTCTTAAACGGCAGTCTAGTTGGGTGTAGAATTCTACGTTGAGTTACCTTTCCTCAGTGCTTTGAAAAATACCATGGCACCATCTTGCTGCATCCAGTGTTCCTAATGAGAAACCAGATGCCTGTCTGGTTCTCATGCCTTTGTAGGTGAACTGCCTTGTCTTTCTGGTAGCTTTGAGGTTTTCTCTTTTTCATGGGCGTAGTTTCGCTTGGTCTGTCTTGGCACTTACTGGAATCTTTGAGTCTAAGACTTCATGTTTTTTGTTCTGAAACTATGACCTCTCTTCCACTCTCTATTCTTTCCTTTTGGGGCTCACTAGAAAAAGTGTTCAGATTTCCAGATCTGTCCTCCATATCCTCTAATCTTAAAAAATAAAATCATCCTATTAAACCTGATAGCTTGAGCGCATGGCCTTTGTCTTTCTCTACTGACAGAGTGTTTGCTCTCTTTCAGGATGCTGGCATCTCTGAGCTGCTTGGTGGTTTCAGGCTGAATGCCCATTTTCTATAAAGAAACATGATGGGCCGGGCGCGGTGGCTCAAGCCTGTAATCCCAGCACTTTGGGAGACCGAGACGGGCGGATCACGAGGTCAGGAGATCGAGACCATCCTGGCTAACACGGTGAAACCCCGTCTCTACTAAAAAAAAAATACAAAAAACTAGCCGGGCGAGGTGGCGGGCACCTGTAGTTCCAGCTACTCGGGAGGCTGAGGCAGGAGAATGGCGTAAACCCAGGAGGCGGAGCTTGCAGTGAGCTGAGATCCGGCCACTGCACTCCAGCCTGGGCGACAGAGCGAGACTCCGTCTCAAAAAAAAAAAAAAAAAAAAAAAAAAAAAGAAACGTGATGTAGTCAGGCTCTGTGTCCCCACCCAAATCTCGTCTTGAATTGTATCTCCCAGAATTCCCACGTGTTGCGGGAGGGACCCAGGCAAAGGTAATTGAATCATGGAGGCCAGTCTTTCCCACACTGTTCTTGTGATAGTGACTAAGTCTCACAAGATCTGATGGGTTTATCAGGGTTTCCACTTTTGGATCTTCCTCATTTTTCTCTTGCTGCCACCATGTAAGAAGTGCGTGTTGCCTCCTGCCGTGATTCTGATGCCTCCCCAGCCATGTGGAACTGTAAGTCCAATTAAACCTTTTATTCTTCCCAGTCTTGGGCATGTCTTTATCAGCAGTGTGAAAACGGACTAATACAGTAAATTGGTACCGAGAGTGGGGCATTGCTGAAAAGATACCTGAAAATGTAGAAGTGACTTTGGAACTGGGTAACAGACAGAGATTGAAACAGTTTGGAGGGCTCAGAAGAAGACAGGAACATGTGGGAAAGTTTGGAACTTCCTGGAGACTTGTTGAATGGCTTTGACAAAAATGCTGATAGTGATATGAACAATAAGGTCCAGGCTGAGGTGGTCTCAGGTGAAGATGAGGAACTTATTGGGAACTAGAGCAAAGGTGACACTTGTTATGTTTTAGCAAAGAAACTGGTGGCATTTTGCCCCTGCCCTAGAGATTTGTGGAAATTTGAACTTGAGAGAGATGATTTAAAGTATCTGGCAGAAGAAATTTTTAAGCAGCAAAGCATTAAAAAGCTGACTTGGATGCTGTTAAACATTCCATTTTAAAAGGGAAACAGGCCGGGCATGGTGGCTCATGCCTGTAATCCCAGCACTTTGGGAGGCTGAGGCGGGTGGATCACCTGAGGTCAGGAGTTTGAGACAAGCCTGGCCAACATGGAGAAACCCTGTCTCTACTAAAAATACAAAAATTAGCCGGGCATAATGGTTCATGCCTGTAATCCCAGCTAGGGAGGCTAAGGCAGGAGAATCACTTGAACCTGGGAGGTGGAGGTTGCAGTGAGCCAAGATTGCACCACTGCACTCCAGCATGGGTAACAGAGCAAGACTCAATCTCAAAAAAAAATTTTTTTTTTGTTAAAGAGGAAAACAGAGCATAAAAGTTCAGAAAATTTGCAGCCTGATGATACAGTAGTAAAGAAAAACCCATTTTTTGAGGAGAAATGTAAGCCAACTGCAGAAATTTGCTTAAGTAGGAAGGAGCCTAATGTTAATCCTCAAGACCATGGGGAAAGTGTCTCCAGGCCATGTCAGAGACCTTCACGGCATCCCCTCCCGTCAGAAACCTGGAGGCCCAGGAGGAAAAAGTGGTTTTGTGGGCTGGGCCCAGGGTCCCTGTTCTGTGTGCAACCTAGGGACTGGGTGCCCTGCATCCCAGCCTCTCCAACTGTGGCTGAAAGGGGCCCAATGTAGAGTTCAGGCTGTGGCTTCAGAGGGTGGAAGCTCCAAGGCTTAGCAACTTCCACATGGTGTTGAGTCTGTGCGTGCACAGAAGTCAAGAACTAAGGTTTTGGAACCTCTGCCTCAATTTCAGAACATGTGTAGAAATACCTGAATGTCCAGGCAGAAGCTTGCTGCAGGTGTGGGGCCCTCATGGACAACCTCTACTAGGGCAGTGCTGCAGGGAAATGTGGAGTTGGAGCCCCGACACAGAGTCCCTACTGGGCCACTGCCTAGTGGAGCTATGAAAAGAGGGCCACTGTCTTCCAGACCCCAGAAAAGTAGATCCACCAACAGCTTGCACCATGAGCCTGTAAAAGCCACAGACACTCAACATCAGCCCATGAAAGCAGCCAGGAAGGAGGCTGTATCCTGCAAAGCCACAGGGGTGGAGCTGCCCAAGACCATGGGAACCCACCTCTTGCATCAGCATGAACTGGACATGAGACCTGGAGTCAAAGGAGATCATTTTGGAGCTTTAAAATGTGACTGCCCCACTGGATTTCAGACTTGCATGGGCCCTGTAACCACTTGGTTTTGGCCAGTTTCTCCCATTTGGAGCAGCTGTATTTATCCAATACATGTACCCTCACTGTATCTAGGAAGTAACTAACTTGCTTTTGATTTTACAAGTTCATAGGCAGAAGGGACTTGCCTTGTCTCAGATGAGATGTTGAACTGTGGACTTTTGGGTTAATGCTGAAATTAGTTAAGACTTTTGGGGGCTGTTAGGAAGGCATGATTGGTTTTGAAATGTGAGGACATGAGATTTGGAGGTTCCAGGGGCAGAATGATATGGTTTGACTATGTCCCCACCCAAATCTCACTGTGAATTGTATCTTCCAGAATTCCCACACGTTGTGGGAGGGACCCAGGCAGAGGTAATTGAATCATGGGGGCTGGTCTTTCCTGTGCTATTCTTGTGATACTGAATAGGTCTCACACGATCTGATGGGTTTATCAGGGGCTTCCGTTTTTGCTGCTTCCTCATTTTCTCTTGCCGCCACCATGTAAGAAGTGCCTTTCATCTCCCACCGTGATTCTGAGGCCTCCCGCAGCCATGCGGAACTGTAAGTCCAATTAAACCTCTTTTTGTTCCCGGTCTTGGGTATGAAGACAGTGTGAAAACAGACTAATACATCCCTGTAATCCCCACATGTCATGGGAGGGACACTGTGGGAGTGATTGGATCCTGGGGGTGGTTCCTCCAGGCTGTTCTCATGATAGTGAGTGAGTTCTCACGAGATCTGATGGTTTCCTAAGCATCTGGCATCTCTCCTGCTAGATCTCATTCTCTCTCCTGTCACCTTGTGAAGAAAGTGCCTGCTTCTGCTTCGCCCTCTGCCATGATTGTAAGTTTCCTGAGGCCTCCTCAGCCAGGCAGAACTGTGAGTCAGTTAGGCCTTTTTTCTTTACAAATTACACAGTCTCGGGTATTTCTTCATAGCAGGGTGAGAACAGCCTCCTACAAAAGGCTTTGGGCCCCCTCTCAGCACTTTCCAAATGTCTCCTTTTCAGGATATCTGCCGGCGGTGCGGATGATTTACTTTCCTGCTTTCAGTTGCTGCTATTTTAAAGTTTCTTTCTATCATTGTCATGATTTTGTGTCTGTGGGGGAAGACATGCCCACTTTTCCATCTGGAAACCAGAAATCCCTTTTAAAACATCTTTAAAGTCTAAGTAACATTGGTTTGTATTCACTGTGTTTATTTTTGTAGTTCCTTGCTCTGGGGCATCAGCAGAGCCCTGTGGTTTTGAGTGTGGCCTCGACTCGGGCTGCCTGGGTGTGAGCCCAGCTTTCCCCCTGACAGAACCTTCTCATTGTTTTGTGCCTCAGTGTTCCCACCTGTGGAGTGGGAGACACAATAGCAGACACCACACAGGGTATTGTCAGGATTGAATGATACGGTTCTGGGGCACAGGGACAGCACAGCACGGGCCTCTGAGAGGGGTGCTTGTACCCACACGCTGACGTAAATGGGTCTAAGGAAACCATCGCACCGTGAGAATGACTGAGGTTTAGGAAACCATTCGGTTACACGTGGCTGAATGCAGACCCAGGTCAGGCAGTGACCTGGCGCAACCTCCAGGGAATCAGCCTCGGAGGCGCAGGGTAAACCTATAGAAGCTCTCCCCAGTGGTGACCATCCTAGCCCACCACCCACCGGAGCCCACCTGCAACCTTGTCAGGCTCCCCTGACTATCTCCAGCCCAGTCCTGGGGTGGCCGGTCCTGCTGGGCCTCAGCCCAGGAGGGCAGCAGAGGCTGGAGCTTTGGAGCATT
This sequence comes from Macaca thibetana thibetana, assembly GCF_024542745.1. Classification (NCBI taxonomy): domain Eukaryota; kingdom Metazoa; phylum Chordata; class Mammalia; order Primates; family Cercopithecidae; genus Macaca; species Macaca thibetana. Next base: position 1,137,134 of record NC_065591.1, on the reverse strand, counting down.
GGCAGGGGCCTGGCCAGGCCCCTAGGAGCTGGGAGCTCTGTAAATGTACAGCATGATAGCATCACTTCCTGGGCAGGGCAGGACCCACCCAAGGGCAGAGGGCAGAGGGCAGAGGCAGGCCCCAGTGTGGGGAAGGCCCCACTCTGCCCCCACAGCAGAGGCTTCCGCAGCCAGGCATGAGCATTGCTCTTGTCTCCCCAGGTCACGGTCTGCCTGTAACCGCCCCCTGCCCAGTAGGAGGTCATTTTGTGTCCAAAGCTCCCTACATCCCACTGTGTCTAGGTCCTGGCTGGTACCACCTTCACTGTCTTCCCTGCCCACACCTGCAGCCCCAGCTGCCAACCCCACCCATCCCACAGGCTCCCCGATACCCTACCGTCTGCACCGGGTGCTCTCTGCTCTGGACAGAGCAATGGAAAGGAAGGGCAGAAAGCCTTGCCTGTGCGTGTGGAGGCGGGACAGGAGGCGAGCAAGCTCACGTGTGGCTCGTGTAGCAAGTGGCCCAAGGAAAGCATTCCCGGGGAGGTGTGCATGGGACGGGGTGAAAAGCGGCCCCGCAGGGCCCAGCACCAGCCTGGCAGCATTGCGCCCGCCTCCATGCACCTGCCCTGGCGGGTGGCTGCCTCCCCGCTGACCAGGCCTGGTTGCCTGCTTGCCCCACTGACTGCCTCCATCTTCCTGCATGAGCTGGTTTCCTCACACAATCCCCCATACTGGAAATAACAGCCGGGGTGACCTCTGGGTCCTGGCGGCCCCCTGCCCCTCGTCCCCTGGGCAGTGCTCCCACAGCCCAAGAGTGACTCCCAGGGTGCCCACAGGCGCATGTGGATGACCAAGCAGCTCCTTGTCCCACACCCTGCCTGGCCCTCCCAGAGGCTTCCTGGCCCCTCAGTGGCTGCTGGGCGTCCTGCACTGTCCCCTAGATGTGGCCTCCAGCCTGCAGGCCCCAGGCAAGCAGCTCACAGGGGACCCGGACAGCCTGGGAGAGATGGTAGACAAGAAAAGACATCAGGACAGGAAACATACTCGATGCTCAGCGTTTATTTGCAAAACTGGGCTGGGTTGAGCAGAGGGGGCTTTGGGATGCCGACCTCTCTCTGACCTGGCCATTGTGACCTCAGCCCCGAGGTACCCTGCAGCAGGCAGGTCTAGCGCAGCTTCCTGGCAGCAGCCGGCCTTGCCTGGACCAGCCTGTCTGTGCCCCAGTGGCCGGATGTGGCCAGCCAGAATCCGTGCTGCCTGGGGACTCTGGCCATGGCAGGGACACACAGGCCTGCACATGCTTAGCTTGTTCCAGGGCGTCCCAGTGACATCAAGGAGGGGCAAGGCCAAGGTGGGCCACAGGCTCTCCCAGGACATGACTCCTGAGTGGTGCCCTCCTGAAAGGGGTCCTGCTGGCCCCTCACCCTTCCAGGGTCCGGTTTCACCCACAGGGTGGGCAGCAGGAGCACAGAGGCACGGGGTGCCACACACAGAGGCCAGGGGGCTCCGCAGAGCAGGCCCAAGGTTTTCATGATCGGGCAATGCACGTCCTGGCTCCAGGTGGACAGAGCATGGGGATGGAGGCAGAACATCCTCAGACGGCAGTGGCCTCCCGGGCCAGGAAGCCGGGGGGGTATATGGGAGCCATGGGCGCAGGGACACAGAAGGGCGTGCAGCCACACTCATCCACATGGTTGTAGGTGTGCAGGACAGTCGAGCCGTCGGGACAGCGCAAGGGCACCGTCTCCTCGTGGACCCGCCTCTCCTGGCAGCAGGTGCACTGGTGCTGCATGGCCTGGGCCTCTGCCGAGTACCTGTGGACGCAGGGGGCCCTCACATCGGCCACCTTGGCCCCGCCGTTTCTCTGCCCAGGCACACTGACGCGTGGGCCTCTGGGGTCCTGGGCCAGACGGCCGTCCCCTTCTGTCCACAGCGGCCTGCTCTGTGGGCACCTGGGGCTCCACCTTCTCAGAATGGGCAGCTCTGGGCCCCAGGGTCCCTTGGCTCCCGGCTCTGTCTTCTGTGGCCTGCTCTTTGCCTGTCTGAACCAGCTCCTCCAATCCTGCTGACTCTGAGCAGTCCTTGACCCTTCCTCCTGCCTCTTCTAGCTAAGGGTCAACCCTCCTGGCCCTTCCTGCTGACAGCCAGCCACAGCGGCAAGTCATGGGGGGGCTCTACAGAAGGCTCTGGTTCCGCCCACTCTCCCCGGGGGGACACCTGAACCTGGGTTCGCAGCTGGGAGCTCTGTGCCATGTGGCTCAGCTCAGCCGGGCCCAGGCTTTCTACCGATGGACGTGGAGAGGGAGAGCGCTGCTGAGGACAGCAGCCCCAGGCTTTCTACCGATGGACAGAGGAGCGGGGAGCCCTGCTGGGGAGAGTGGCGGCCCCAGGCTTTCCACCGATGGACGTGGAGAGGGGAGCCCTGCTGGGGAGAGCGGCCCCAGGCTTTCCACTGATGGACATGGAGCAGGGAGCCCTGCTGGGGAGAGCGGCCCCAGGCTTTCTACCGATGGACGTGGAGAGGGGGAGCCCTGCTGGGGAGCTCCTTCTCTCCTTCCTGGAGCTGGCGTAGGCCCCCCTGACCCATAGCAGGGTGCCAGCCAACTGACGGGCTAGGGCGGACCCACCGCACTCACCTGGACTCTCCGGGGCAGGAGCCCTCACAGAAGGTGATGTTGACCTCAGTCTTGCAGCCCTGGTGCCACAGGACGGTTGTGTTGACGCGGACCTGACAGGAGTCTGGGAGGAGGAAAGGCAGATGCAGAGCCCCACAGGACCCTCACTCTGAGGGCCTGGACCTGCTGGGCCGACCCTCCCCACAGGACCACCCCTCCCATGGCCCTCCAGGACCGAGGGTGGAGTCTGGACTCTGGCATCACACTGCTGCCCAGTGCAGACGTCTGGCAGGAATGGATGGGCAGCGACGGGCTGGAGCTGGAGCTGGAGTTGGTGTGGGAAGGTGGATTCCACTTACCGTCCTCACAGGAGTAGCAGCAGCCGGTTTTCCTGAGGCTCCCCTGGGGGGCCAAAGACAGGGGGCAGGGCTGTGGGCAGGGCCTCCCTCCTGGGGAGAGGGGGCCACCCAGGCAGGGGTGGCCTCCCAGGCAGTGGTGGGGCCTCTCAGGCAGGGGAGGGGCCACACAAGCAGGGATGGGGCCTCCCAGGCAGGGGCGGGGCCTCCCAGGCAGGGGTGGGGCCTCCCAGGCAGGGGCGGGGCCTCCCAGGCAGGGGTGGGGCCTCTCAGGCAGGGGCGGGGCCTCTCAGGCAGGGGCGTGGCCTCCCAGGCAGGGGCGGGGCCTCTCAGGCAGGGGTGGGGCCTCCAGCACACACCCTGCAGCTGGACACATCTGGGCAGGATGCAGGCTGTGGGGTCAGCAAATAGACTCCGCTCTCGACCTCACAGTGGTACACGGTGCAGTTGTCCACACGGCTATTGACCCAGGTTTCGTTCAGCTGAAATGCAAGGGTGAGAGTGGAAGCTGAGTATCAATGATCTCTTGTGTGGAGCCCTGTTGGGGGTGAGGGTCTCCAGGGAGGGAGCTGAGACCTGCCCCCACATGCCTCTGCTGTTACCTGGACTGGCGGACCATTGGGCGTGAGGCAGGCAGTCTGCACGCACTCCCCACAGCACTGCCCGGCCGCTCTCTTGTACTCAAAGCCCTGTGGGGACAGGAGGGGCATCAGGCCCTAACCCTCTCCTCCAGTGCATGCCCCAGCCCAGCCTGCCCTCCTGTCTATACCCCAGTGGCCCAGGGGTCCTTAGCCCTGTCCCTGCCTGGGTCTATACCCGAAGAAGTTGCCCCCACCCAGTTATCCTGGCTCAGCCTCACCCCAGTTCCCAGCACCTTCTCTCTACCTACCCCTGCCTTCCTGGAACCTGATCCCAGACCCTGTCCCCAGCAGCCTGCAGGTCCTGTCCCACCCCCAGCCCCCCTCAGTCATCCTCCTACTTCATACCCTCCCTTTGGGAACAAACAAGACCCCAGCAATGGCCGAGCTAGAGAACCCCAGGGAGCCGGGATAACAGTGACTCGGGACTGGGTCTGCCCAGCAGCTGTGGGCTCACCTGGGGGCAGGTAGTATTGTGACAGGCGTCCTCCCAACATTGCACCGTTGGGTCCTGGGTGTCCCCAGAGAGGCAGGTACACATGTGGCAGGGAAGAGCCCCTGGGAAGGTTGCACCAACCTGCAATGGGTGGGAGGGTGGCACTGAGGGCACCGGTGGGGCACCAGGGCCAGGACTCCTCCCCATGACCCGTTGGGGCCCGCAGGGAGTTGTTCCTTCCTCAGATGGAGCGTGGATGCACCCCTGGCTGAACGTGGACCCAGGCAGGCAGGGAGCCGATGCACACAGGGACCAACACAGGGACCACAGGTGGGCAGGGATTCCGGGCAGGAAGAGACCTCATATGGGCAGGAATCTTGGTGGGCAGAGACCCCGTGGGGGCAGGAATCCGGCGGGCAGGAATCCGGGTGGGCAGGGACCCTGGGCAGGCGTGTGCTGCCCCCAGGCGGTTGCTGGGAGCCCCTGAAGGGACCTCTCAGAGGCAGCAGGTGTGGAACTCACAGCTGTCGACGTCAGGTGCCCCCGAGTCCCAAGCATGTCCCAGCTCTGACCTGCCCAGGGCCCCTGTGCAGATCTGCCCTCACGGCAGGAATGTCAAGACAAGGAGTGGGGCTCAGAGGGCCCCGGGGCATCCCACACACATGTTCAAGTCCCAGGGCCACACCCGCCCGCTGCTGTGCCCTTACCCCATAGAAGATGCCGTTGTAGGAACACAGCTGAGGTCCTGGAAGGAAAGGGAGCTGAGCCCACGACCGATGGCAGGGAGCATGTGCCCCAGCGCCCCCACCGTCCTGCACCCCCAACCCCCGGGTGAGTGGCCACCCACAGCCCGGCCCCAGTCCCGCCCCAGCCCCGCTCACTGCAGAGGAAGGTGGGACAGCAATCGCCCTCCTTCTGGGTGCTGATCAACTCCTGCCCTGGCGGGCACACGCGTGGGCTCTGGTGGCAGGTGCTTGTGTTGCATACTGCGGGAGGACGGAGGGCTCTGTCTGGGCGTTGCTCACTCCTCCTCCCGACCGCTGTTCCCAGCGTAAGTCGCAGGTGTGCTCTTCCCTGAGGACCTGACTGCTTCACGGCCCCTCGGGGCTCCCTCCAGGCCCCTTGGTTGGCCACCTCCCCGCTGCTTCCCACATCCCCGGGCCACTCCTGGGCAGGCCTGAGGTCACCAGCCTCATGTTTAGGAGGAGAATAATGCACCTGGAGGCCATCTCTGCCGAGTGGTCCTGCTGCGGTCACGCTAGGACACTCCTCTGCTCTCCTGTGCCCACCCCACGGGCCCCTGGTGGGCACCGGCTCTGTCCCCCGTCACCCTACACCGGGCACCTCTGCTCCGCAGGGTCTTACCGCACACTGTCTCGGGGCAACAGGGGTCGTCGGCCCGGGGCCTGGTCACGGTCACGAAGCCGGGGTGGCTGCACGGTGAGGGGTGACCCTGGGCCTCACAGGGCAGGGGCTTGCACTGCACCGACATTGAGCCCTCATCACACACGCAGGACTGGCAGTTGCTGATCCACTGCTGCCCGGGCTGGAATGGATTGAGGGGGTCCCTGAGGGCTCCTGGACAGGCACAGGTCAACCCTGGGCATCTGTCCGGCCACCCCCTCCCTTGGGCTGGTACCCGAGTGGCCCAGATTGGGGGGGCAGGAAGCCCACACCAGCCACCGACACGTCCATGTCACACTCGGGCGCCCCACAGCTGCCCTGTGGGGTGGAGATGCTCCTTCGCTCCCTCCCTAAGCTCGCAAGAGGGTGGGGTAGGGCAGGTGGGGGTGGAGCCACTCACAGACTTGGGAAGCCCATCAGGTCCCACGCAGGCTGGAAAGGAAATAGCACGGTGTCACTGAGGGTGCTGAGGTTGCAGGCGGAGGGGCCTCTGGCCACGGGAGGTGCTCTCAGGCCTGGCGCCTGCTTCCCCCGTGGGATGGAAGGCCCTGGAGAACTTTCAGGGTGTCAGATGTGGCTGGAGCTCAGGCCAGGGCACCGTGAGCCCAGCTGTCAGTGCATGGAAGCCTCGGCCATGGTGGTGGGAGGCAGGGCTCAGGCAAGGGACCACCGCAGGATCACACAAGGACGGAGCCTCCCAGTGGGGCTTCAGGGGACCGTGGGGGCTCTGTAGGGCTCAGGGCCACAATAGGGCCATCTTGTGCCTCTGGGGGCGCAGAACAGGTCACAGGGGTCCGCTGGGGAGAGGGGAGAGCATGTCGTGGGCCTGGGCGGCCCCTCCCACCCTGCGTGTGCTTGGGTCGGGCCCAGGGTCGTGTCCCGCGGCAGGTGGAGGAGCTTACGGCAGTCCTGCACGCAGGTGCCCGTGTGTGCGCTGAAGAGGATCTGGTCCCCGGGGCAGAAGCAGCCCTCCGCCAGCCCCTCCAGTTGTGGGTTCTGGTTCCTGCAGGGCGACAAGAGAGGCCCTGGGACCCAGAGATCCAGGAGGCCTCCCAGTACTGTCATCCACGGGAGTCCCCAGGATGGGCAGTGGGGAGCAGGGAAGGAGACGAATGGGTGGAGTGCGGGACTCGGAGTGGGCGGGGCTGGGGACGGGGCTGGGGGCGGGGCTGGGCGGGGCTAAGGGTAGTCTGGGATGGGTGGGACTCGGGGCAGGGCCAGGTGGGGATGGGGGGCCAGGCCTAGCCACGGACTCTTGTCTCTAAGGCATCTGGGAGCAGCAGGGGATGTTTTCCAAGGAGTCCTGGGCTCAGGGGCACCCCAGAGATCTGTGACTCCCAGCGGGACACCCTCTGGCCTCCTCCTGCTCCCCCCAACTAGTCAGGCAGGCCTGGGTGGTGGGGACAGCACTAGCCATCCCTGTACTCACCTGGAGTTGCAGGAGGCAGGCTGTATGGGGCCGCACGGCTTGTACACTTTGGTGGGTGGGCAGGTGAGATCTGTGGGCACAGAGAGGTGTCAGACAAGCTGAGAGGTCTGGGGAGCCCAGGGCCGCCCCCACTCACCACACAGGCCACTCAGAGAGGCCGAGGAGTCTGGGGCCCAGGGCCGCCCCCACTCACCACACAGGCCACTCAGAGAGGCCGAGGAGTCTGGGGCCCAGGGCCGCCCCCACTCACCGCACAGGCCGCCGGTTGCACCTCGCCAGTCACTGCACACTCCCCGGGCGCGGCAGAGCGCTGCGTAGGCCTCCAGGCTCTGGCAGGGCACCTCGGGGTGGCCCTGGCAGCCGTCGCTGATGCAGGCATTGAAGAATGGGCCCGGGGGCACAAGGTCGTGGCACTCGGCAAAGACCCTGTGGGGCAAAGCAATCAGCACGCCTCAGCCCGGCCCCAGGGAGCTGCCTGTGTGGGGGCAGGCGGGGGCGCCCCAGGGCCTGCAACCCCCGAAGGGAGGACTCACTGGCTCAGCATCAGATCACAGAGCGGCTGTGGCGGGCACGGGCTAGGGGTGGGTGCACTAGACACCGGGGCTGGGGGACTGGCCGTGGGGGGCGTGCCAGTTGGGGCCCAGCAGCCGTCCTTTCTGTTGTCAGGGACCAACCAAGTCTTGGCCATGTCCTTACAGCTGGTGGCAGTGGTTCCGTCCCGCTGGAGACAGTCGTCCCTCTGGTTGTTGGTGCAGGTGCCTGCGGGCAGGGTGTCACCACGGGGCTGGAATCCGGGGAGCCTTTCACAGCCCCCACCTGCCTCCCCCTCATTCCCCTCCCCGGGCTTCCCCTATGCTCTCTGGGTCGTCGGGCCCAGCAGCAGCCCTGGCTGGGGCAGGACCCGCTGCCCACTCACCGCACTGGCCCTCGGTGTTGTTGTGGAAGAGGCTGTAGGGCAGCCGGGCCTGGAAGATGTGGCCATCGAAGGTGACGCTCACACCCAGGGCAGGAATGTCCACGCGCATGGTGGTGGTCCCCGTCACAGACACAAGCACGCCGTTCTTGCTGAAACCGCTGCTCACCGGAATTTGGTCAAACAGGATCTGGGGGAATCCGGGGGATCCCTGAGCTGGGAGGCAGTGCCAGGTGGGCTCGGGGAGTGGGGCTTGCCTTTAGGGCTCTGCCTCGACGTGCAGAGACCCCCCTGTATATCCCTCACCCCAAAGCCCAGATCTTCCCTGAGGGCCTGGGGTCTCCCGTCGACTGCATTTAGACCACAAAGTGTGCTCGGCCTAAGGCAGCCCCACAGGCCTTCCCTACCCCCTGGGAGCTGTCTTGGGCACAGGGCCATCGCTGCGGCACCTGGGTCCCCCGGCCTGCAGTCGGCCTGGCCAGGTGTGGTTGGGACTGGGCCAACACTGTGCCGCACGCAGCCTGGACTCACCAAGTCCTTCTCCTTCCCATGCACCGTGGTGACGGTGAGGACGATATCCATGGACTTGTAGTGGATGCTGAGGGCGCGGGAGCAGCTGGCGGCAGCGGCAGAGGCCGCGCAGTAGTGGTTGTCCAAGTAGAGGCTGAGATTCCCAAGGCGTGCGTGGATCTCTCTCATGAGGACATAGGTGCAGTTGCCCTCAAAGGTGTAAGAGGTGCCGTCAAAGGTGGAATAGTGGGAACTGCCCCACACACTGCAGATGCCTGCGGGACACAGACGGATGGGCCGGCAGGCTCCTTGGTGGTGCCCTCGCTCCCCAGGCGCCATGGCAGCCAGCGTCAGCACCGTGACTGCCGCCTCGGGGAGCCACTGAAGCCCTAGGGCCTCAACTGCCTTGTCTATAAAATGGGTCCAGTGCTTGCAATGGTGTCCCCCAAAATCTATGGCCACCCCAGAACCTCTGCATGTGGCTTTGCCGGGAGAAAGCGTCTTTGCAGATGGGGTTAAGGGAAGCATCTTGAAGTGACATCATCGGGGACTAGCTGGGTGGGCCCTCAATCCAATGACCGGTGTCCCCACAGGAGAAAGAAGAGACACAGACAGAGAGGGGGCCACAGAGACAGAGGCGGGGATTGGAGGGATGCGGTCACAGCCAAGGGACACCTGGAGCCCCCAAAGCTGGGAGAGGCAGGAAGGACCTCCCCAGACCCTCAGCAGGGAGCGTAGCCCTGATCTCAGACTTCCAGCTCCAGGACGGAGAGTGAGTTTCTGCTGTCTAAGCTCCCCAGCTTGTGGCGGTTTGGAACAGCAGCCCTGGGCCAAGGACGTGCGGAGGAGAGAGAACGCCGTCACCTCTTAGCGGCGGGTCCCGCACAGTGATGGAAGCCGCTGTTAGGACCCAGGAGACAAAAGCTCCTCTGGGCTCCCACTTCCATCCTGAGCTTCTCCAGGCCCCAGAAGCCCCTGGATGGGGTCCCTTTCAAACCACACAGGCTGATGTGCAGACAAGCTCAGCAACCTGGCCTCCGCTCCCTCTCCTCTGGGCTGTGTCAGCATTTTCAGCTCTGTGGACACAGAGCCTGCATGCTAAGAGCTCACACAGCGTGCACCACTGAGGCCCAAGACAGCATGGTACAAGATGGTTTCCTGAAGGGATGCCACCGATCTGCCAAACACCCCCACCATGCCCCACCACCCCCGCCATGCCCTACTGCACCCCACCATGCCCCATCACACCCTACCGCACCCCACTGTGCCCCACCATGCCCCACCATGCCCCACTGCACCCCACCATGCCCCACCACCCCCGCCATGCCCTACTGCACCCCACCATGCCCCATCACACCCTACCGCACCCCACTGTGCCTCACCACGCCCCACCATGCCCCACTGCACCCCACCATGCCCCATCACACCCTACCGTACCCCACTGTGCCCCACCATGCCCCACCATGCCCCACTGCACCCCACCATGCCCCACCACCCCCGCCATGCCCTACTGTACCCCACCATGCCCCATCACATCCTACCACACCCCACTGTGCCCCACTATGCCCCACTGTGCCCCACCGTGCCCCACCACACCCTACCACAGCCCGCCATGCCCCACCATGCCCGCCACGCCCCACCATGCCCACTACGCCCCACCATGCCCCACCATGCCCACCATGCCCCACCATGCCCCACTGTGCCCCACCATGCCCCATCCTGCCAGCTTAGCTGACGGCACCCTCTGCTCCACCTGCCCCCGGAGGAGTCCCGCGGCTGCCCACGCACTCACACTCGCACTCATAGTGGAAGTCACAGGGCTGGCTCGGGTCGGACACTTTGATGGGCAGGTGCTTGTTCACGCAGGTGACATTGGCCACGGGCTTTGGGTCCAGCAGGGCGACACGGTTGTCACCCACGCACCTGGCCACCGTGCAGTTCTCCAGGGTCCAGGTCTCATTCACCTGCAGCCGGGAACATGCACGTCCTCACCTGGACCAGCTCACGGGACCCATCCCTTGCCCATCCCACCCCTCGTGGCCCACAGCCCCCGGTGGCCACAAGAGCCTGCCTGGGGAGGGCGGCCCCCGTGCTAGCCTGGCCCCCAGACCCTGTGTGCCTCCACCAGCTGGAGCTACTGGCGGGGGGGTCACTGAGTTGGGCCTCAGGGGCTGGGCACTGGCTGTGCCTCCAGCCGACCCAGACCCTGTGCACACAGCAGGGAAGATAGAGGGCAGGCGGGGCCCACCTGCCGGGGAGGGATGGCATTGTCACAGCCAGGGGCAGGGGAGGGCGAGGGCAGCAGGGTGGAGGACGCTGGTGGTGGGGAGGTGGGGCAGGTGCCCTGGAAGCGGTCGAGGTCACAGTGCTGGTTGCACACGGCATAGAATTGGCAGCCGGCTCGGTCTGTCCTATTGTAGATTACTTCCCCTGTGAAGAACAACACCGTAGGAAGATAAGCCACTCCCAGCAACCGGCAAGCCAGCGTCCTGGGGGAGCAAAGGCAGAGGCCACGCAGAAGGGAGCAGCTGCTCCAGGGAGGGACCGTGGAGGTCAGAGACTGAGCGTGGCCAGTGGGGACCAGGTGTGGCCAGGGGGAGCCAAGCGAGGCCAGTGGGAATAAGCATGGCTGGCAGGGAGAAAGCAACTGGCTCCCAGGACAGGCAGACCCAGGTTAGCATAGCGTGTGGGGAAAGGCTACAGGAGCATTATCCACGTCCACTCACCAGGTGAGAAGAACTGTCCAAATGCCCTGCAGAAGCAGGGAGTAGAGAAGTGGGAGCTGGGGAAGTGAGTGGGTCTGAGGGTGGTGAGGACTGAGGAGGACACAGTGGACATGCTGAAGGCTGGCAGGCTGCTGGGGAGCACTGCGGGGGTGTGGGTGGTCCCCAGGGTGGACGAGCTGGGAACCGTGGAACCAGTGGCTGTGGGCCTGGTGGCCGTGGTGGTCAGCACTTTGGGGGTGCCAGCTGTTCCCACAGTGGAGGAGGGGATGGCAGTAGACCTAGTGGCCATGGTCGTGGTTGCTGTAGTGGTCCGCACTGGAAGGGTGCCTGCAGTCCCTGGGCTGGAGAAAGGGGTGGCTGAGGAGCTGGGCGCTGTGGGTATGGTGGCTGTGGAACCAGTGGCCTCAGTCGGGGTGGCTAGAGTGGTCGGCTCTGTGAGGATCCAGGTCGTCCCCAGAGTGGAGGAGGGGGTTGCTTTGGAGCTGGTGGCTGTGGGTGTGGTGGCTGTGATGGTCAACACTTTGGGAGAGTACGTTGTTCCCGGGGTGGAGGTCAGGGTGGCTGTGGAGCCCGAGGCCATAGTTGTGATGGCTGTAGTGGTCGGCTCTGTGAGGAACCAAGTTGACGCCGGAGTGGAGGAGGGCGTGGCTGTGGAGCTGGTGGCCACACTTATGGTGGCAGTGGTGGTTGGTTCTGTGTGGATCCTGGTCGTTCCCAGAGTAGAGGAAGGTATGGCCGTGGAGCCTGTGGCCACTGTTGTGATGGCTGTAGTGGTTGGCTCTGTGAGGATCCCGGTCGTCCCCAGAGTGGAGGAGGGCGTGGCCGTGGACCTCATAGCCACTGTTGTAATGGTTGTAGTGGTCGGCTCTGTGAGGATCCTGGTTGTCCCTGGAGTGAAGGAGGGTGAGGCTGTGGAGCCCGTGGCCACTGTTGTGATGGCTGTAGTGGTCGGCTCTGTGAGGATCCTGGTCGTCCCCGGAGTGGAAGGCGTGGCCGTGGAGCCCGTGGCCACTGTCGTGATGGCTGTAGTGGTCAGCTCTGTGAGGATTGAGGTCTTCCCTGAAGTGGAGGAGGGCGTGGCCGTGGAGCCCGTGGTCACTGTTGTGATGGCTGTAGTGGTCGGCGCTGTGAGGATCGAGGTCGTCCCTGGAGTGGAGGAGGGGATGGCCATGGAGCCAGTGGCCACAGTTATGGTGGCAGTGGTGGTTGGCTCTGTGAGGAATCCAGTCGTCCCCGGAGTGGAAGGTGTGGCTGTGGAGCCTGTGGTTGTGATGGCTGTAGTGGTCAGCTTTGTGAGGACTGAGGTCTTCCCTGGAGTGGAGGAGGGCACGGCCGTGGACTTCGTGGCCACTGTTGTGACAGTTGTAGTGGTTGGCTCTGTGAGGATCCCAGTCGTCCCCTGAGTGGAGGAGGGCGTGGCCGTGGAGCCCGTGGCCACTGTTGTGATGGCTGTAGTGGTTGGCTCTGTGAGGATTGAGGTCATCCCTGGAGTGGAGGAAGGCGTGGCCGTGGACCTCGTGGCCACTGTTGTGATGGTTGTAGTGGTTGGCTCTGTGAGGATCCCGGTCGTCCCCGGAGTGGAGGTGGGCGTGGCCGTGGAGCCCGTGGCCACTGTTGTGATGGCTGTAGTGGTTGGCTCTGTGAGGATCCCAGTCGTCCCCGGAGTAGAAGGCGTGGCCGTGGAGCCCGTGGCCACTGTTGTGATGGCTGTAGTGGTCGGCTCTGTGAGGATCGAGGTCATCCCTGGAGTGGAGGAGGGGATGGCCGTGGAGCCAGTGGCCACAGTTATGGTGGCAGTGGTGGTCGGCTCTGTGAGGATCCCGGTCGTCCCCGGAGTGGAGGTGGGCGTGGCCGTGGAGCCCGTGGCCACTGTTGTGATGGCTGTAGTGGTTGGCTCTGTGAGGATCGAGGTCATCCCTGGAGTGGAGGAGGGGATGGCCGTGGAGCCAGTGGCCACAGTTATGGTGGCAGTGGTGGTCGGCTCTGTGAGGATCCCGGTCGTCCCCAGAGTGGAGGTGGGCGTGGCCGTGGAGCCCGTGGCCACTGTTGTGATGGTTGTAGTGGTTGGCTCTGTGAGGATCCCGGTCGTCCCCGGAGTGGAGGAAGGCGTGGCCGTGGACCTCGTGGCCACTGTTGTGATGGTTGTAGTGGTTGGCTCTGTGAGGATCCCGGTAGTCCCCAGAGTGGAGGAGGGCATGGCTGTGGAGCCCGGGGCCACTGTTGTGATGGCTGTAGTGGTCGGCTCTGTGAGGATCCTGGTTGTCCCCAGAGTGAAAGGCGTGGCCGTGGAGCCCGTGGCCACTGTCTTGATGGCTGTAGTGGTCAGCTCTGTGAGGATTGAGGTCTTCCCTGGAGTGGAGGAGGGCGTGGCCGTGGAGCCCGTGGTCACTGTTGTGATGGTTGTAGTGGTTGGCTCTGTGAGGATCGAGGTCATCCCTGGAGTGGAGGAGGGGATGGCCGTGGAGCCAGTGGCCACAGTTATGGTGGCAGTGGTGGTCGGCTCTGTGAGGATCCCGGTCGTCCCCGGAGTGGAGGTGGGCGTGGCCGTGGAGCCCGTGGCCACTGTTGTGATGGCTGTAGTGGTTGGCCCTGTGAGGATCGAGGTCATCCCTGGAGTGGAGGAGGGGATGGCCGTGGAGCCAGTGGCCACAGTTATGGTGGCAGTGGTGGTTGGCTCTGTGAGGATTCCAGTCGTCCCCGGAGTGGAGGAGGGCATGGCTGTGGAGGCCGGGGCCACTGTTGTGATGGCTGTAGTGGTTGGCTCTGTGAGGATCGAGGTCATCCCTGGAGTGGAGGAGGGGATGGCCGTGGAGCCAGTGGCCACTGTTGTGATGGCTGTAGTGGTCGGCTCTGTGAGGATCCCGGTTGTCCCCGGAGTGGAGGAATGCGTGGCCGTGGACCTTGTGGCCACTGTTGTGATGGTTGTAGTGGTTGGCTCTGTGAGTATCCCAGTCGTCCCCGGAGTAGAAGGCGTGGCCGTGGAGCCTGTGGCCACTGTTGTGATGGCTGTAGTGGTTGGCTCTGTGAGGATCGAGGTCATCCCTGGAGTGGAGGAGGGGATGGCCGTGGAGCCAGTGGCCACAGTTATGGTGGCAGTGGTGGTCGGCTCTGTGAGGATCCCGGTCGTCCCCGGAGTGGAGGTGGGCGTGGCCGTGGAGCCCGTGGCCACTGTTGTGATGGCTGTCGTGGTTGGCTCTGTGAGGATCGAGGTCATCCCTGGAGTGGAGGAGGGGATGGCCGTGGAGCCAGTGGCCACAGTTATGGTGGCAGTGGTGGTCGGCCCTGTGAGGATCCCAGTCGTCCCCGGAGTGGAGGTGGGCGTGGCCATGGAGCCCGTGGCCACTGTTGTGATGGCTGTAGTGGTTGGCTCTGTGAGGATCGAGGTCATCCCTGGAGTGGAGGAGGGGATGGCCGTGGAGCCAGTGGCCACAGTTATGGTGGCAGTGGTGGTTGGCTCTGTGAGGATCCCAGTCGTCCCCGGAGTGGAGGAGGGCGTGGCTGTGGAGCCCGGGGCCACTGTTGTGATGGCTGTAGTGGTTGGCTCTGTGAGGATCGAGGTCATCCCTGGAGTGGAGGAGGGGATGGCCGTGGAGCCCGTGGCCACTGTTGTGATGGCTGTAGTGGTCGGCTCTGTGAGGATCCCGGTCGTCCCCGGAGTGGAGGAAGGCGTGGCCGTGGACCTTGTGGCCACTGTTGTGATGGCTGTAGTGGTCGGCTCTGTGAGGATCCCGGTCGTCCCCGGAGTGGAGGAAGGCGTGGCCGTGGACCTCGTGGCCACTGTTGTGATGGTTGTAGTGGTTGGCTCTGTGAGGATCCCGGTCGTCCCCGGAGTGGAGGTGGGTGTGGCTGTGGAGCCCGTGGCCACTGTTGTGATGGCTGTAGTGGTTGGCTCTCTGAGGATCCCAGTCGTCCCCGGAGTAGAAGGCGTGGCCGTGGAGCCCGTGGCCACTGTTGTGATGGCTGTAGTGGTTGGCTCTGTGAGGATCGAGGTCATCCCCGGAGTGGAGGAGGGGATGGCCGGGGAGCCAGTGGCCACAGTTATGGTGGCAGTGGTGGTCGGCTCTGTGAGGATCCCGGTCGTCCCCAGAGTGGAGGTGGGCGTGGCCGTGGAGCCCGTGGCCACTGTTGTGATGGTTGTAGTGGTTGGCTCTGTGAGGATCCCGGTTGTCCCCGGAGTGGAGGAAGGCGTGGCCATGGACCTCGTGGCCACTGTTGTGATGGTTGTAGTGGTTGGCTCTGTGAGGATCCCGGTAGTCCCCGGAGTGGAGGAGGACATGGCTGTGGAGCCCAGGGCCACTGTTGTGATGGCTGTAGTGGTCGGCTCTGTGAGGATCCTGGTTGTCCCCAGAGTGAAAGGCGTGGCCGTGGAGCCCGTGGCCACTGTCTTGATGGCTGTAGTGGTCAGCTCTGTGAGGATTGAGGTCTTCCCTGGAGTGGAGGAGGGCGTGGCCGTGGAGCCCGTGGTCACTGTTGTGATGGTTGTAGTGGTTGGCTCTGTGAGGATCGAGGTCATCCCTGGAGTGGAGGAGGGGATGGCCGTGGAGCCAGTGGCCACTGTTGTGATGGCTGTAGTGGTCGGCTCTGTGAGGATCCCGGTCGTCCCCGGAGTGGAGGAATGCGTGGCCGTGGAGCCCGTGGCCACTGTTGTGATGGCTGTAGTGGTTGGCTCTGTGAGGATCGAGGTCATCCCCGGAGTGGAGGAAGGCATGGCCGTGGAGCCCGTGGCCACTGTCGTGATGGCTGTAGTGGTCAACTCTGTGAGGATTGAGGTCTTCCCTGGAGTGTAGGAGGGCGTGGCCGTGGAGCCTGTGGTCACTGTTGTGATGGCTGTAGTGGTCGGCGCTGTGAGGATTGAGGTCATCCCTGGAGTGGAGGAGGGGATGGCCATGGAGCCAGTGGCCACAGTTATGGTGGCAGTGGTGGTTGGCTCTGTGAGGAATCCAGTAGTCCCCGGAGTGGAGGAGGGCAGGGCTGTGGAGCCTGTGGCCACTGTTGTGATGGTTGTAGTGGTCGGCTCTGTGAGGATCCCAGTCGTCCCCGGAGTGGAAGGTGTGGCCGTGGAGCCCGTGGTTGTGATGGCTGTAGTGGTCAGCTCTGTGAGGACTGAGGTCTTCCCTGGAGTGGAGGAGGGCACGGCCGTGGACTTCGTGGCCACTGTTGTGACAGTTGTAGTGGTTGGCTCTGTGAGGATCCCAGTCGTCCCCGGAGTGGAGGAGGGCGTGGCCGTGGAGCCCGTGGTCACTGTTGTGATGGCTGTAGTGGTTGGCTCTGTGAGGATCGAGGTCATCCCTGGAGTGGAGGAGGGGATGGCCGTGGAGCCCGTGGCCACTGTTGTGATGGCTGTAGTGGTCGGCTCTGTGAGGATCCCGGTTGTCCCCGGAGTGGAAGAAGTCGTGGCCGTGGACCTCGTGGCCACTGTTGTGATGGTTGTAGTGGTTGGCTCTGTGAGGATCGAGGTCATCCCTGGAGTGGAGGAGGGGATGGCCGTGGAGCCAGTGGCCACAGTTATGGTGGCAGTGGTGGTCGGCTCTGTGAGGATCCCGGTCGTCCCCGGAGTGGAGGTGGGCGTGGCCATGGAGCCCGTGGCCACTGTTGTGATGGCTGTAGTGGTTGGCTCTGTGAGGATCGAGGTCATCCCTGGAGTGGAGGAGGGGATGGCCGTGGAGCCAGTGGCCACAGTTATGGTGGCAGTGGTGGTTGGCTCTGTGAGGATCCCAGTCGTCCCCGGAGTGGAGGAGGGCGTGGCTGTGGAGCCTGGGGCCACTGTTGTGATGGCTGTAGTGGTTGGCTCTGTGAGGATCGAGGTCATCCCTGGAGTGGAGGAGGGGATGGCCGTGGAGCCCGTGGCCACTGTTGTGATGGCTGTAGTGGTCGGCTCTGTGAGGATCCCGGTTGTCCCCGGAGTGGAGGAAGGCGTGGCCGTGGACCTCGTGGCCACTGTTGTGATGGTTGTAGTGGTTGGCTCTGTGAGGATCCCGGTCGTCCCCGGAGTGGAGGTGGGCGTGGCCGTGGAGCCTGTGGCCACTGTTGTGATGGCTGTAGTGGTTGGCTCTGTGAGGATCGAGGTCATCCCTGGAGTGGAGGAGGGGATGGCCGTGGAGCCAGTGGCCACAGTTATGGTGGCAGTGGTGGTTGGCTCTGTGAGGATCCCAGTCGTCCCTGGACTGGAGGAGGACATGGCTGTGGAGCCCGGGGCCACTGTTGTGATGGCTGTAGTGGTCAGCTCTGTGAGGATCCCGGTCGTCCCCGGAGTGGAGGAATGCTTGGCCGTGGACCTTGTGGCCACTGTTGTGATGGTTGTAGTGGTTGGCTCTGTGAGGATCCCGGTCGTCCCCGGAGTGGAGGTGGGCGTGGCCGTGGAGCCTGTGGCCACTGTTGTGATGGCTGTAGTGGTTGGCTCTGTGAGGATCGAGGTCATCCCTGGAGTGGAGGAGGGGATGGCCGTGGAGCCAGTGGCCACAGTTATGGTGGCAGTGGTGGTTGGCTCTGTGAGGATCCCAGTCGTCCCTGGAGTGGAGGAGGGCGTGGCTGTGGAGCCCGGGGCCACTGTTGTGATGGCTGTAGTGGTCAGCTCTGTGAGGATCCCGGTTGTCCCCGGAGTGGAGGAATGCATGGCCGTGGACCTTGTGGCCACTGTTGTGATGGTTGTAGTGGTTGGCTCTGTGAGGATCCCGGTCGTCCCCAGAGTGGAGGTGGGCGTGGCTGTGGAGCCCGGGGCCACTGTTGTGATGGCTGTAGTGGTCGGCTCTGTGAGGATCAAGGTCGTCCCTGGAGTGGAGGAGGGCGTGGCTGTGGAGCTGGTGGCCACAGTTATGGTGGCAGTGGTGGTTGGCTCTGTGACGATCCTGGCCGTCTCCGGAGTGGAGGAGGGCGTGGCCGTGGACCTCGTGGCCACTGTTGTAATGGCTGTAGTGGTCGGCTCTGTGAGGATCGAGGTCATCCCTGGAGTGGAGGAGGGCATGGCTGTGGAGCTGGTGGTCAAAGTTATGGTGGCAGTGTTGGTTGGTTCTGTGAGGCTCCCGGTTGTCCCCTGAGTGGAGGAAGGCGTGGCCGTGGAGCCCGTGGCCACTGTTGTGACGGCTGTAGTGGTCGGCTCTGTGAGAATCCAGGTTGATGCTGGAGTGGAAGAGGGCGTGGCCTTGGAGCCAGTGGCCACAGTTATGGTGGCAGTGGTGGTTGGCTCTGTGAAGATCCAGGTGGTTCCTGGGGTGGAGGAGGGGTTGGCCGTGGAGCCAGTGGCTGCAGTCATTGCGGTTGTGGTGGGAAAAACTTCAGTGATTCGAGTAGTCCCTGTAGTGGAGGAGGGAATGGCTGTGGAGCCCGTGACCACTGTTGTGATGGCTGTAGTGGTTGGCTCTGTGAGGATCGCGGTGGTCCCTGGAGTGGAGGAGGGGATGGTCGTGGAGCCCGTGGCCACTGTTGTGATGGCTGTAGTGGTTGGCTCTGTGAGAATCCAGGTTGACCCCAGAGTGGAGGAGGGTGTGGCCTTGGAGCTGGTGGCCAGGGTGCTGGGGCAGCGGCCGTAGTTGCAGCAGAACACACGGATTTCGTAGTTGAAGCACATCTTGAACTTCCCCACCTGCTGACGGTTCCTGCAGACCAAGCCGAAGTCCAGGCTGCATTCCACGACCTGGCCCAACTCCCGCAGGGGGACACCAGGCTGGGCCTGGGCGCGGCACTCGAGGCCCAGGGGCTGCTCACAGACGGCCCCTCCAGCCGCGCGGATGTTGGAGTAGGTCTCCAAGTCCCCGCCAGAGGGCCCCGACATGGGGTAGCTGTAGTCCAGCCAGTCTGACCAGGCACACTGGGGCTCACAGCCCGTGGACACCACCGGGGTTGTGGGGGCCGATGTGGGGCTGCTGGGCAGCAGGGTTGAGGTGTGGGTCTTGCTGGTTGTGGCCGTGGTGAGGCCCGGGGTGGTCTTCCCTGGAGAAAGGGGTGACTCAGTGGTTCTGCTGTGAGTGTGAGGACTGGACAGGGCTGGAGTCGAGTGTGGGGTGGTACCGGTGGTTTCTACTGGGGTGTGGGAAGTCACCGTGGATGGCTCTGTGATGTGGGTGGTGCCCGACGTGGCCACAGAAGTCCGGGCTGTGGGTACCGTGCGGGGACTCTCGGGGAGCTGGGATCGCCCATGTGTGGTGGCCGTGGTGGACAGCACTGGGGGTGTATGGGTGGTCCCTAGGGCAGAGGAGGGAGCCACTGTGGTGCTGGTGGCTGCAGGTGTGGTGGCCGTGGTGGTCAGCGCTGGGGAGATGGGAGTTGTCCCTGGAGTGGAGGAGGGGGTGGTGGTGGAGCCTGTGGCCATGATTGTCGTGCCCGTGGTGGCCAGTGCTGGGGGTGTACCAGTGGTCTGTGGGCTAGAGGAGGGTGTTGCCATAGAGCCAGTGGCCACAGTTATGGTGGTGTTGGTCAGCACTGTCGGGGTGTGGGTGGTCCCTGGGATGGAGGAGGGGGTCACTGTGTAGCTGCTGGTTGTGGGTGTGGTGGTTGTGGTGATAAGTGCTGTAAGAGTGCTTGCAGTCCCTGGGCTGGAGGAGGGGGTGGCTGTGGAGCTTCTGGTGATGGCCATGGTGGTCAGCACTTTAGAGGTGTGAGCTGTTCCTGAGGTGAGGAGGGTGGCCGTGGAGCCAGTGGCCTGGATTGTGGTGGCCGTGGTGGTTAGCGCTGTGGAGGTGTGGGTGGTCCTTGGAGTGGAAGAGGCGTGGGCTGTGGACAGGGTGGCCGTTGGTGCGGTGGTCTGTGCTGTGAGGTTCCAAGTGGTTCTCAGGGAGGAGGATGGGATGGCTGTAAAGCTGGTAGCTGTGGGTGTGGTGGCTGTGCTTGTCAGCACAACTGGAAGGGTGGGTGCAGTCCCTGGACTGGTGGAGGGAGTGGCTTTGGAGCCAGTGGCTGTGGGTTTCGTGGCCATGGTGGTCAGCAATTCTGAGGTGGCAGCAGTTGCTGGGGTGGAGGAGGGGGTGACTGTGGAGCTGGTGGCCACATTCGTGGTCAATGTTGTGGTTGGCTCTGTGAAGATCCAGGTGGTCCCAGGAGTGGAGGAGGAGGTGGCTGTGGAGCCGGTAGTCCCTGGGGTGGAGGAGGGGTTGGCCGTGGAGCCAGTGGCTTCAGTCGTTGCAGTTGTGGTGGGAAACACTTTGGTGATTTGAGTAGTCCCTGAGGTGGAGGAAGGGATGGCAGTGGAGCCCGTGACCACTGTTGTGATGGCTGTAGTGGTTGGCTCTGTGAGGATCGCGGTGGTCCCCGGAGTGGAGGAGGGCATGGCTGTGGAGCCCGTGGCCACTGTTGTGATGGCTGTAGTGGTTGGCTCTGTGAGGATCCCGGTTGTCTCCAGAGTGGAGGAGGGTGTGGCCTTGGAGCTGGTGGCCGGGGTGCTGGGGCAGCGGCCGTAGTTGCAGCAGAACACACGGATTTCGTAGTTGAAGCACATCTTGAACTTCCCCACCTGCTGACGGTTCCTGCAGACCAAGCCGAAGTCCAGGCTGCATTCCACGACCTGGCCCAACTCCCGCAGGGGGACACCAGGCTGGGCCTGGGCGCGGCACTCGAGGCCCAGGGGCTGCTCACAGACGGCCCCTCCAGCCGCGCGGATGTTGGAGTAGGTCTCCAAGTCCCCGCCAGAGGGCCCCGACATGGGGTAGCTGTAGTCCAGCCAGTCTGACCAGGCACACTGGGGCTCACACCACCGGGACACCACCGGGGTCGTGGGGGCCGATGTGGGGCTGCTGGACAGCAGGGTCGAGGCACGGGTCTCGCTGGTTGTGGCCGTGGCCGTGGTCCTGGAGGTGGCCGTGGTGAGGCCCGGGGTGGTCTTCCCTGGAGAAAGGGGTGACTCAGTGGTTCTGCTGTGAGTGTGAGGGCTGGACAGGGCTGGAGTCGAGTGTGGGGTGGTACCGGTGGTTCCTACTGGGGTGTGGGAAGTCACCGTGGATGGCTCTGTGATGTGGGTGGCGCCCGAGGTGGCCATGGAAGTCCGGGCTGTGGGTACCGTGCGGGGACTCTCAGGGAGCTGGGATCGCCCATGTGTGGTGGCCATGGTGGACAGCACTGGGGGTGTATGGGTGGTCCCTAGGGCAGAGGAGGGAGCCACTGTGGTGCTGGTGGCTGCAGGTGTGGTGGCCGTGGTGGTCAGCACTGGGGAGATGGGAGTTGTCCCTGGAGCGGAGGAAGGGGTGGTGGTGGAGCCTGTGGCCGTGATTGTCGTGCCCGTGGTGGCCAGTGCTGGGGGTGTACCAGTGGTCTGTGGGCTAGAGGAGGGTGTTACCATAGAGCCAGTGGCCACGGTTGTGGTGGTGTTGGTCAGCACTGTGGGGGTGTGGGTGGTCCCTGGGATGGAGGAGGGGGTCACCATGGAGCCGCTGGTTGTGGGTGTGGTGTTTGTGCCGATCCGCCCTGGAAGTGTGGGTGCAGTCCCTGGGCTAGAGGAGGGAGTGGCTGTGAAGCCCCTGGTTGTGGTAGTCAGCACTTTGGTAGTGTAAGCTGTTCCTGGGCTGGAGGAGGGGGTGGCCATGGAGCCAGTGGCCCCAGTTGTGGTGGCCGTGGTGGTAAGCACTGTGGAAATATGGGCAGTCTCTGGAGTGAAGGAGGGTCTGGCTGTGGACATGGTGGCTGTGGGTGTGGTGGTCTGTGCTGTGAGGGTCCAGGTGGTCCCCAGAGAGGAAGAGGGGATGGCTGTAAAGCTTGTAGCTGTGGGTGTGGTGGCTGTGCTTGTCAGTGCTGGAAGGGTGGGTGCAGTCCCTGGACTGGAGGAGGGAATGGCTTTGGAGCCGGTGACTGTGGGTGTTGTGGTCATGGTGGTCAGCACATTTGGGGTGGCAGCAGTTGCCGGGGTGTGGGAGGGGGTGGCTTTGGAGGTGGTGGCCATGGTTGTGATGGTTGTGGTGCTCAGCACTTTTGGGGTGTGAGCTGTTCCTTGGCTGGAGGAGGCGGTGGCCATGGAGCTGGTGGGCGTGGTCATGGTGGCTTTAGTGGTTGGCTCTGTGAAGATCAAGGTGGTACCACCCAGGGTGGTACCAGTGGTTCCTGCTGGGGGGTGGGAAGTCACCGTGGAGCTGGCAGCCACAGTTGTGGTGGCTGTGGTGGTCAACCCTTTGGGGCTCTGAGCAGTGCTTGAGGTGGAGGAGGGGGTGGCTGTGGAGCTGGTGGCCTGGGTTGTGATGGCTGTGGTGGTCAGCACTTTCACAGTGTGAGCTGTTCCTGGGGTGGAGGAGCGCCTGGCTGTGGTGCCTGTGCTCCTGGGTGTGGCAGCTGTGGAACCGGTGCTCATGGGTATGGTAACTGTGGATCCGGTGCTCATGGGAGTGGTAACTGTGGATCCGGTGCTCGTGGGAGTGGTAGCCGTGGATCCGGTGCTCGTGGGAGTGGTAGCCATGGATCCGGTGCTCGTGGGAGTGGTAGCCGTGGATCCGGTGCTCATGGGTACGGTAACTGTGGATCCGGTGCTCGTGGGAGTGGTAGCCATGGAACCGGTGCTCATGGGTACGGTAACTGTGGATCCGGTGCTCGTGGGAGTGGTAGCCGTGGATCTGGTGCTCATGGGAGTGGTAGCCGTGGATCCAGTGCTCGTGGGAGTGGTAGCCGTGGATCCGGTGCTTGTGGGAGTGGTAGCCGTGGATCCAGTGCTCGTGGGAGTGGTAGCCGTGGATCCGGTGCTTGTGGGAGTGGTAGCCGTGGATCCGGTGCTCGTGGGAGTGGTAGCCATGGATCCGGTGCTCGTGGGAGTGCTGGCACAGTGGCTGTCATCACAGCACAACAGCCGCACATGAAAGTTGTGGCAGTACCACAGGGGCCCAGACTGGTCACGGTTCCTACACACCAGCCCAATGCTCACGTCACACTGCACCACCTGCCCCAGGGCCTCCAGGGGTTGGTTGGGCTCCTTCTCAGAGCGGCACTCAATGTCCCGTGGATGCTCGCAGAAGGTATGGCCAGCAGAGCGGATGACCCCAAAGGTCTCAAAGTCCCCGCCATCAGGGTCAGAGCTGGGGTAGTCCTCATCAAACCAGTCTGTCCAGGTGCAGCGAGGCACACAGCCCGTGCTGGGAGACGGGGGGCCAGAGGGCAGGGTCGTCCCGATGGTGGGCCCAGAGCTGGAAGTCCGCAGGGTTGTGTGCACACGGGCGGTCACCACGGGGGACGTTGTGGGGGTGCTGGTCACAATTGGACTGGTGGGCATGGATGGAGCCTGGGAGGTCTGCTGCCCCCTGGTAGGGAGGAGGCTGGCGGTGGAAGGTAAAGGGGCAGAGGGACTGGGGAGGGACACCCTCTCTGTGGTCTTGGAGAAGCTGGGGCCAGTTTGAGTGGTGGCCAGAGTTGAGGATCCTGTTACTGCTGGTGACTTGGTGCTCCAGGTTGCAATGGCTGTGGAGGCAGTCACTGTGGGGCTGGTGGCCCCCATGGAGGTGAGTCTGGGTGCCTGTGTGGAGGAGGTGGGCGTGGGGGCG
This sequence comes from Macaca thibetana thibetana, assembly GCF_024542745.1. Taxonomy (NCBI): domain Eukaryota; kingdom Metazoa; phylum Chordata; class Mammalia; order Primates; family Cercopithecidae; genus Macaca; species Macaca thibetana. The sequence continues at coordinate 1,113,685 of NC_065591.1, read as the reverse complement.
GCTGTGTGGGGGCAGTGGCTGTAGTCGTCACAGCAGAGCACACGCACATTGTAGTTGAAGCACATGTTGAACCTGCCTGTCTGGTCCTCATTCTTGCAGATCAGCCCCGTCTCCAGGCTACAGGTCAGCACCTGCCCGATCTGGTCAATGCTCACCTCGGGGTAGTTTTCTGCCCGGCACTCTATGCTCTTTGGTGCCCAGCATATCTTGCCCCCAGCAGCCCTGATGTTTTCAAAAGTTTCCATGTCCCCGCCTGCGACCCCTGAGGTTGGGAAGTCCACGTCAAACCACTCTGTCCACTCACACTTCGGTTGACAGCGGGTAGTGCTCTGGCTAGTGGTGGTCTCAGTCAAGCGGCTCAGTGTCGTCTCTGTCCTGGGGGTGCTGGTCTCGGCCTGAGAGGTGAACAGTTCGCTCGAGAGTGTCGGCGCCAGGCTCGTGGTCAGCGGCTGTTTGGAGCTGGAGCTGGCTGTGCCTGTCAGGTGAGCTCTGGAGGTTGCCATTGTCGTTGGGGCTGGCGTGGGTGGCTGTGAGGGATGCCATGTGCCCGAACTCCCCGTGGTCCCTGGCAGGACTGAGTGTGTTGGAAGGTTGGATGTGGCCACCCCTGGGACAGTGGGTTCTGTGGAGCCTGCAGGAACCGTGGGGCCTCCTGTGGTGGCTGTACCAAGGGTGCCCGTGTATCTGGGGGATGTCAGTCCTTTTGAGAGGGTGGGGACTGCTGTGGTGCTGGTCACCCCCAGGCTACTCGTTGACTGCAGCGTTGAGAACAGGACCTGGGTGGTGGTGGTGGTGGTGGCCGTCTCCAGCGATGTGGCCGGTGGTGGTGTCGTGGCTCGTCCCCTGCAGTGGTCGGCGCTGCAGCACAGGACCCGGATCCTGTAGTTGTAGCACATCTTGAATATGCCCTCCTGCTCCCAGTTCCTGCACACCAGGCCGAAGCGGACGTCACAGTGCACCTTCTGCCCTACCTGAGCCAGGGGCCAGTTGGGGAAGCTCTCGGCCTGGCACTCTATGTCCTTAGGCTGCTCACATAAGTGCCCTCCTGCAGCCCTGATCTTATCGTAGGACTCAACGTCCCCTCCAAGTTGTTCAGACTTGGGGTAGTCCTCATCAAACCACTCTGTCCACTGACACCGGGGCTGGCAGGTGGTGGTACCTGGGGCCAGGGAGGTGACTGTCGTGGGGCCTGAGCTGGACCCAGTCTGTGAGGTGAGGGCTGCTGTTGACCGGATGCTCGGGATCACCCACAGGGTGGTCTTTTCGGTTGCTGTGGTCTGGGTAGGGGTAGGCACAGCAGGCTCCGTGCTGGCACTGAGGGAGGGCTGGGGGCTGGTGCCTGGGGCCAGGGAGGGGCCACAGGGCACGTATTCACAGCAGAGAACCCGCAGCTCATAGTCGTGACAGAGCGGGGGGCTCTGCTGGCTGTTGGCGCACATCAGCCCCCTCACGCGGTCACAGTCCACCTGCTGGCCCAGCTCTCCCAGTGGCATGTCGGGAAGCTGCCCTGCCCGGCACTCGATGTCGGCTGGCACAGGGCACACCTGGTACCCTCTCTGCCTCAGGTTTTCAAATGTCTCGAAGTCTCCGCCTCCCAGACCAGGCTCTGGGTGGTGCCCGTTGTACCAGCTGGACCAGCGGCAGACCTCGCGGACACACACAGTGGAGACTGGGAGGGCCGGGCCTGCAAGGGGTGTGGGAGAGGGGTCCTGGCTCAGCATCCTCCAGTCCTGGCCTCACAAGGTGGAGGGGCCCCAGAGGACCCTTGTCCCAGGGCTGGCCCTGCCCCTGTGGGATACTGGGGACCCCAGGTGCCTGCCTTAGCCTTGGTTAGAGCCGTTTCTATATGAGGGACTGGAGCCTGGCAGCCTGGCCTTGAGGGAGTCGGCCAGCTGGGATAGGCCATGCTGAGGGATGGGACGGAGTCTGGGAAAGCTTTACTGCCCCCCTGGGTTATCCCATCAATCATCGTGCAGAGGCTTCCTGGGGAGCCCCTGAAGACACGCAGGGTGTTGTGGGGGCTGTGCACCCCTAGACAGAGCTCGGCAGGTCAGTGGATTGGGACTGTTGCTACCATTCAGGGCACCTGCATCAAGAGCCCAGGGGTTCCCTCCTTGTCACCCAGACATGACCGGGCCTCAGGAGAGCCAGGCAGGGCTTACTTGTCGTGGAGTGGGGGACCCAGCTAGTGGTGAAGGTGAATGGCGTTGTGGCCGGAGTTCCAGGACATGCCACAGCCTTCCTGACGATGGTGCCGTTGCTTCCACAGATGGCGATCAAACAGGCACCAAGCCCATCGGTGGTGTTGTAGATGACGTCCTGGTAGCCGTAGGTCCTGTCCTCATAGGTGCAGGTGCAGGCTGGGGATGGACCCGGCAGAGTCACCCGGTGCCTTTGAGCCCCTGGCCCCGGCCCTCACCACTCCCCCACCCCCCTGGCCCTTCCTTACCCTCAAGGCTGTGAGCACACTGGATGCCACTGGGCGTGCAGTTACTGGGGGTGGGGGAGAGGTGAGCTGAGGGCCTGGGGGGCAGCCTGAGGGGCCTGCTCCCCAGCCCTGCACCCCCAGCGCCGCCCACTCCCCACCCCCTCACCAGCTCTGGCAGTTCTCCGCTGTGGGGACTCTTGCGCCAACGTCATAGTAGTTTCCATCCCTGTCGTAGCAGCCACACTGGGCCACGCACTTCATCTGGTCCTCATTGAAGAAGGGCTGGCTGGGTGGGCACGTCGGGTAGCAGCCTAGGGCCGGCAGAGTGAGCAGAAGACTCACCAGGGCCCTTAGGTCTCTCCAGCCAGGGGCGCCATGCTGTAGGGAGTAGCCGCCCCCTACCAGCCAGCAGGGGCCTGCCCCCAAGGCTTGCATTGTACAGTTTAAGGGAGCCTACACCCCGTCCCTGGGGAACCCCGGCCCCCCACATACACTCGGGACCCCAAGGATAGGAGGCTCCATCCAAGAAAGGTTCCCCTCACCTTCCAGGCCAGGCAGGTCCACCAGGCAGTGCCCACTGGGGTTCCGGCAGGTTTTTAGGCAGGGTGCCCCGCAGGGCTGGTAGTGCCACTCACAGCCCCCATGTGGGTTGTAGAAGTCACAGAACAAAGCTGGGGCACAGAGGGCGGAGGTTAAGGAGGCGCCCACCGGCCCTCACCCTTGTTGTGAAGGGCAGCCCCCACCCCGGGTGTGGGGGCCGGTGTCCCCAGGGCCAGACCCAGGCTTGTCCCTGACATGCAGGGTCTTGGGCCAGGTGGTGCCTCACCTTCCCCTCACTCCCCAGCCCTGCCCTTGGAACTCCTGTCCCCCAGGAGCCATCTTGTGCTGGGGTGACCTGTCTGGTGGTTTTGCACAGGTCTGTCTCTGTGCATAGGAACGTGTGCACTCACATGGAGGCACATGCGTGTTGGATGTCTGTGTGCGGCTCAGGCCCAGGTCAATGCACCTACAGAGGCTGCCACACCTCCTCCCCCGCCCCGGGTGCTCCACCCTTCAGCACCACGGACAGAGCCCGACTCACGGCAGGTGTCCGGAGTCCGCCAGGACACACACAGGCCCGCGTCGTGGCAAGCCTGGGCGTAGGCAGCCACAGCCGTGCAGAAACACTCGCAGTCACCACCCGAGTCACAGGCACACGCGTCGTTCACGCAGGCCTCGTAGTACTTGGTGGAGTCAACCTGGGGGTGAGGCCAAGGTGCAGCTCAGCTGGGCCAAGGTCCCCCCCGGCCAGGGGGCGGCTGGCCCAGGGCCAGTTGCTGGAACCATTTGTATTTCAACACCCCCCATGGCAGCTCTCTGAGCTCCCTGACTCCTGGGTCCTGGAATACCTCAGAGCATGCCCCAAATCGGAGCTGCCCCAGCACCACTTCTCCAGCCCACCTGTGCCCTTTTCCAGCTATATCCCTGCCCACCTGCCCAACTGTACACCTGCCCACCTATGCACCTGCCCATATGCCCACCTGTGCACCTGCCCATCTGCCCATCTGTCCACCTGCCCACCTGTGCACCTGCCCATATGCCCACCTGTGCACCTGTCCATCTGCCTGCCTTCACATGTGCTCTTTGGATGTTTCTATCACGTGGATCTGGTCATGTGGCCCACAGGTTTCAAACCCACGTGGAGGATAGCACCCCTGCTCACCCTCTGCCCTCACCCCCACCTCCCTCCGCTGCAGTTGTACTGGCCTCCTTTCCACTTGGGGGCCTTCCCTCCAGCCGACCCAACCCCATGGTGACCCCCACCCAGGGCCCTCCAAGTCCAAGCATCCAACCACCCAGTGCCCACCACACTGCTGTCTCCTCTCGAAGCTCTATGAGGGTCGGCCTTGTCCCCTGGGGTGACGAGGGGTCACTGGGGTGAGCCCAGAACATGCCAGGCTCTTCCAGGCACCCAGTGAACGTGCACTAAGGAAGGAGCGGTCACTTCCTTTCCAGACCAGCCACGTAGGGAGCTGAGCTGTGAACCTGTCCTGACCATTGGGAGCTGCCTGCTTCCTCGAGGCAGCCCACACCCCTTCCAGGCCCCATCTGAACCTGGCTCAGCTTTGTCAGGCCACAGGACCTTCCAAGGGGACACCAGCTGCCTTCTCAAGAGGGCAAGCGGCGGCCAACATGAGAATCTTCAGGGCCTCCCACGAGCGAGTGTGCTCACTGCTGCCCCTATGCCAGCCCCTCACCTCAGCTCCTAACCGCCATGCTGTGTGCCTAAGTGGGCACTCAAGTCTTCCTTAAGATGACAGGAAACTGCTTTTTGGTTTTTTGGTGTTTTGTTTTGAAACAGAGTCTCACTCTTTTTGCTCAGGCTGGTGTGCAGTGGCGCGATCTCGGCTCACTGCAACGTCCTCCTCCCGGGTTCAAGTGATTCTCCTGCCTCAGCCTCCCGAGTAGCTGGGATTATAGGCACCCACCACCACACCCATCTAATTTTTGTATTTTTAGTAGAGACAGGGTTTCACCATGTTGGCCAGGCTGGTCTCGAACCCCTGACCTCAGGTGATCCACCTGCCTCAGCCTCTCAAAGTGCTGGGATTACAGGCGTGAGCCGCTGCGCCCAGTCAGGAAACTGCTTTTTGGAAGTCTCTGCTTAAGGCTGATCTGTGATTCCTCCCGGGCTGGGCGGGGAGCCAGGCTGGCGTTCCAGTGCTGAGGATTGGGCAGGTCTAGGGATCACAGAGGAGGGTGGCTGGGGCCACATCGAGGGCTACCCCTCCCTGAGAGCCTCTGGGTGCGGCTGAGGCTGTGGTCAAGGGAGTGGCTGGGAAACAGCCAAGATGGCTTCGTGCCAGGGGCAGGAGGCACAGGTGCGGGGCTGATGAGAGATCCAGACTTGGGACCTGACATCCAGGACCGTGTGCCGTGGGACATGGTCAGACCCTCCTTGGAGCCCTGCTGTGTGCCCAGAAGACCCAGTTCTCGGCGGGAAGGAAGCAGCTGCCGTCCCCACCAGACCCTGCCTGCCAAGACCAGAGCCCCACCTGGGCGCGGCAGGCGGCGAAGGTAGGACCGTGGAGGATGCTGCACTGCTTCTGGGCCCAGGACTTGCGGAAGGGGTTGGCCGTGCAGGGGTCCTTCGGCGCCAGGGCGTCTGGGCAGGACGGGGAGAGCTTCCAACTGTTCCCAAACTCCAGCGCGTCCCCCACCACGGACCGGCTACGCGTGGCAAAGTCATTGATGGCATGGTCGTCGAAGTTCCCGCACAGGCCGCAGACCCTGCCCTGCAGAGGCAGCAAGAAAGTGGGGCCCTGGAGCTGGGGCCACAGGCACCCATGGGAGGCAGCACAGAGCCTGCCCTGGGGTCCAGAGCCCTCGGGGGATGGAGGGAGGGCAGCCGGTTCCCCAGGCAGTGCCCGGTGAACTTGCAGGGGACAGGTGTGCAGTGGGTCCGTGCGTGGACTGCTGGGTGGCACCTGCTCCCCTGTAAAACCCTCTGCCCACTGTGGAGACCACAGGCAGGGCCCTCACCAGCCAGGCTCATGTACCCACAGGTCAGTGAGTCCCACAGGCCCCACCGGGCACTGGGGTTTCTCTTGCTGTGAGAGGGTCCTGCAGGGCCGAGGAGTGCACGGCCCGAGCTCACCTTGTAGTCCTGGTGCAGTCGGATGAACACACTGGTCTTCCGGTCCCAGGACACGGCCATCCCGCGGGTCTCGATGACCAGGAAGATCCCCATGTAGCGGATCTTGTAGGGCGGGTCCCCGCCCGGCCCCCTCGCCACTGCCTTAAAGGCGCCCTCCTGGAGGATCAGCTCGTAGCTCTGCAGGGGAGGCAGAGGCGGCCAGAAGCTGACCCTGTGGCCCCCGGGCAGGGGCCTGAGACCCAGGGATGCCCCACCCAGTACAGGGCCCTGCAGGTGCGCACGGGCTCTTGGCACAAGGGGCTGTCATTAGGAACGAGCTGGGTCCACGAGACCCTCAGCGGAGGTTTGGCAAGAGGCTGGCCAGGAAGTGCTGGGGACAGGGGCTGCCTGGGAACGCTGGGGCTGCACGGGAGCAGCAGAGGCCGCAGTGGGCCGGCTCCACCCCACCCTGCTCCCTATCCAGCCCTGCATGCAGCCCCCACACCCTCACGCCAGCCTCCCCGATCCGCTGTGGTCCTCAGCCCCTCTCGCCATGTGCAGGGAGTGTCCCGGCCAGTGGCTCTTTCTCTCAGGGAGCTCTGGCCCCCCTTTGCTGGGGTGGGTGTCTCTGGGTGTGGCAGGGTGAATGGTGGCTCCTGAAAATGTCTGTCCACATACAAAGTCCCAGAACCTCGGCCTGGGGCCTCATTGGGAGAAAGCGTCTCTGCAGATGGGATTGAGTGAAGCATCTTGAAATGAGGTCGTCCTGGACTACCTGGGGGGCCCTAAATCCAAGGACCAGTGTCCTTACAAGAGACAGAAGAGAAAAACAAAAACAAAAAGAGAAGACAGACACAGACACAGCGGGAGGTCACAGGCAGCCGCAGCCCAGGGACGCCTGCAGCCCATGAAGCTGGGAGAGGCAGGAAGGACCTCCTCAGACCCTCAACAGGGAGTGTGGTCCTACCCGCCTGGATCTCTGACTTCCGGCTCCAGGACTGAGAATGCATTTCTGTTGTCTAAGCCCCCTGGTTTGTGGCTGTTTGGAACAGCATCCCGGGGCCAGGACACTGCTGAGAACCTGTGGGTGCAGCTGAAGCCTCACGAAGCTTCCCTGGGGGCCGGCTCGCTGGCTGCAGGGTCAGGGGGCTCACAGCCGGGGCCGCTCTCACCTCCACGAAGAGCTTGATGGCCTTGGAGCAGGTGGTGCCGGTGGTCCCACAGGGGATGTTCTCGGTGACGATGCGGAAGGTCCCGTGGGTGGCGTCGTCCCCACAGTAGTCCTGGGCCAGGAAGAGACAAGCTGCTGGCCGCGGGCCGGAGCGTGCCCAGCCTGCAGGAGCGGGCGAGGGGGCGGCGTACCTGGGCCAGGATGTACTCGCAACTGCCTTCAAAGCTGTAACGCTCGCCATCAAAGGTGATGAAGTGGCCATCCCCGTAGGCCACGCAGGTGCCCAGGCAGAGCCGGTGGCTGCACTCCCACCTCCGGTTTCTGCAGGTGCTGCGAGGGGCCAGGGACGGTGCCTGCTCACAGGGGCCTGCCCTCCTGGCCGTCCTGAGACCCCGCACCCAGGCCTGTGCAGGTCAGCACACGGCCTCAGCCTCCCCAGGCCCAGTCTGACCCGTCCTCGGTGGAAGGGGTGGCGTTCCCCACTGTGAATGCAGGGCACGCAGCTCCTGGTAGCACCACTGGCCCTAGGCCACCTTCCAGAGGACGCACAGGACGGCCCATGGCTTTCCCAGCAACTCTGTCTCCTGTTATGACCCCATCTTGCCCTGGCCAGCTGGCCCCCTTCCCTCCCCACCCACTGCCCTCCCTGCTCCCTTCCCTCCCCGCCCGCTGCCCTCCCCACCCACTGCCCTCCCTGAGCCCTTCCCTCCCCGCCCGCTGCCCTCCCCACCCACTGCCCTCCCTGAGCCCTTCCCTCCCCGCCCGCTGCCCTCCCTGCCCGCTGCCTCCGAGGGACCCACGACCCACCAGGTGTTGCAGTCGACCCTGATGGTGTCTCCAGGCTTGTAGGTGGCCTCGTTGTGCACGCAGGGGCAGTCCTCCTCGGCGATGCAGCCCCCACTCCCATCTGACACCAGCCCCGGGGGACAGACACAGCCGGACACGCAGTGTGTGCTGAACTGTGGGGCCCAGGCAGGTACCAGTCAGGGCCGGACACCAGGGTAGGCAGATACCACTCACCCTCTGGGACAGGCGCACCCAGTGGCCCCCAGGGCAATTCACGGGCCGGGGCGGAGCTTCCGGGTGGGTAAGTGTCTCCAGGACCACCAGATCCCTGGGCTCGGGAGCTGGGAAAGCTGGGACCCCTTCCCTGCCCACCCCTCCCTGAAGCACGGGACAGCCGGGGCCAGGAACTCACACAGCCCACGTCCAGCGTGTGGCAGCTCCGGAGGCACTCGGCCCCAGGGGTGCCCGCCAAGCTGTTGCTGCAGTTCAGGTACACCATGGGGGCCACACACCCTGGGGGCAGAGCTTGGTGGGAGGGGTTCTGGGGAAGGGCAGCCCTCGACTGACCCTGGGCAGCCCTGAGCCTGTCCTGCTGGCCAAGCTAGCAGCCCCCGAGCCAAAGCTTCCATGAAACCTGCAGCCCCCAACCCCAGGACACCCCGGCCACACTGCGGGGCAGAGACCCATTGGCTCCTCTGTCCCTGGCGTGTCGGGGCATGGGTGCCTGTGGCAGAGCCCAGGTGAGGACTGACCTGGTCCGGCAGGGCTCAGGTGGGGTGCGGCGAGTCGGGGCGAGGCGGGGCGGGGCTGTGCGTGGCTGTGCGTGGCGGGGCGGGGCTGGGCGGGGCGGGGCGGGGCTGGGCAGTGTGGGGCGGGGTGCCATTTACCTGCGCTTTTCTGCAGAGAGGCTCCCAGGCAGCTCAGCTTCCCACCCTCACACGAACTACAAGAGATGGACGGCCCGGCCTGGACCTGCCGCCCTCACCCCACAGACCCCACCCCCAGGCTCCCGAGCACCCACAGAGCGCTGGGCCTCCCCAGCCTGGCTTCCTCCTCGTGAGACCGGACAGTGCCTGCCACTGTTCGCTGGGAGGCGCGTGGGTAAATACACACAGGTGGGCGACAAAGCAGCCAGGACCCTGCGGTTAGCAGCAGCCTTTGAACCCAGGGTGGGAGTGGGGGCCACCCACCTTTCCTGGCAGGGGCTGCTGTTTGGACCCAGCTGAGAACAGCCAGCAGGCGTCCTCCCAGGGCCACCTCCACTCCTGGCCTCTTTCCCAGCCGGGAATTTTCTCTTTAGAATGTGCTGGGTCCACCCTGCGCCGCCCTCCCCAGCCTGGCCCCTCGTGTCTCAGAACCCTCGTGGGGAGGCACAGAAGCCTTCGGGGAGGGCGGGAGGTGGCTTTGAGGAGCACTCAGGGACCTGCTTTCCCTCCTGCCCAGCCCCTTACCACACAGCGCCTTCGTCGTGCACGACCTCTCCAGGAGCCAGCACGGTGCCGTGAACGTAGCAGGGGCACTCCCGGGCGGGCACACAGACGCCCGCGTCATTGAGGAAGGTGCCCGTGGGGCAGGTGCAGCCGTCCACAGGCACAAAGGAAACGCTGCAGGTGACGTCGGCCTCACTCAGGCCTCGGCAAGTCGGCTGGCAGGCGTCCACCACGTAGGCATAGCTCTGGGACTTGGGGCAGTTCTGCATGTACTTGGCTATGGTCGGTGGGGCCAGGGAGGACAGGTCAGCGGCTGAGCAGCCTGGCCAGCCCCCGCCCACCCCATCTTCAACTCAGCATCCCTGTCTGTGATGTGGTGATCGCAAGGATACAAGGTTCTTGCGAGGCTGGGATGAGGAGGTACAAAGCTCTGGGCTGAGAACCGTGTGAGTGACGGCTGCTGCCGGCCAGGGTCCCCCGCACCCCACGCAGCGTGGACACATCCCCCCTCCAGTGCAGGCACTCACTGCAGACGCCGTCCCTCCAGCCGCTGAGCTGCACGCCCTTGGCGGCACAGGCGTGCACATAGGAGGAAAGCGCGGCGCACAGGCAGTCCTCGCTCTGCTCACAGTTGCAGGTGTCAAACAGGCAGTTCTGCGGAGGTGGGCGGGCGTCGTGGCATCAGGGACCCCAGCCCGCCAGGGCTCCCCCACCCATCCCACTCAGGGGTAGGGATCTGGCCTCACGGCCTCTTACCGAGTGGAAGGGCTTGGGGTTGATGACGGAGTGGCAGCGCGAGAAGGAGCCGGTGGGGTCAGTCAGGCGTGAGCACCAGTGCCGGGCGTAGTTCTCTGTGGGGAAGACCCGGCCCCATCTCCATGCCCTGCCACAAAGCCCACACCCCCAACACACAGGCCTGCACCCCCTCAGCCTGGGGAACAGTGAGCTGGAATTTGGGGCTTACCTGCCGCGCCTTGGGGGATTCTGGCCGCCTGGTCCCAAGCACCTCGTCCCGATGCCTCCCACCCGCCTCCATGGGGTCCCCAATCCCACCCGTGGCCCAGGGGACAGGAAGGTGCTAGGTGGCACTTGAGCCTGGGGTGACTGTGGGGGTGGGGGCCAGGAGTACCATTCTCCACACTGAGGGAGCAGGGGTCCTCAAAGCTGTTCCTGGCATTGGCGCAGGCGGCCTGGGCCTTCCAGGTGTTGGCGAAGGCTGCGCCTGTGGCCTCCACCACCCCACTGAGGGCTGCGAAGTCGTCAGCCTGGTTCTGGTTGAAGTTCCCACACAGGCCTGCGAGCCAGGGTTGGGGGATGTCAGCAGCCGCGGTTGGGCCCACCCGGCTCCCGCCCCTGCCATCCCTCCAGGCACCACACAGGGTGGAACGGCTGGGAGCTCTGTCCCAGGATTCTGCTTCCAGAACCCTCTGCAGATAAGCCCCAGTGGGGGGCAGCCCCTGTGCAAAGCTGGCCTGAGCCAGGGCAGGGCTGCCCGCTCCATCCTCCCGGCTGGTTGCTTCCGGGGCCGCCAGTCAGATGTTGGCGTCCTGTGCTGGCGGCGCCAGGGTCTCCCCCATGCTCTGGGAGCAGCCCTCTCCCTTGTCCCCTGCCCGCCTCTGCCTGCCCCTCCCTGCAGCCTGGCGCTAGTCCAGGCCCCGTCCCCACTGGCCCTGTCCCCGAAGGCTCCTGCCCAGCCTTACCGCACATCTGGCCCTGGTGGGCGGGGTCCAGCCTGACAAACACCTGCATGAGCGGCACCAGCTGCACCAGCAGCTGCAGCCCGAGGCCTGTGTGCACTACGATGAAGAAGCTCGAGGGTGTGAACAGGGTGATGTTGGCTGCCGGGAGTGTGGGAGAGAGGCCGGTCAGGGGTGCAGGGCCAGATCTGGCCAGATTGGAGGGGCAGGGCATCCAGTGGGCCGGGCCACCCCACTGAGACCCGGGAATGAGACCCAGGAGTGGCCAGGAGCCCTCATGCTCCCTGTCCCAGGCCTGTGGCCACCAAGCCGGCTCAGGTGGAGACTCTAGGCTCCCCGACAGAATGGGACTGAGCGAGCTGGATGTGGGTTCCCCACAGCTACCTGGATGGGAGCCTGGCATTCCCACTGTGCAGATGAGAAACCGAGCACAGGAAGCTCTTGGAGCTGCCCAAGGCCACGGAGAGCTAGCAGGGGATGGAGCGGACACTGCCCAGATCGTGGGAGCTGCCCCTGCTAGGAGGCGCCACCCGGCCCAGCCATCCTGGGAGAGCCACGTACCTGCCGACAGGGGCAGCTGCGTGTAGATGGAGTTGAGGAACACGCTGCCGTCTGCCTGGACCCGGATGGCCTGTGGGAGGAGGAGGGCAGGAGGTCAGCTCTGCGGAGGAACCTGTTCCCGACTCTCAAATGAGGGGGTGGCCTGCCCAGGGGCCCCCACTGGGGACAGCCCACAAGAAGCTCAGGCCTCGACCTGCGGTGGGCTCTGCATTTCCCTCCCGGGAGGGCCTGACCTTGGAGCTGGAGGGGGGACCTGACTTTGGGGCTGGAGGGGGGACCTGACTTGGGCTGGAGGGGGGACCTGACCTGAGGGCGGGAGGGGGGACCCCACCTCGGGGCGGGAGGGGGGACCTGACCGTGCTCACTCCCTGCACATCTTCGCACGCCCCTTCCTGTCCCAGCCTAGGGCCCCAGCCAGGCCCTTACCGTGTCCCCGCCGTCCATGCTAAGAGTAACTCACCGTGTCCCCGCCGTCCAGGCTGAGCGTCACGGCCTTCAGGCAGTTCTCGTTGTCCGTCAGTCCACACTTCCGCAGTTCGGCCAGCACGGTGAAGCTGCCATCAGCACATTTCTGGGGGAAGGACCCACGCGTGCATTGGGCCTGGCTCGATGATGTGGGGGCCCCCCAAAAGCGTGCTGGGGACGCCCATGTGGGGGATGTGGCTCTGTGAGGAGGTGTCCCTTGGCACCTCTGGTCACCTCCCAGCAGCTTGTCTCAGGGCCTGGGGGCTTCTTGGCCCTGTGATGCTCAGCAGGGAGAACCACCCCTCTATGACCATCATGGGGACCCAGAGCTTCCCCCCAGCAGGAACATCCGGCCTTCTATGACCATCGTGGAGGCCTCCCCTGGGCGGAAGGGGCGTGAGGATCCCGGGAGGACCTGGGTGTCCGAAGACCCGGCCCTGTGCCCAGACCTTGGACAGAACGTAGCTGCAGTCGCCATGCAGGTCGTAAAGTTTCTCGTCGTAGGTGGTGATGTGGGCCCCGCCCTGCACGGAGCAGGTGCCAGGGCACGGCAGGTCCTGGCACTGCCACAGCCCCCCAGAGCAGGTGCTGGGGAGGGAGGCCATGAGCAGAACAGACATGTCAGGAGGAGGTGGGCTCCACCCTCCACACCCCCACCCCAGGCAGAGGCTGGCAGGTGCACACCAGGAGCTCCACACCCCACCCCAGGCAGAGGTTGGTGGGTTCATAGGTACCAGGAGCTGCAGGTGGTGTTGACGGAGGCGCCCGGGCTGTAGGTGCGGCCGCCGTGGGTGCAGGGGCACTGCCCGAGGGGCAGGCAGCCAGAGTGCGTGACATCATCCAGCACCGTGCCTGTGGGGCAGGGCGTGAGGCAGGACCGGCCCATGCACGGGGGACACCAAGGTCAGAAGACCCCAGCCTTGGGGACAAGCCACCTCCCTCGGGGAGGAACTCCTGCTCCAGGACACCACCCCTGCCCTGAGCCCCACCCACTTGGATGAACACCAAGCACCTCTGGGCCTCAGTTTCCCTACCAGACCCAACTGGCTCATGGCACTGCTCTGCCTCCCTCCACGCATCGTCGGGTCTTCCGGCACCCTCCCAGCCAGTGCCCTTCCCACCCTGGGCCCTCTGGTGGGACCCTCTGGCATGAGGGGCTCTGCTTCCAGGCCTGATGAGGCTGGGGGCGGGGCTGGGAACAGGGACCTGAAAGCCCCCTGAGGGGGCCCAGGGCACGAGAGACCTGCCTGGGGGGCAGAAGCAGCCGTCCACGCAGTGGTCTTCGCAGAGCTGTGCGCGCTGGGGGTTGGAGCAGGTGTCCACGCAAGGTGAGCCACACTCCCGGTGCTGCATGTTGACGGGGCAGGTCCGGGCTGCACAAAAGGAGGCGGAGCTGGGCCAGGGGAAGGGCCCTGTACTGCCCGCGTGGTCAGCCCCAGACACCTTCCACCGCCTTCCACTTGCCGCCAAGTCCAAAGAAGCCAGAGCTGGGCCTCAGGGTGGCCCTGATGCCCCTCATCATGGCAGCTCCTCCCTCCAGTCCCAGTCCCCGCCACCTGCACAGCCTCTTCTTCTCCTGCAGCCCCCGGAGGCACCATCCCCTCCTGGGGTCCTGGGGTGGCCTCTGCCCACTATGCCTGGGGTGTGTCCTTTGCCCTCCCTCCCTGTCCCCCAGGCCTCCCCACCCGCCTATGGCCCCCAAAGCGTTCCCCCTGCCCCTTCTCTCCAGCGCAATCCTTGGCAAAGGCCCTGGGAGCACTCACGGCAGAGCTCAGGGCGCCTCCAGTTCTGCGGCTGGCCCCCCGCGTGGGCGCACTGGCGTGAGTATTCCACAAAGGTGGCGCACGGGCAGGTGGGGCAGCGGCACAGGTCCTGGGCGCAGGCAGCCAGGTACGGGGCAGTGTCCACCAGTGCGTGGCACTCCGCAAAGGCCGGCCCCAGCAGGGTGTGGTGGCAAATGCCTTCCTGGGGAGCACAGTGGGCCAGGCTGGTCACCCCTGCCCTCCATGGGGGCTGCCACAGTGCTGGAACAGGACCCATGGCAGGCCAGGCTGGGAAGCCCTCTCCTCATCAGGGTTTCTTGTACCCAGCCCCATCCCTTCCACCCACTGTGGCCATGTAGCTGCCGGTGCAGAGCTCTGCTTGGCCCTTGGGGGGTGACCCATGACTCTGAATCCCCTACCTGGGATGTGGCTGCCCATGGAGTGAGCGCTCAAGAAAGGTGCAGACCCCGCCCCAGGAGGCGGAGCCAAGGAGGGGAGGTGCAGGCCCCGCCTCTCTGAAGAAAGGTGCAGACCCTGCCCCAGGAGGCGGAGCCAAGGAGGGGAGGTGGAGGCCCCGCCTCTCTGAAGAAAGGTGCAGACCCTGCCCCAGGAGGCGGAGCCAAGGAGGGGAGGTGCAGGCCCCGCCCCAGGAGGCGGAGCCAAGGAGGGCAGGTGCAGGCCCCGCCCCAGGAGGCAGAGCCAAGGAGGGGAGGTGGAGGCCCCGCCCCAGGAGGCAGAGCCAAGGAGGGGAGGTGGAGGCCCTGCCTCTCCTGGTAGCCTGGCAAGTTCAGGGCAGTCCAGTGCTGAGTGTCGTCCCTTCCCAGGCCCCGGGCTGCTGGCTGTGGGGCCCAGCTCCCAGAGGGGCTGCTGCTGTCATTCAATGCCCAATTTAGGCTCAGAGATTCTGCTGATTTAGGGATCCTGGAGCCTCCAGGCCCCTTCTGAGTCCCCCTGCTGGTGGGAAGAGCTGGCTCCAGGCTCCCCAAGTACCCACCCTCAGCCCAGCCCGTGCAGCACGGGCCTATATTTGCTCGCACAGCTTGTCACACGCGTGGCCTGAGGAACACACACATCACCACACTTGGACAGTGTGTACCGTGGAACTGAGCACACAGAGGGTGGCTGCCAGGCCTCCCTCCAACGCCACCATCTCTCTTCCAGCTGGGAACGTTCCTCAGACCTCGGCCTGGCTCCCCCTGGACCTGGAGGCCGTCCCTGCCCAGGAGCGAGGGGCTCACCTCTGGAGGCCGTCCCTGCCCAGAAGCTGGGGGCTGGGGGGAAACTCACCTCATCTGTGCAGTTGCTGGCTGGCAAGGGCAGCGGGTCCGGGCACTGCTCCGTGGGCCCATCCAACTTCTGCAGGTTCCCAAACTGGAGCGGGGTCAGTCTGGCATCTGCCGGGAAGAAAGTAGGAGTGTGGTGGCTCTGAGGGGATCCTGGGGACAGGGTATGGGCTCCCACTTCCTGAGCCCAGGCCAGAGGACTCCCACTCCTGCCTAGGGCCCGATGTGCCCGAGGGGTGCTCCTCCCACCATGTAGGGCACAGCCCTTGTGACCCCTCCCTGCCCGGTGCCCGGTCCCCACTCCACCCCTCCCAGCCTCCATGGGACTGTGACCCTTGGCTGGCTGACATAATCGGTCACCGCCCCCTCGCCCAGGTGGCACTCACTGTGGGCATAGAACTCATTGAAGGCTGGGAGGCCGTTGAAGTCCCCGCACAGGCCACAGGTCTGGTTGGCGTATTTGGGGTCCAGCTCCAGCTGAGGGTAGGGGAGGAGCAGCTCCAGCCTCAGGACTTCTGATCCCCCCACTGGCAACCTGCCCCAAGCCCTGGGACCCCAAGCCCAGGGAGGCATCCCTCGACCCCTGTGGGGGTTTTGTGGCCAGGCCTGGAGGGGCAAGGGACGAGAGGGCTTCCTCACCAGGGCACTGTCCTCTCCGTTCCACAGGAAGGTCAGGACCAGCCGGATGCTGACCTTGACGTAGTCCCCACTCTGCTCCACCAGGAGCCCAGTGCGGCTGTAAGGCAGCTCCTCCCTGCACAGACAGCTGGGTCTCTCCCTGGGCCCTGGCTGCCTGCCCGCCCGCCCAACCCCACCCCAGCCCTGGCCCAGGTCAGACACGGCTGTGTGGGGAGGTCACACCACGTGGCCCGGCCCTTGCCTCTCCCCAGGGTGGCCAGCTCACCGCTGCCCGTTGACGAGGACAGAGCCATTGGACGCCTCTAGCACCAGCCCCTGGGCCTTGATGACAACACGGGTGACCACAGGCCTGGAGCCCACCAGGCCTCTGCGTAGCTGGACGTTGAAGTCGTCATAGGCGGCGCCGCAGTGCTCGGAGAACACGTAGTTGCAGAGGCCGGGGAAGCGGAAGACGTCACCGTCGAAGGTCTTGTAGTGGAAGTCGCCCCAGGTGCTGCACACCCGCCCGTTGTGTGCCGGGTTCAGGGCTGTGGGGAGCGTGGGATGAGGCCCACCCCCATGCCAGCCCCCCACGGGGTAGCCTCCCCTGGGCTGAGGTGCCCTGGTTTTTGGAGCAGAAAAGCCCATGGTCGGCTGCTGGCTGTGCCCTGCCTGGTTCACCCTGGGCTGCCTCTGTTTCGCTCGAAGACCCCTGACCCGTCCCCATCCCCCAGGGCGGCCAGTGATCAGGAGACCGCCCAGAGGGAGGACTCTGGGTCTGGCCAATGGCCCCACCTGGTGGCAGCTGCACCCCTAGATCTGGGCCCCCACCTTTGGGGCTGGCAAACACCCCCTTCCCAGCCGGCAGGGACGGCGTCTGCTTACGGCTCAGGCTGGGGAAGACAGTGACGGGTGGAACAAAGCTCACACGCCGGGTGGGCGAGGCCATCGGGGCACCTGTGGGCGAAGGCCAGTCATCCCAGGAACGTGGCCGGGAAGGGGCAGCAGAGACACCCTCCCCGGGTCCCACCCTCCTCGCCAGCCACCAGAGTTGAAGGGGAGCCCGAAACTGATGGGCTGGGGGCAAGGCAGCCCCTTCACCCTTGGCCCTGTCTGCTCACAAACACTGCTGCCTTGTGTTTTGGCCTGTGTGCACACGTGTGTGTGCTGGTGCAAGTGTGGGCGCATGTGTGCCTGCACGTGTGTGCGTGTGTGTGTGCACGTCTCTCTGCTTTGCACTTTCCTCTTCTTTGGAGCGTCCAGCTCCGCCTCAGGTGCCGGGCATTGTCCTGGGCAGGGGACCCAGGGAGGCTCTCTGTCGGACGCATGGCTGCTCGGAGAGGCCTCTGTCTGCCCCAGCCCAAATCCCAGCACCTCCAGCCTGGTCAGGAACCCCCCACCCGAGCCTGGCCACGTACCGCCATCTGTGGTGTGCCCTGCATTGCCCCAGCTCGGCTCCGCAGGGCCCTGGGTCTCTGTGGGAAGAGGGGATGGGAGTCAGTGAGGAACCAGATGTGGCTGCCGGCCACGAACCTGACCGTGGACCCGGCCACATCCCTGGTGCGGCAGCCTCATGTGGGGTCCACGGTGACGGTCTCCACGCTCTGCAGGGTCACCCGCACGGCACACTCTGGCCAAGGCCGGGACTCCTCCCCAGCCGCTCAGGCCACCGCAACCGTCAACCACAGATGCCTCCCCTGCCACTCAATGCTATGGAAAGCCTGTGGGATGGAAGCTTCCAGCAGGGAGCCCTGAGCTGACCCCAGCACGACCTGCATCTGTCCAGAGACCCCAGCCCTCCCCAACTGACATGCGGGGATGGTGCCTCCTTCTGAAGTGATGGGGGAGAAAATGGAATCAGGAAAAGGCGTTGGCCGCCCAAGGGGGGATTCCGCCTCATCCCACACGTCCCCTGGAGAAGGACAAAGGCCAGCTTTGTTGGGAGGACACACTTGGAACCTTCCAGGCATGACTTAGCAGAAACCTAAGCCCAGAACCAGTTTCGATCCCTAAGTCCGGGCGAGTGGGGCGGGGTGGGGGCAGGCCTCAGGGCTGTGAGGCTGTAGATACTGGGATGGCGCCAAGGTCCCCCAGGCTGACCACCGCCTCCGGGCAAGGCCTCACCCACCAGTCCCATGGAGGCTGGACTCTGGGCTGAGAGCCTGGGAAGAGGCAGCTCCAACCCCCAGGACTCTGAGGCCCCCTGGCCCCCTGGCCCCCAGGCCATTGTCTGCTCGGTTTGGGTTGGGGTGCCCCCTTCACCGGGCCCCAGAGCTCCTCCCTGGAGCCTGATCAGAGATGGCCCAGCCCAAACCTGTGCTTCCTGGGGAGGCGGGAGGTGAGGCCCCAGCCCCCACAGCACGGTCAGGGCTCAGCGAGGGGCTGGCCCCTGTGGTTTGCGCTCTGGCCTGGCCCTGCCTGGCTTTTCCAGTCAGGTCCTGCTGACATCTGGGAACCACAGCAGGGGCCGCCTCCAGAGGTCCAGGTTGACTGCCTTTCCCAGAAGGCCAGCCGCTCCCTGTGTCCTCCACCCCAACCCCCAGCCCACAGCCCTGCCCACGTGTGCCGGCCCACTCAGCCACTCCCACGCACTGGCGCCCACCCCAGGCAGCCCCTCCCTATCCCAGGGAGCCCCTCCCCACCCCAGCAGCCCCTGCCTAGCCCCAGGCAGCCCTTCCCCACCCAGGCAGCCCCTCCCCACCCAGGCTGACCGCCCTTGGTCATCTGCTCCATGCCGTGCCCTCTTTGGACTGGGCCACCTGGGCCTCCATCTTGAGGCCAGAGAAGTGCCCGCCACCAGCCCTCCCATCACCCTGGGGTGTGTCCCCTAACGTGAAGCCGCTCTGTGCAGGGCCCGCCTTGCCCCGGCCATAGGACGTGCATCTTGTGACTAAAGCACAGTCCCTGCCGAGGGCTTGATCTCCCCAACTTGGATGTGCATGGAGGACCAGAGGACGTGGGGGCTGACAGTCCCTGGGCCCTGCCTGCTCGGGTGAGGGGAGCCCAGGCTGCATGGCCTGGAAGAACTAGATGCAAGGATGTGGCTATTCTGGTCAAACCAGCACCCAAACCTTGTGGTCAGAGGCAGCTCCCCCTGGGCCCAGACTGGGAGCCACTGGGGGAAGCCGCCTACCTCCAGCCCTGCTGACCACCCAGCCTCCCTTCCACAGACAGAGAGAGCCCCCGGGGAGCCTCGCCTGCCCAGCCCAGACCCCAAGCTTGGGAGGGGGTGGACAGCAGGGCAGGGAGGGACTGCAGCTGCCTCTTGGCCAGCCCGGCTGGGTGTCTCCAGGTGGCCCCTGGGGCCGCATCTTTCTCTGTTGACAGTAAGTATTAAAGCTGCGGCTCTGGCCAAGAGATGGCAGACGAGGGAAAATGCTTGGCTGAGAGCCAGGCAGCCCGTGCGGCCTGAGATGCCCGCAGATGACCTGTGGGAGTCACGCGTGGGTTGAGGCCAGGGCTCTCGCGGCTGGCTGTGTAACCCTTGAGGGTGGTGCCCTCACCTGCCCTGCCAGCTGTGATCCCCAGGCTGGTCGTGAAGGGCAAAGCCGGTCCTGGGCAGGGGCCCACACTAAGCCCACCCCTGCTTACTGTGATGCCTGGGCCTCACAGGGCTCCAGAGAGACCCGCAGCCGTGGCCCCCTCCCCCATTGCCCACTCCTGTCTCACCCCCAAGACCAAGACCCTTTCGGTGGTCTCCCAGGGTCCTTGCCCTGCAGTCAGGGGCCCAACTTCCCCTGGACATCCCATCCAAGCCAGTCCCTGAGTTCCCTGACACTGTGGGCCCATGGGGCCAGGGAGCTGTGTGCTGGGGACACGTAGGGTCCTATCGAGCTCTGTGTTGGGGACACATAGGGTCCCATCCAGGACACTCGGGATCCTAGGGGATCTGCCCGTCCACTCTGCAGGAGAAGCTCCCAGGCAAGCGGCCTGCAGAGATCCCCACCGTGAAGACGGCATCCTAGAGGGGGCTGAGTCGGGGGGCTCTTACCTGCCTGCTGCACCAGGAGCACGGCCGCCAGAGCCAACACCAGCGTCCGGCACGTGCTCAGGGCACCCATCCTGGGGACTGGCACAGGTGGGGGGCGCGGACGGGCAGGGAGGGAACTGGGCCGGGTGCTTGTTCCCCTGGGGGCCCCAGCTTATGTAGCAGGGAGTGTTGGCCCCAAGCCAGGCCAGGCCACGCAGGGCACCCTGCTCTTTCCCGCGCCCGCCACGTGTGTTTGCTCTCGGGGAGGGGCTGTGGCAGGGGAGAGGCCTGGATCAGGAAGGATTTGCAGCTCTGTGCCCTGAGGCCCAGGACGCCCCCACCCCCAGCAGCTTCTGAGAATCGGAAGGGAGAGGAGAAGGGCCCGTCCCGCCTGGCACCTTCCTAGATGGCAAAGCTGCTGGAGGGCAGGGCTGGCCTTGGGCACAGGGTCCCTGGAAACGGTGGTCAGCCAGCCTGTCTCACACTCAGCCCCACTCCGCTCCACTGGGAGGGAACCCCAGCCTCTGGGCAGCTCCCCCAGCCGCTCACCATGGGTGCCCGAGGCCCGGGGAGGGCCCACGAGGCTGGAGCTCCTCTCCGGCCACTGCTCAGCCAGCGGGAAGGCCGGGAGGCTCCTGCTCAGCTTAGGCGTGCATGTGGCCAGGATGCTCAGGCTGGGTGGCTTGTGGGGGTCCCTGGAGGAGGCCCCATTTCTGGAGATCCCAGCCCAGCTGACCAGAACCCCTTGAAGACCATGGGAGGTCTCTGGGCTCATCTGTTTCAAGGTTCATGTTCAAGGGGAAACTGAAGCTCAGAGTGTCCCCTGGCCATGCACATTGGGAGTCAGCCGTGCTCGTCCAATGCCAGCCCTGGTCCAGCCAGGCCAGAGGCTCCAGCCCTGAGTCCCATTTGGCCTCCACCTCACTCTGGGCCCCTCATTAACCTTGGCAGGGTTGAGGAAGCAGCGGCTCCTGGAGGTCCTGGACCTGCCCGGGGTCCTCAGCCTGCCCCAGGTGGGAGCCGCGGAAGCCTAGCACCTCACACTGGGGCTGGGTGGGCTTCCCTGGGGCCACGTGGTACACCTCCCCAACCAACGTCATCTACGGGGCAGACAGTGTCATCTACAGGACACTCTGTCCGCGCTGCAAACACCTCCTGCAAACGCCTCCTGCCCGTGTGCCCTGCACTTGAGACGCTCCCACCCTCTGGCTCCCTGGCCACCAGCGTCCTGAACGCTCCGTGACATGGACCCTAGGTTTCCGGGAAGCACCAGGTCGGGTGGTGTGACCTCGTCCGACCCCACGGGGACCCTAGGTTGGCCTCCAGGTCTGTTGTTTTGTTTGCGTAACAGTCCCCGCCACGGGGGCCCTGCGCCAGCTCCCCCGCGTTTGTCTTTCTGAAGTTAAATTCTTAGAGGTGGAATTTCTGGGGCAAGAGGAAAGCCCATCTTCAAAGCTTCTGACCTGCCTCACACTCAGTAGGACGGCGGGGATCCGGAAACACAGGAAGTAAGAAGTGTTGGCAGAGACGTGGAGACCCGGAGCCCTGTGCCCTGCCGGTGGGGGTGACCAGCACCTCCACTCTGGGTCTGTCACCGGAAGAACTGAAGGCGGGTCATGAGGGACATTTGCACCCCCATGTTCACAGCAGCATCACTGACAAAGGGCAGAAGCTGCTCATGTGTCCTGGATGGAGGACTGGGCCAGCGTCGTGAGGCCGATCCGTGCGGTGGAATAGAGTTCAGCCGTGAAAAAGAGAGGCTGGCCCAGGCTGCTCCACGAGGGAAGCTGGGGACGCTGTGCCCAGTGAGGTAGGTGGACACAGAGGACAAAGGCAGAAGGGGCCGCTCGTGTGCTGCCCCTGGAGTCATGAAACCCACAGAAACGGAGCATGGACCGTGGGCGCCAGGGGCTGGCAGAGGGGATGGGGAGCTGGTGTTTCATGGGGACAGGGTTTCAGCTTGGGAAGATGAGAACATTCTGGAAACGGAGGGCGGAGACACCTGCACAGCAACGTGAATGGACCTGGCCCATTTTGCCATCTGTCACCCCCTCATGGCTGAGGCCCCCAGGCGACTCCTCAGAGCGCAAGGCCTGTGGCGGAAGCTGGGACCTGCCTTCTCCCTTTGTGGCGGTTTCTTTAACTCAGGGCACACCTTGGGCTTCTGCCTGGCCCTGTACCTGGGCTGGAGGAGGGTCTCCCAGATCTCAGCACAGTGCAGACCCCTGCTCCCCGCTCACTTCAGGGACTCCGGGGCCTGTGCTCCCCCCACCCCACCGACATCAATTCCAAAGCTGAAGTTTCCGAGGTCTCTGGGGTCTCCAAGCTCCCTTTCATATCCAGGCCGGGAGTCCCCACTGCAGCACGGCAGGAGGGGTGGGAGGGAATGCCTGGGCCAGTGGGCCTTGAGGATGGTCTGGAGGGTGGGCCAGAGCCCCCACCCCTGGCTCATGACTGTGACTGCGCCCAGGCCCCAACCAGACCCCTCTCCCTGGCCTACCTGCCTGCTCCAGGCCAGGCTGGGCAAATGTGGGGCTCCCTGACGCTGTGGCACCATGTCCCTCGCACCCGGGGGGAGGGGTGTGCCTGCTGCCCGGGCCTCTACTGCAGACGTCCCCACGACACACCCACCCGGGTCTCCCACCTTGGCCACTAGCCCTTGTGGCCTCCCCACTCCGTGCCCACGGCTCCAGCTTACAAGCTGATGCCCACCTGGGTGCTGGGGCCAAGCCTGGGGTCTCCCCTGCTGGCCCCTACTGCCTGTCCCCTGCCCTCCCTGACCATGGCCAGTGCCTGTGGCCTTCATGGGGGCTGGCGGCCCACTGGGGAGCAGTCCCCTCACCCCCGGCTCCAGCATGCCGGGCACCTCTGCATCAGCGAGATGGCGTTTTCTCCGTGGCAGAGCTGGGACCCTCAGCAGCTCCCCGTCCCAGCTCAGTGCCTGTGGTCCAACCCTCCCCGCCTCCACCCTGGAAGAGCCTCGCCCGCCTGTGGCCACTGGCACGCAGTGACACCAAACAAGTGGGGGCCCTGACTCTGTCCTCATCCCTCCCACTAGGCACCTCCCCGGGCAGTGCCTCCCACTAGGCTGTCCTCCCTTGGGGACTGGGCTGGGTCCGGGGCAGGGGTCCGAGGTGGACGTCAAGGCCACAGCTATTGAGACATCCCGGATGCGGCCCCGGGAGTCCGGCCTGTTTGCTCAGTGTGTTTGAAGAGTTTGCGTCTTCACAGTTGAAGGCGCTGAAAACAGGAGATAAAGGAAGGAAAGGGACGCAGCCGGTTCCTGCCAGGAAGGGGGGCCGGGCACAGCCTCCTGGAGCGCAGAGGAGCCTCCCACCTCGGACGTGCCAAGAACCTGCCCTGCGGCTCTGACGGGGTCTGAGCCAGGACCAGCCCTGGGCGGGTCACTGTCCATCATCTGGCCAGGGGGTAGTGGGGACAAAGAGGCGGCCTGGGTGACATGGAACCCAAGGGGGATTAATCCCGCCATGAATGAGGACCCGCCTGGGACCTCACAGACCCCTCCAGGGGCCGTCCAGGCACCAGTGGTCAGAGCCACCATCTGCTCTCACCAGCTGTCCCAAGCCCAGCCCCTCAGCCCTGGGGGGCCACCTGGGGGGCTTGGCCACTGCAAAGAGTCATCCCTGGGGCTGGGGTCCCCAGGTGGCTCAGCCTTCCCCTCCCCCAACCACAGCGATGCAGGTTTGAGCTGGGCCCTAGTGTCCATCAGCTCCCAAGCACTGAGCCAGACCCTAGGGTCCGTCAGCTCCCAGGCACTGAGCCAGGCCCCAGCACCACGCTGGACACCTGGGGTGTCAGGCACAGTCCAGGGGGTCACAAAGCAGGGATGGACTCTTGGTCTGCTCAGAGCCAGGCCCCAGGCTGTGCTGGGGACAGGGGGTGGTGGCTGTGTGGGACTCTCCACCTCAGCAGCCTCCTGCTCCCTGGCACGGGGGCCTCCCCCGGCTCCTGGCCACACCCACGCTCCTGGGGGCGCACCTGCTGATAGGCCGAGGGTCCCAGTGTGTTCCAGGCCTCGGGGCCCCTGGCGGGTGACGGGCTGCTTGCTCCTGGGTATTGGGATGGCCAGGCCCCTGTCCCCTGGCCCAGTACACCTGAGGAGGTGTCCAGCAAAGCCCAGGGGTCTCAGAACCAGTGCCTGGTGTCCAGAAGCAGCAGGTGGGGGCACATTGGGTCTTCACGGCCCTCAGACCCTGGCCCACTGAGCGACAGGCACGACTGGGGGCGCCGAATCACCTGGCAGGAAGTGAAGCTGCGGGATGGCAGGACCTGGACATTCCAGTGCCCTGAGCTGCCCCTGCTCTAAGGATGCCCTGCACAGGGGCTGCAAGACACGGAGACCCCCCAGGACAGCCCCTGCCCTGTGTGAAGGCCTCGGCTCCCCCACCACCTGTCTCTGGTTTCTCCTGGTCTTTGCACAGACCCCCTTCTCTGCCTGTCTCCCCACCCGCTTCATTCCTGCCAGTTCCGAGGAGCCCCAGCTGGGTCCTGGTGCTGCCCTGGGCAGTGGGATTTGACAAGGACTAGAACAGAGTCCCCCCCCACTTTGAGGCTTCCAGTAGCGTGGCCTTTGCAGCAGCAGCACCAGCTTCCAAGGAAAGAGAGAGGATGGTCCTCTGGGTGGGGTGGGGGGGATGACGGCTGAGCTGCAAACCAGGGAACAGCAGGTGCAGAGACCCCGGGGCAGGGATGGACTCGGCCCCCTGGAGGGTCCACATGCACCTGGTGTGGCTGGGACACAGGGGGCTGAGAGGAGCCAGAGGTGAGGGCAGGGTCAGGTGTGGGGAGGAGCCTGGGGGCGTGGGGCGAATTGATTGGATCATTTAAAGCAGGAAAGCTATAGGGCATTTTTCTAAAACAGTGGTGAAATGTATGTGACTTAACATTGATCATTTTAGCCTTGTTTGTTTGTTTGTTTGTTTGTTTATTTATTGTAGAGACGAGGTCTCACTCTGTTGCCCAGGCTGTCATGAACTTCCAGCCTCAAGCGATCCTCCCACCTCAGCCTTCCAAAGTGCTGGGATGACAGGAGTCAGCCACCACACAACCCAATTTGCAATTTTTTTTTTTTTTTTTTGAGATGGAGTCTTGTTCTGTCATCCAGGCTGGAGTGCAGTGGCTCGATCTCAGCTCACTGCAACCTCCGCCTCCTGGGTTCAAGTGAGTCTCCTGCCTCAGCCTCCCAAGTAGCTGGGACTACAGGTGCCTACCACCACGCCCGGCTAATTTTTGTATTTTTAGTAGAGACGGGGGGTTTCGCCATGTTGGCCAGGATGGTCTCAATCTCTTGACCTCGTGATCCGCCTGCCTCAGCCTCCCACAGCGCTGGGATGACAGGAGTAAGCCACCGTGCTGCCCATTTTGCCATTTTTAAGTGAATATAGGAGCATTAAGTCCACTTACATTTTCGTCCAACCATCCCCACCACCCACCCCCAGAGCTTTCCCATAGTCCTGCACTGAAACTCTGTCCCCATGAAATACCAGATCCCACTCCCCACCCCGAGCCCCACGCATCCACCAGCCTCACCTCTCTCAGTAAGTTTGGTCCTCTAGAGGACCTCGTATAAATGGACTCACACAAGACCCGTTCTGGCGTGACTGGCTTGTTTCACGGAGCACGATGTCCTCAAGCCTCATCCGTGTCGTTGTCTGTGTCCGGGTCTCCTTCCTTGTTGAAGGCAGAGTCATTTTCCACTGCATGAATGGGCCCCGCTGGGTTCATCGGTTCACCCGTCGATGGACCCTCAGGTTGCTTCTGCCTTTGGCTTTGTGAATAAAGCTGCAATGGACATTGCAATGTGCCCAGGAATCCGAGTCCCTGTTTCCAGTTCCTCAGGTAAGAGTCCCTCTGGCTTGGAGTGGAATGGCTGGGTCACACGGTCAGTCTATGTTTGGCTTTCTGAGCAGCTGCTGGACTGCCCCACGGCGGCTGTGCTGTTTTACACTCCCGCCAGCCGTGCACAGCGGTTCCAATTTCTCTATATCTTCACCAACACTTGTTATCTTTTTAAAAAAAAAATCACCACCTGATATTTCCATGTGGTCTGGACTTGCACATCCCTAATAATTAGTGATGTCGAGTGTCTTTGTATGTGCCTATGGGCCATTCGTACATTTCCTCTGGAAAAAATGTCCATTCAGGCCAGGCGCGGTGGCTCACGCCTGTAATCCCAGCACTTTGGGAGGCTGAGGCCGGTGGATCACCTGAGCTCAGGAGTTCGAGACCACCCTGGGCAACATGGTGAAACCCCATCTCTACTAAAATACAAAAAATTAGCCAGGCGTGGTGGCAGGTGCCTGTGGTCCCAATTACTCGGGAGACTGAGGCAGGAGAATCACTTGAGTCCAGGAGGTGGAGGTTGCAGTGAACCAAGATTGTGCCACTGCACTCCAGCCTGGGTAGCCGAGCGAAACTCTGTCTCAAAAAAAAAAAAAAAAAAGAAAAAGAAAGGAAAAGAAAATCAATTGATCATATATGCCAAGGGTTATTCCTGGCTCTCTGTTCCAGTCCATTGGTCCATATATCTGTCCTTACGCCAGTACAGGGACTACTGTGGCGTTGTTATGCGTTTTAAACATAAGAAGTATGAGTCCTCCAATTTTGTTCTTTTGAAAGACTATTTTGGCTCTTCAGGGTCCCTTGAGATTCTATACAAAGTTTAGCATGGATTTTTTTTTTTTTTTTTTTTTTTTTTTTGAGACGGAGTCTCGCTCTGTCGCCCAGGCTGGAGTGCAGTGGCCGGATCTCAGCTCACTGCAAGCTCCACCTCCCGGGTTCACGCCATTCTCCTGCCTCAGCCTCCTGAGTAGCTGGGACTACAGGCGCCCGCCACCTCGCCCGGCTAGTTTTTTGTATTTTTTAGTAGAGACGGGGTTTC
Source organism: Macaca thibetana thibetana (assembly GCF_024542745.1). Taxonomy (NCBI): domain Eukaryota; kingdom Metazoa; phylum Chordata; class Mammalia; order Primates; family Cercopithecidae; genus Macaca; species Macaca thibetana. Next base: position 1,086,996 of record NC_065591.1, on the reverse strand, counting down.
ACCGTGTTAGCCAGGATGGTCTTGATCTTGTGACCTCATGATCCGCCCGTCTCGGCCTCCCAAAGTGCTGGGATTACAGGCTTGAGCCACCGTGCCCGGCGGATTTTTTTATTTCTACACAAGTACCATGAGAATTTTGATAAGGATTGCATGGAATCTGTACCACCTTTGGGCAGTGCCGTTACCTTATCAACATTGTCTTCAAATCCATGAACACAGGATGGCTTTCCACTTTATGTCTTTAAATAATTTTTTCAACAATGTTCTGTAGTTTTCAGTGTGCGGATGTTTTGCCTCTTTGGTTATGTTTATTTCCTAAGCATTTTATTCTTTTTGATGCTATGTAAATGGAACTGTTTTTCTTTTTTTCTTTTTTTTTTTTTTTTTTTTTTTTTTGAGACAGAGTCTCGCTCTGTCACCCAGGCTGGAGTGCAGTGCCTGGATCTCAGCTCACTGCAAGCTCCGCCTCCCGGGTTCCCGCCATTCTCCTGCCTCAGCCTCCTGAGTAGCTGGGACTGCAGGCGCCGCCACCTCGCCCGGCTAGTTTTTTGTATTTTTTAGTAGAGATGGGGTTTCACCGTGTTAACCAAGATGGTCTCGATCTCCTGACCTCGTGATCCGCCCATCTCAGCCTCCCAAACTGGGAACTGTTTTTCTTAATATCCTTTTCCCAATGTTCATGGCTAGTGTATAGCAATTGCTGAATGCTTTAATCAGCTTGAATAGTTTTGGGGTGGAATTTTGGGGGATTTCTATATATAATATCATGTCATCTGTGAACATAGTAATGTTGCATCGTCCTTACCAATTTTAGTTTCTGTTATTTCTCTTTCTTGCCTTACTGCCCTGGCTAGAACAATGTTGAATAACACTATGTTGAATGCAAATGGTGAACACAAGCCTTGGTGTCTTTTTCCCAATTTTAGAGGAAAAGTTTTCGGTCTTTCATTGTTGAATATGGGGTTGGCTGTGGGCTTTTTACATATGGCCTTTATTATGTTGAAGTAGTTTCCTCCTATTTCTACTTGGTTGTTTTGTCTGGGTTTGGTTTATTTTTAACCATGAAATGGTGTTGAATTTTGGCAAATGCTTTCTCTGCATCAATTGAAATGATCATGGGATTTTTTCCCCTTCATTCTATTAATGTGGTGTATTTCAATGGTTGCTTTTCATATCTCGAACCATCCTTGCAGTCCAGGAACAAAACCCATTTGATCATGGCATAGAATCCTCTTAAAAAGTTCCTGAATTGAGTTTGCTAGTATTTTGCTGAGGATTTTTTTCATCAATGTTTTTAAGGGATATTGGTCTTTAGTTTTCTTTGTTTTCTCTGCTTTGGTATCAGTGTGGTGCTAGCTTCATAGAATGACTTAGGAAGTTGATATGGGTGCTGTTCTCAGGACAGCGGATAAATCTCAAGGGATCTGGTGGTTTTATAAAGGGCGGTTCCCCTGCACACACTCTCTCCCCAGCTGCCATATGAGACGTGCTTCTGCTCCTTCTTTGCCTTCTACCATGATTGTGAGGCCTCCCCAGCCATGTGGAACTGTGAGTGCATTAAACCTCTTTTTCTTTATACATTACTCAGTCGTGGGTATTTCTTTAGCAGTATGAAAATGAACTAATACAAAAGTGTTGCCCTTTTTTCCTCCAATCTTATGGAAGAATTTGATACATATCAGTGTTAATTCTTCTTTAAATGTCTGTTAGAATTAACCAGTAAAGCCATCAGGTCCTGTGATTTTCTGTGTTAGGAGGGTTTTGATTACTGACTTAACTTCCTTTTCTACATCTACTCAGTTTGCCTATTTCTTCATGAGGCAGTTTTGCTAGGATACAGTGCTTTTGAGGAATTTGCCTATTTCTTCTAAGTTATCAAATTTGTTGGCAGATAATCATTCATAGCATTCTCTTATAATCATTTTTGTTCCTGTAAAAATTTGTAGTAATATCCTTTTCACTTCTGATTTTAGCAGTTTGAATCTTCCCTTTTTTCTTAGCCAATCTAGCTAAAAGTTTGTCAATTTGGTTGATCTTTTTAAAGAACCAACTTTTGGTTTCATTGAAGGCTTTTTTTTTCCTATTATTTTTTAAAATTCCTTATTTTATTTATGTCTACTCTAACCTTTATTATGTCCTCCCTTTTGGTAGCTTTGGGTTTAGTTTTCTCTTCTTTTTCTAGTTCCTTAAGGTATACAATTAGGTTATCGATTTAAGGTATTTCTTCTTTTTTGATTTAGTTACTTCTAGCTATACATTTCCCTCTCATTGCTGCCTTTGTGTGTCTTATATGTTTGGATATGTTGTGGTTTTGTTTTCATTCAAGCTTTAAGAATGCCTAATATCTTTGGTGATTTCTTCTTTGACCTGTTTGTTATTTAAGGGTGTGATATTCAATTTCCTCATATTTGTACATTTTAGTTTTTCTTTTATTTTTTATTTTTAGCTTCATTCCTTTGTATAATACTTTGTGTGATTTCAATCTTTTAAAATTTATTAAGACTTGTTTTGGATCCTCTCATATAGTTTATCCTGAAGAATGTTTCATGTGCACTTGGAAGAAAATGTGTCTTCTGCTGTTGGTAGGTGAAGTGTTCTGTGCATGTACGTTATGTCTAATTGGTCTCTAGTGTTGTTCAAGTCCTCTGTTTCCTTATTGATCTGTCTGGTTGTTGTATTGATTATTGAAAGTGTGGTACTGAAGTCTTCAGCTATTTGTTGTAGAACTATTTATTTCTCCCTTCATTCTGTCAATGTTTGCTTCGTATATCTCGAGGCTCTGTTGTTTGGTTCATATATATTTATAGTTGTTATATCTTCTTGTTGAATTGACTTTTTTTTTTTTTTTTTTTTTTGAGACAGAGTCTCACTCTGTTGCCCAGGCTGGAGTGCAGTGGCATGATCTTGGTTCACTACAACCTCTGCCTCCTGGGTTCATGCAATTCTCATGCCTCAGCCTCCTGAGTAGCTGGGATTATAGGTGTGCACCACCACACCTGACTAATGTTTGTATTTTTATTAGAGATGGGGTTTCATCACGTTGGCCAGGCTGGTCTTGAACTCTCAACCTCAGATGATCTGCCCATCTCAACCTCCCAAAGTGCCAAAATTGCTTCTTTTATCAATATATAATGTATTTCTTTGTCTCTTGTAAACTCTTTTTTTTTTAAGATGGAGTTTCACTCCTGTTGCCCAGGCTGGAGTGCAGTGGTGTGATCTCAGCTCACTGCAACCTCCGTCTCCTGGGTTCAAGCAATTCTCCCTGCTTCAGCCTCCCAAGTAACTGGGATTACAGGTGCCTGACACCACACCTGGCTAATTTTTGTATTTTTAGTAGAGACAGAGTTTTGCCATGTTGGCCAGGCCGGTCTCAAACTCCTGACCTCAGGTGATCCACCTGCCTCGGCCCCCCACAGTGCTGAGATTATTACAGGCATGAGTCACCATGCCCAGTCTTGTAAACTTTCTAAAATATAAATAGTTCTGTCTTACAGTATAGCCACCCCAGCTCTCTTCTGATTATTATTTGCATTAAATATCTTTTTCCATCCTTTCACTTTCAACATATTTGTATCTTTAGTTCTAAAGTGACTCTGTTGTGGACAGCATATGGCTAGATCATGACTTTTTTGTTTCATTTTGTTTGAGACAGCAGAGTCTCGCTCTGTCACCCAGGCTGGAGTGCAGTGGCGATCTCGGCTCACTGCAAGCTCCACCTCCCGGGTTTACACCATTCTCCTGCCTCAGCCTCCCAAGTAGCTGGGACTACAGGCACCCGCTACCATGCCTGGCTAATTTTTTTTGTATTTTTAGTAGAAACAGGGTTTCACCATGTTAGCCAGGATGGTCTCGATCTCCTGACCTCGTGATCCACCTACCTCAACCTCCCAAAGTGCTGGGATTACAGGTGTGAGCCCCCATGCCCGGCCGATCATGGTTTTTTAAAAATTGATTTTAACCGGTCTCTGCATTTTAAGGGGAAAGTCTATGTCTATTTGCATTTAAAGCAATTGCTGATAAGGATGCACTTATCACTGCCATTTTACTATTTTTTTTGGTATGTCTTCTAATTTTTTTGTTTCTCATTGTCTCCATCACTGCCTTCTTTTGTGTTCAGTTGATTTTTTGGGGTGACAAATTTTTATTCCCTTCTCATTTCCTTTTGTGTATATTCTATAGCATTTTCTTTGTGGTTACCCTGGGGATGACATATAACATTCTAAAGTCATAACGGTCTAGTTTGAATTGATAACAACATAACTTTAATTGCACACAAAACCTCCTTCTACACAGCTCCACTCCCTCCCTTTATGTCATTGATGTCACAAATTACATCTTTATACCTGTGTAGTCAATAACATAGATTTATAGTTATTTGTATGCATTTGCCTTTTATATCCTGTAGAAAAGAAGAAGTGGAGTAAAATCAAATTTACAGTAATACTGGATTTTTATATTTGTCCATGTATGTAGTTTCACTGAAGATCTGTTTCTTTTTACAGCTTTGAGTTACTGTCTAGTGTCCTTTTATTTATGTAACATTTCTTGCAGGGCTTGGCTAGTGGCAACAAATCCCTCACCTTTTGTTTATCTAGTAATGTCCTAATCTCACCCTAAGTTTTGAAAGACAGTTTTGCCAGGTATAGAATTCTTGGTTGACAGTGTTTTGTTTTGTTTTTTTAATTTCAGCACTTTAAATATTATCATCCACTACCTTGTTGGCCTTTAAGGTTTCTGATAGTAACTATGCTGCCAGTCTCACTGAAGATCCCTTGACTGTGACAAGTCACGTCTCTTGTTGCTTTTGAGATTCTTTCTTTGCTTTTGTCTTTCAACTGTTGGATTATAATGTGTCTCAGTGTGGATCTCTTTGAGTTTATCCTACTTGGAGTTTCTTGAACTCCTTGGATTTGTAGATTCATGTTTTTCATCAATTTTAGGAAGTTTTTGGCCATTTTTGTTCCTTTGAATTTTTTTGAGTTTCTTTGAATAATTTCCCCCTTTCTCTCCTCCTGTAAGTCCTACTTGGTTGTCAACAACTACCTTAGACTCTATTTACTTTTCTTCAATCTTTTTTTTCTTTCTGCTCCTCAGACTTGACCATTTCAATTGCCCTGTCTTCAAGTTTGGCTGAGCCTTTCTTGTGACTGCTCAAATATGTTGTTGAACCCCTCTAGTGATTTTTATTCATTTCAGTTTTTATAATTTCCAAGTACAGAATATCTGTTCGGTTCTTTTTAAAAATGATTTCTGTCTCTTTGTGGGTATTATCTTTAGGCACAGGCATTGTTTTACTGACCTCCTTTGGTTCTTTGTCCATCTTTTGCTTTAGCTCTTTAAGCAACTTACGACAGTTGCTTTAAAATCATTGGCTAGTAAGACTGATGTCTGAATTTACCCAGGGATAATTTCTCCCAGTTTATTTTGTTCCTTTGAATGGACTGTATTGTTTCTTTGTAAGTCTTGTGATTTATTGTTTTGTTGTTGAAAATTGGGGATTTAACTATTATAATGTGGTAACTCTAGAAATCAGATTTCCCCCTTTTTCTAGTGTTGGCTGGGTTTTTGTTTCTTCTTTTTTTTATTACTGAAGCCTGTAGTGATCCATTTGAGATGTTTTTAAGTGAATTTTTCAAAGGCTATTTCTTGGTGTTTTTATTTTTGTTTTTATTTTTATTTTTTGACAGAGTCTTGCTCTGTTGTCCAGGCTGGAGTGCAATGGCACGCTCACTGCAACCTCTGCCTCCTGAGTTCTAGCAATTCTCCTGCTTCAGCCTCCCAAGTATCTGGGATTACAGGCACCCACCACCACGCCTGACTACTTTTTTGTATTTTTAGTAGAGGTGGGTTTCGCTACGTTGGTCAGGTTGGTCTTGAGCTGCAAACCTCAGGGGATCCGCCTGCCTCAGCCTCCCACAGTTCTGGGACTACAGGCATGAGCCACCGTGCCTGGCTGGAAAAGACTGTTTCTTGTCATGTGTGATCACAAAGTCTCTGTTCCTTTAGCTTGCGTTCAGCTAAGGTTTTGACAGAGATTTCCTTGAATGCCCTGAGCTCTCCCAGCTTTTAGAGAGAAAGACTAAGAAAAGTGGGAGGAATTAGAGTCATTGATGGATATTGACGCTAGTTAAGGCACAGCAGCCAGGGAAGAATAGAATAACTACGTGGTCCTGAAGCATCTCCCACAAGACACTCCTTAGCTCCAAGGGAGGAGATGGCAACTTTCTGCCGAGACCAGCTCGGTCGGTGAGACCCTAACCCAGCGGTGCTAAAGGAGTTAAAGACACACACACAGAAATATAGAGGTGTGGAGTGGGAAATCAGGGGTCTCACAGCCTTCAGAGCTGAGAACCTCAAACAGAGATTTACCCACATATTTATTAACAGCAAGCCGGTCATTAGCATTGTTTCTATAGATACTAGATTAACTAAAAGTATCCCTTATGGGAAATGAAGGGATGGGCCAAAATAGAGGGAGAGTTGGGCTAGTTATCTGCAGCAGGAGCATGTCCTTAAGGCACAGATCGCTCATGCTGTTGTTTGTGGTTTAAGGCTGAGGCAGGAGAATGGCGTGAACCCGGGAGGCGGAGCTTGCAGTGAGTGGAGATTGCGCCACTGCACTCCAGCCTGGGCGACAGAGTGAGACTCCGTCTCAAAAAACAAAAAAAAAAACAAGAATGCCTTTAAGCGGTTTTCCACCCTGGGTGGGCCAGGTGTTCCTTGCCCTCATTCCAGTAAACCCACAACCTTCCAGCGTGGGTGTCATGGCCATCACGAACATGTCACAGTGCTGCAGAGATTTTGTTTATGGCCAGTTTTGGGGCTGGTTTATGGCCAGATTTGGGGGGGTCTGTTCCCAACAACTTTCTAGTGGAGAAAACTGGCAGACACCCCTGAACCAAGTGATGAAGGCTGGCGTCCCAGTGCTGGGTCCAGCCGGCATCACATCCTCTGGAGACACATACAGCTTCCCCGTGGTGACCCTACCAGGGTACAGCCCAGCTGGAGCACGAGCAAACCTCAGACAGACTTAGGGGTGCCATGCAACATAACCAGCCTGTGCTCCTCAAAAGACCACGGTCAAGAAACAGAAAAGCTGAGGACGGGTTCCAGATACAAGGAGACTGAAAAGCAGGCAATGGTGGGACAGGTGGTCCTGCGCCAAATCCTGGGGTGGGAAAGTTGAGAGCTGTGATGGACATGGGCAGGACAGCGGAGGGGTCTGCCTCTGGGCTGTGATGTCACGTCACCGACCCATCTGGGTGCGACCCCTGCTGTTTCTGGGAGACATGTCTGCGTATATAAGGGTGAAGGGACATGCTTCTCAAACTCAAGAGGTTCAGAAAAATATGTAGCTACAGAGAGCAAATAGCAAAGTCCCTGGAACAAAATGCAAGCCCCAGAGCCTGGGGAAGGGCATGGAGGAGGTCTCTGCTCCACTCATTCAACTTACCTGTGAGTTCAGAACCACAGCAAAGGAGGACTTTCCCCAGAGGCATGATGCTGCCAGAGCGGGTCCTCTGCAGTAGCCCAGTGGGGCCTGGATGCAGGGGTGCAGTAGTGAAGGGGGACAAAAGGGAAAAGGGAGAAGTAGAGGGCACACGTGCAGGAGGAGGAGGAGGGGGACATGGCAGAGCCAGCCTGAGCAGGCAACAGGGATGCAAGGGGCAGGCACGCCGTGGCCAGATGCTAAGGCCAGTGTCGGGAGGGGTCCTGGCCCCTGCACTGTGGGTGCTTCGTGGCTCCCTAGCCCTGAGAGTCTCCTGGGGAAGCGACACCCCCATGCAGGGCCAGAGTCTTGGGGTGGCTCACAGTGGCAGGCAGGCGTGGCCTCAGCGTGGCGGGCAGGCGAGGATGCGGGCAGGTGTGGACAGAGGACAAGACAGAGGCCCCTTGGCCGCGTTTGCTCAGGATTAAGACAACTGGAGTCAGAGCAAACAGGAGTGGGGTGCACGTTGTTCTGGTTCCCTGCCAAGTGTCCGCGGCAAACAGGCCCTCCCTTCCCTCCAGGAACCCCGATGTTGACTTAGCGCCTACGGGGTTGGCAGAGGGGCCAGCATGGCCTCTTGTGGCCAACGCCACCTTCCCCAGTGGCCCGGTGCTGGGTGAGGCACCTGATACCAAGGCCAGCACTCACACCCAAGCCCTACAGGCTCCTGCTACCGCTGGCTCCTGCCCCACCTGGCCCCAGGGCCCCTGCAGGAACTGGGAGAGGGAGATCCAGCCCAGCCCAAGGGACTCACTGCGGTCCTGGCTCTGGTGCTGGGATGGGGCAGGCCGAGCAGCAGAGGGGCAGCCTACCACAGGCCCAGGCGTGATCCCTGCCCCTTGCACCTTCGGGCCCTGCCGCCCTGTCTGTGCACTCAGCCTCACCAGGGCCCTGCCTGCCCCACATCTGGGATGCAGGTGATGTCCCAACAGCCTGTGTGGTCTGAGCAGATGGCGGCGTACGTGCCCACACCCCTGTGGGGTACAGAGTCTGAGCTGCTCCAAGAACAGTGGTTAGTGAACTCTGAACTCTGACCTACAACCCCATTCAGAGGTCAGGGTGGTCAGAAAGCCTCAAGGGGCACAATGAGGACTTGTTTGTGGCGGGAGGGTTGGCGGTCTGACCAAGGCCTCGTGCCCGGCTCTGCCCAGCTGTGGGGACATGAGGGGCAGACTCGCTCATGGCCGGCCTGAGGCCTTGGCAGAGCTTGGGTGAGAGCTGCTGCCAGGCCCCTTTCTCAGAACTTAAGGTCACTCAGCACCGACCCTTTATCACCAGGAGGATGGTGAGACTGGCTTGGGGTTGGCAGGGGCATTACCCTGAAGTTACTGAGCCTCTGGATGGACAGGCTTCTGCCCAGCTGAGCAGACCCACCCTCTGCTTCCAGGGTAGGGGCGAAGCCCCAGGCCCAGCTCTTAGCAGGGATGAAGGAGGCATTTCCAAGCCTCTGTGTGTCCATATCCGTATGTCCGCATGTCCGCCCAGGGCCTTGCAGCTCTGTCCGTGCAGCATCACGTAGGCAAACAGGAGCCACCGCACGATTCTCCAGAAGCAGAGTCTGCAAACCAGCCCAGCCAGCACTGCTGTGGAGACCCAAGTATGGGGTGGGGGACATGGCCCTGGGGACAGCTGAGACACCCCGGGCGAGGAGGCTGGTCTCAGTGGAGCTACCAGTGGCTTCCTGAGCTGGGCACAGGTGCACAGGTCCACGGCAGGGGAGTGGGGTGCCGGGAGCAAGGCCATCGTGCCTCTTGGCTCTGGGGACCTAAGGCACATCCTGCCAGCAGGGTGTGGCCTGGTGACCTCCTTGCCCCCAGGGGCTTCTTCCTGGACCCTGTGAGCTGGAGCCGGCCTGCCAGGGCCCCTCCCGGCAGGACGTGGGTTCTCGGTTTTCACTCAATTCTGAACCATCCTTTTGTGGGAGGGTGGAAGCTTGAGAGCCACTGGCTGGGGACATCAGCTTGGGGTCCCTTCCCCGGCACCCTCCTGCCGGCCCCCGCCCAGGCAGCCTCTGCTTGGCCTCTGAGGCCCCCCGGGTGGGTGCTGGGCGAGGCAGGGTCCTGAGCCCCGGGGCCTGCAGGGGTGGTGCATCAGGGCTGGGCCCCCTTCTGGGCAGGACGGTCAGAGGAGCAGCCCCCAACCCTGCCCGGGTGGGAATGAGCCTCTGGCTTAGCCCAGCCAGGGAGGAGCCAGTGGGCGCTGGCCTGGGACGGGTCTGGATGGTTTGGGGTGCAGGACCTCTGCCTCTGGTTTGGTAAGCACTGCCCTCGGGGCCCCTGCAGGGTCTGGGACTAGGGTGGCATGTGGTGGGTCATGAGCAGGGCGAGCTCCCGGAGGTGACAGAGCCGCCCCCACCATTGGCAGGGGCCCAGCCAGGAGCTTCTGAGTCCCCCAGGCCCCACAGCTCAGCTGGCTCAGTCTTCATTGTCTACCTTCATCTGGTGAGGGCAGGGCCAGCACAGGAGCCCCCACCCCACAGTCCCCACTAAGGCCCCGAGGCTGGGGGATCCCAGGGGTGGGCTCCGAGGGCTGAGGAGCCCCACATTTGGAGAAGTGGGCGGGCTGGGCAGGGATGGTTGTGCAAGGCAGGGAGTGGGGTGAGTGCCATGAGGGGTGCATGTCACCTTCGGGTAAACAGTCCGGACGACAATGGCGGATGACAGCAGAGAGTGCAGCACCGGTGCGTCCTTCCCACCGGGCCTGTGTCGGGGCCGCCGGACACGCCGCAGCCTCCCAGCCACGCAGTCCCGCCTGCAGGCACCTTCTTTCTGACCCGGACTTGCGGCTCTCCACGTCCTCGGGCTGCCGCGTCTGCGCCTCCCAGAACCTCAGTCATAAAACGTCTCTCCAGGGCCCAGGACGCACACACTCTCTCACGGTCACCTCTGACGTTTTATTTTTTATTCTATTCTGTAAAAATGCAGCCGCCTGGGTGTGACCTCCGGCTGGGTTTTATGAGCGTCGAGAAAGCCCCAGGGTGAGTGAGAGGCAGCAGGATTTGAGGCAGACCTCGAGGTGCCTCTGCTGGGACCTCCAAAGCCCCCCGCACGCAGCCTGGCCCGGCCACCTTTCCATCCGCCCCCGCTGGCCCACCTTGGTCCAGCCACCCTGGCCGGAGGCTCCCTCGCAGCCCCGCGCCCAGCGGGACTGTCTGTCCCGTCATCCCCGGCCCCACACGCACCCCGGGCTCCCGCGGCCTCTGGTCAGCACACCCACGGTTCTAGCCCCAGTATCTTGAACTCTCCTTTTCCGCTTTCTGGTGCCCTGTGGCTCCAGCGTGTGGTGCCTTCCACCAGGTAACCTCGTCTGCTCTGCTCACTGTGAGGGCCGGGCTCCATCCCTGGGCTCTGGGCGTGAACAATCAGCCCCCAAACCCTGCAGGCCTCCCGGCAGATGCTCAGGCGCCGACAGCCCTGCACACTGCTCCTGCAACACGGCGAGGCCCCAGGGACACGGGCACCTCACCGGCCCCTCAGTGGGTCTCTTTGGCCTGCGTGGGCCGGTCCACACAGCACGGCTGCCGGAAGCCACTGTGACCTGGGGGGAGGGGTGCTTTCCCTGCGATGGTTGCTGGCAAGCCCTCCTGGGTGGCAGGGCACTGCACTCTTTGCTCATCCCTTTCCAAATCCACCTGGATATTTGAGGACCTTTTTCACTCCGGGTAGATTCTACAGTGAGTTTGCCAACTTCCTCTAAAGCTCTCACCAGCTGCCGTCAGCCTGGGGGAGCCACGCCTGTGTGTGCAACGCCCCTTCCCTCTCTGAGTCCTCCTCTGCATCCCTCCAGCCCGCTGCTGGAGACGTGGGTATTCACCGCGCAGCTTCAACACAGCCGGAGACGCGGTCGTTTTCCGGTGGTGGTCCAGCGTGTGGAAGAGCGGCCCTGACTTCGGGCCGCTCTAGCCAGGGCTCTGTGGGGCTGTCCCGTCGGCGCCCGCGGCTCCTCTGTTGGTTCAATTGGATTCTCTACATAGGGGGTTATCTCTTCTGCAGTCTTTTGTCCCCCACAAGGCTGCCCCTGGGTCAGACACGTTCCGGGTCCTGCCTAGGGACATTCAGGCACACAGTCGGTACCCGTCCTGAACTCAGGCACACCTGGGGGCAGGATGCGTGTCCAGCGTCCAGCAGCAGCTGTGCCCAGGTGAGTGGCCAGCCCCGGGGCAGCTGCCTTGCTTCTCCACGCTGGCCCCAGCCTCCTTAAAATCATCCTCAGGTCTCTCTGTTCCCAGGGCTTCAGCTGGCATCCCTGACACTGCAGCGTCCATCTCTCTGCGCCTGGGCCAGGCAGGTGCCCTGGATCTCTGGTTGCTCTGAGAAGTCACCCTGCTGCCCGGAGCTCAGAGCTGCTGCCTGGGATGCCCCAGGACGTGGCCGACCGCAGGGACCCACCCTGCTGCCCGGAGCTCAGAGCTGCTGCCTGGGACGCCCCAGGACATGGCCGACCACGGGTATCCGGCTCCCGAGGAGCCCTGTGTGCCACCATGCTGGGGAGAGCTGGGAGGGGGCTGAGAGCACGGCCTACCCTCCGTGGTCACGGGCCCCTGAGCCCTGCCTCTCTGTCCATCTTGCTCCTCATGGCCGGGAGCCTCCCAGGTCCCCTCATCTGGGCAGAAGCCGGCCCCAGTATGGGCCCGGATATGGACCCCTGGACACATGGTGGGACACCACTTCTCCATCAGCCTGGGGGAAGTTTTGGCTCCTGGAGGGGGGCCCAGAGTCATGAGCATCCAGCCTTGACATGACGCCTCCGCTAAGGCCATACTCCAGGTGGCCTCCTGGCACAGGAGCATGGGGGGCGGGGCAGGGGCCACCCAGGCCAGCCCTGGCCTCTTCCCGCTTACGTCCAGGAGTGGGGAGCAAGGGCAGGCTGGCAGCTGCCAAGGTGTTGGGGGCCACGCCCAGCTCTGTGGCTTTTTCCGGAATGGTGACTTGCATAACCAGGGCCAGGGGCTGTGGCGACCGGGGCGGGGGGTGCGGCAGGGAGGCGACTGCTTTCTCCCAGGGACCTGCTATCCGGTTACCTCCGGCCACTCTGTCGTGTTCCAGGCAGGGAGGGCCGGGCGGGAAGCCGTGGGGCCAAGCTAACCCCAGGAGGTAGAGAATTAGTCAGCAGTGCCCACCCCACCCTGAGAGGAATTGGCAGCTTTCTAGGATACCTGATCCACCCTGGGCACAGTGGTGCTGGTTAGGGTGCCCTGCAGCTGTGAGGTCAGGGGGTCAGCTGAGCGCTGGATCCGATGGTTCTTGGAGCAGGAGCTCCCGGGCTGTGCTTCCTGCCTGGCCGCCAAGGGGATACGGGTCGAGGCTGGGGAGCCCCCTCTACCCCACCTGCTCACCCCAGGAGTCAGGCTTGGAGGCAGCCCCACTGCCCAGCTGTCTGGGAGCACACACTGGGCCAGGGCAGGTGGGTAGCTGGGGAACTGGACCTGGGGGGTCCTGGGCACCCCAGCCCCGAGACCTTTCAGAGTAACCCCCAGATGTGAGCCGAGGCTGGAGCCACGGAGGCCTCACTGCCTGCCATTGGGTCAAAAATCCTGGTGCAGGGACTGGGCCGGCCTTGCCCTCCAACCTCCCAGTACCTGCAGACGTGGCCCACGGGCAGGAGGGACTCTGGGACCGACCCGGCCTCTTCCCAGGGCCAGGCACAAAGTGGTGGGAGCGGCCGCGGCCCTGTGGCCCAGCCCAAGCCCTTCAGGCCGCCATGTGCCTGTAAGCCATGAGGGGTGTCCTCAGCCTCCCAGGGCCATGGGCCGGCCTTGAGGGATGTGGGCCGAGTCCCGGGACCCCCCTGGCTCTGCGGTGCCTAGAGCCTGGGCCTGAGCGGGCAGGTGCCGGGGCCGACTGTGCTGCCACCTCGTGGCGACTGCGGGGAGCGCGACTGCACGCCTGAGAATGGAAGGTCGGTCGGTTCCCCAGACCCCACCCCGCCGCCGGGCCTGGAGCCTGAAACCGAGGCAGGGACAGGTTGGAGCAATGGGCGCGGCCGAAGTCCAAGAGGGCTGGGAAAAGCGCCTACCCAGACACGGACGCGAGGCCGGGCCCCTACGTCCACCTTGCTGATGGTGAACCCCCTGCCAGCCCCTCAGCCACTCCACACCACGCCCAGGGTGCACAAGTCCCTGAGGCCCTCTCTCGCCCAGAGGGACACTGAGGCCACCTGAAGCCATGGGAGGCCCAGGGAGGACCCTGAGCCCACAAAGTCACCGCCTCCGCTCTGGGCGCAGCTTCCCACCTACCTGTCCCACCATCAGGCGTGGAGGGCTCCAGACGTTCCTGGGCCTTCCTGTGTGCGCCACAGGCCTAGCCAGGGCTGACCACAGCCCTCCCTTTCTTTCCGCCACCCTGTGCTGGCCCTGTCTAGGCAGTGGGCTCCCCAGCCCCGCTAGGCTCAGCCTGGGCTCTTCCAGACCCCTCTGCCCACTCCTGGGATGTGGAGCCAGTGCTGCCCGCTCTCCTGGCGCGGCTGTGTGGCCGAGGCAGGGCCCAGTCAATGTCCTGGGGGATCTGCGGGCTCCCTGGAGCCCTCCAAGGAGAGACTGCTGGGCATCAGGAACATGGAGGCTCCGGGGAGGGGTGGCGGTGGTCAGAAAGAACTAAGAGAGAGACAAGCTTCCAGGGCCCAGCCCACCCTCTGCAGAGCGTCCGGCACCCTCTGTGGGGTTGCTGACCTCCCGCTTGCCTGCAGATACACTCAGGAGTGTGCACACCCCAAGCTCAGCCCCAGTGATGGCACGTCTAGGAACTGCGCAGAGATGGAACCCCCCATCCCAGAATGCCTCCATCAGCAGGGGCAGCCTTCCCGTGTCAGAGGCCCTCGCCTGGGCCATGAGGTGCCCTGGATGCCTGGGCTGGCCCCATTCCCTGCTGACTCCCTCCCTTACGCATTCATTCATCACTCATTCACTCACTCATTCATTCGCTCACTGATTCACTCATTAACTCACTCATTCACTCATTAACTCACTAATTCCCTTATTCACTCACTAATTCACTCACTCCCTTTCACTCATTCACTCACTCATTCACTCCTTCATTCATTCACTTATTCATTCACTCACTCATTCACTCATTCATTCACTCATTCACTCATTCATTCACTAATTCCCTTATTCACTCACTAATTCACTCACTCCCTCATTCACTCACTCATTCACTCACTCATTCATTCACTCACTCACTCATTCACTCACTCATTCACTCCTTCATTCACTCATTCACACACTCATTCATTCACTCACTCACTCATTCACTCACTTATTCACTCATTCATTCACTCATTAACTCATTCACTCATTCATTCACTAATTCTCTTATTCACTCACTAATTCACTCACTCCCTCATTTGCTCACTCATTCATTCACTCATTCACTCACTCATTCACTCACTCACTTATTCACTCATTCATTCACTCATTCACTCCCTCATTCACCCCTCATTCATTCACTCATTCACTCACTCACTCATTCACTCACTCATTCTCTCATTCACTCATTCATTCGCTCATTCATTTACTCATTCACTCACTCATGCACTCACTTATTTACTCATTCACTCATTTGCTCACTCATTCACTCATTCACTCATTCACTCACTCATTCACTCATCATTCACTCATTTGCTCACTCATTTGCTCGCTCACTCATTCACTCATTCATTCACTCATTTGCTCACTCACTCATTCAGTCACTCATTCACTCATTCACTCACTCCTTCACTCATTCATTCATTCACTCAGTCATTCACTCATTTGCTCACTCATCCACTCATTCACTTATTCATTCACTCATTTGCTTACTCATTTGCTCATTCACTCATTCACTCATTTACTTACTCACTTATTCACTTACTCATTCACTCACTCATTTTCTCACTCATTCATTCAGTCTCTCACTCATTCACTTACATATTCATTCACTCACATTCACTCACATTCACTCATTCACTTACTCATTCACTCACTCATTCACTCACTCATTCACTTACTCATTCACTCATTTGCTCACTCATTCACTCACTCATTTGCTCACTCGTTCACTCATTCATTCATTCACTTATTCACTCAGTCTCTCATTCATTCACATATTCGTTCACTCACATTCACTCACATTCACTCACATTCACTCACTCATCCACTTATTCATTCACTCACTCATTTGCTCACTCATTCACTTACTCATTTGCTCACGCATTCACTCACTCATTCACTCATTCACTTACTCATTCACTAACTCATTCATTCACTCATTCACTCAGTCACTCATTCAGTCACATATTCATTCACATTCACTCACTCACATTCACTCACATGCACTCACTCATTCACTCACACATTCACTCACTTATTCACTCACTCATTTATTCACTCATTCATTCTCTCATTCTCATTCACTCACTCTCTGTGTTCTGACAGATGCATCCTGGACTCTAGACTGCAGCCAAGCCCTCAATGACCTCTGCAGAGTGGTGGTCTCTTCTTGGGGCAGATCCAAGCTCTGGCCTCTCCTCTCTGAGCAGATGGACACTGTCCCACCCAGCCCACAGAGGCAGCAGGGCTGCCCAGTGCTGGGTGGTTGACCTGAGGTGTGTACCCCCTGGAGCCCAGGTCTATCCCCACCCTGTTCCTGGGTTTTATGAACAAGCTCAAAAAATGTACAGTCCACAAATTGCAAAATGCTCAAGTGTATTTATGCAACAGATTGGCCATGTCCTGAGGAGGGGAGTGCAGGCTGAGGGCTGAGGTAGGAGTGAGGCTTTTCCTCCTGCAGCCACTGGGCAGCCTGTCACCACATCCAAGCATCATTGCTGAGACCCTCAGGTGATACTCAAGTCCCGAGAACAGCAGACTGGACACATGGCCAGAGGAGCCCCACCGGCCCTGGGCTGGTCCTGAGAGGTGGCTGCAGGCGGGGCGGGTAAGGGCCCCTCCTCCAGGCAGTGGGTGACCCACAGCCCACACCCTCCACAAGAAAGCGGGCGTGGACAGTGTGTTCAAAGCTGCAGCCGCCTGGATGAGGGCACAAGTTCCACTGGCCTTGGAAGCCGAACTCGGAGGACATATGGGAGGTTCTCCTTGGGGGTCAGGAGGGCGGCGGTGCTGGTCAGTGGACGGGGGACACCCGGGTGCCTCTCTCCCAGCTCCCACTCCCCGCCTCCTGGCTCTGCTCGGGTCCCATCTCCTCCGAGTGCTGGGTGTCGCCCGGCGCGGGGCACCGCCGGCCCATGCAGCCGCACTGTTCCACCTCGGTGAAGCTGAAGGTCCGGCTGGAGCCGTCGGCGCAGTGCAGGGTCACATTCCTCAGCGAGGTCCGCAGCTCCTGGCAGCACTGGCACCTGTGCTCCACCATGTTGCCCTCGAACGAGTACCTGTGGGCAGGGACTGCTCAGCACCTCCTGCTGAAGCTGGCACCGTGCAGAGCTCCGGGCGGTCCCACCAGCTGCTGTGCCAGGACCATCCCAGCCTCGTGCTGCAAGCTGGCACCGTGCGGAGCTCCGGGCGGCCCCATCGTGTTCCCTACTCCTGGAGGCGTGCTGCCAGTATCTGACAACCAGCTCTCATTTGCCAGTTCCCCAGGCGCCAACAGTCCCACCAGGGCCAACTCCAGCTCCGTGTTGATGGGAGGGAGGGAGACTCGGGGCAGCTGCAGCAAGTTACCGACGGAGCTCAGTAAACAGAGGCGCGTGATGCCGACACAGGCTCTGGGACTGTGGTCGCCCCAGCCCCACCCTCGCCATCTCAGGACCCTTTTCCCACCTCACCCTCAGAGCCCTTTCCCTGGCCCCTCATGGTCCTGCCCCTCATCTCTCTGGACCCAGAGCCCCGGGGGCCTCGACTGCACCCCACAGTCAATTGCGTCTCCCTGCCCACTGTCCAGGCACGTACATGGAAGAGCTGTCCCCACAGTTCCCCCGGCAGTAAGCCAGGCGCACGGGCTCCGAGGAGTTGCAGCCCTGCTGCTGGATGATCTGGCTCCTATGGTACACAGCACAGGTCGACTCTGGGGAGGAACACAGGGTTTAGGACCAGCCCAGCTGCTCCTGGACTTCTGAGGGTGGAACCCACCCTGCCCAGCAGGCTCGGCACTTACGGTTCTGGTACTGGGGTGGGAGCGGGGGCGGCGGGCAGAAGCGACAGCAGCCGTCCTTGCTCATGCGGGCCTCGTCCTGTGCCAACAGAAGGGTGCCCTCAGTGTCGAGGCGCTCGGCGGCCCCCGCAGAAGTGGGGGACGGGGACATGGGGCCAGGCTCGGGAGTGGACAGCCCCAAGCAGGAGAGAGTGTCTGCTGGCGCTGCAGCGATGATCACAGCCCCCCAAACCCATCTGGGGCTGAAGCCGCCTTGGCTGGGGCAGGGGTCCTGGACCTCACCAGAGAACAGCTGAGCGGGGGGCACGCCTTCTTCGTGGTGACCACCACGAGCCCGTCCAAGTGCTTCTCACACTCATAGGTGACACAGTGGTTCCCGGGGTCTGACCAGGTCTCGCCGGGCTGGAGGGAGGCCAGGCCCCGGGGTGAGTGACCCTCCCTCCATCTGTCCGTCTATCTGCACCCCAGCCTGTGGGCTTCCAGAGGGTCCCCAGCCTCTGCCAGACGCATGCCTGGCTCCGGGGGGTAATGACAGGTCTCCAAATGCCTCAGTACTCCCAGACCCTGCCCTTCTTCTTTGTGGCAGCCGCTACTCACGTAGAAGAGGTGGGCGGAGCTCCCGCTGGTGTTGGTGACACAGGCGACCTGCACACAAGTGCCACAGCACTGCCCGCTCTGCTCCTGGTACTCAAAGCCCTGTGGGAGGGATGGGCATGTGGCCGGAGTCCAGAGGACCACTGCCCTCCAGGGGCCGGGAGGGGGTAGGGGCAGGGCAGGGGCACTCACCACAGGGCAGTGTGAGTTGCAGATCTGGGTCTCACAACTGACCACAAACGTGTCCGACAGGGGGCCGCCAGGCAGCTCACACCTGCAGGTTTCGCAAAGGCTGGAGGAGACCACGGCGCCGGGCTGGGAAGAGCCAGGGCAGCAGACACTCTGCTGAGGGCCCATGAGCTTGGGCCCTGAGGAGACCCGCCCCCTGCCTCCTCACTGGTTTGCTGCCCCCACCTTCCCAGACATCCGCCTCCAGGCCGCTTCCTATCAGGCTGACTTGCACCCCTGGGGTGACTCTTGGTGGCACCTCCTGGTACAGAGGCCACAGCCCAGGGTCCCCATCCCTAGGGCAGAGCCCCACGTTGCACCCCCATGGATGGGGGCCACATGCTCAGCCGGCTCAGGACAGAGCCATGGGATCCAAGGCTGGCTGTGCTGTGGTGCCAGGAGAGGCAAAGCCCCCCGGAGCCCCCGGAGCCCCCCGGAGCCCCCGGAGCCAGGCAGCCCAGGGTGTAGACATCCACACTTCCGGGGCCTGGGACCGACCTCAGGCCTCAGCCACACTTAATAGTGGACTGTGTCCGCAGAGACTAAAGTCCCTGGCCCCAGCGGGGGTTGGCAGGTGCTCCGAAGTCTACCTGGGCCCTAGGGTCAGCAGGAAGCTCCGTCCCTGTGGCTGCGGGGTCTGGGCTCTGCGGCTCTTACCTGGTACAAGGTCCCGTTGATGCTGCACTCTGTCCAGTCTGCCCAGGAGAAGACAAGCAGCTGCACCCCCTGCCACCCGTCCTTCCCTCACCCTCGGCATGCCCGCCCCTGCAGCCTCCTGGGCGCCTCATTCCCAGGCTCGCCACTGGGGTTTGTCCAGCCTTGTCCCTGTGGAAGGCTCAGTCCGGAGCCACAGACTGGCAGTGGACAAGCCGCAGCGGCATCTGGTTATCTGGTTATGGCCCCCCAAAATCCCAGGTGGAGACCCCAGCCCACGGCCCACAACAAGGTCTGGTCCAGGATACTCACTGCACTTTTGGACCGGGCAGCAGTCCCCCTCCTCGTAGGTCGGGATCGCACGGGCACCCTCGGGACAGTCCACGGGTGCAGGGCAGCGGCTGGTGTTGCAGGCTGCGGGGGCGGAGGGAGGCAATTGGGAGTCTGTCCCCTGCCCCCGCCCAAAGGCCCACCCCCGGGGTCTCCAGGATTGCGGACTGCCCAGACAGCCCGCTGGGGGGGTCTCCAGATGAGGCTGTTGCAGGAGCGGAGAAGGGGGCACCCTCATAGGCACTGCCCCCAGGTGCGTGCCCCAAGGCAGCAGCAAAGGCCGGGCCGAGTGGGCTCCGGGTCACCTGCCTGCCACGCCGTGCCCCCCACCCAGCGAAGGGCTTACCGCAGTTGTACTTGGGGCAGCACTGGCCGGCCTGTGGGGCTGCAGGCACAGGCACGAAGCCGGGCAGGGGGCAGGCAGGGGGCAGCGGGCAGAGCTTGGGTTGGCAGCTCAGCGTCCACGTGGCCGCCTCACACGTGCACTCCTGGCAGTCCCTGCCGACGGTGTGGCCCACCTGTGAGGAAGAGGCCTGAGGTCCAGCATCCACAGTGGCTCCACCCAGGGGCGCAGCAGCCAGGCCGGCTCATGCAGTGTGGAGGCCGTGCGGCCTGCAGCTGAGGACCCCGCAGGAGTAGAGCTTCTAAAGTGCAGGGTGGGCCAAGCATAGGCAGGAAGCTCTGCAAGGTGGGCAGGCTGTGGGGTGATTGGCCTGTGCCCCCCACCTCACACTGCCTCAGTCTCGGCCGGGCAGAAGGGGGTCCCAAGGAAGGGAAGAGTATGGCCAGCCTTGGGGCCGGCACCCACACAGCAACACCAGGACAGAGGCCCCGGCACGGTCCCCAGTGCGGACAGAGTGGGTACCTGGGAAGGGAGATCCCCAAGTCTTTCGGGGAGCCTGGTCCTCCCACGGCCCTTTCCCTGGGCCTCTGGCACAGAGAGGACACCCCGTCCCCTGAGCCCCCTCTGACCATTTCTGGGGCTAGTGTTTCCAGAGCCTCCCTCCTCAGGCTCTTGGACGCCAGTGCCCTCTCGGGCCACACCTCCCGCTCACCTTCACCGGCTCTCCGTGGGGCCCCAGACACCCTGGAAGGAGAGAGATCTGAGGTCACGGGGGGTCAGCCGCCACGACAGGGGTGAGGGGCAGGGTCCCGCGTTGGGGCCGGGCGGACCCCAGGACCTGGCTGACAGTCACAGGCCCATTCCTGCCACCCCACCAGCCCCAGCCTGGGGCACGTACTGGGGCAGCCCGTGGGCACGCAGACTTGGGCACTGGTGCTGAAGAGGGTCATGCCCTCCGGACAGAAGCAGCCTTCGGTGATGGGGCCGGCCTCCGGCAGGGCCCTGTGGAGAGCATAGGGTTGGTGGATGTCGTTTTTCCCTCCAGGTGGGAAGGGCCCCAGCCTGGGAGTGGGAGACGCAGCAGGAGGCTGGGGTCCGGGTGGCTGCAGTGGCCCACGGCAGGGCCAGGAGGGACGGCGCCTACCCGAGGCTGGCGCTGTCGTTCCCGTAGCAATAGGAGGGGTTGCTCGGGCCGCATGGCTGGTACACCTTGTCGGCTGGGCAGGTGAATTCTGTGGGGAGGGGAAGCCACACCTGAGAGGGAGGGAGGAAGGGAGGGAGGGAGGGAGGGAGGGAGGGCACCCACGCCGAACAACGCGGGCCGCTGGGCACCAACATCTTCTCCAGAGCTGCCCGCAGCCACCCGTGGGTCTGGGCCTGGCCACGGCCTGCCACACCCTAGGGCCCCACCACGGGCTCCCCGATGTGGACGCCCTCCTTTCTCTCCAGGGAACCGGGAGCACTCTGTCCTGGGGCTGACCCCTCCTCCTCCAGGTCCCACCCTGACTGCCTGAGCCCACCCTGAGGGTCTGCCTGGCGTACCTGTGCCCCTCACAAGCGACTTGGGACCCTGAGGACAGTGGGGGCACTCACGGCACATGTGGTTGGTCCGGCCTCTCCAGTCGATGCAGATGTCTTGGGACGCGCAGAGCGCCGCGTACAGCTCCAGGCTGGAGCACACCGTATCCAGGTCGGTCTTGTGGCACTGGTCGAAAGTGCAGCCCTCATAGAATGGCAGTGGGGGGATCACGGCGTGACACGGCTCAAAGACCCTGTAGGAGGGATGCGTGGAGTGCTGGGTGCAGCCTCTCCGGCCACCTGCTGTTCCATGTCAGGCTCCCAGGCTTCAGGGCAGTCCCCAGGCGAGGTGAGTCCCTGAGCAGCCGCTGGTGTGCGGCCGCCCTCCTGTCTGTGCCCGGAAAGCCTCGTTCCACATATTCTGTGGGCTTGGGGGCCGGGGTTGGGGTTCCAGATGGCATCATACACTTATTTCTGCAAGTTCTTCCTGGGCCCCCCACTGCCGCCCTGCAAACCTGGGAGCTGCCTGGGGGTGGTGACCGATGCCCCCGTCCAGACGCCTAAGCCAGCAGGGAGCCTCAGAGACCGCTTGGCCCAGCCAGCCCTTGGCAGCATTCCAGCCATGACCACCCCTCCCTGGCACCCACCCCTCCCAGTACCTGCCCCCCCTCCCCAGCACCCACCCCTCCCCAGCACCCACTCCTCCCCAGCACCCACCCCTCCCCAGCACCCACCCCTCCCCGGCACCCACTCCTCCCCGGCACCCGCCCCTCCCCGGCACCCACCCCTCCCCAGCACCCACCCCTCCCCAGCACCCACTCCTCCCCAGCACCTGCCCCTCCTTGGCCTGTGGCACCAGCAGCTCTTGTTTCCTCTCAGGAGGCCCCTGAAAACGTACCTCTTCCCCGCCAGCCCTTGGAAGGGTGGGGTTGGGGCGGCCACGCTGACCCTCCCTCCCTTGCACCCAAGTCTCACTTGCTCAGAATCAGCCGGCAGATGGACGATGGCGGGCACGGAGCAGGTGGGGTGGTAGGCCCGAACGTGGTGGACCCAACTGTCGTGGGCCCGACCGTGGTGGGCAGCGGGCGAGGCCCGTGGCAGGCTGGCTGGTTGGGGATGCTGACGTTCCAGAGGCCAGACATCTCAGAGCAGGAAGCGACCACTGTGCCCCCAGGCGTGCGGCACTCATCCTTCAGGTCGTTGGTGCAAGTGCCTGGACAGATGCGGTGGGGGTCAGGCTGCTGGACAGCAGAGCCAGGCGGCCCCAGTCCACATGGGGCTCAGCACCCCCAGCTGAGGGACAGGACCCTGGCATCTCAGGGTCACACCTTGGTGGACCGCAGTGGACCCTGCCTGTGCCTCGCTGTCCCCCAAGAACAACCCTGGGGCAGTCCCCATGGCACCGGGGAGCTGCAGGTACGGGCAGGTGTAGGCCTCATGCGTGTGGCCTGCGCTCGGCAGAGCAGCCAGAAAGCAGAGACACCAGCACGCGCAGCACGTGGCGGCCTCGCCCCCTGCCCAGTACCCCCTGCCCCCGTGAATGCCAGACGATGCCTGGGAGCCCTGTGGCCTCACCGCACTGGCCCTCAGTGTTGTTGGCAAACTTGCTGAAGGGCACCTCCACCGAGAAGATGAGGCCGGAGAACATGACCTGGACGCCCAGTGCCGGGATGGTCGCGTACATCTTGATGCCGACGCGCGAGACCACGATGCCGTTTTTCCGGAAGCCGGGGCTGACTACCTTGTTGTTGAAGATGATCTGGACGCGGGGCGCAGTCGACGGGAAGATAGAAGGTGGGCGGGCGGGCGGGCGGTCAGCCACTGCTCAGGCTCTAGCCAGGAAAGCCACGTCCCCCACCCTCTACCCAGCACACCGGGCGCACCCCCACCTCATTGGTCATCGCCCCGTGGACTGACTTGCGGGTCAGCACCACGCGGTCCTGCTGGTACTCCAGGATGATGGACTTCGGGCAGGAAAGCCCATCCTCCGCGCCACAGAAGTCGTTGTCCACCAGCACGCGGAAGTGGCCGTACACGGGCACGATCTGCTGCACCAGCACGTACGTGCAGTTGTCCAGGAAGGTGTAGTAGGTGCCGTCAAAGGTGATGTAGTGGGGATCGCCCCAGCCGCTGCACACACCTGCCAGGCCCCAGGGGCAGCCTTATGGGATGGTGGCACCATGGCCCCGGGGTTTTCTCACAACAGGTCACATCTGTCCCTGACCCCCCACCGTCTCCCCTCACAGGGCGCACGAGACCCTCCACATCATCAGAACACACGTGACCAGCGACTGCACAGAGCTCCATCCGGCGGACGCTTGACAAGGCTGGAGCAAGGCAGGGACAGACCCCTCCACCTTCTCCAGCCAGGCTGCTCCGAGGCTCACAGGGATTCACTCCGCACCCCTAAGCGGGGAGGCTCGGCCCCGTGCATCCCCACCTCGATGATGGGAAATCCTTCCTGCTGTCCCACCTGATTCCTTTCTGCTTCAGCCAAGCCCCCTCCTCTGCCCCACCCCTTTCCACCTGGGTGGGGAGTGGCTGCCCCGGCTGTCCCGGCTCCCGCCCGGTGCTCCACTCACACTGGCACTGGTAGTGATAGCAGCAGCCGTCCTGGTCGGCCACCTTCAGGGCCGGGTAGCCATTGGCACAGGTGGGTTTCTCCACCCTCGGGCACGTTCGCGGGCGCAGGGAGATGATGTTGTTGCCCTCACAGGTGGCCTCGGAGCAGTTGGGCGTGGCCCAGGTCTCACCTTTCTGCAGAAGCACAGAGAGCTGCAGGTCCGGCCTCTCCCGCTCTCCAGGGCACCCCTTGGTTCTTGAGGTCACAGTCCCGAGAGTCCCATGTGGGGACAGGGGAGGGTGGCTGTGCCCCAGTCTCCTTCCCGCCCCTTCCTCAGCACCCACCCCAGACACCGAGCTGGCCCGGGGCAGGGGTCTCTGGTGTGAGAGTTGCTCCTCCCTGGCTCTGCCACACTTCCTGGCTGTGCAGCCGCGACCACAGCCTCATCCCGCTGCTCTGGCCCTGGCTGGCCTCAGCACAGCCTCAGCCTTGGGCCCCACACACCCAGTGCCTAGAAATCACGTGTCTGGGAAGTCCAGGGGGATCAGAGACCCTGGGCTATAGCACAGCCCTCTCCTGATGGCCAGGCTGCCTCCACTAGGGCCAGTGACCTTCTCAAGACCTTGCAGCTGAAGCCTAATTGCAAAGACATTCAAGTTCCCTGCAGTGGCCCCTGAGCCTTCAGAAGGGTGAGAAGCAGGGGGTTACCTTTCTGGGGGGAACTGCATTTGGGCATCCCAGCTCAGTGACGGGCTCAGAGGTGGATGTCCAAGGGGACGTGGCTGGGGCAGGAGGCAGCGTGGTGGATGGACAGTCACTGCCAACTCCTCTGACCACTTGGCAGTCCTGGCTGCACAGGGCATAATAGCAGTGGCCGGCAAGGTCTCTGTGGCGGTATATGGTGGATCCTACAGGAGGAAGGGACACGATAGCCTTTAGTGGAGCCCTGATCAAAGAAGAGGCACAAACCCCTCTGTGGGCCAGAGGGGCACTATCTACCACCTGTGTAATGGGAACAAACTTCAGAGAATGCCAGCAGCCACTCTGTGACAATGAGCCTGTGCCACAAAGAGCAGAGACTCCTCTCATCTCCATCACAGCTTGGCATTCCTGGATGAAAAACTGACCAGGGTGAGCTCAGAAACAATTGCACCAGAAACACTCACGAACCCATGGGGTAGAGCCGGCCAGTTACGTTGCAGAAGCAGGTTGGGGTGGAGTAAGCCACAGAGCTGGAGGCCACAGAGCTGGATGCCACGGAGCTGGATGCCACAGAGGTGGATGCCACGGAGGTAGACAGGGAAGGATACAGGGTATTGGTAGAAGTCCCATATGGGGTCACAGCAGTCACTGGGCAGCCTTTGGGGATCTCGCAGCAGAGCACGCGCACCTCGTAGTTGAGGCACATCTTGAAGGGTCCCTGCTGGTCCTGGTTCCGGCACACCAGGCCCTCTTCGCGGCTGCACTGCACCACCTGGCCCAGGTGTTCGATGCTCACCTCCGGGTGGCTCGCGGCTCGGCACTGGAGCCTGGTGATCTCCTCAGGTTGGCGGCAGATTTTTTCCCCACTCCTGATGATGTTGTTGTAGGTTTCCTCATCTCCGCCGTGGGGTCCAGGGGACGGGAAGTCCACGTCGAACCACTTGGTCCAGGTGCACTGGGGATGACAGTCACTGGTAACTGGTTGAGGGTGGGTTGTCTTGGATACAGAAACATGGCTTGTGCTGGTCTTTGAAACAGAGGTTGTGCTGGTGGTGGGAACAGGGCTGGGAATAGTTCCAGGACTGGAGGGTGTGCTGGTTGTAGGAGCAGAGGTTGTGCTGGTTGTAAGAGCAGAGGTTGTGCTGATTATAGGAGTGGAGGTTGTGCTGCTCTGTGCAGTGGAGGTTGTGCTGCTTGTAGGGGCAGAGGTTGTGCTGGTTGTAGGAGCAGAGGTTGTGCTGGTTGTAGGAGCAGAGGTTGTGCTGGTTGTAGGAGCCGAGGTTGTGCTGCTTGTAGGGGCAGAAGTAGTGCTGCTTGTAGGGGCAGAGGTTGTGCTGCTTGTAGGAGCGGAGGTTGTGCTGGTTGTAGGAGCCGAGGTTGTGCTGCTTGTAGGGGCAGAAGTAGTGCTGCTTGTAGGGGCAGAGGTTGTGCTGGTTGTAGGAGCGGAGGTTGTGCTGCTTGTAGGAGCCGAGGTTGTGCTGCTTGTAGGGGCAGAAGTAGTGCTGGTTATAGGAGCTGAGGATGTGGTGGTTGTAGGAGCCGAGGTAGTGGTGGTTGTAGGAACAGAGGTTGTGCTGGTTGTAGGGGTAAAGGTTCTGCTGGTTGTAGGAGCAGAGGTTGTGCTGATGGTAGGGGCAGAGGTTGTGCTGCTTGCAGTGGCAGAGGATGTGCTGGTCTGTGGAGTGGAGGTTGTGCTGGTTGTAGGGGAAGAAGTTGTGCTGGTTGTAGGAGCTGAGGATGTGCTCATTGTAGGAGCTGAGGTTGTGCTGGTTGTAGGAGCAGAGATAGTGCTGGTGGTAGGAACAGGGCTGGGAGTAGTTCCAGGACCAGAGGTTGTGCTGGTTGTAGAAGCAGAGGTTGTACTGGTAGTAGGAACAGGGCTGGGAGTAGTTTCAGGACCAGAGGTTGTGCTGGTTGTAGCAGCAGAGGTTTTGCTGCTTGTAGGGGCAGAGGTTGTGCTGGTTGTAGGGGCAGAGGTTGTGCTAATGGTGAAAACAGAGCTTTGGGTACTTCCAGGACCAGAAGTTGTGCTGGTTGTAGGAACAGAGGTTATGCTGGTATGTGGAGTGGAGGTTGTGCTGCTTGTAAGGGCAGAGGTTGGGCTAGTTGTAATAGCAGAGGTTGTGCTGGTTATAGGAGCAGAGGTCGTGCTGGTGGTGGGAACAGGGCTGGGAGTCGTTCCAGGACCAGAGGTTGTGCTGGTTGTAGTGGCAGAGGTTGTGCTGGTTGTAGGAGCAGAGTTTGTGCTGGTGGTGGGAACAGGGCTTGGAGTCGTTCCAGGACCAGAGGTTGTGCTGCTGGTAGAAGCAGAAGTTGTGCTGGTGGTAGGAAGAGGGCTGGGAGTAGTTTCAGGACCAGAGGATGTGCTGGTAGTAGAAGCAGAGGTTGTGCTGCTGGTAGGCACAGGGCTGGGAGTAGTTCCAGGACCAAAGGTTCTGCTGGTAATAGAAGCAGAGGTTTTGCTGGTTGTAGGAGCAGAGGTTGTGCTGGTGGCGGGAACAGGGCTGGGAGTAGTTTCAGGAGCAGAGGTTGTGCTGGTTGCAGCAGCTGAGGTTGTGCTGCTTGTAGGGGCAGAGGTTGTTCTGGTTGTAGGGGCAGAGATTGTGCTGGTGGTGGGAACAGGGCTTTGGGTAGTTCCAGGACCAGAAGTTGTACTGGTTGTACGAGGTGAGATTGTTCTGACTCTAGGGGCAGAGATTGTGCTGGTTGCAGTAGCAGAGGTTGTGCTGGTTGGAGGAGCAGAGGTTGTGCTGGTTGGAGGAGCAGAGGTTGTGCTGGTGGTAAGAACTGGGCTGGGAGTAGTTCCAGGACCAGAGGTTGTGCTAGTTGTAGAAGCAGAGGTTGTACTGGTAGTAGGAACAGGGCTGGGAGTAGTTTCAGGAGCAGAGGTTGTGCTGGTTGCAGCAGCTGAGGTTGTGCTGCTTGTAGGGGCAGAGGTTGTTCTGGTTGTAGGGGCAGAGATTGTGCTGGTGGTGGGAACAGGGCTTTGGGTAGTTCCAGGACCAGAAGTTGTACTGGTTGTACGAGGTGAGATTGTTCTGACTCTAGGGGCAGAGATTGTGCTGGTTGCAGTAGCAGAGGTTGTGCTGGTTGGAGGAGCAGAGGTTGTGCTGGTTGGAGGAGCAGAGGTTGTGCTGGTGGTAAGAACTGGGCTGGGAGTAGTTCCAGGACCAGAGGTTGTGCTGGTTGTAGAAGCAGAGGTTGTACTGGTAGTAGGAACAGGGCTGGGAGTAGTTTCAGGACCAGAGGTTGTGCTGGTTGTAGCAGCAGAGGTTTTGCTGCTTGTAGGGGCAGAGGTTGTGCTGGTTGTAGGGGCAGAAGTTGTGCTAATGGTAAAAACAGAGCTTTGGGTACTTCCAGGACCAGAAGTTGTGCTGGTTGTAGGAACAGAGGTTATGCTGGTCTGTGGAGTGGAGGTTGTGCTGCTTGTAGGGGCAGAGGTTGGGCTAGTTGTAATAGCAGAGGTTGTGCTGGTTGTAGGAACAGAGGTCGTGCTGGTGGTGGGAACAGGGCTGGGAGTCGTTCCAGGACCAGAGGTTGTGCTGGTTGTAGTGGCAGAGGTTGTGCTGGTTGTAGGAGCAGAGTTTGTGCTGGTGGTGGGAACAGGGCTGGGAGTCGTTCCAGGACCAGAGGTTGTGCTGCTGGTAGAAGCAGAAGTTGTGCTGCTGGTAGAAGCAGAAGTTGTGCTGGTGGTAGGAAGAGGGCTGGGAGTAGTTTCAGGACCAGAGGATGTGCTGGTAGTAGAAGCAGAGGTTGTGCTGCTGGTAGGCACAGGGCTGGGAGTAGTTCCAGGACCAAAGGTTCTGCTGGTAATAGAAGCAGAGGTTTTGCTGGTTGTAGGAGCAGAGGTTGTGCTGGTGGCGGGAACAGGGCTGGGAGTAGTTTCAGGAGCAGAGGTTGTGCTGGTTGCAGCAGCTGAGGTTGTGCTGCTTGTAGGGGCAGAGGTTGTTCTGGTTGTAGGGGCAGAGATTGTGCTGGTGGTGGGAACAGGGCTTTGGGTAGTTCCAGGACCAGAAGTTGTACTGGTTGTACGAGGTGAGATTGTTCTGACTCTAGGGGCAGAGATTGTGCTGGTTGCAGTAGCAGAGGTTGTGCTGGTTGGAGGAGCAGAGGTTGTGCTGGTTGGAGGAGCAGAGGTTGTGCTGGTGGTAAGAACTGGGCTGGGAGTAGTTCCAGGACCAGAGGTTGTGCTGGTTGTAGAAGCAGAGGTTGTACTGGTAGTAGGAACAGGGCTGGGAGTAGTTTCAGGAGCAGAGGTTGTGCTGGTTGCAGCAGCTGAGGTTGTGCTGCTTGTAGGGGCAGAGGTTGTTCTGGTTGTAGGGGCAGAGATTGTGCTGGTGGTGGGAACAGGGCTGGGAGTCGTTCCAGGACTAGAGGTTGTGCTGGTTGTAGTAGCAGAGGTTGTGCTGGTTGTAGGAGCAGAGTTTGTGCTGGTGGTGGGAACAGGGCTGGGAGTCATTCCAGGACCAGAGGTTGTGCTGCTGGTAGAAGCAGAAGTTGTGCTGGTGGTAGGAAGAGGGCTGGGAGTAGTTTCAGGACCAGAGGATGTGCTGGTAGTAGAAGCAGAGGTTGTGCTGGTGGTAGGCACAGGGCTGGGAGTAGTTCCAGGACCAAAGGTTCTGCTGGTTGTAGAAGCAGAGGTTTTGCTGGTTGTAGGAGCAGAGGTTGTGCTGGTGGTAGGAACAGGGTTGGGAGTAGTTTCAGGACCAGAAGTTGTACTGGTTGTATGAGGTGAGATTGTTCTGACTCTAGGGGCAGAGATTGTGCTGGTTGTAGTAGCAGAGATTGTGCTGGTTGGAGGAGCAGAGGTTGTGCTGGTTGGAGGAGCAGAGGTTGTGCTGGTGGTAGGAGCAGAGGTTGTGCTGGTGGTGGGAACAGGGTTGGGAATAGTTCCAGGACTGGAGGTTGTGCTGGTTGGAGGAGCAGAGGTTGTGCTGGTGGTAGGAACTGGGCTGGGAGTAGTTCCAGGACCAGAGGTTGTGCTGGTTGTAGAAGCAGAGGTTGTACTGGTAGTAGGAACAGGGCTGGGAGTAGTTTCAGGACCAGAGGTTGTGCTGGTTGTAGCAGCAGAGGTTTTGCTGCTTGTAGGGGCAGAGGTTGTGCTGGTTGTAGGGGCAGAGGTTGTGCTAATGGTGAAAACAGAGCTTTGGGTACTTCCAGGACCAGAAGTTGTGCTGGTTGTAGGAACAGAGATTATGCTGGTCTGTGGAGTGGAGGTTGTGCTGCTTGTAGGGGAAGAGGTTGGGCTAGTTGTAATAGCAGAGGTTGTGCTGGTTGTAGGAGCAGAGGTCATGCTGGTGGTGGGAACAGGGCTGGGAGTCGTTCCAGGACCAGAGGTTGTGCTGGTTGTAGTGGCAGAGGTTGTGCTGGTTGTAGGAGCAGAGTTTGTGCTGGTGGTGGGAACAGGGCTGGGAGTCATTCCAGGACCAGAGGTTGTGCTGCTGGTAGAAGCAGAAGTTGTGCTGGTGGTAGGAAGAGGGCTGGGAGTAGTTTCAGGACCAGAGGATGTGCTGGTAGTAGAAGCAGAGGTTGTGCTGGTGGTAGGCACAGGGCTGGGAGTAGTTCCAGGACCAAAGGTTCTGCTGGTTGTAGAAGCAGAGGTTTTGCTGGTTGTAGGAGCAGAGGTTGTGCTGGTGGTGGGAACAGAGCTGGGAGTAGTTTCAGGAGCAGAGGTTGTGCTGGTTGCAGCAGCTGAGGTTGTGCTGCTTGTAGGGGCAGAGGTTGTTCTGGTTGTAGGGGCAGAGATTGTGCTGGTGGTGGGAACAGGGCTTTGGGTATTTCCAGGACCAGAAGTTGTACTGGTTGTACGAGGTGAGATTGTTCTGACTCTAGGGGCAGAGATTGTGCTGGTTGTAGTAGCAGAGGTTGTGCTGGTTGGAGGAGCAGAGGTTTTGTTGGTGGTAGGAACAGGGCTTGGGGTAGTTCCAGGACCAGAGGTTGTGCTGGTTGTAGAAGCAGGGGTTGTGCTGGTAGTAGGAGCAGAGGTCATGCTGGTGGTGGGAACAGGGCTGGGAATAGTTCCAGGACTGGAGGTTGTGCTGGTCATAGGAGCAGAGCTGGTGCTGGTTGTAGGAGCAGAGATTGTGCTGGTGGTGGGAACAGGGCTGGGAATAGTTCCAGGACTGGAGGTTGTGCTGGTCGTAGGAGCAGAGCTGGTGCTGGTTGTAGGAGCAGAGGTTGTGCTGGTGGTAGGAACTGGGCTGGGAGTAGTTCCAGGACCAGAGGTTGTGCTGGTTGTAGAAGCAGAGGTTTTGCTGAAGGTAGGAACAGGGCTGGGAGTCGTTTCAGGACCAGAGGTTGTGCTGGTTGTAGCAGTAGATGTTGTGCTGCTTGTAGGGGCAGAGGTTGCTCTGCTTGTAGGAGCAGAGGTTGTGCTGGTGGTGGGAACAGGGCTGGGAGTACTTCTAGGAATAGAGGTTCTGCTGGTTGTAGGAGCAGAACTGGTGCTAGTTGTAGGAGGAGAGCTGATGCTGGTTCTAGGAGCAGAGGTTGTTCTGGTGGTAGGAACTGGGCTGGAAGTATTTCCGGGACCCGAGGTTGTGCTAGTTGTAGAAGCAGAGGTTGTGCTGGTGGTAAGAACAGGGCTGGGAGTAGTTTCAGGACCAGAGGTTGTGCTGGTTGTAGCGGCAGATGTTGTGCTACTTGTAGGGGCAGAGGTTGTTCTGGTTGTAGGAGCAGAAGTTGTGCTGGTGGTGGGAACAAGGCTGGGAGTAGTTCCAGGACTAGAGGTTGTGCTGGTTGTAGGAGCAGAACTAGTGCTGGTTGTAGGAGCAGAGCTGGTGGTGCTGGTTGTAGGAGCAGAGGTTGTGCTGGAGGTAGGAACAGGGCTGGGAGTAGTTTCAGGACCCGAGGTTGTGCTGGTTATAGCGACAGAGGTTGTGCTGCTTGTAGGGGCAGAAGTTGTTCTGGTTGTAGGAGCAGAAGTTGTGCTGGTGGTGGGAACAGGGCTGGGAGTAGTTCCAGGACCGGGGGTTGTGCTGCTTGTAGGGGCAGAGGTTGCACTGGTGGTAGGAACAGGGCTGGGAGTAGTTCCAGCACCAGAGGTTGTGCTAGTTGTAGAAGCAGAGGTTGTTCTGGTTGTAGGAGCAGAGGTTGCGCTGGTGGTGGGAACAGGGCTGGGAATAGTGCCAGGACTAGAGGTTGTGCTGGTTGTAGGAGCAGAACTGGTGCTGGTTGTAGGAGCAGAGCTGGTGGTGCTGGTTGTAGGAGCAGAGCTGATGGTGCTGGTGGTAGGAACAGGGCTGGGAGTAGTTCCAGGACCAGAGGTTGTGCTGGTTGTAGAAGCAGAGGTTGTGCTGGTGGTAGGAACAGGGCTGGGAGTAGTTTCAGGACCAGAGGTTGTGCTGGTTATAGCGGCAGAGGTTGTGCTGCTTGTAGGGGTAGAGGTTGTTCTGGTTGTAGGGACAGAGGTTATGCTGGTGGTGGGAACAGGGCTGGGAGTAGTTCCAGGACTAGAGGTTGTGCTGGTTGTAGGAGCAGAACTGGTGGTGGTTGTAGGAGCAGAGCTGGTGGTGCTGGTTGTAGGAGCAAAGGTTGTGCTGGTGGTAAGAACAGGGCTGGGAGTAGTTCCAGGACCAGAGGTTGTGCTGGTTGTAGAAGCAGAGGTTTTGCTAGTTGTAGGAGCAGAGGTTGTGCTGGTGGTGGGAACAGGCCTGGGAGTAGTTCCAGGACTAGAGGTTGTGCTGGTTGTAGGAGCAGAGGTTGTGCTGGTGGTAGGAACAGGGCTGGGAGTAGTCTCAGGACCAGAGGTTGTGCTGGTTGTAGTGGCAGAGGTTGTGCTGCTTGTAGGGGCAGAGGTTGTTCTGGTTGTAGGAGCAGAGGTTGTACTGATGGTGGGAACAGGGCTGGCAGTAGTTCCAGGACTAGAGGTTGTGCTGGTTGTAGGAGCAGAACTGGTGCTGGTTGTAGGAGCAGAGCTGGTGCTGGTTGTAGGAGCAGAGGTTGTGCTGGTGGTAGGAACTGGGCTGGGAGTAGTTCCAGGACTAGAGGTTGTCCTGGTTGTAGGAGCAGAGATTATGCTGCTTGTAGGGGCAGAGGTTGTACTGGTTGTAGAAGCAGAGGTTGTGCTGGTGGTAGGAACAGGGCTGGGAGTAGTTTCAGGACCAGAGGTTGTGCTGGTTAAAGCGGCAGAGGTTGTGCTGCTTGTAGGGGTAGAGGTTGTTCTGGTTGTAGGCACAGAGGTTATGCTGGTGGTGGGAACAGGGCTGGGAGTAGTTCCAGGACTAGAGGTTGTGCTGGTTGTAGGAGCAGAACTGGTGCTGGTTGTAGGAGCAGAGCTGGTGGTGCTGATTGTAGGAACAGAGCTGGTGGTGGTGGTGGTGGGAACAGGGCTGGGAGTAGTTCCAGGACTAGAGGTTGTGCTGGTTGTAGTAGCAGAGGTTGTGCTGGTGGTAGGAATAGGGCTGTGAGTAGTTTCAGGACCAGAGGTTGTACTGGTTGTAGAAGCGGAGGTTGTGCTTGTTGTAGGAATAGGGCTGGGAGTATTTTCAGGACCAGAGGTTGTGCTGGTTATAGTGGCAGAGGTTGTGCTGCTTGTAGGGGCAGAGGTTGTGCTGGTTGTAGGAACAGAAGTTGTGCTGGTGGTGGGAACAGGGCTGGGAGTAGTTCCAGGACTGGAGGTTGTGCTGGTTGTAGGAGCAGAGCTGGTGCTGGTTGTAGGAGCAGAGATTGTGCTAGTGGTAGGAACAGGGCTGGGAGTAGTTCCAGGAATAGAGGTTGTGCTGGTTGTAGGAGCAGAGGTGGTGCTGGTTGTAGGAGCAGAGGTTGTGCTAGTGGTAGGAACAGGGCTGGGAGGAGTTCCAGGAATAGAGGTTGTGCTGGTTGTAGGAGCAGAGCTGGTGCTGGTTGTAGGAGCAGAGGTTGTGCTGGTGGTAGGAACAGGGCTGGGAGGAGTTCCAGCACCAGAGGTTGTGCTGGTTGTAGAAGCAGAGGTTTTTCTGGTTGTAGGAGCAGAGGTTGTGCTGATGGTGGGAACAGGGCTGGGAGTACTTCCAGGACTAGAGGTTGTGCTGGTTGTAGGAGCAGAGGTTGTGCTGGTGGTAGGAACAGGGCTGGGAGTAGTCTCAGGACCAGAGGTTGTGCTGATTGTAGTGGCAGAGGTTGTGCTGCTTGTAGGGGCAGAGGTTGTTCTGGTTGTAGGAGCAGAGGTTGTG
Source organism: Macaca thibetana thibetana (assembly GCF_024542745.1). Taxonomy (NCBI): domain Eukaryota; kingdom Metazoa; phylum Chordata; class Mammalia; order Primates; family Cercopithecidae; genus Macaca; species Macaca thibetana. The sequence continues at coordinate 1,053,341 of NC_065591.1, read as the reverse complement.
CTGATGGTGGGAACAGGGCTGGGAGTAGTTCCAGGAATAGAGGTTGTGCTGGTTGTAGGAGCAGAACTGGTGCTGGTTGGAGGAGCAGAGGTTGTGCTGGTGGTAGGAAGAGGGCTGGGAGTAGTCTCAGGACCAGAGGTTGTGCTGGTAGTAGAAGCAGAGGTTGTGCTGGTGGTAGGAACAGGGCTGGGAGTAGTCTCAGGACCAGAGGTTGTGCTGGTTATAGTGGCAGAGGTGGTGCTGCTTGTATGGGCAGAGGTTGTGCTGGTTGTAGGAGCAGAAGTTGTGCTGGTGAAGGGAACAGGGCTGGGAGAACTTCCAGGACTAGAGGTTGTGCTGGTTGTAGGAGCAGAACTGGTGCTGGTTGTAGGAGCAGAGCTGGTGCTGGTTGTAGGAGTAGAGGTTGTGCTGGTGGTAGGAACTGGGCTGGGAGTAGTTCCAGGACTAGAGGTTGTGCTGGTTGTAGAAGCAGAGGTTGTGCTGGTTGTAGGAGCAGAGGTTGTGCTGGTGGTAGGAACAGGGCTGGGAGTAGTCTCAGGACCAGAGGTTGTGCTGGTTGTAGCAGCAGAGGTTGTGCTAATTGTAGAAGCAGAGGTTTTTCTGGTTGTAGGAGCAGAGTTTGTGCTGGTGGTGGGAACAGGGCTTGGAGTAGTTCCAGGACTAGAGGTTGTGCTGGTTGTAGGAGCAGAACTGGTGCTGGTTGTAGGAGCAGAGCTGGTGGTGCTGGTGGTGGGAACAGGGCTGGGAGTAGTTCCAGGACTAGAGGTTGTGCTGGTTGTAGAAGTAGAGGTTGTGCTGGTGGTAGGAATAGGGCTGTGAGTAGTTTCAGGACCAGAGGTTGTGCTGGTTGTAGAAGCCGAGGTTGTGCTGGTTGTAGGAATAGGGCTGGGAGCAGTTTCAGGACCAGAGGTTGTGCTGGTTATAGCGGCAGAGGTTGTGCTGCTTGTAAGGGCAGAGGTTGTTCTGGTTGTAGGAGCAGTAGTTGTGCTGATGGTAGGAACAGGGCTGGGAATAGTTGCAGGACCAGAGGTTGTGCTGCTTCTAGGAGCAGAGCTGGTGCTGGTCGTAGGAGCAGAGGTTGTGCTGGTGGTAGGAACAGGGCTGGAAGGAGTTCCAGCACCAGAGGTTGTGCTGGTTGTAGAAGCAGAGGTTTTTCTGGTTGTAGGACCAGAGGTTATGCTGGTGGTGAGAACAGGGCTGAGAGTAGTTCCAGGACTAGAGGTTGTGCTGGTTGTAGGAGCAGAGGTTGTGCTGGTGGTAGGAACAGGGCTGGCAGTAGTCTCAGGACCAGAGGCTATGCTGGTTGTAGCGGCAGAGGTTGTGCTGCTTGTAGGGGCAGAGGTTGTTCTGGTTGTAGGAGCAGAGGTTGTGCTGATTGTGGGAACAGGGCTGAGAGTAGTTCCAGGACTAGAGGTTGTGCTGGTTGTAGGAGCAGAACTGGTGCTGGTTGTAGGAGCAGAGCTGGTACTGGTTGTAGGAGCAGAGGTTGTGCTGGTGGTTGGAACTGGGCTGGGAGTAGTTCCAGGACCAGAGGTTGTGCTGGTTGTAGAAGCAGAGGTTGTGCTGGTAGTAGGAACAGGGCTGGGAGCAGTTTCAGGACCAGAAGTTGTGCTGCTTGTAAGGGCAGAGGTTGTTCTGGTTGTAGGAGCAGTAGTTGTGCTGGTGGTGGGAACAGGGCTGGGAATAGTTGCAGGACCAGAGGTTGTGCTGCCTGTAGGAACAGAGCTGGTGCTGGTTGTAGGAGCAGAGATTGTGCTGGTGGTAAGAACAGGGGTGGGAGTATTTCCAGGACCAATGGTTGTGCTGGTTGTAGAGGCAGAAGTTGTGCTGGTTATAGGAGTTGAGATTGTGCTGGTTGTAGGGGCAGAGGTTGTGCTAGTTGTAGGAGCAGAGGTTGTTGTAGTCTGTCGAGTGAAAGTTGTGCTTTTTGTAGGAGCAGAGGTTGTTGTGGGTGGAGGAGCAGAGGTCGTGCTGGTTGTAGGAGCAGAAGTCGTGCTGGTTATAGGGGCAGAGGTTGTTCTGGTCTTTCTAATGCACTTGGTGCTTTTTGTAGGAGCAGATGTTCTGGGTGTATGAGCAGAGGTCATGCTGGTTGTAGGAGCAGAGGTCGTGCTGGTTTTAGGGGTAGAGGTTGTGCTGGTCTTTCGAGTGCAGGTTGTGCTTTTTGTAGGAGCAGATGTTCTGGGTGTAGGAGCAGAGGTCGTGCTGGTTTTAGGGGTAGAGGTTGTGCTGGTCTTCCGAGTGTAGGTTGTACTTTTTGTAGGAGCAGAGATTGCTCTGGGTATAGGAGCAGAGGTCGTGCTGGTTGTAGAGGCAGAGGTCTTGCTGGTTGTAGGGGCAGAGGTTGTGCTGGTCTTTCGAGTGCAGGTTGTGCTTTTTGTCGGAGCAGAGGTTGTTCTGGGTGTAGGAGCAGAGGTTGTGTTGGTTGTAGGGGCAGAAGTTGTGCTGGTTGTAGGAGCCGAGGATGTGCTAGTTGTAGGAGCTGAGGTTGTGCTGGTTGTCAGAGCAGAGGTTGTTCTGGGTGTAGAAGCAGAGGTCATGCTGGTTGTAGGGGTAGAGATTGTACTGGTCTGTGGAGTGGAGGTTGTGCTAATTGTCACCAAAGTGGTTGTCCTGGGTTTCTGCCAAGAGGAGGTGCTCTGAGTTGGACTGGTGGCTCTCCCACTTGGGGTGCTAGGAGCTGTGACAGGTGTGGACATCACAGGGCAGCCTTTGGGGGTCTCACAGCAGAGCACGCGCACCTCGTAGTTGAGGCACATCTTGAAGGGTCCCTGCTGGTCCTGGTTCCGGCACACCAGGCCCTCTTCGCGGCTGCACTGCACCACCTGGCCCAGGTGTTCGATGCTCACCTCCGGGTGGCTCGTGGCTCGGCACTGGAGCCTGGTGATCTCCTCAGGTTGGCGGCAGATTTTTTCCCCACTTCTGATGATGTTGTTGTAGGTTTCCTCATCTCCGCCGTGGGGTCCAGGGGACGGGAAGTCCACGTCAAACCACTTGGTCCAGGTGCACTGGGGGTGACAATCTCTGGTGACCGATCTGTTGTGGGTGTCCTGTGTGACGCTGGTTGCTGTGGACCCGCCCCTGGAGGTGGCTGTGGGTTGCTCCGTGGAGGCCGAGGGCACGTGTGTGGTGAAGGTGGTCTGGGTCTGAGCTCCAGCTGGGTGTGGAGTCGGCCGTGTCGTTGTGATGGTCTTCAGCGTTCCGGTGCCGTCTCTGCACTTGTTCACCGTCTTGCAACACTGGATGCGGATCTCGTAGTTGTAGCAGATGGGTGGGAGCTGATTCTTGTTCAGGCAAATCAGCCCCTCCGTGCGGCTACAGATGACGTCCTGCCCCAGGTCTGCCAGCGGCGTGTTGGGGAAGCCCACTGCCCGGCACTCCACGCTTCGAGGATTTTCACAGAATTTGTACCCTTCGTCTCTCAAATTTTGAAAAGTGTCAAAATCTCCGCCATTTATTCCGGGATCAGGGTAGCTGCCGTCGATCCACTCGGTCCAGGTGCAAAGCTCGTGTACACAGGAGGGTGTGATGGACTCGGTGTGGCTGGGCTTGCTGGAGACCACAGAGGTCCCCGGGGCCGTGGTCGACACGGACGATGTTGATGTTGCTGGCACTGGCGGAGGGCTGGGAGTTGAGAAAGTTCTTTTGACAGATGTAGCGGTACCTGGGGCAGGTGTTGTCCTGGATGTAGAGAGAGACACGGGGCCAGGTGTGCTGCTGGGGACTGAGGAGGCTGAGGCCCGGGTTTCAGTGGTCTTGGAGGTTGTTGGAGGAGTGGTCTGGGTTGAACTGCTAGAGGTGGAGCAGGCTAGGGGCGTGCAACACAGGACCCTGATCTGGTAGTTGTAGCAGAGCCCCGATGCCTGCTCCCTGTTACGACAGGTCAGCCCCATGTCCGGGCTGCACTGCACACGCTGCCCCAGGGCTCGGAGCGGCACTCGGGGGGCGTCCTCGGCTCGGCACTCCACCGACCTGGGTGATTCGCACACCAGGTACCCATGGGCGCGGAGGTTCTTCAGCGTGTCAAAGTCACCGCTGTCCATGCCCTGTCCAGGGCGGCTAACGTCCATCCAAGGTGACCACAGGCACTCTTCCCCACAGACCGGCGGCAGCGAGGCAGAGGCTGTGGGCGGCCTCGTCCTGGGAGAAGTGCCTGCTGTGGTGGGCCAGGCGCTGCTTGGAGGGCCTGTGTGCGCGCTGCTCGGGACAGGGCTGGAGGCGTGCGTGGAGCTCACGACTGTGGGCAGAAGATAAGGCAGCTAAGCACGAGGGGCTGGCACTGGGGGCTGCCCCCACCCCTCCCTGCGGCCCTGTCAGCGATCCGAGGCTGCACCAGCAGGCCTGTCTGCCTGTCCCCACCCACGGTCCCTGCTCAGAACCCACATGAGTGGCACAGCTGCTGAAGAGCCAGGCCAACTGACTGAGTTTTAGGGAAGTGGCTCCCAGGCCATGCCCTGAGCGGCGTCCACACATCTGTGCCCCAGAACACCAGAGTTCCAGAGCTTTCTACTCTCAGAGAAGCTCAGTTGATGCCTTGGGGCCCTGAGACATCCCCCAAGAGAGAGCAAGGACACGGGGGTACCTGAACCCTGAGCAGTGTGAGGCAAGTGATAGCCGTGCATCCCCAGGGCCAGGCTGGGCTTCCAGACCCCCGACACTCCCATGAGGCCAGGCCCGGGGGCTGCTGAGGGCAGGACTTGGACGCCAGGCCTGCCGGGGTGACTTGGAGGCTGGGCCCTCCCCACTGCAGATGGCTGGCGGGAAAACAGCAGGTCATCCCTAAGCCCAATACCCTGCTCCTCGGTCCCTTCCTGATCCTCAGGGGCTGCCGCCCATGCCCAGAGCTGCTGTGACCTCAGCATCCAGCAAGGGCAGCTGTGCCGGGCAGTGGGAGGGGCTCACCCTGGGGCTCCTCGGCCGCATTTGCCTTACCGAGTGGGGGCGTGGAGAAGGAGAAGGTGGTTGGGGGGACGGGGGTGGTGGGGCTGCAGGGGTAGACCCTCCTCTCAATGGTGCCGTTGGGCCCACAGCGGGCAGAGATGCAGCCACCCGTGCCGTCCGTCGTGTGGTAGATGACATCCCCTGTGTGGAAGCGCTGTCCGTCGTAGGTGCAGACACAGGCTGTGGGAACAGAGGGGCCGGGCCCGTCAGAGGCTGGGCGCAGGCAGAGACCCCCGGATCCCAGCCCCAGGGGCTGCCGGCCGCTCACCCTCAGCTTCGTAGGTACACTCCACGCCGCGCTCAGTGCAGAGGCTGGAGACAAGGAAAAAGGGCAGGCTGGTGCATGGGGGCGGCTGCGTGCCTTCCACGGGCATCCCATGCTACCAAGGGCGGGCAGGGAGCAGCTCCAACAGGGGTGGAGTTCCCTGGGCACCGCACTGCACCCCCGGACTGGGGAACAGGGAGGCCAGCCCCACCCGGGCCCCAGCAGTTGTCCCTCCAGGGTCAGCCCAAGGTCCCTCCCTTGTGGGGCCCCTCCAGTCAGGGGCCAGGGGAGGTGGGTGCTAGAGTGGAGCCATTACTCCCCAGGGGTGATTTTAACAGGCGTCCTTCCCGTGGGGACCCTGGGGTTCCATCTTGGCCCAGCTTCCCGCTGCCGCCCCCTGAGCCCCTCGAGCCTGCTCCCCAGAGGCTGTGCTGGTTTTCTGCCCAAAGGAGCCCTACACCCAGCCCTGCCTCTGGGACTCAGGACACGGGGGTGCTGGCCCCTGAGAAGCTTATGTCACAGTCGCCTGGGCCAGGATGGGACCCACAGCTTCAACTCCAGTAACGGGAGAGTCCCCAGCCCTGCTGCCCCCAGCCGCACCCAGAGCCCAGGCCGTGGCCACATTCCCCTGCGTGCTGCAGGCTCCCCATTCCTCCTGCCAAAGGACTCACCAGGAGTGGCAGTTCTTGTCTGAGGGCACCACTGCGCCTGGCCGGTAGGACTTCCCGTGGACGTGGCACGGTGGTGGCGGAGGTGGGGTTGGGCAGGTGGCCACACACTGCATCTTGTCCTCATCAAAGATGGGAGCCTCTGGTGGGCACTTGGGGTAGCAGCCTGTGGGCCAGAGAGGCCAGAGTCACAACCAGACCCAGCATCAGGCGCCTCGCCCTGGAGGGCTCCGCCCAGCCCCCAAGCAGTGGGCCTCGCTGACAGCACCGGAATGTGCTGGAAGCTGGGGCCACAGAGGCTCCTCGAGGGACCAGGAGAAGGGACCAGGAGAAGGCCACGGGCGGCGGAGCGCAGGCCAGCACCTCCCAGCCAGCCCCAGCCCACCTTCCAGGCCCCGGACGTCCTGCAGGCAGTCTCCGCGCGGGTTCCGGCAGGTCCGCAGGCAGGGCGCCCCGCAGGGCTGGTAGTGCCACTCGCACTGGCCTTCCGGGTTGTAGTAGTCACAGAACAGAGCTGCAGGGAGGAAGGAAGGGCTCGGTGGGGCCCCAGGCGCTCACTCGGGGAGGCCCCGCACCCTGGGGCTGCTCTAAAGCCGCTTCCCTCCCCTGCGCCTCTCAGCCATCGCAAGATGGAGACGGGGAGAGGGGGCCAGATCGGCACCCCCCAGTTATCAGGGTGCCACGGAGGCTGCCAGCAGAGTGGGGGTCTCCAGCCAGAACAGCTCCAGCAGTGCCTGTTCCTGGCAAGGCTCCATGTGGGCTAGAGCTGGGCAACTCTGCTGACCCCTCTGCCCAGAACGTTCTACCACACCAGCGACCCCTCCGTCAGCCACACCCTTCTCTCTGGGCCCAGGTGTTACTGTTTCTTTGGAAACCTTCCCCGTCTCCCCACCCATCAGTGGTGAGGGTGGTGGGGCACACCCTGCTGGCACTTCCTGTTCTGCCCCGGGTGCCCGCTCGCACTCACGGCAGATGCTCGGGGTCCGCCAGGACACACACAGGCCCGCTTCATGGCAGGCCTGGGCGTAGGCGGCCACAGCCGTGCAGAAACACTCGCAGTCACCCCCTGAGTCGCAGGCACATGCGTCGTTCACACAGGCCTCGTAGTACCTGGCTGGCTCCACCTGAGGGAGACGGGGCTTCAGGTTCCAGGGACCCCCCGACCCTCCCCGCAGGCTCTTGGGGACCGGGCCCACACTGACATATTGACCGGGACCGAGTTCCAGTGGAGCTCAGGGAGGGCGAATGTCCATCCCCAAGTGGCCAGCTGGGCCCATCTGGATATCCACAGGGCCCGGGGCTTCCTTGGCAGCCCTCGGGGTTAACACCCCCCCAGGGCCCCGAAACCTCAGCTGACAGGTGTCAGAGCTGGACGCCCAGCCCCTCTAGGGGAGTCCACACCAGCGCCAGCGCCAGCGCCAGCGTCAGCCCCAGCAGCCCACACCCTTGGTTGGCAGCTGTCCCCCAGCCCCCATTCCCTTCGCCCTTCTGGGGCCTCCTTGGGTCTCCATGACCCCCTTGGGCCCTGAGAAACGCCCCCCAGCCAGCATACGTGTGCGTGGCAGGCGGCAAAGGTGGGGCCGTGGAGGATGCTGCACTGCTTCTGGGCCCAGGACTTGCGGAAGGGGTTGGCCGTGCAGGGGTCCTTGGCCGCCAGGGCATCCGGGCAGGATGGGGAGAGCTTCCAGCTGTTCCCGAACTCCAGCACGTCCCCCACCACAGACTGGCTCCGTGTGGCAAAGTCGTTGGCGGCAATGTCGTCGAAGTTCCCGCACAGGCCGCAGACCCTGCTCTGCAGAGGCGCCGGGAGAGGTGGAGGTGGGTGCAGCAAACCCAGAAGGCCAGGGCCCCCCTGCCCCTCGGCCGCCTCCTCCCACCCAGGGCCCCCCTGCCCCTCGGCCGCCTCCTCCCACCCAGGGCCCCCCTGCCCCTCGGCCGCCTCCTCCCACCCAGGGCCCCCCTGCCCCTCGGCCGCCTCCTCCCACCCAGGGACCCCCTGCCCCTCGGCCGCCTCCTCCCACCCAGGGCCCCCCTGCCCCTCGGCCGCCTCCTCCCACCCAGGGCCCCCCTGCCTCTCAGCCACCTCCTCCCACCCAGGGACCCCTGCCCTGCAGCTGCCACCTCCCACCCAGGCGGCTGACAGCAACCACAGGCACTGCTTCCCCTTTCCCACCTCCAGCTACACCTGGGGAGGCCCCGGGCAGTGCAGCTGAGCACTGAGGGCCGGGGCCAGACACAAGCCCCTCCTGGAGAAAAAGGAGCTGATGTGGCCTCGAAGGACCTGCCTAAGTCCTGATCCCGGTGCCTGTGCATGGCACCTCACTGGGAGATAGGATCTTGCAGGTTGAGGTAATGACTGGGTCCTGAATCCAATGCCTGGTGTCCTTATAAAAGCAAAACTTAGACCCAGTCACAGGGAGGAGGCCGCATGAAGACAGGGGCGGTGATCCGAGCGGTGTGGCCACAGTCGAGGAGTGCTGGGGTCCCCAGCAGATGCAAGGGGCCAAAAGGAGCCCCCCAGAGCCTTCTGAAAGAACTCGGCCCAGTGGATGCCCTGCTGGACTTCCAGTGTCCAGGCTGCGGGCAAATTCGCCAGGGTGTGGGCCTTTGCTCTGGCCTCAGAACACGGACACCCAGCCAAGGAATCTCCTGACCTGCTGCCCTTGCCAAGGCTCCGTCCCCCCCACTTCCCACCCCCTTTCCATCTCTGTGTTTCTGTGTCTCTGTGCCTCTCGTCTCTGCCCACCTGTTCCATGCACCCCACCTCCGGGTTCCCACCTCCGGGTTCCCACCTCCGGGTTTCCAGCTGGCCCTGGCCTGGATGAGGGGCGTAGAGTCTCACCTTGAACTCGGGGCTGAGGTTGATGAAGATGCTGGTCTTCTTGTCCCACAGCAGAACCAGGCCGATGTCGGTGTCCACCACCAGGTAGATGCCCATCTGCCGGATGGTGTATGGCACCTCCTGGCTCTCGTTCGTCCCAGTCACCTCCACCTTCCCGTGGCTCAGCTTCAGCTCGGAGCCCTGCACGGCAAGGGGTTGCTCAGGGCCCCCAGCGAGAACCCCAGCCCACCTGGCCAGGCGCTGCCAGGGGAGCCTCCTGGAGGGCATGCAACCGCCCGGCCTCACTCACCCCCAGGAAGATCTTGATGGCCTTGGAGCAGGTGGTCCCCGTGGTGCCACAGGGGACGTTCTCAGTGACAACACGGAAGGAGTCCTGCACGCTGCCTTTCCCGCCACAGTGGCTCTGGGGAAACAGAGGCCATCAAGGACCAGGCCGGCCCCGCCCTCCTTTCCGCAAGGAGGATGGGGCCGACACAACCTGTGTGCACCCTGGGGCAACTGCAGACAGGCAGTGAGCAGCTGCGGGTCGCGGGGACCGCCGTGAAGACCCCAAACGCGCCGGCTCACCTGCACCAGCATGTACTCGCAGTCTCCATTGAAGCTGTAGCTCTGCCCGTCGAAGGTGAGGTAGTGGCCATCCCCGTACACAGCACAGGTGGCCAGGCAGGGGTCATCTGTACACCGCCACATCCTGCTGTCACAAGTGCTGGGGGACATCTGGGGGTCAGGCTAGAGCACCCACAGGGTGCCTGCCTGGCTGGGTGCAGCCTTCCTACCCCCAGGGGGACCTAGCACCACAGACACACGCCCACTGGGCCTCCCTGCCTGGGGCTGCTGGGAGCATCCAGCCCTGAGTCTGTGCCCTGCGTTTTCCCGGGATCCCTGTGCTGGGGGCTCGCCTGTCTCTAAGGAGGGCCTCTGGTACCCTGAACCTGACACGCCCCATGGGCTTTGAGCCCCCCGCATACCAGGTATTGCAGCCAACCCGGATGGTCTGGCCGGCCCGGTAGCTGGCCTCGTTGTGCACGCAGGGGCAGTCCTCCACAGTGATGCAGTTGCCCTCGCCGTCTGCCACCAGCCCATCGGGGCACACGCAGCCAGGCACACACTGGGGGCTGTACTGCAGGGCCAGCAGATGCCGCTAAGTGATGGGGCAGGGCACGGGACCTGCCAGGTCCTCCCAGGGACAGCTCACCCGTGCTACAGTGGAGGGGCCACAGGACCAGAGAGTCCGGGAGCCCATGGGTCAGGGTCCTCTGGGACGTGGGGCAGCCCATGGCATGGCCTCATGTATCAGAGGCTCACCACTGCCCACCCTGGGAGCAGGCACCCTTAGCAGGCAGCGGCGGATGGAGGGTCTGTCATCGGGGAGTCCTCAGGGGCTTACACAGGTCATGTCCAGGGTGTGGCAGCTCTTCTGACAGCCGGCCCCCGTGTCCCCGGGCGTGGCATTGCGGCAGTCGAAGAACACCATGGGCGCAGCACACACTGGGGAGGGAAGGGCCGTCAGGGGGCCCAGCCACAGGCTGCTGCAGTGCCTCAACTATGTGTTCAGGGAGGACGTGTCTGTGCCGTGTGCGTGTGCATGAGTGGGTGTGTGTGCATGAGTGGGAGTAAGTGCGTGTGCATGAGTGGGTGTGTGTGCATGAGTGGGTGTGTGTATACATGAGTGGGTGAGCATGTCCATGAGTGGGTGTGTGAGCACTGCATAAGTGGGTGTGAGTGCTTGTCCATGAGTGGGTGCGTGTGCGTGAGTGGGTGTAAGTGCGTGTGCATGAGTGGGTGTGAGTGTGTGCATGAGTGGGTGTGAGTGCGTATGCAAGAGTGGGTGTGTGAGCGTGTCCATGGGTGGGTGTGTGAGCGTGTCCATGAGTGGGTGTATGAGCATTGCATAAGTGGGTGTGTGTGCATTAGTGGGTGTGTGTGCATGAGTGGGTATGAGTGCGTATGCATGAGTGGGTGTGACAGCATGTGCATGAGTATCAGTGTGTGTGCATAAATGGGTGTGTGCATGAGTGGGTGTGAGTGCATGCATGAGAGGGTGTGTGTGTGCATGAGTGGGGGTGACTGCGTATTCACGAGTGGGTGTGTGTGCATGAGTGGGTGCGTGTGCATGAGTGGGTGTGGATGCATGAGTGGGTGGGTGTGCATGAGTGTGTGAGTGTGCATGAGTGGGTGTGACAGCATATGCATGAGTATGAGTGTGTGTGCATGAATGTGTGTGCATGAGTGGGTGTGTGCACGAGTGGGTGAGTGCATGCATGAGAGGGTGTGAATGCATGTGCATGAGTGAGTGTGAGTGTGCATGAGTGGGTGTGAGTGCGTATTCATGAGTGGGTGCGTGTGTATGAGTGGGTGCGGATGCATGAGTGGGTGTGAGTGTGCATGAGTGGGTGTGAGTGCATATTCATGAGTGCGTATTCATGAGTGGGTGCGTGTGCATGAGTGGGTGTGTGTGCATGAGTGTGTGAGTGTGCATGAGTGGGTGTGAGTGCATATGCATGAGTGGGTAAGCGTGTCCATGAGTGGGTGTGTGAGCATTGTATAAGTGGCTGTGAGTGCGTGTGCATGAGTGGGTGCGTGTGCATGAGTGGGTGTGTGTGCATGAGTGGGTGTGTGAGCGTGTGCGTATGTGTGCATCAATGGGTGTGTGTGCATAAGTGGGTGTGAGTGCATGTGCATAAGTGGGTGTGTACATGAGTGGGTGCGAGTGTGTGTGTGAGTGGGTTTGTGAGTGTTGCATAAGTGGGTGTGCATGTGCATGAGGGTGTGAGGGGGTGTGCATGATTGGGTGTGTGAACATGTGCATGAGTGTGTGTGTGCATGAATGGGTGTGTGTGCATGAGTGGGTGTGAGTGCGTGTGCATGAGTGGATGTGTGAGCATGTGCATGAGTGGGCGTGAGTGGGTGTGTCATGTGTGCGCCCACACCCTCCTTTCTTCCCCCTTGCTGCCCAGAGGGCACAAACCATGCCTGACGCCGAGCAGCTGATCGACAACCACCAGCCCCGTTGACTTGCGGTGGGACTAACCCTGAAGCCATTTTTCAGGATTTCTTATGGAGATGATGAGGCTGGGGTCCCCAGTGCCTCCTTTCTGGCACTCACCTGGGGTGGGGGCTTGGCCTCCGATGCAGCTCAGCTTCCCATGCGTGCAGGTGCTGTGAGGAGACGGTGGTCAGAGCCTCATCCTGGGCCACCAGGTGCCAGGGACCCCCAGTCCACAGCGGGAGCTCTTACCAGACAGCCCCACTGTCGTGCACCGACTCCCCATTGGGGATCACGGAGCCCCTGTGATAGCAGGGACAGTTGCTGGCCTGCACACACTTGCCCGTGTCGTCCAGGAAGGTGCCCTCGGGACAGATGCAGCCATCCACGGGGATAAAGCCAACACTGCAGGTGATGTCCCCCTCACTCAGAGAGCGGCAGGTGGGCTGGCAGGTGCTGACATGGTAGTGGTAGGTCATCGACTTGGGGCAAGTGGTCATGGGCTTCGCTGCAGGATGCCAGGAAGAGGGAATTCTCAGGACACAAAGCCCAGTGGTGGGCAGCCAGCAGCGAGGGAGCCCAGCCCTCTCAGCTACCCTCCCCTCCCCTCCTCGGCCGGGTCCAAGGCCACACTGACCTGGGCGCTCCTTGCCCTCGAGCCCAGCACAGAGGACGGGGGCCCTTAGAGCACCTGTGCACACCGGGGGCATCCCAAGACCCGAGGGCACCCCAATATCCGCGGCCACCCAGTGTGGGAAAAGGGCTGGGCTTGGCGGGCACTCACTGCAGACGCCGTTCCTCCAGCCACTGAGCTGCACACCCTTGGCGGCACAGGCATGCACATAGGAGGACAGCACGGCGCACAGGCAGTCCTCGCTCCGCTCACAGTTGCAGGTGTCAAACATGCAGTTCTGTGGGGAAGGGGGGCATCAGGGCATCAGAGACCCCAGCCCACACCTGGTGGCCCCCCATGCCCTGCAGGCCACACATCCAGCAGCCAGGGTCCTCCCGTCCCGGGTCTTCCTGCCTCCAGGACCCCTCCCTGAGTCCTCACAGGCATCCCACCCCCTCAGCAGAACCGCTTGGCATGTCATGCAGCAGAACCACCGTGCAAAGCAGGGGTTGTTGGGAGGGCCAGGTCCTTCATCTCTGTGACCCAACAGGTCCAGCCATGCCCAATTTCCCTCAGACACAGGGCATCAGCTCAGCCTTGGCCTAACTTCCATTTGGCCCCTGGGGCCAGGGGGGCAACAAACCCCTGAAGTTTAGCCCCTGTGCCTAGTGTAGGGCTGGAGGTGCAAGAAAAACACCATAAACGTGGTTAATGAATGAGTGAGTGAAGGGATGAATGAAGGAATAAGTAAGTGAGAGGATGAGTGAGTGAATAAGTGAGTGAATGAGTGAGTGGGTGAGTGAGTGGATGTGTGAGTGAGTGGATGAGTGAGTGGATCAGTGAGTGGATGAGTGAGTGAGTGAATGAGTGAGTGGATGAGTGAGTGAGTGAATGAGTGAGTGAATGAGTGAGTGAGTGGATGAGTGAGTGGATGAGTGAATGAGTGGATGAGTGAGTGAGTGGATGAGTGAGTGAGTGGATGAGTGAGTGGATGAGTGAATGAGTGGATGAGTGAGTGAGTGTATGCATGAGTGGATGAGTGAGTGAGTGAGTGGATGAGTGAATGAGTGTATGAGTGAGTGAGTGGATGAGAGTGAGTGGATGAGTGAGTGAGTGAGTGAGTGGATGAGTGAGTGAGTGGATGAGTGAGTGGATGAGTGAGTGAGTGAGTGAGTGGGTGGATGAGTGAGTGGATGAGTGAGTGAGTGAATGACTGAGTGGATGAGTGAGTGAGTGAATGACTGAGTGGATGAGTGAGTGAGTGAATGACTGAGTGGATGAGTGGGTGAGTGAATGAGTGAATGGATGAGTGAGTGGATGGGTGAGTGAGTGAGTGGATGAGTGAGTGAGTGGATGAGTGAGTGAGTGAATGACTGAGTGGGTGAGTGAGTGAATGAGTGAGTGAGTAGATGAGTGAGTGAGTGGATGAGTGAGTGAGTGGATGAGTGAATGAGTGGATGAGTGAGTGGATGACTGAGTAGATGAGTGGGTGAGTGAGTGAGTGAATGAGTAGGCGAAGGAATCAGTGAGTAAATGAGTGAATGAGTGAGTGAAGAAATTCGTGAATGAGTGAGTGAGTGAGCGGATGAGTGAATGAGTGAGTGAAGAAATTCGTGAATGAGTAAGTAAATGAGTGAGCGGATGAGTGAATGAGTAAGTAGATGAGTAGGTGAAGGAATTAGTGAGTGGGTAAATGAGTGAATGAGTCAGTGAAGAAACGAATGAATGAGTGAGTGAAAAAGCGAGTAAGTGAATGAGTGAGTGAATGGGTGAGTGGATGAATGAGTGAATGGGTGAGTGAGTGAATGGGTTAGTGGGTGAATGAGTGAATGGGTGAGTGGGTGAGTGAGTGAATGGGTGAGTGGGTGAGTGAGTGAATGGGTTAGTGGGTGAGTGAGTGAATGGGTGAGTGGGTGAGTGAGTGAATGGGTGAGTGGGTGAGTGAGTGAATGGGTGAGTGGGTGAGTGTGTGAATGGGTGAGTGGGTAAATGGATGAATGGGTGAGTGAGTGGATGGGTGAACAGGTGAACGGGTGAGTGAGTGGGTGAATGGGTGGGTGAGTGGGTGAGTGGTGAACGTGTGAATGAGTGAATGGGGGGCTGGGGACGTGGGGAATGGAGCTGGACAGACAGGCTGGGTCCCAGCCCCTGGTGCCCATCACAGCCTAGAAAGGTTGGTACTGACTGCCGAGCCCCCCCAGTGCCCTCCCAGCCCTCCTGGAGGCAGCTGTGAGGCTCAGTGGCCGGAGCCCCACTGGGCCAAGAGGCGGCAGATGCTACCGAGTAGTAGGTGTCCGGCTTCACGGCAGCGTGGCACCGGCTGAAGGGGCCGTTGGCATCGGTCAGCTGCGAGCACCAGTGCTGAGCATACTTCTCTGTGGACAGAGGAGGGTTAGGGTTAGGATTAGGATCAGGCAGCACACTCATCCCACCCAGCTTGGCCCCTGGTGTGGGGTTTGGGGCGCCAGCTTCTCTGGGCAGTCTGGCGTTGGGCCCTACATCCTGCTACACACTCAGCCCGGGTGGTGCGGCGCCCTCCCTGAGGGAAAGCTCCCCCAAGTGCAGGGTACGACACCCAGAGCTGAGGCTTCTCTCGTTTTCCTGCATGTCCCACCCAGCCCCTCACAGCCTCTCATGGTGCTGCCTTCCAGGGAAGCTAGTGACCCCCACTCTGGACAGACAAACTGAGGTCCTTCTGGCCCCTCCACTGGGCTCACTGGACCCAGGCTTCCCAGGCTGCAGGAAGCAGGTAAGAGCCCGCGAGATAGGATCCCACCTCCCCACGGCTGGCGCCCGAGCTCCGAAGGCGGAGTGAATGACTGAGTGAGTGAGTGAGCGAGTAAGTGAGCGGATGAGTGAGTGGATGAGTGAGTAAGTGAGTGGGTGAATGGGTGAGTGAATGGTTGAGTGGGTGAATGGGTGAGTGAGTGGGTGAGTGGGTGACTGGGTGAATGGGTGAATGGGTGAGTGAATGAGTGAATGGTTGAGTGCATGAGTAGGTGAGTGAGTGGGTGAGTGAGTGACTGGGTGAGTGGGTGAGTGGGTGAGTGGGTGAATGAGTGAGTGGGTGAGAGGGTGAATGGGTGAGTGAGTGAATGGTTGAGTGGGTGAATGGGTGAGTGAGTGGGTGAGTGAGTGAGTGGGTGACTGGGTGAATGGGTGAATGGGTGAGTGAATGAGTGAATGGTTGAGTGGGTAAGTGAGTGAGTGGATGAGTGAGTGAGTAGGTGAGTGGGTGAGTGGGTGAATGAGTGAGTGGGTGAGTGAGTGGGTGAATGGGTGAGTGAATGGGTGAATGGGTGGGTGAGTGGGTGAGTGGGTGAGTGAATGGGTGAATGGGTGGGTGAGTGGGTGAATCCATTCCCCACGTCCCCACCACCCCACCCCGTGCAGGGGTAGGCAGTCAGGGCCGATATCGACCAACAGAGACTCGCACCCTTTCTTTGACCCTGAAGCAGGTGCCCCACATTCCTGAAGCTCCATATAAGCCGGGCGAGGCGCCCACCATGAGCCTGTCCTTGGGCCCCTTCGTGAGCCACCCCACCTGGCTCACAGGCACACGTAGGGCCGGCCTCCACGCTGCCTGCAGTGCCAAATGGAAGCAGGAGAACCAGCGCCAGGCGCCCAGCACAAAGGCGAGCTGAACAGACACACGTACCGTTCTCCACACTCAGGGAGCAAGGGTCTTCGAAGCTGTTCCTGATGTTGGGACAGGCGGCCTGGGTCTTGAAGGTGTTGAAGAAGGCCGCGGCCGTGGCCTCCACCACCCCACTGAGGGTCCGGAAGTCATCGGCCTGGATGCTGTTGAAGTTCCCACAGAGACCTGGGGGTGGGTTAGGCAGGGTGAGGGCCATGTGCCCCGGCCAGAGTGGGTGGGCTCCAGACCCCGAAGGCAGCCCTCTTACCGCAGGTCTGCCCTCGGAGCTTGGGCGCCAGCCGCAAGAACAGCTGCATGGTGGGTACCAGCTGCAGGTCCAGCTGCAGGCCCAGGCTGGTCTGGGCGATGATGAAGAAGGTCGAAGGTCTGAAGATGGTGACGTTGGCTGGGGACATAAAGGACAAGGGTTTTGCTGGGGGTGTGGGGCGGGACCCCAGGCAGCCCGGGGGTGGGGAGGAGGCCGCCACCCTCACCTGCAGAGATGGGCAGCTGGGTGTATATCTGGTTCAGGAACACTTCCCCGCTGGCCTTGATCACCACCACCTGAGGGCCGCCAGACAGACGTGTGAGAGCGGGGCAGGCTCGCCGCACTCAGCCCCGCGGAGGCTGTGAAATGTGCCTGCAGGTGCCTGGGAGGCCTTTGCCTGTGGCTGTGGGTCCTACAAGGTGGTTTTGTGCTCGCCCTGATTTTCTGAGTTTTCTGTGAGTACCATGCTTTTTATTCTTTAGTAAAAACCAAAGTTATTCACTAAACGTAAACTGACTTCAGCGGAGAAGCCAAGCTGGCCGCAGATGCACCCAGTCCCTCCTTCCCGGGGCCCCTCGGGTCGGGTATGGCGGCCCGGGCGGCCCAGCCCTGAGCTGCTCCTTTAGGGACAGTCACGTGGACCCATAAGTAATGGATGCAGCCAGTGTTGCCGGAGGATCCCCGCCTCTCGCTGTTCACGCCGAGGACGAAGGGCTTCGGCAGAGGTGACTTGTAGAAGAGACAGGCCCCTTCCCCCCTTCCCAGGGTTTGCCCTGCCAGGCTCCACTCACCGTCTGCGCCCCATCCAGGCTCAGTGTCACGCTCTTCAGGCAGGTCTCGCTGTCCGTCAGCCCACACCTGCGCAGCTCAGCCAGTACAGTGAAGGCACTGCTGTCACAGGGCTGCAGAACCGGACACACCAGGGGTCCTCACACTCCGCCCAGCGCCCAGCCCGCCTGGCCCTGCCCCTCCACCCGGCTGTGCTCCTCTCCCTCACTAGAAACCCCCACTCCAACATCCCAGCCCCCGAGGGGGAGGTGTGCTAGGAGGCCGCCAGGTGTGGACACCGAGGCACACAGAGAAATCTGCATGCACCGTGGGGAGGCCACACTCTGCGACGCCAACTACAGGACCCTCTGGGAAGGACAGCTCTCAGAAGGCACAAATGCCAGTGGATGGCAGGGGCTGGGTGAGGGAGGGGTGAGGAGGCCGAGCTCCAAGGGGTTTGAGGGCAGTGGAGCCGACTGCGTGAAACTGCCTGGCAGGAACAGGACACTGCACATCTGTCCGAAGCTGC
The DNA here is from genome assembly GCF_024542745.1 of Macaca thibetana thibetana. Classification (NCBI taxonomy): domain Eukaryota; kingdom Metazoa; phylum Chordata; class Mammalia; order Primates; family Cercopithecidae; genus Macaca; species Macaca thibetana. Next base: position 1,035,824 of record NC_065591.1, on the reverse strand, counting down.
GGAATTTCACCACCACGAGGGGCCCCGATGTCAACCGTGACCTGGGAGGTGAGGGCGCCCGTGACCTGGGAGGTGAGGGCGCCAGTGACCTGGGAGGTGAGGGCGCCAGTGACCTGGGAGGTGAGGGCGCCAGTGCAGGCTCTACCCCAAGGCAGGGTCTCATCTTGGGGAGACTGTGTACTGGGTGCTGGGTATCATCTGGGGAGACTTTGTGTTGGAGCGGGAGTACTTTGGGCTCAATTTCTTTGTAAACCTGAAACTATTCTCAACAGTAAAGTCTTAAATAAATAGCCCAAGGTGTGGAGGGCCCAGTGCTGGGTGGGACTGGAGGCTCTGGTCTGCAGCCTTCATGCCCCTGTGGGGCCCAGCCCTGGGTGTGGGCTGCAGCCTTCGTGCCCCTGTGGGGACCAGCCCTGGGTGGGGCTGGAGGCTCCGGTCTGCAGCCTTTGTGCCCCTGTGGGGCCCAGTGCTGGGGAGCTGGGGTGCTTCCTTGAGGTCTCACCATCAGTGACCCCCAAGGGTCACCCCGGGGCAGCAGTGACATGCAGCCAAGCTGCGGGAGCCTGTGGGAGGCTGGCCGTGGGCCCCGTCTGTCCGGCGAGCACCCCCGGCAGCCAGTGCCTACCTTGGTCAACACATAGCTGCAGTCCCCGTGCACCGTGTAGTGCCTCTCGTCAAATGTCGAGAAGTGGGCACCTCCAAGCACAGAGCAGGTGCCCGGGCATGGAACCTCCTGGCAGCTCCACCGGCCTCCGGAGCAGGTGCTGAGAGCAAGAGATGGTGCCGTGTGGTTGCTGGTCCCAGGAGACCAGCCTCCAGCCTCCATGTCGGAGGCTGACCGGGTCTCACCCAGGCCTGCCTACATCACAGCCCGGATGAGGGACGCCTGCCAGCCTGGGTCACAGCCCCCAGCGGGTCCGTCCCATAGCACATCCTGGGGGCCTGGAGGGGGGCCGGGACCTACCAGTTGGTGCAGTCTGTGGAGTAGGTGGCCCCCGGGGCATAGGCAGTGCCGTTGTAGACGCAGGCACACTGTGACACAGGGACACAGCCGGTCTGGCCGACGTCATCGAGCACCGTCCCTGCATGGGTCAGGCAGGCCTGTGATGGGCTCCTGCTGTCTCCATGTGGTGGGTGGTGCAGGGGAACAACATGGCAGCCCTACAGCAAGCTGAGGCCTCAGCCAGCCTCAGGGGCCCGGGACATCTTGGGCTAGGGGTCTCAGCCAGCCTCAGGGGCCTGGGACAGGGGTCTCAGCCAGCCTCAGAGGCCCGGGACAGGGGCCTCAGCCAGCCTCAGGGGCCCGGGACACCTTGGGCCGGGGGCCTCAGCCAGCCTCAGGGGCCCGGGACATCTCGGGCTAGGGGTCTCAGCCAGCCTCAGGGGCCCGGGACAGGGGCCTCAGCCAGCCTCAGGGGCCTGGGACACTAGGACTGGGATCCTTCTTTTGAGGCTTGGCCATGGGAGCACAGCCCCCTAGTTCCCAGGGTGCATCTGTGTTTCCCAGGGGCGGGGGAGCCTCACCCTCAGGGCAAAAGCAGCCGGCCACACAGTGGTCCTCGCAGGCCCGGGAGTGCTCCTGGTTGGAGCAGGTGTCTGTGCAGGGGGAGCGGCACTCGTGGTACTGCATGTTGCTGGGGCACGTCTGGGCTGCGGGAGGCAGAGACACGGCTCACGTCCGCCCGCCCCGGCCCTCCCTGCCAGAGGGGTTGGGGGACAGGGCGCCGGGACACTCACGGCAGAGGTCAGGGCCCCGCCAGTCCTGGGGCTGCCCCCCGGCGTGGGCGCACTGCCGGGAGTACTCCGCGAGGGTGTGGCAGACGCAGCTGAGCAGGTCGGTGCCCCCGCAGAAGCAGAGGTCTTGCCTGCAGGCCTCCAGGTAGCTGCCGACGTCCACCAGGGCCACACAGCTGGAGAACAGCTGACCATTCAGGAGCTCCTCGCAGATGCCCTAGAACAAAGGCCATAGCCCGACTGAGTCCTCAGTGGGGAATCTGGACCGGTTCCCAGGCTCACAACCCCTCCTCCTCACCGTGCCGGGCCCCTGTTCCCTCCAGGGCTTACAGAGCCAGTGGAGCAGTTCCTCGGGGGTTCAGGGACAGGGTCCTCACACTGCTCCGTGGGGTCGTCCATCTTCTGCAGGTTCCCAAACTCCATGGGAGTCAGCTTGATGTCTGCGGGAAGCACGGAGGTGGGCTCTGCCTGCAGGTCCCAGTACCCCTCAGCCCAGCACCCAAGCAGCAGAGCCCCCACGGCCGGGTCCCTGGGGTGGGGTTAGAAGGGCCATCGGTGGCTCCTGTCCCCTCTGGATGCCTGAGTTGTCCTGGCTGCGCCTGCTTGGCCGCCCCATGCATGCTGCAGGACCCTCGGGGGTCTGGAATGATGGAGAGAAACAGCCCAGGAGGTTGGTGTCCAAGTCACTGGGGGCTGCTGGCTGAGTCCTCAACTGACCCAGGACCCTGGTCTCCTCCTGCCAGGCTGGCGGGAACCTGAGCACCTCCCAGTCCACAGAACCCAGCCAACCCAGCGCTGGGCCTGCCTTGCCAAGGGCTGCTGGACACCCAGGCAGACTCAGTTCCCCACAGAGGGACATCCTGTACTCGGGGCTTGTATGGGGCTTCACAGGCCTGGCGGGGAGAGGTGGGGAGTGGGGCCTTGGCTGGTGCAGGTCACATTTGCAAGGCCACAGCCTGACGGCAAAGACTCAAAGACCAAGAAGGAGGCAGGTCTGTCATTTCAGGAGAGGGCGTGCGGTCACGGGTCACCACCCAGAGCAGCCACACAGAGCAAGGGGCTCAACGGGCGATTTGCTCCCAGCCTGCACCCCTGAGACAGGCCAGCATTTCCGGATCGCGTGTGTACAGGTGTGTGCTGTGCTGGGAGGGAGGGCAGCTGCCTCCATGCATCTGTGCATGTGTGTGCCAGAGCGTCGGAGGGTGTGTGTGCACACAACACTGAGCCCCCAGGGGACGCTGAGGAAGGGGCTGACGGCGCCATGGGGCCTTACTGTGGGAGAGGAGCTCGCTGACCACGGGCATCCCATTGAAGTCTCCACAGAGCCCACAGGTCTCGTTGGCATATTTGGCGTCCAACTCCAGCTGCAACGGAGGAGACATCAGACACCCGTCCCCACCAAGGGCGGATGGACAGATGAGGCTCAAGCCTGAGATTTCTGAAGGAGGGGCCGAGGCCCACAGAGGAGACACCCCCAAAAGCAGTCTCCATCCTGGGGGCACAGACCCCGGGACAGCATTGGTGTCTGGGCACCTGTTCTTGCCTGCTGTGTGGGGTGGGGTCTGACCCTGACTGGGCCCAGGGCACCTTTTACCCTCTCTGGAGAGGCTGTGGGAGCGGGCCAGCCCTCGAGGGCTGGAGGTGCACACCGGGACACCCCCACCCCCCAAGCCTCACCAGCAGGCTGTCATCGTGGTTCCACATGAGGACAAGGCCCAGTCTGGCCTCCACCTTGGTGTAGCTGCTGCTCTGCTGAATGAAGACCCCAGACTGGCTGAAGGGCAGCAGGACCCTGCGGAGGGAGGCAGGGCTGAGGGGCTGGGAGCACGGTGAGGAGAGATCCCAGGCAGGGCAGATGCCTGTGGTCGCAAACGGGACACGGTCATTGTGACCATGAAGTCACGTCTGGGATGGGGACAGCGACTTCTGGAGCTCTGGGGTCACAAGAAGCTAGGAAGGGGCAGAATAAGAGCCTGGGGATCCCAGGAGGGGATCCAGCTCGGTGGGCCAGCTTGGGGGACCAGGGAGGACCCATGTCCAGCTCCGCTCTCAGGGGCTTGCCAAGAAGTACACATCCTCCCCAGGACTGCCATGCCCCCGTGACCCCCCAGAATGCCGTCCCCACACACCGCGTGGCCCCCACCATCCGAGAGCCCAGACTCACGGGTGGCCGTTGACCAGGACAGAGCCGTTGGTCAGCTGGATGACCACGCCATCCACCTTCATGAGGACCCTGCTCAGCGTGGGGGCTGCTGACTCCTGGCTGCGGCGCAGCTGGACGTTGAAGTCCTCGTAGGCGGCGCCGCAATGCTCAGAGAACACGTAGTTGCAGAGGCCGGGGAAGCGGAAGACGTCGCCGTCGAAGGTCTTGTAGTGGAAATCGCCCCAGGTGCTGCACACCCGCCCGTTGTGTGCCGGGTTGGAGGCTACGGTGGAAGCAGCATGGCGTTTGGGAGCGTCGCCCTCACCCTCGCCCTGCACCCCTGCCCCTGCCCTGCACCCCTGCCCCTGCCCTGCACTTTCTGCCCCACCCCAGCGTCCTGCAGGAGGTGCTGCTGCCCTGGACGGGGCACCCAGGGGTCCTTCCTGTGTCTGAGAAGTCCCAGAAACGTGTGCAGGGAGGTGCTAGGCCCTCTGGTTCCAATACCTACCCAGTGGCCACCTGGAAAGCTGGGGCCCCTCTCCACCAGGCACCTCCAGGCCTGAGCGGGGAGCTCAGCAAAGCTAGGCCCCTTCCCCACCCAGGCCTCGGGGCTCCACTCACCTCGTACCACGGGGATGGTCCTCAGAGGCGGGAAGAGAGTCACCCCACGGGGCGGGACCCCTGCGGAGACAGAGACTGGTAGCCCGGCCCCCAGGTGGGGCGGGGCTTCTACAGCCAGAGATGTTCCAGCGTCTGTGGGTCCCGGCTCCTGGCTCTGAAACCAACTCTGGATTCTGCCGCGTGTTGCCCCCCCCCCACCCCACCTACCATCTGCTCCTTGTGTGTTTGCAGCTGCACACCCTGAGTTCCATCTGCACCTTGTGTGTTTGCGGCCGCGCACCCTGAGCCGCACACCCTGAGTTCAGTGTGACTTTCTGCTTCCTCCCGGCTGTCACCAGGAAGAAGCCCTCAGGGGCTGCCAGCTCTCTCACACCCATGGGCCTCAGAACCTGAGTCTGCATCAGCGGCTCAAGTCAGTCTCTTGGGTGCTGAGATTAGGCACATCTGGCCCGATTTGGAGAAATGCAATCTGAGAGTTTGCCAGAAGCCCCCGACTCTGGCTGCCCTCGCCTGCCCCGCCTCTGCCAGGGCTGCTGGGCCCCCACGGGCTCCCGCTAGCACAATCCACACCGGGACGGCCGGTGCCAAGGGAGATACCTGTGTTGCTGAAGTGCCAGGAGGTGAACAGGGGGGACACTGAGGCAGGACCCAGCTCCAGATCCCTGGAGGGTGGCCGGCACCCACAGGACATGGGCACAGCCAGCCTGCCCCGCCCTGCAACTCCTTCAGAGCCTGAGTGCTGCAGGGGGCTGGCCCAAGGACAGGCAGGTAGTGTGACCGACCAGGGTCATGGATGTGGGGTGTCCTCCTGTCCCCCCAGGTTTGGTCCTCAGCGGTGGCCAGCTGGGGAGCCTCCCTAAAACCAGTGCCCCTGGGAGCCGTGCCACTCAGTGGAGGGTGGAATCTGACAGGCTTAGGGTGGGGGCCGGACGCTCAGACTCACCACCAGGTCCCTGGGCGATGGGAGAGAGGGCAGGGTGGTGCTCGTAGCTGGATTCGGAGGAGCCATCCTGGGCATGACCTGCAGAAAGAGGAGGGGGGCTGAGCCTAGATGCAGGGTGGCTGAGGGGGCTCAGGCTGCGACCACAGATGCAGCGCGGACACCAGAGGATCAGGAGGCCATGGTGTGTGCAGGTGGCCTGTGGCGAGGGCTCTCTCTGTGCTGGGTTGGAGGTCCTAGGGGGCCTCTGTCCATGTGAGTCGGAAGTCTGAGCCCAGACCCTCCAGGAGCATCCCCTCAACCTGGCCCCATGGAGCAGGTGGTGTCGGGACCCTTTGCCCCAATCTGGCATCCCCATCTATTCATTCCCACTCACTGCAGAGCATGCCAGGCCCTGGCCTCCACACTCGGGACCCCCGCCCACTACAGTGATCCCACTGAGGGGCTGGAGCAGTCAAATGCATGGGAGGGGTCGGCCCCAAGACCGCCTGGAGGACCTTGCCTCCCTACAAGCAGCAGATCTTGCAGGAGGTTGATCTCCAGGTTCCATGGAGACTGTGCAGAATGTCACCAGATCCCAGCCCAGCCCCGCACAGCCCCACACATCCCTGCACAGAACCAGCATGGTGGGACCAGCCCCCAGCCCCGCACAGCCCCGCACAGTCCTGCACAGAACCAGCATGGTGACCAGACCCCAGCCCTTCACAGCCCTGCACAGCCCTGCACAGCCCTGCACAGAGCCAGCATGGTGACCAGACCCCAGCCCCACACATCCCTGCACAGAACCAGCATGGTGGGACCAGCCCCCAGCCCCGCACAGCCCCGCACAGTCCTGCACAGAACCAGCATGGTGACCGGACCCCAGCCCTTCACAGCCCTGCACAGCCCTGCACAGCCCTGCACAGAGCCCATGGTGACCAGACCCCAGCCCCACACATCCCTGCACAGAACCAGCATGGTGGGACCAGCCCCCAGCCCCGCACAGCCCCGCACAGTCCTGCACAGAACCAGCATGGTGACCGGACCCCAGCCCCACACATCCCTGCACAGAACCAGCATGGTGGGACCAGCCCCCAGCCCCGCACAGCCTCGCACAGCCCCACACAGCGCCAGCATGGTGGGGGGGGCGCCCGGCCCAGCCCAGGACCCTGCAGAGAGGGGGTCTTGGGGAAAGCTGTGATTCGCCTGCATCCCAGCCCCAGCTTCCCAGTTCCCGCGCCTGACATAGGGGTCCTCGGGCCAGGCTGGGAGACCCCCCTCACCCCCATACCCTCTGCCCCCAGTGGGGCCCAGCGCATCAAATAAGTCAGTGGGCAGAGGGGCCCTTAGCATCTGCAAGCCCCATTGGAGAGACAGAGACAGTGGCCTGAGCCTCACTTACCCCGTCCTGGCCCAGGCCTGCCCCCACCTTCTGAGCCCCGCAGGCCCAGCCCCAGCCCTGCCCTCTCCTGGGAGCAGCCCTGGGAGAGAATTCCTGCTTCTGAGATGAGAGTGGTACAGACGAGGGATGGGGGGGCAGAGTCCGGCTGGGCCACAGCCAAGGGCAGCACGGAGACACCGGGAGACGGTTCTTGCTCTGGGACTGCCTGGCAGAGGGCCAGAGGCTGGGGACAGGGCTGGGCGAGGGACCTGGGTGGGCCATGTGGCCGTCTCAGCAGTGCTGAGGTCCCTGCCCTGCTGTTCCAGGAGCCCAGGAGCACCCACTCCCCCAACCCAACCCCAGGCATTCCCCTGACAGGGGCACATAGTCACCAGCAGACCCAGGCCCAGGTGTCCCCTAGAAGCAGAGGCAGGGACTTACTGGTCCAGCGAGGGGCCGTTCAGATCACAGGGCCTGGAGCCTCCCGCATCACCCTCTTAGCCCCCATCACCCTCTTAGCCCCCATCACCCTCTTAGCCTTAGGCAGGGGGTGAAACAGTTCCCCTGTGGACCTCACCATTACATCCTCGCTCAGAGGCTGAGACGCCCCCAGGAGACCCCCATCGAGGCCCAGACAGGGAACATGAGCTGGTAAACTGGGCACGTGTGGGGTGTGCAAGGGCAGGTGCCTGGGGCTGATGCCCTGACCAGGCCCAGCGGGGGCCGTGAGCCACTGGAGATACTGTGGGCCAGGCACTGTCGGCCGCCGGGGATAAGTGCAGGGATCCAGGCGGGGAGGGGAAGCCGGAGACCTGAGCTCCTGCTTCCCTGCCTCAGGGAATGGCCCAGCCTCAGAGGTCCCTGAAGCCCGGAGATCCCTTAGCAACCCCACGAAGTGGAAATTGCTCGTTGGTGGCCAGGGCCACAGGCAGGGGCTCTGCTGCTGGGCGCCGTTCATGGCACATGCTCGGAACCCAGGGCAAAGACTGAGCTGCCCGAGGCCCACTCAGTACCGCACCACCCAAGACTAGTAGAGCGGCCAGGGACCGAGCCGTACCTGTGTGCCGGGTGCAGGCCAGAGCAAGAGCCAGGGTCCAGAGTGGGGCCAGCTTCCTCTGGCCGACACCCATCGTGTGGACGGCGGGGAAGAGTGCCCTGTCCCTCAGCAGCCTCTGAGGAGGGACCCAAGGTTGCAGGAGCCTTTTGTAGCCCCAGAGCTGGCTCCGGCCCCGAGCTTCACATGGGTGGGCGGGGCAGGGCCTGTGGTTCCCCCTCACCCGAGTAAACAGTGGGTGCTCACTGCGGGCTGGCCCGCGGCCGGTGGCAGGCAGAGATGGGTGTGTCTGCCAGTTTCCGAGGGCTCCCCCAAGCCCTGGCCTGCAGGGCTTCTCCCCACATACCCCACTCTAGACTCTTCCTGGGCACCGTGCCATGCCCAGCAACCTGTGAGTTCCCGGTGCCCAGAAGTGAGTGCTCAGAACAGCCTGGAGGCACCTCTTTGACACTAAACTCTCTGCAGCAGGACTGGGGGCCCAGCCCAGCCTCTCCCTTTCCTGCCATTCCTCCCATGGCAGACCTTCTGGTTGGACCCTCCATGTGGGCAGTGGAGCTGCCGACTTTGGCTGGGGAATGTGTGGCTGCCTGGGAGGGAGAGGCCAGCCCCAGCCCAGTCCGAAGCTCCTTATGGTCACCTACGTCTCCCTTTCTGTGCCTTTTCTTCCCCATGTCTGTCTTAGCCCAGGTGCCTGGAGAGAGAGCACTTCATATGCGACAGGAGTGTGGGGAAAGGGAAAATGATTGAGTGAGTGAATGAATGAGTGAATGAGCCAAGGCGTCCCTCAAGGCAGCCACATGCTGCCACTGAAGTGGTGCCAGCCAGCCTCACCCTCCCTAGAGAGAGGCTCCTGGCAGCAGCCTCCAGGCAAGTGACAGAACCCCTCCCTCACCATGCAGCCCCTCCCAGCATTGCCCAGGAGTCCACCTGTGCTTCAGTCTCCCGGTCCCAGGTGGGCAGGGCCAGTTCCATTTACATGATGGTCTCGGGCCACCCAGATCCAGAAATGCTCAGTACCCTCCGGACAGGAAGCTGTTGACTGGTCCCAGCAGTCCCAGTAGAGAAAGGTCCCAGTGAGTCTTTGGCCTGAAGGGCTCCGGCTGAAAAAGTGCTGTTGTGTGATGAACACTTGCCCAGATCACGGGTGTGTGGTAGGACACTGGGGTTGGACTCTCCCTCGCAGGCAGCCACATACTCCCCAGCCAAGGTCAGCAGCTCCACTGCCCACATGGAGGGTCCAACCAGGAAGTCTCCCATGGGAGGAACGGCAGGAAAGGGAGAGGCTGGGCTGGGCGATCTGCCCTGCTGCAGAGGGATTAGGATTGAAGAGGTGCCTCCAGGCTGTTCTGAGCACTTGCTTCCAGCTCTCCAAGGACCCATCCCAAGCTCCTTATGATCACCTACGTCTCCATTTCTGTGCCTTTCCTTCCCCAGGTCCTGTCTTAGCCCAGGTTCCTGGAAAAAGAGCACTTCATATGTGGCAGGAGTGTGGGGAAAGGGAAAATGATTGAGTGAGTGAATGAATGAGTTAGTGAGTGAGTGAATGAATGAGTGAATGAGTGATTGAGTGAATGGGTGAATGAATGAGTAAATGAGTGAGTAAGTGAATGAGGGAGTGAGTGAGTGAATGAGTCAATGAGTCAGTGAGTGAATGAATGGGTGAATGAATGAGTAAATGAGTGAGTGAGTGAATGAGTGAGTAAGTGAATGGATGAATAAGTGAGTGAAGGAGTCAATGAGTCAGTGAGTGAGTGAGTGAATGAGTGAGTGAATGGGTGAATGAATGAGTAAATGAGTGAGTAAGTGAATGAGGGAATGAGTGAGTGAATGAGTGAATGAGTGGATGCGTGAGTGAATGAGTGAGTGAGTGAGTCAATGAGTGAGTATATGGGTGAGTGAATGTGTGAATGAGTGAGTGATTGAGTCAATGAGTGAGTGAGTGAATGAGTGTATGAGTCTATGAGTAAGTGAGTGAGTGAATGGGTGAATGAATGAGCGAGTGAGTGAGTGAGTAAATGAGTGAATGAGTGAGTGAGTGAATAAGTGAGTAAATGGGTGAATGAGTGAATGAATGAATGAATGAGTGAATGAGTGTATGAGTGAATAAGTGAGTGAGTGAATGACTGCGTGAATGGGTGAATTAATGAATGAGTGAGTGAGTGAATAAGTGAGTGAATGAATGGGTGAATAAGTGAGTAAGTGAGTGAGTGGGTGAGTGAGTGAGTGAATGGGTGAGTGAGTGAATGAGTGAGTGAATGGGTGAATAAGTGAGTGGATGAGTGAGTGAGTGAGTGGTTGAGTGAATAAGTGAGTGAGTGAATGGGTGAATGAATGAATGAGTGAGTGAATAAGTGAGTGAGTGAATACGTGAGTGGGTGAATGAATGAATGAATGAATGAGTGAGTGAATAGGTGAGTGAGTGAATAAGTGAGTAAGTGAATGGGTGAGTGAGTGAGTGAGTGGGTAAGTGAGTGGGTGAGTGAGTGAGTGGGTGAGTGTGAGTGAGTGGGTGAGTGAGTGAATGAGTGGGTGAGTGAGTGAATGAGCGAGTGAGTGGGTGAGTGAGTGAGTGGGTGAGTAAGTCAGTGGGTGAGTAAGTGAGCGGGTGACTGAGCGGGTGAGTGAGTGAGTGAGTGGATGAGTGAGTGGGTGAGTGAGTGAATGGGTGAATAAGTGAGTGAATGAGTGAGTGAGTGGGTGGGTGAGTGAGTGAGTGGGTGAGTGAGTGAGTGGGTGGGTGAGTGAGCGAGTGGGTGAGTGAGTGAGTGGGTGAGTGAGCGAGTGAATGGGTGAAAAATTGAGTGAATGAGTGAGTGAGTGAATGAGTGGGTGGGTGAGTGAGTGAGTGGGTGAGTGAGTGAGTGAATGGGTGAGTGAGTGGGTGAGTGAGTGAGTGGATGAGTGAGTGAGTAGGTGAGTGAGTGGATGACTGACTGAGCGAGTGATCACACTGGAAGCTGAGTGGCTGACAGGGTTAGGTGGACCACCCCAGCCACTGGTGCTTCAGGAGGTCTGACCTGACCAGGTATAGCCAGGGTTCCCCTGAGTCACTGGCCCAGTTCATACCATGACCTCTGAACAGTCTGAGTCACCAGCCTGGCCCTCAGAGGGGAGTGCCCCCTGCGTGTCTAAGGCTGGGCCAAGCCCCAGGGCACCTGGCCAACTGGCCACCCAGGCCTTGCAGCCCCAGCCCCAGCTTTCTCCTCCCTCAACCAGATGTCACCCAGGGCCGCTACTGTGGTCCAGGCTGGGGGTGACTTCCCCCCGCCAGTGTTGGTGACCCCTGGCTGTGCTGGGCTTCCTCTTGGGACCTTGGTTCAGGCACCCAAACCTCTGGGCATGGGCCACGGGCTGACCGCCTGGTCCCATAAAAACCCCACCAGGCCAAGGCCTCAGGAAGCCTTAAGCCAGTGCCTACAGTTCCAGAGCCTACAGCCCCTAGCTCCACACACCCAGAACTTTCCAGAAAACCCACTGGGCCTTGTTTCCGAGCCCTGTAGGGGCTTCCTGTCTGTCCCCAGGGGCAGTGAGGTCCTGGCCACGCCACCAGCTTCAGAGGGGAATCTAAGGGTCACTGCAGGCTTCCTGGGACCTCTCAGAAGGTGCAGGCAGGGTCGGCCGAGCCCCGGCGCGCTGCCTGGCTCCTGAGAACCCTCCCTGAGGCCTAAAGCTCTCAGCATATGCCCAGGAGTCCCACGCACCGGAGGGCTCCACGCCCCTTCAGCTCCCAGCCCCCCAGCCTGCACAGTAACTCCTGCTGCCTCCCAGCAGGGGCCCTGGCCAGGCCGGCTGGATACCTTCCCCCAGTCTGGGGCCAGTGTCAGCTCTGAGACCAGCAGCCAGCACAGGTGTAAGGCCAGTGACTTGGTCTCAAAATCAGGATCGCTCTTCCCCCATGAGTTCCCGACCTCCCGAGGTAGCCGAGCATGGCACTTGCATCTCGGAACCCTGATGCCCCGGGCACCCTGCCCGCAGCACCGACCACTTAGCAGGCATGGCTGCATGTGCGGTCCGGGTGGGGCTGCAGCAGGGGCCTGGGGGCCGGCGATCTGAAAAGCAGGTGCATCCCTTAAAGCAGACCCTGCCTCAGCCCCTGAGAGCGGTGATGACCCCACGGGGCAGGAGTCCACCCTCCTGACTTGAGCCTGCATGCTCAGGTGAGAGGCACCTTCAGGGAAGGTGTGTGCCCGGGACCAGCAGCTGCCTGTCATCTGGAAAGTGCTTGCAGGAGGGTCGCCAGAGCGGGGACAGTGCCGGGCGGTGGGAGCTTGCTTCTGTGGGATGTGCAGGAGGAAGTCTGTGCATGGTGGCGGCACGTGGGCTCCGCTGGGACCGCAGCCCACAAACCCTCCCTCTGCACTCTGGTGCCAGAGGCCCCACAGCTCTGGTCCTCGGTGGCCGCCAGTGCCCTCTCTCCCCGGGATCTGACAGGTGAATGCAGACAAGAGGGCACTGGAGAAAGGGCGGGGGTCACGGCCCCGATAGGAGCTCCCAGCCAGGTGTTGCCACAGAGACAACAGGATAAGGAGCGGAGGGAGGCCCGGCCACATCCCAGGACCGCGCTGTCTCCTGCCACCAGGTGCTGGCCCCACCTCCAGCCCCCCGGACTTGGGAGGAATTGCGTCAGACAGTTTGTCCTGGGTGACTAACTCATGTGAGATTAACCCCAGCCCGCACCACATCCGCACCACATCCAGTGGGGAAAGCCCCCTGGGGATGGCTTCGACCCCACAGAGCTGGGGAAACAGCCTAGGGTGCCCCGGGGCCACCTCCCCTGGAGGAGGGAGTGAAGAGGGTCCTGCTTCCAAGGACTCCCCAGGAACCCCAGAATTCCCTGGGAGCCTCTCAAAGACTCCCACAGGTGTGTATGTTCCAGGTTCCTCAGCCCCACTAGGCCCAGCGCACACTGTTAGGGGCACCTGGCCCAGTCTGCCTTCCAGCAGCATCAGGAGAGGCCCCCAGCCTAGCCTAAGCCCAGCCCAGTGGTTACTGGCCAGGTGAGCAGGGGAGGGAATCACTGGTTTCAACATCGCAAGCCCTGGGCTGGGCTCACACCCTGCCCCTAGCCTGTCACTTCCATCCCAGTTTCTGGGCGCAGCCCCCAGGAGGTCACCTGCAGGGCCACTGAGGTCAGCCTGGCTCTGGCTGGCAGGACCCGGGGAGGCCACACCCGCGCTAAGGCACCCAGAGTGGAGGGTGGGGGTCTGTCCTGGGGAGACCAGGGGAGGGCAGCTCCACACACCCTGCCCACAGGGGACCCCAGGGCTCTGTGGAGCAGACATCTCCCCCTCCAGGTGGGGGGGTGACATTGGACAACACCCGCTGTGGGGCCCTGAGCCCGCCATTACCCTCCTGTACTAGCTGTAAAATGGCTCATTTAGAGCCCACTGCTCAGTGCCCTGCTGCCCTAGGAGGAACCCAGCCATGCACCCCCACAGCGCCCAGGCATGCTGGGTCCAGAGGGGAGCTCGGTGCCAGCCCTCCCCACCCTCCTCCTAGACTTGGGGCCACTGGGGGCCTGCAAAGCGCCTGTGTCCTCATCCACAAAACGGGTGGAGCCACCACGTTCGGCCGTTTCTGCCACTTCCACGCTCTGAACGTAGCCTCTCTCGTGCCTGGTGATTCAGAAAACGGTAACTTAGCACCTGTGACCCTCAGTCTCGCCGAGGCCAGGGCGGGCCGTGGGGTCCAGAACAGCCCCCGGCCGGGCCTCTGACAGTCCGTGTTCTGGGGGATGTGGCAGAATCAGGAAGCCTGATCAGGCTTCATGTGGGAACTGGAGAATGATTTCGCAGAAAGACAACAGAGTTTCTCAGCACCGGGACCGGGGTAGCTCTGGCTTTGGAAGGGGAGGTGCCCCGGGCGGGGCTGGGAAACTGACACAGGAATTATCTAAGGTTGTTGACAGGAAGAGCAGGCGGATTTTTACCAAGCCAGGAACTTACACAATAAGGAGGAAGGAGTCTTAAATTTCTTCCTGGCTTTCCCAGGGGGCCCGAGGGAGAGCCGTGGCGGCCGTGCCCACGGCAGGGTTAGGTGGCCCTTGCCCGGAGGGAGCTGAGACCCCGCTGGGCCCTCTGGGCGGGGAAGGGGCAGAGTAAATTTGATTTTGTGGCGGGGCTGCGTGATCTGGAGCCTTCCTACGTTTATTTATTTTCTCTGAATCACTGGACAAACAGAATTCCTCCCAAGATCTGGCCGGGGCTGCTGAAGCTCTGGTCCCCAAGGCCCATGGTTCTGGCCAAAGCGTCAGTTCCCTGCACTCGTGTCCACAGCAAGGGCCACACTGACCCCCGGGAGTGGCCGTCGGCTCCGTGGGCCTCCCATGTGGCAGAGCCGCTCATCTGCACCCGCACGGGCGGGTGATGCTCCGTGCTGGGGGCCCTCCTGTGCCTGGGTCCAGCTTGGCTCCTGGGAGCGCCTCATCCCCCTCCCACACTCCTCAGCCCCATGCCTCTGGCTCCCCCGTTGCCCTCACACCTCCTGGACCCCAGGCACCTTCAGCAGGGCTCCTGAGTGCACACACACCCGTGAGTAATTTGGGGCTGGGGGCTGGGGGGAATCACAGATTCTGGGGTAGATCTGTGGACCCCAAATCCCCCTCAGTCCATTACCCAGCCAGTTTCCTGGATCCTGCCACTCCCCTGACTCCGGTAGCCCCAAAGGTCCATGAGAGTCAGGGGACACTGCCAGCAAGTCCCCCCCTCAACTCCACCGTGCACACACTGCCGCTCCTGGGTGGGGGGCCCTGCCAGGCTGTGTGTACCATGGATTCCCATCCTGGTCGGCCTCGGGGATAGGACCAGCCAGAGCATGCTGCCCTCGCTGCAGTTTCCAGGGGCCCAGATCAACCAGGGCACTGGGGCACAGGTTAGCACCTTTGACCCCTGGAAGGACAGAGGGGCATCGACGCAGGGTGGGGCGTCATCCACCAAATGCATGCACAGGGTGGGGCATCGTCCACCAAATGCGTGCGCACGGTGGGGTGCCATCCACCAAATGCTGACAATGCATTTAAAAGATATTTTTCTCAGTGCAAAATCACAAAGAATTGAGAGCAGGGTCCACAGTCATGTTGACAGGAGCCAAGAGGCGGAAGCAGCCCAGTGTCTGTCCACAGATCTGCGGGAAAACAAGGCGAGGCCCGTCATGCCAGGGAGCACCAGGCAGCCACCAAAAGGAAGGAGACCCTGGCATGGGCGGCAGCGCGGGCAGACCCGAGGACATTGGCTTGGAGAGACAAGCCAGCCACAGAAGGGCCAATGCCCCTCGGTTCCACCACATCAGGTGCTGGGGCCACCAAATCCACAGACACAGAAAGCAGACGGAGGCTGCCAGGGTTGGGCAGGGTCTGGGGCTGCCGAATCCATAGACACAGAATGCAGGTGGCCACCGTGGCTGGGCAGGGGCTGGGCACGGGGGGGTGCGGACCTGGTGTTTAACAAGACAGAGCTTCAGTTCTGCAAGACGAAGATGATCTGGAGACGGTGGTTCTGCGGGCTGCACGGCAGTGTGAATGTCCTGACAGCACTGCCCTGTGCACCCAGCAGTGGCAAAGATGGTCAACTTTATGTTATGTGTTTTTTACAACAACAAAAAATTGGAACAAAATTTGAAGCGAAAATCGCCCCCCGTATCTTGAGAAAACACCCACTAATATTTTGATGGAGTCTTTTCATATCTTCTGTGGACACACTTGCTCCTCTTGTAAGGAAGCATTGGGTGTCCTTCTTGCTGGAGGCCCTGGGGAACTTGAGCTCAGCCCGACCCCTTGCCCAGGGGGGCCTCCTCAGGTCCAGGCTTCTGGGTTCATATAAAATACAAATACACTGGCCATGTCTCCAGGGATGTTCTTGAAAGTATTGCCTGAGGGGAGCTGAGCCGCGAGGTCTGGGCTGGGCCCAGCGTCCCCAGAATGCCCAGCGGGAGGCTGAGTTTTCCCAGGGCCGGTGTGAGCCCAGCTCCAGGAGCAGACAGGCCCAGGGACACCCACTGTTCACAGCCTCATGCTCACACCTGGACTGTTTGAAGAATGTGCAGGTGAATAAGCCTTGTGTGCACCTGCCCTGAGACATACCCCTAGGCCAGGTGGGTTCGGGCCATGGGGCCAGCCAAGCTCCATCACCCTCAAAGGGCTCTGCTCGCCTCACCTCCCTTTGGCAGGCCTGGCCCACCCACCTGCATCTCAAAGCCCCCACAGTGCGCCCCAGGTGCCTGTCCCAGAGTCTGAGGAGAGGGAGTAAGTAGGACCAGGGACACAGGATTAAAGGCCCTGGCACCTGAACGTGGTCCTGGGAGAAAGACAGAGGGTGGTGCCCATGCCAGGCTGAACGGTGCAAGAAGGCCCCACACTCACCCCACACACGGCCCGGGACTCACCCAAGGAAACCACAATAGTCCCTTTAGCTCTGCGGGCAGGACCGTGTGATCACAACACACAAACCCATTGAACTGTGACATGGCAGCAGTAGCAGTCCACAAATACACACCATGCAAACACACACACACACAAGCACATACAACCTGCATACACACACACAAATGCACACATACAACCATGCAAACACAGCACACAAGCACATACAACCTGCATATACACACATGCAAATGCACACATAAACCATGCAAACACAAGCACAAGCACATACAACCACACGCATACACACACATGCAAATGTACACACAAAACCATGCAGACACACAAGCACATACCCACAACCTGCATACATACACACACACGCAGCCATGCAATCACACACACACACAACCATGCAAACACACACACACAAGGACATCCCCACAACCTGCGTACATACACATGCAAATGCACACACACGGCCATACAAACACAAAAACACACAAGCAAATACAACCTGCATACACACACACGCACATACTCACAACCTGCATACACACATGCAAACTCACACACACAACTATGGCAACACACACAAGCACATACAACCTGCATACACACATGCAAACACACACACACAACCATGCAAACACAAACACAACCATGCAATTTCACACACACAAACCATGCAAACACACAGACACACACACAAGCACATATTCACAACCTGCGTACACACACATGCAAACGCACATACAACCATGCAAACACACAAACACACAAGCACATACTCACAATCTGCATACACACATATGCAAGCACACACACACAACCCTGCAAGCACACACATGCAAATACACACAACCCTATGAACACATACACCCATGTAAACACACATGCAAACAGGCACGCATACAACACACATAACCATGCAAACACACAAGCCCATACACACCTGCACACAATCACATGCAAACACACACAGAAACTTGCAAACAAGCAAACATGGAAACACACATACACAACTCTGCAAACACACACATGCAAACACACACACATGCAAACAGACCCAAAACCCTGCAAACACACACACAAACAAGCAGATGTGCAAACACATACAGAACCCTGCAAACACATGCACATGCAAACACATGCAACCATGCAAACACACAAACACGCAAGCACATACTCACAACCTGTATATACATGCATGCAAACACACATAGAACCCTGCAAACACACAAACACAGAAACACATACACAAGCCTACAAATACATACACATGTAAACATACATGCAAACAGACACACAACCCTGTGAACACCCCCCCTCCCCCCCCAGCACACACACACTGGCCCTCTTGGTTTTCCTCGGTGTGTTTGCCCGGTACAGGTGACAGCCTATTCCTGTGCTCTCAGTTTGTCTCGTTAATCCAAATGTCTACGTTTATATCAATGTCACTCTGTCTCGACTAACAGAGCTTTATTCTAAGTCTTGGAAATTGTTTTCTGCTTCATCAAGATCGTCATGGCTATCCCAGGTCTTTTCCATGGCCATGGAAATTTTAGAATGCACTTGTCAATGTCCTCCCACAAAGTAACTAGACTTTTTATTGGGATTGAATTTACAGATCAGTTTGGGGGAAAATGACGTTTTAACAATATTGAGTCTTCAACTCTGTTACTACATCTCCATATGTTTTGGTCTTTTTGGATTTCTGCAGTTCTTTGCAGTTTTTAGTGTAAAGGTCATGGGGATATTTTGTTAAATTTATTTCTACACAGTAGAAGTTTTTTGGTGCTCTTTTCTACTAGTTTGTCGCTAGCATATAGAAATGCAGTTTTTAATATACTGACAGCATTCGTCTGAATAATGGCCCCAGGGATGTCCATGTTCTAAACCCTGGAACCTGGAACCATGGTAGAAGGGACCTGGTGGACAGAGGGACGGGCCGTGGGTGGGGAGGTTGTCCTGGATTATCTGGGTGGGCCCGAAGGAATCACAAGGGCTCTTGTGAAAGAGGCAAGAGGGTCAGAGAAAGAGGTCGTGCAGAGACAGCGGGAGGAGAGGGAAGCAGAGTCGGGGAGAGCAGAGGCTCCCGATGGTGCCACAGGTAGAGGACGGTCCACCGGCGAAGAGACGTGGCCTCCAGAGCGGGAAGAGGCCAGGACGTGGAGCCTCCCCTGGAACTCCAGACGTTCCAGACGGAACGCAGTCTGGTGAGCTCCCTGGAGACTTCGCACATCCGGACCGCACGGCAGTGAGCGTGCTGCGCTCAGCCACAGAGCTGTGACCCTTTGCCACGGCAGCAGCCAGGCTCCACGCAGCCAGGACGGTCTTGGTCGCGACTGGGGACCACACATGACTGTAACGGGTTTACCACTCTGCACCTTAACGGCAGCTTAAACATGTAGCATCCCTCAGGGAATACCTAAGTGGCAAACACTTATGCAAAGTAACATCTCTTAAGGGGTCCTGGATCCGCATACACGGTTTGAGCAAACTGGCGTTTCCCAGGAAGTGCCCATGGCCCATTTTGCAGACTAAGGAGGGGCCGGGGAGGGGAGAGGAGAGGAGAGGCCAGAGACAGCCCTGCCGGGTCCACCCCCAGTCACTTAGGCTCTTTCGTCTTATTCACATGTTTGTTATCAATTTTCAGTTGTATTTGGTGAGAGACCATAGCCACAGAAATTAATCTCATGTTAGGCCCCAGAGAAAACTGCAGCCGATTCGGTAGACAACAAATTGGACAGAACTATATGCTAACAAGAGTGAATTTTACTGTATGCAAATTATACCTTGAAAATGAAAAATACATGTAAAAAAGATTAATTTTTGTAACCATTCTATGGATGCCTAAGATGAAGGAGTTTTATTTGTATTAGAGAACAAAGTTTGAAATAAATGCATAAATAAATCTTATTAATTACATAATTCAAATC
This sequence comes from Macaca thibetana thibetana, assembly GCF_024542745.1. Classification (NCBI taxonomy): domain Eukaryota; kingdom Metazoa; phylum Chordata; class Mammalia; order Primates; family Cercopithecidae; genus Macaca; species Macaca thibetana. The sequence continues at coordinate 1,016,674 of NC_065591.1, read as the reverse complement.
TTCTCTCCACATCTTGCTTACTGTATCTGTCATGGAGTGAGATACTATAACTGAGCTTTTTACAATTTCTCTGCACTTTTTCCTACCTCAATTTTACATATATTTTTCATTTTTTATTAAGACGTAATTTGCATACAATAAGATCCACTCCTGTTAGGGTTACAGTTCTCGGAGCTTTGATGAGCACACAGTCAGGTAACCATCACCACACCCAGAGACAATCGCTCTGTCACCCCACGAGGTCCCCCGTGCCCTGTGCAGCCGACTCCATCCCCTCTCCCAGTCTCCGACCACCACATATCTGTTTTGCACTCTACAGGTTTGCCTGCTCTGTGATTTTATATATATATATATATATATATATATATATATATAGAGAGAGAGAGAGAGAGAGAGGGATGTGTATATATAGATATATGTATATGTATATATAGAGATGGAATACTATATATATATATATATATGATGGAATACTAGTCAGTCATAAAATGGAATGAATTAACAGCTTTTGCAGTGATCTGGATGAAATTGGAGACGATTATTCTAAGTGAAGTCACTCAGGAATGGAAAACCAAACATCGTGTGTTCTCACTGATAAGTGGAAGCTAAGCTGTGAGGACGCAAAGGCATAAGAATGATATAATGGACTTTGGGGACTTGGAGGGAAGAATGGGAGGAGACGAGGGATAAAAGACAACAAATAGGGTGCAGTGTGTACTGCTCAGGTAATGGATGCACCAAAATCTCACAAATCACCGCTAAAGAACGTACTCATGTATCCAAATGCCACCCGGTAACTTATGGAAAAATAAAATAAAAATAATAAAATTATTTAAGAAAAAAAAAAGGAAAAAGGAAAATCAATGGGTTTGTTTTCCATTCGTGGTAAACCATTTGCCAATTCTAATATTTTTCAGAAGTATTTGTGGGAATAAAAATGGATTCTAAATGAAAAAAAGAAAGATTCATTTCATCAATGTTTTGTAGTTTTTGGCCCACAAGTCCTCCACATGTTCGGTTAGATTAACGTCTACATGTTTCATGTGATTTGCATGATTGAGAATAGTAGTATATTTTTAAAGTCAATGAAGTCATGGTCATTGCTAGTAAATAGAAATGCTATTCATTGTTGTATGTTTATCTTGTATCCTTTGACCTTTCTGCACAGACATTAGTCTTGGATTTTTTTTTTTTTTATTTCGGTATCTTTGGAATTTTCTATGTAGACAACCATGTCACTTAAAAATAGGAATGGCTGCCGGGCGCGGTGGCTCAAGCCTGTAATCCCAGCACTTTGGGAGGCCGAGACGGGCGGATCACGAGGTCAGGAGATCGAGACCATCCTGGCTAACATGGTGAAACCCCGTCTCTACTAAAATATACAAAAAACTAGCCGGGCGAGGTGGCGGGCGCCTGTAGTCCCAGCTACTCGGGAGGCTGAGGCAGGAGAATGGCGTGAACCCAGGAGGCGGAGCTTGCAGTGAGCTGAGATCCGGCCACTGCACTCCAGCCTGGGCGGCAGAGCAAGACTCTGTCTCAAAAAAAAAAAAAAAAAAAAAAATAGGAATGGCTTTATTTCTTCCGAACAAATTGCCTTTTATTTCTTTTCCTTGGTTTACTGCACTGGCCAGAACTCCCAGCAGTATGTTGAATGAGAGCGATGAGAGGGGACACCCTCACCATGCTCCCAGTGTCAGGCAGGAAGAACTCAGCCTTCACCATTAAGTAGAATGTTAGCAGGGGTGGTTTTCGGTTTCCCTTTTTTTGTGCTGTTCTCTATCTCATTGAGGACATTCCCTGTGTTCTGATTTTTTGAGAATTTATAAGAATGAGTGTTGAGTCTCTTCAAATGTTTCTGCTCCTCTGATTGATATGCCTGTGTGGTTTTTCTTCTCTGGCCTGTTAATATGGTGGGTTGCATTAATTTTTTAAATATTGACCCAGCCACTTTGCATTTCTGGAATAGATAGATCCCTCTTGGTTAGGATGGAGAATGTTCTTCATATAGCACTGAACTCTCTGTTGTTATTTTGTTAAGAGTCTGTATCCATCTTCATGATGGGTGTTGGTCTATAGCTCTGGTTTGGGTTTGCTTTGTTTTTGTCCTGCCTGTACAATTTTAGTATCTGGGTCATATTGACACCCCCTCTTCTACATTCTGGAAGAATTACGTATGATTGGCGTTAATTCTTCTTTAAAGTTTTGACAGAATTCACCACTGAACTCATCTGAGGCTGGAATTTCTTCTTTTGGAGTTTAAAATTATAAATTCAATATTCTCAACCATTTATTGGGCTGCCCGGTCATCTGCTTGTGTTAGCTGAGTTGTGATCATTTGTGTTTCTTGAGGAACTGGCGTATTTCATCTCAGGTGCCAAAGTTCTGTGTGCAGAGTTGTGTGCCATAGCCCCTTGTCACCCTCACGATATCTGTAGGGTCTGTAGTGATTGCTCCTGTTTTAGTCCTGACCTTGGTCATTTGTGTCTTTGCTCTTGTTTCTTGCTGTAATGCTAGAGGCTTGTCCGTGTTGTTGGTGTTTTTCTTTCTGTCACTGTCTCCCTGCCTTCCATTTCACTGACGTCTTTACTCTTTCCTTCCTTCAGCTTACTCTGTGTGCAACCTGTGTTTCTTTTTCTCATTTCTTCAGTGGGTGGCATAGATTACTGACTTGGCTTGTCCTCTTTTCTAGTGTGTTCCATGACTGCATTACTGCTACAAATTTCCCCCAGCACTGCTTTAGCTGTATCCCTCAAGGTTTTTCTTTTTTTTTTTTTTTTTTTTGAGACACAGGGTCTTGCTATGCTGCCCCAGCTAGACTCAAACTCCTGGCTCAAGTGATCCTCCTGCCTCAACCTCCTGAGAAGCTGGGACCCCAGGTGCGTGTCTCCATGCCTGGCTATGTCCCTCAATTTTTGTAACATTGCATTTTATTTTTCATTGAGTTCAATGTTGTTGTTTTTTGAAACTTCCCTTGAGACTTCCTCGTTGGCCCACAGATTATTTAGAGGTCTGTTCTTTAGTTTCTGAATGTTTGGAGATTTTCTTCTTAACTTTCTCTTGTTCATTTCTAATTTGACGTCATTGTTGTCAGAGAATGTGCTGGAGTGTGATGTCAGTATCTTAAATGTGCTAAAGTTTGTGTTTAGGCCCAGGACACAGCCTATCCTGGAATGTGTTCTGTAGACATTTGAGAAGAATGTGTGCTCTGTGGTTGGGTGGAGTGCTCTACAAATGTTGGTCCTGTTGGTTGATGGTGTTAAGTTTTTCCACTTCCTTGTTGATTTTCTGCCTAGTTGTTCTATTACCTGTTTAGAGAAGGCTGTTGATGTCTCTAGCTACAATTAGAAATGGGTACATTTCTCCTTTCACTTTTATCAGATTTGGTTCAACTATTTTGAAGCTTTCAGCGTACATCTTCTGGTGGAAATTTCTCTTACTTTTCCTTCATCTGAAAATGCCTTAACTTCCACTTCCTTCTTCAGGGATACTTTCACTGAATATAACATTCTTGGCTGACAGTTCTTTTCTGTCAGCATTTGAAAAACGCTGCACTCTTTTCGGCTTTTGGGGTTTCTGATGAGGAATCCACTGCTGTTCAAACTGTCTTTCCCTTATATGTAAAATGTTGTTTCTCTCCTGCTACTTCCAAAATTTTTTGTTTTTATAGTTTTCAAAAGTTTGACTACAAGATGTCTTGCTGTGGATTTCCTTGGGTTTATCCTGTGAGGGGTTCATACAGCTTCTTGAATCTGTGGGTGTTTTGGCAAATTGGGGAGTTTTCAACCTTATGTCTTTGAGCTCTTTTCCATCCCCATCCTCTTTCTCTCCTCCCATGACCCCGACACCTGGAATGTTGGGTCTCTTGTTCTAGCCCTGTGGTTCCTGAGGCTCTGCGCGTGTTTCTCTCACCCAGTTCCGTCTGTTTTCTCTTCACCGATGGGTCTGATAACGTCTGTTATTGTACTTCCCTGCTCACTGTTTCTTCCTCTTGCTGGACTCTCCCTCTGTTCTGTGTTGAGCCCATCCATTGAAATCTTGTTTTTGTTTTTTATCCCTTCAATTATTGTAATTTTCAGTTCTACCATTTCCATTCAGTTCATCTTTGTGTGTTCTGTGTCTGTGCTGGGATTTTCTATTATCTTTTGAGACTTTCTATTTTTAAATTTGTTTCAATTTGTTCACAAATGGAGCACCTTATGGGCTGCTCAAACACCCTTTCCAGATCATTCTAACACCTCTTCGTCTCAGGGTCAGCCTCTGCTGATTGTCCCTTTGAATTCAGTCTGAGATTTTGCTGGGTCTTGGGATGATAAGCAATTTTTTATTGAAACTGGGCCTTTTGGATATTGCTACGAGACTCTGGATCTTATTTAAACCTTTCTCCGTGACTTCCTCTGGCACAGATTCATCAAGGGAAGGGACAGTGGGTGCTGTGGAAGTGTTCATTCCCCACCGGCCCTCTCCTAACACCCCAGGGGTTCTGCCCATGCCTGCCGGGCAGGGTGGAGCCCTCACCAATGCCTTCTGGCTGGGAGAGGCAGGGCGTCTCATTGCTGCTCCCATTCCCTCCACAAGCATGACGGACGGGTCTCTGTTACACTGAGCAGTGGTCAAAGTCCTGACTTTCCACCCAGCCTCCTCTGGCACTCCTCACGGGGCCTTGAAGTCTGCTTTGTCTGATACTGATGTAACCACTCTAGCTTTACTATCATTACTGCTTGCATGACATACATTTTTCCATTCTTTCTCTTTTAACCTTATCTGTATCGACAGTCACAACATGTCTCTCGTAAGCAGCATATCTTTGGGTCTTGCTCATTGATTCAGTCTAAAAGTCTGTCTTTTAATTGGAGGGTATAGTCCACTTACATGTAGTTTAAATGTTGATATGACTGCATTTATATCTACCATTTTATCATTTGTTCCCTCTGTGTGCTATGTCTTTTTCTTTCTGGATGCTTTAAAGATTTTCTTTTACCTTTTATTTTCAGTAGTTTGACTATTACATACATAAGTGTAGTTTTATTCATATTTATTGCACTGAAGGTTTGCTTCTTGGAATTCAGAGTTGATGTTTTTAGTCCAATTTAAAAACATTTGGCTATTTTTTTCTTTAATATTTTTTACCCCCTTTTCTCTTTCTTCTCCTTCTTCAGACAACTTAATATCATCCCACCAGTCACTGAGACTTTTTCAAAAAACTGTTTTCTCTTTTCTTCACTGTGAATTGTTTCTATCGACCTCTCTTCAAGTTTCTTGATCTTTTCCTCTGTAGTTTCCCATCTTCTGTTAAGCCCATTCAATGACTATTTCATTTCAGATATTTGGTTGTGTTTGTTTTCAGTTTCAAGATTTTCATTTGGTTCTGTTTTAGAGTTTCCATATCTCTCTTGACATTTCCTGCCTCTTCTCCATTATACGCATTTTCCAATGTAAGTTATGTCATATATTTATGGTGGTTAATTTAAAATACTTATCTCCTAATTTCAACATATGGGCCTCTCTCTGTGGGTATGCATCTGATGGTTGGTTTGTTCTTTTGATTGTGGGCCATGTTGTCCTCTCTGGTAATTTTTATTGCACACTGTGCATTGTGTGTGACACACTGTACACTGTGCATTGTGTGTGACACACTGTACACTGTGCGTTGTGTGTGACACACTGTGGAGACTTTAGATTCTGTGAACTTCCTAAGGAGAACGTTAACTTTTGTTTCAGCAGGTAGTTAAATTTTTGGTAGATCAACTTGATCCTGAGGAGGATTCTTTTTAGGCTTTATGGTCTGGGTCTCTTTCAATTTAGCCTTGTTCCTAGGGCACAGCTCTTAGTCCTAGCGGATGGTACTTGCTCCTAACGTACAGTTCTTACAGAGTCGTGATGGGAAACAAGGTGTTTATCCGGGAGCTCTAGCTGGGCCAACTTGAACTCCAAACTCGGTAACCCCATGCTCCTATCTTTCAGCCTTCTAGCTGTTTCCTTTCACTCAGATGTTTAAGGTCTCATCCTATATGTGACTTTTAACTCCATCAAAAAATTGTGGATCTATTCTTCCTGTAACATCCTTCCTAATTTCCAGCCTCTGGCAACCTTAAGCTTGGACCTCAGTCTCCTCAGCCCAGCTCGGGGGCTGTAGTCAGCTGGCACCCTTTGCCTCACATTCCTGTAAACGGGGAAGCTCCCTCCAGTGGAAAGTCAGCTGAATGGGGATCATACCTCACTTACTTCCCTTTTCCAGGCTTGCATCCCCTCTGATGCTGCCTGCCTCTGATTTCTCACCAGTCGTTTTTTGTCGTTTTGGGTTTTTGTGGCGGGGGTGGGTGTGAAACTGAGTCTCACTCTGTTGTCCAGATTGGAGTGCAGTGGTGCGATCTCAGCTCACTGCAACCTCCGCCTCCCGGGTTCATGTGAGTCTGGTGCCTCAGGCTCCCGAGTAGCTGGGACTACAGGCAGGCACCACCACGCCCGGTTAATTTTTGTATTTTTAGTAGAGATGGAGTTTCACCATGTTGGCCAGGCTGGTCTTGAACTCCTGACCTCAGGTGATCCACCTGCTTCAGCCTCCCAAAGTGCAGGGATTACATGCATGAGCCACCGCGCCTGGCTGCTCACCAGTCTTTTCACAGCTATCTTTTCTATTTCATCTTGAGTTTATGATTATGAAGGGCAGCATGTTAGTCTGATATGAGCCATTCCCCAAACACTGAAGGAGACTTTCACAGCAGTTTAATCTCTCTGTTCTTTCCCTCCTATTCTTAAAGAACTTTAGTTGTCTTCCACATTACTTACTTGATTTTATGCAGTGTTTTTTGCTACTTCCTGTTTTACTGTTTTGAGTATCGATGTAACTCTCCCATCATGATTTCTTTACATTATCTAGGTCCCTCCTCATCTCTGCCTCAGGCTGATTCTCTCCTCTCAGTCTGTTACCTTTTTTATCCATCTTTCACTTTTTGTTTCATTGAGTCATTGTTTTCTTGATTTCATAAATAATAAAAGCATATATTTTCTAAATACATTTTGTTTCTATGTATTTTTTAAATAAATCTATGTGTTCCCTCTGCCTTTCAGGAGAAACTTTTTAAAAAAATAATAATAATATCTAATGAAGGCCAGGCATGGTGTAATCCCAGCACTTTGGGAGGCCGAGGTGAGCAGATTCCTTAAGGCCAGGAGTTTGAGACCAGCCTGGGCAACACAGCAAAACCCTATCTCTATAAGAAAATATAAAAAATAGCCAGGTATGGTGGCAAGTGCCTGTGGTCCCAGCTACTCAGGAGGCTGAAGTGGGAGTTCTGCTTGATCACAGGAAGTGGAGGTTGCAGTGAGCCGAGACTGCATCACTGCACTCCAGCCTGGGCAACAGAGCAAGACTCTGTCTCAAAAATAAATAAATGAATAATAATAATAATAATGGCCAGGCATGGTGGCTCACACCTGTAATCTCAGCACTTTGGGAGGCCGAGGCAGGCAGATCACAAGGTCAGGAGATCGAGACCATCCTTGCTAACATGATGAAACCCCGTCTCTACTAAAAATACAAAAAACTAGCCAGGCATGGTGGTGGGTGCCTATAGTCTCAGCTACTTGGGAGGCTGAGGCAGGAGAATGGCGTGAACCTGGAAGGTGGATCTTGCAGTGAACCTAGATTGCACCACTGCACTCCAACCTGGGCGACAGAGTGATACTCCATCTCAAAATAATAATAATAATATCTAATGAATCTTTTCATAGGCCCCTCTTCAGCAGGTTGCTAGCATGGAATTGTTCTTTTCAGGCCTCCGGAACTCTCCAGTCAGGGGTGTGGGCTCTCCCATCCCCCAGGTCCCCGGTTGGATGGTATATCCAGTCAGGTACTTAAAAGTCTGCCTGTGACTTCGAATAGCAAAGGTTGAGTCCAGGCTCTCACGGCATGTTCACTGCAGACTGGTTGGGCCTCTTCCCCCTCCTGATAACGCGGTCACCATCAGGAGCATTCCCAGGATGAAAGGGAACACTATTCCGAAGTCAGTCAAGGGGGTTCTTAAAGATGGTAATTTTTTCACATTTTTATTCCCCAAACAGGTGAATTAATCCTGAACAAATGGAGAGCTGAGGGTATGGGTGGGAAGGTGAGGACACCAGGGAGGCTCTGGCCCTCACAGGGTTTGTGCCTGAGGGCGCAGGGGCTGGAGCTGGGCTGGGAACTGATGGACTAAGATGTGAATAACAGTGCCAGGGGCCCAACGTTCAGAGCTGGCAGGAGAGCGGGAAGGTGGGTCTGGCCTGGGCTGCTGAGAATTTCCATCAGATCTAGGCACAGCGGGGGGGACACCAGGGTGGTCCCGGTGCAGGGCAGGCTTCGGTGAGGGCATGAAGACTGCTGAGCAGCTGCCGAGGGGCTGGGGCACAGCGAGAAGTGAGAGGAAAGGGCAGGTGCAGCCGTGGATCCCTGGGGACTGCAGTGGGGGTCTGAACTGTGCATGGCAACGCCGGACACCAGGAAGGGACCAGGAGGCCCACACAGCTGGAGAGAGTGGCCGTGCAGCTGGGGACCATAGCATCACCTGCACCTCCTGGCTCTGCCCCTTGTCTTGGGCATGGCTCACTCGAGTCCCACAGGTGGGTCCCCAACACATCCCCCTTACTGGAGGATCCCTGAGGCCTGTGAGAGTCACGAGGATAGGCTGGTGCATGGCTGGACCTGGGAGGTGGGTTCCTAGAGCCCTCGGGAGGCAGGGTCAGGTCCAGCTGGCTTCCTGGAGTTGGTGGCCAGCAGAAAGGAAGGACAGAGACCAGGGAGAAACTCCGGCTGGGGCCCAGGGTCCCTGAGGAACAGCGTCCTGCCCCCCCTCCCACCCCCGTGGGCCTCGTCGCTCGCCTACCCTGGCCTGGCCCCACAGTCTCGGGACGCCTGGCACCTGCTTCTCTGCTCAGTGTGCCCCCTCCTCTGCCTGCCTCGTGGGGCGGGGCTGTCTAGACAGCGGGGGCGCCTTGGCCCACCGGCTTTGTCCCCAGAGCTCCCTGAGCAGAAGAGGCAGCCACAGACAAAGAGGTGTTTGCCTTTCCCCCACAGCCAGGCAGCTCCCCTGGCTCCAGGCCAGCCTGCGGCCCCAGGCCCCCACCCAAAGGGACACACCCAGGAGCTGGGCCTGTGGCTCCCTGAGGGGTGGGGTGAGGACCAACACCAGGACTTGTTTCCCACAGGGGCTTCCTGCGGGTGCCTCCAGCCAAGTCTGGGGCACAGGGCAGGGCTCTGATGAGTGGAGGTGAGGAGGGCGCCGTGGGGGCTAGCAGGGGCTCAGGCAGTGGAAGTGAGGTGGTGGGAGGTGGGCAGAGCGGGGTGTGGCTTCCAGAAGGGGCCCCCTGACCTCCCAGGTGTCGGGCGGAAAGCCAGACCAGCTGTGGCGGGTGCAGGTGGGCGCTGGGGTGGGGCAGATGAGGAGGGCCCAGGCAGCTATAGGTCTGTGCCTACCTGGTCCGGCCCCCAGGCGCCTCCTCTGCTTGGCCCCCAGGTTCACCCAGCACCCTGGGCTTCTTCAAGTCCTCCTGGCCTCTCTCCCTGTCATCTCAGGTGGCTTCCCCCTAAAACTGGCAACTAGAGTGTCCCTGCCTGTGCCAGCACCCTCTCCTCACCTGGCTCTGCCTGCCCAATTCCCTTACATCTGTGTTTCTTCCACCCGATTTCCTGGTGTTTTTTTTTTTTTTTTTTTTTTTTTTTTTGAGACGGAGTCTCGCTCCCTCACCCAGGCTGGAGTGCAGTGGCCGGATCTCAGCTCACTGCAAGCTCCGCCTCCCGGGTTCACGCCATTCTCCTGCCTCAGCCTCCCTAGTAGCTGGGACTACAGGCGCCGCCACCTCGCCCGGCTAGTTTTTTTTTTTGTATTTTTAGTAGAGACGGGGTTTCACTGTGTTAGCCAGGACGGTCTCGATCTCCTGACCTCGTGATCCGCCCGTCTCGGTCTCCCAAAGTGCTGGGATTACAGGCTTGAGCCACCGCGCCCGGCGTATTTTATGTCACGGTCCTGAATGGCTGTCAGGTGCCCAGGCCTGCCTCGGGATCCGGGAGGCTCTGACAGTGAGGAGGCAGCAAATGTCCCAAGACTCAGTTTCTCCATTTCTGAGCAGGGCTTCCCCCCACCAAGACTCGGCCAGATGACATGTGGGGACACTCCTGGTGCCCTGGCCCAGTGGCAGACCCTCCCCCGGCCCCTTCATCTGTGTCCCACATGCTGGGGCACGGACTGATTTTGTCAAGGAACAAGGAACAAGGGAGGCAGCGCCCTTGAAACCCAGGGCAGAAGCACAAAGCCACCAAGACCCGGCTCTCCTGCACACCCTCACCCCGTGCCTGCCACGGGCAGCCAGATAGCAGGCAGCTGGAGCGAACCCCTGGTCCAGGCCCCTGACCCTGCGCTGGCCGAGGGGTGAGAGCTGGGCAGAGTGTATCTGACCTGGGAACACCCACCTCACCTGAGCCTGCCCAGCTCCACCTGAGACAACATCCGGGCCCTGATAAATCCAGTCGTGCACCCTGGGGGCATGCACCACGCTAATCCGCTTATCTGCCGGGTTGGTCACAGCTATGCCCAAAAGAAGTCCACACTGGGCGGAGATGAGGGGACAGGCCCGGGGTGGAGGCTTGCTCTGCGTCCCAGCCCGCTGTGCAGCTGGGCCAGCGCCCAGGCCCCTCAGCCTTCCCTGCCTTCCTGTGTGTTGGGTCTCAGGTTTCAACGGCCTTTCCCTGCATCCCACCCTGCAGTGGTCATCTTGAAGCCATGTCCAGCTGCAGGACAGCTGCACCAGTAGACGGCCTCCCCTGCAGGGCAGCGGCCTTGCCCCAGGCTCAGGGGTGTTCTGTGGCAGGCACGGGGCCCTGCAGCAGCTGGAAGGGGTCGGCAGATCCCAGGATGCCTGCTCCCCTGCCTGGCTTACGACCCAGGCTCAGTTTACCGGCCGCTCTACCCCAGGCAGTGCTCTCGGCCAGACGGCAGGGCAGCAGGTCTGAGGCCTGCTTTGTGGGTGGATGGGCTGGGTGCCTCTGGGCCTCAGATTCCCCACCCACACATTGAGCGTGTTGGGGCAGGTGCAGCCCTCAGGCCAGGCCTGGGGCCGGTGTGAGCACTGGGTACCTGCTGGAAGCCGAGGTGGAGACAGTGGGTAGTAGGAGAAGGCCACATCCATGACCATCCACAGGCCTGCATGGTGGGCACCCCACCAGGACCGAGGCCTTCGTCCCAAGTCACCTGAGTGTTGGCTGCCAAGGGCTTGGCCCTCCCTCCCTGGGAACTGCCCTCCCCAGAAAACCACCTCGCCCAAGGCCACAGTGAGCCTACCCGCAACACCTGCCGCATCGTGGGACAGGACCCAGCCAGGGACGTCCCCCAAGGCCTCCCGGCTCCAGAGCTCCAGGGAGGCTCCTTTGGCAGCTCAGCCTGTCCCACGGCCCCTCCATGCTCCCCTCACCCCCAGCTGTTGTCCTGAGAGCCCTGCTGACCATTGCCCCACACCTGGGGCAGTCGGCCTCTGGGCCCCGAGCCTGAGATGGCCTATGTGGCTGGACATTGGGTGTGTGGGGGGCTGCAGCGGAGGACACGGGAGGCACATGGAGGTCGAGACCCCCAGGCCTTGGCCCCCCTCTGGAGCCCTCAGGGCCTCAACAGGGACAGGCAGGCCAGAGGGGCATCCACTTCAGGAGCCTCCTCCGAAGGAGGTGGGAACAGATTGGGGGTCAAGAAGGGAGGCTGGGGCTGGGTGAGGGTGATGAGACCTGGGCCGAAGGGCAGGAGGCTGGGGGAGGGCAGCCTTAGAGGGGCCCAGCCTCCTCCTCCCCTCGGGGACTGTCCTGGCTGAGGTCACAGCATTAGCTGTGTCCATCCCCATCCACTCATTCCCATCCACTCATTTCCCATCCATCTACATTCCCATCCACTCATTTCCCATCCACCTACATTCCCATCCATCTACATTCCCATCCACTCATTCCCATCCATCTACATTCCCTTCCATCTACATTCCCATCCACTCATTTCCCATCCATCTACATTCCCATCCATCTACATTCCCATCCACTCATTCCCATCCATCTACATTCCCTTCCATCTACATTCCCATCCATCTACATTCCCATCCATCTACATTCCCATCCACTCATTTCCCATCCATCTACATTCTCATCTACTCATTCCCATCCATCTACATTCCCATCCATCTACATTCCCATCCACTCATTCCCATCCATCTACATTCCCATCCACTCATTCCCATCCATCTACATTCCCATCCACTTCTTCCCATCCATCTACATTCCCACCCATTCATTCCCATCCATCTACATTCCCACCCATTCATTCCCATCCATCTACATTCCCACCCATTCATTCCCATCCATCTACATTCCCACCCATTCATTCCCATCCATCTACATTCCCATCCATCTACATTCCCATCCATTTACATTCCCATCCACTCATTCCCATCCATCTACATTCCCTTCCATCTACATTCCCATCCATCTACATTCCCTTCCATCTACATTCCCATCCATCTACATTCCCATCCATCTACATTCCCATCCACTCATTCCCATCCATCTACATTCCCATCCACTCATTCCCAACCACTCATTCCCATCCACTCGTTCCCATCCACGCATTCCTATTCACTCATTCTTCTGCTCATTCCCATCCATCTACATTCACATCCCCTCATCCTTATTCATTCATCCCCATCCATTCATTCCCATTCACTCATTCCCATCCACTCATTCCTGTTCACTCATTCATCCACTCATTCCCATCCATTCATTCCCATCCATCTACATTCATATATTTCTCTTCATTCATTCATTCATACATATTCAACTTTATTATTGATATTCATGCTCACTGATTCATTCACTCATATTTATTCATTCCACAACATGTATGGGGCCCTCATGGGGCTGGAACTGGTCTTGCCCTCAGGGTGCTCACTGAGAGCCGGGGAGATGTTCACAAACAACCCCACAGCAGTATTCAGGGGTGGAGTTGTGTTCAGCATCAGAGGCAGTGGAGGGCCCTGGTCCAGGTGAGCCCTGCCTGGGAGTAAATCCCCTGCCCCCACCAAGCCTCAGAAGGCTTGAGCCCATGTTCCAGGGTTGCTTCTGAGCAGGGGGCAGGACTCACACCCCTCTGTCCTCAGGCAGATGCATCCTCTGGCCCTGGGGCAGGTCAGTCATCTCTCCCTGGCGCAGGTGGGTCCTCTATTCCTGGTGCAGATGTTGGGAAGCTGAGTAAGTCTTGGGCAGAACCAGACATGAGCAGCCTGAATTCAGACCCCAGATGACCAATGGGCGGGCTGCACAGTCACGGGCTATCTCCTGAGCCACCCCGGTCCCCTTTCTGCACCCCAAGGAGCCACCTCTGTGCTGTTGAAGTCAGAACTCTTGGAGTACCTGTCCCATCCTGACATCCCTCCCTCTGGCCAGACAAGGGACCCCGGGTTGCAGGATGTGGCTGGGCTCTGAGGAGGAGGCTAAAGCTGACAGCACCTGCACTAGGTGGACGGAACAGGTCTGAGAAGGCCCGAAGAACAGAGAGGCGTATTATGGCATGAATATATTCCTCAAAGTTCATCCATTGGAACTATGATTGCCATTTTAATAGTATGAAGAGGTGGAGCCTTAAAGAGGTGAACCGCATGTCATGCTGGGGTTCTGGCAACACCAGGCCAGAGGCCACATCTGTGGGTGAGGGCACAGGCAAGGCGGGACTTGGGTCTGCCAGGGCAGCCAACGCGGTTCAGCTCACGCACACAGAGCCGTGGCTGGCTCTGGCGTGGGCCCATGCTGCAGTGGACACAGCCGTGTGAAGCTCCCACCCCGTGAGGCAGCACACCTACTGGTATGAGACCTTCTGTGTTTCTTATTTGACGTTCACCTGCTTTTTCCAAGCCAGGTCTTTGCACACCCATGTCCACAAGAGCCAAGAAGCAGAAGCAGCCCAGGGTCCATCTGTGGACAAATGTGGTCCACCCATCCATGGAATATGATCCAGCCTTAAAACGGAAGGGACTCTGACACAGGCTACAGCGTGGGTGAACCTCGAGGACACTGTGCTCAGTGAAATATGCCAGTCATGAAAGGACCGTATGTGAGATCCTCTTACACAAGGTCCCTGGAGTCATCAGAACCATAGATGCAGCAAGTAGAAGGGAGGTGCCAGGAGCTGGGAGAGGAGGCTGGGGAGTGAGGGTTCAATGGGGACGGAGTTTCCGTTTTGCAAGATGAGGACGTTCTGGAGATGAGGGTGTTGATGGCTGCAGAAGTGTGAATGTGCCTAATGCCACTGAACCACACACTCAGAAATTATCCAAATGGGGGCCGGGCATGGTGGCTCACACCTGTAATCCCAGCACTTTGGGAGGCCGAGGCGGGCGGATCATGAGGTCAGGAGATCGAGACCATCCTGGTTAACACAGTGAAACCCCGTCTCTACTAAAAAGGCAAAAAATTAGCCAGGCGTGGTGGCGGCGCCTGTAGTCCCAGCTACTAAGGAGGCTGAGGCAGGAGAATGGTGTGAACCCGGGAGGCGGAGCTTGCAGTGAGCTGAGATTGTGCCACTGCACTCCAGCCTGGGGGACAGAGGGGACTCCCTCTCAAAAATAAAAAAGAAAGAAAGAAATTGTCCAAATGGGAACATTTCTCTGCTGCTCTCTTTTTTAATCTCTTTTTTTAACATATTTTTATGGTGGTAAAACTGACATCATATGGAATTTGCCATCTTAACCATTAAGCATGAAGTTCAGTGGCATCGAGTGTGTTCCCATCTCTGTGCCCATCACCACCATCCATCCACAGAGCTCTGTCCCCGCGTGTCCTAAAGGGGGGGCTGAGGCTGGATTTTACTGCAGGTGACGCTGGACACAGCAAGGGCAGGACCAAAGCCTCTGTGGACTGAATGTTATGGAGGGATTGAGCAAAAGGACAGTCTAAAAAATTGTCCCATTTGCCTTCAGCCAGCATTGCATCCCATGTGATGTAGTAATGGAGGGAGGAAGGGATCTGTAAGAGAGAGACAGAGAGGAGGCAGAGAGACAGTGAGAGACAGAGAGAGGAGGCAGAGGGAGGGCAAGAGACAGAGAGAGGAGGCAGAGGGAGAGAGAGAGACAGAGAGAGGAGGCAGAGGGAGGGCGAGAGACAGAGAGAGGAGGCAGAGGGAGGGCAAGAGACAGAGAGAGGAGGCAGAGGGAGGGAGAGAGACAGAGAGAGGAGGCAGAGGGAGGGCGAGAGACAGAGAGAGGAGGCAGAGGGAGGGAGAGAGACAGAGAGAGGAGGCAGAGGGAGGGCGAGAGACAGAGAGAGGAGGCAGAGGGAGGGAGAGAGACAGAGAGAGGAGGCAGAGGGAGGGAGACAGACAGAGAGAGGAGGCAGAGGGAGGGAGAGAGACAGAGAGAGGAGGCAGAGGGAGGGCGAGAGACAGAGAGAGGAGGCAGAGGGACGGAGAGAGACAGAGAGAGGAGGAAGAGGGAGAGAAAGAGACAGAGAGGAGGCAGAGGGAGGGAGAGAGACAGAGAGAGGAGGCAGAGGGAGGGTGAGAGACAGAGAGAGAAGGTAGAGGGAGAGAGAAACAGAGAGAGGAGGAAGAGGGAGAGAAAGAGACAGAGAGGAGGCAGAGGGAGGGCGAGAGACAGAGAGAGGAGGCAGAGGGAGGGAGAGAGACAGAGAGAGGAGGCAGAGGGAGAGAGAGAGACATAGAGAGAAGGTAGAGGGAGAGAGAAACAGAGAGAGGAGGAAGAGGGAGAGAGAGAGGAGGCAGAGGGAGGGCAAGAGACAGAGAGAGGAGGCAGAGGAAAGAAGAGAGAAAAGGGAGGGAGGAAGGAAAAAGGAGGGAGGAAGGAAGGGCAGGAGGGAAGGAAGAAGGAGGGAGAGAGAGAGGGAAGAGGAAGGAAAAAGGGAAGAGGGAGGAAGGAGGGAAGCAGGAGGAAGGAGGGAAGAGGGAGGGTGGAAGGGAGAGAAAAAGCAAAAAGAGATAGAAGGGAAAAGAGAAAGAAAGCAACAGAAGGAAAGAGGGAGGGAGAGAAAGGATGAGGAGAGAGAGAAAGAGAGAGAGGAAGGAAAGAGGGAGGACAGATCCACGGCTGACACAGGGCTCACAGCCCAGGCCGCCATCCACCACAGAAGGGGTGGCCTCATGGCGGCCAGAGCGAGAGGGCTGGGCACATGTTGCTGGGCCACAACGGACACCCGTCCAGCTGCCTGTGGGTGTGGACCCTTCATTCCTTCTGTCATTCAGCAAATGTTCATTGAGTCTGACTCTATGCCAGGCCCCCCACACCCTCCAAGAGTGCTCCCTGCATGGCATGGGCAGACCCTGCTGGCCTGCCTGGAGCCTGCTAACCAACCCAGGGGCTGTCCAGGGGTGGCCAGGCAGGCACTGCTTGGCGGAGAGGCCCTGGTGGGTGAGAAGGCCCCAGCCATGCAGCTGTAGTTGGCATGCAGCCTGTGGATCTGTGGACAGCTGCTTCCCGTGCCTGACCCGGGCATTTTGTGCCTGCCCTTGGGGGCTAATCCAGGATCTCTCCCAGCTCCAGGTGCAGGCACTTCCAGGTTCCCTGGGGAGGTCAGGACCACAGCCTGGCAGGGTTCTCGGGCCTGGGAGCCGCTTGGCACAGGTGACAGCAATGAGCACATTTATTCACAGAAAATGAAAAGATATTTTCCCGTCTCCCTGGGAAAACAGACACGGCTCATCTGGACTGCAGCATGGGCACATGCCCCAGGGAGGAGAAACCTGACCCTCAGGGGACAGAGGGAAACAATGACTCAACCAAGGCCACGTCTCAGGCCCCCCTCGGGTTGACCAGACGTCTCTGCAGCCGAGGCTGCTGTCTGAGCCATGAGGGAGGTAGAGGAGGCTGGGGCACCTGGGGTGGCTCTGACCGACTCTTAAAGATGGCGCCCGGGCCGCCCTGTGACCTCGGCTCTTGTCCTGCCTGCAAGTCACCCCTGAGCAGCCGCCACCAGCCTGGGTGGGTGGGGGCTCCCCGGGCAGCCAGGGATGCTCCTGATCCACAACCTTCCATGCTGGGCCGCACTGAGTGGGACTCACAGGTCACTTCTGGGCCGACACAGGAGTGGGGCGCCACAACCACTCAGTGATGATGGCAAGGCCCAGGAGGACAGGGTGGGGATGGGGCTGTCCTCAAGCCGGGCCTAAGATCCTCCAGTCCTGACGGCCCCAGGGGAGGTTGCGACATGAACGTCTTCTCCTTGTCCCTCCAACCCCGGGGTGCACCAGGACCCAGCCTGGGAGTGGGGGATGCGGGTGCAAGGCACAGACGTAACCTGCTCTCCGGGACTCAAACAGGCAGTGACAACACAGGCAGGGGCGGGGACTCCGTGACAGGGACTGGGGACTGCCATCCTCTGTGCGCTGGCCCCTCCTGACAGCATGGCTCATCCTCCCGGGGCCTCATCCTCTTTGGCCTCAGTAGTTTGGAGATTCCACTGAGCCACTGACTCAGGATTTTTCGGGCAGCCCTGAGGCACCGCCCGTCTGCACAGTGAGGTGAGGCCAAGCAGGCCAGTAGTGCTGCCGATCGTTGGGGCAGGAGGGGGGCGTGCAGTGGGCAGCGAGCACTGGGTCCCATGCCAAGCCTGTGCCAGGGGCAGGAAAGTGGGCACTGGCTCATGGGCAGCCCCCAGGCCCCCAGGGCTCCCCGCCAGGTATCCGGGCACCATGAATGGGCACCCACAGTTTACTGCATACCGCAATCAGCACTCCTGGCAGGTGGCCGGCCACACACCACCCTCCCACTGCCCCAGGGCTGCCCATCCCTGCAGGCCACCCACCTCCAAGTCTCCCGGGCCCCTCCCATGTCCAGAGCCCACAGTGAGGGGACAGTGCAGCCTCAAGGACACGCTCTGTCCCCAGACGCCTGGGCAGGAGCAGGAGCGAGGGTGAGCAGCGAGAGGCCAGCAGGGCCCAGGGCTACAGTGAGGTTAAGGGTTTGCAGGTGTGCCTAGTGGAAGGCTCTGGTCAGCCTGGTCTGTGAGGAATCCAGACACTGCCTGGGCCCCTCCAAGAATGCCGGGAGCCACCGAAGGGTCAAGAAAGGGTCAGGGTCAAATTGTAGTGTCAGCGCCTCCAGTGGGGTCCAGGTCTGAACAGCCCCTGCCTCCAGTCAGACCAGCGGAAGCCAGGAGGGGCCTCCCAGGAGAACGTGGCCCCTGCCGTCTGCACCCTCCCCACTTTTCCAAGAGCAGCAAGCACCACAGTGACGGGGGAGCTCTGAGGGGCCGGGGCAGGGATGGGAGTGGCAGAGCGTGGGACCCTGGACCTGGGGTCCTGCAGGGATGAGAGGGGCAGAGCGTGGGTCCCCTGGACCTGGGTCCTGCAGGGATGAGAGGGGCAGAGCGTGGGTCCCCTGGACCTGGGTCCTGCAGGGATGGGAGGGGCAGAGCATGGGTCCCCTGGACCTGGGGTCCTGCAAGACGTGGGCTATGCAGGGTCAGGCAAGGGTCACACATTCTCAGCACACTCAGGGCACAGGGTCTGTCTCGGGGCTGGGAGTGGCCGTGAGATTGCAGGAGCCTGTTGCCCTGGAAATGTGGTTTCTGCTGAGAAGAGCCTTATTGAAAAATGCAGCAAGGCCAGGTGCAAGTGGCTCGTGCCTGTAATCCCAGCGATTTGGGAGGCTGAGGCGGGAGGATCACTTGAGCCCAGCAGGCGGAGGCTTCAGGGGGCTGTGATCCAGCACTGTACCCCAGCCTGGGCAAGCCCTCTATCTCCCAGGGCTCCCTGATTCTCTGCCCCCGGTCATGCCCAGGCTGCAGCCCCAGGCTGCTGGAAACAGGCCCTGGGTCCCATCTGGACACTGAAGCGTCCCTGTGGCGAGGGTTTGCGGTCGGCCCCTCGGAGACCCCAGCCCCTCTTCACACACTGACAAAATCTGGCCTAGATGCTGTAGATCACAATTTCCTCGAGTTGGGGTCCTCAGCCTCTCCCTTCCTGTAACCCACACGGCTGCCACACAGCAAATTCAATCACAGCCGAGCCAGGCTCTGGGCAGGCACCTACCATTCCCACAGCCCCTGAAGAGCAGAACCCATGGGGCCCCTGCAAACTGGAAAGGAGGCCCCTCCAAAGATGACTGAATCCAAAACAGGGACTCGGAGCTTAAATAGGCCCTGAGCACAGCGCAGCCTCAGCCCCAGCTGCCCCACCGCACAGCCTCAGCCGGGGCTGCCCCACCACAGCCTCATGCTCTGTGATGGACCCAGGAGGTGCCCCGAGCTCACCTCCTCTTGAGGTCCTGAAGGACGTGGCCCTCTCCACGGCCCAAGTTCTGTCCCCGACAGCCCTGCCCTCTATGAGCCACTATCCAGGTTGGCACAGACCCCACTCTGGGCCCAAGAAGAGCTGCCGCAGCCCCCAGACCCAGGCAAGGCCAGGCCCCCACCCTGTGGGACGCCACCCCCTTCAACCTCGAAAGGACACTGGGAGCGCAGAAATGTCAGTGCCTGGTTTGGAGGGAAAGTGCTGGAATTCTGGAGGGGAGAGGAGAGCAAGGGACCAGGGACAAGGGCAAGGAGGGGAGGGGGGTCCTGGCCTCCCCCAAAAACGGGCGTGGCCACACCAATGCTTCGTGTTTGCACACAGGGCTGGCCCGGCCACCTTATTTATTTATGAGATTTATGGGGTTTTAATTCAGCCCTATCTAATGACGCACACAGTGGCTGGTCAGCACCCAGCGTTGGGTACGGGGAGGGGTCCCACCCTTCAGCGCCTGAGGGCTGGCCAGGAGCCACGGTGACCCGGGACAGGAGTGGTCTTGGGTGCTCCAGGGCCCGCACCTCTGGACGGGAATAAATGGCTACAGCTCAGCATGGGGGGGTCTTTCTCGAGTGTCCGAGGGGGACCCTACTCCCCAGCTCTCAGCCCCTCTGAAGCCCACCGGGTTCCACTGTATCCTCCACCTTCTGGGAGGGTCTCCAGACACTCTGTCCACTCGGGGGGGCCTTCCAGGGTCTCCGGCCCCCACGCCTCACCTCCCCCTGCCCTCCCAGTTTCCACCACCCTCCCCACTCCCTCCTTCTCTCAGCCTCCAGGAGATCCTTCTAGAAACACTTCTTCCTTCTCATCCCTCCCCAGCCCCACCCAGCCCCAGCAGGCCTGTCTTGCCCTCCCACAAGGCCCCCAACTCTTTTCCACCAGCCCCGGCCCCCAAAAATGTTTCCCAAAAGTGCCTGATGAGGTCCAACCCCGTGCTCAGCCTCTCCAGGCTGCCCTGGGAGCCCCTGACTCCCGCTGCCCAACCCTGCCCTGTTAGCACCACCTGCCCCAGAGGCAGGACCAGAGACCATCACAGCCACCTCCACATGGCTCCTCTCATGCTCAGTCACCCCCGAGGCCCCTCCCCATGCAGGTGGGTGGTGGGTGGGCGAGCGCCCCAGCTCTGGCCGTGCCCTCAGCCCTGTGCTGGCAGTTTAGACTGGTCTTAGGGAGCCAACCCTGGGGTCTTGGTCTTCTGATCCCATCTTGCACAAAGCACCCCGAGAGAGATGGGGGTGTCCCAGGAAGCCTCGGCAGGGTCAGCAGGGATGGACCCAGCGATGGTGCTCCACCACCTCCAACAATCACCAAAGACACCGATCCTATTTCTATTTTTCTTTTCTTTTTTTTTTTTTTTTTTTTTTTTTTTTGAGACAGAGTCTCACTGTGTCACCTAGGCTGGGGTGCAGTAGCACCATCTCCACTCACTGTGACCTCCACCTCCCGGGTTCAAGCAATTCTCCTGCCTTAGCCTCCCAAGTAGCTGGGAGTACAGGTGCCCGCCACCACATCCAGCTAATTTTTGTAATTTTAGTAGAGATGGGGTTTCACCATTTCGGCCAGGCTGGTCTCGGACATGGGGCCTCAGGTGAACCACCCACCTCAGCCTCCTAAAGTACTGGGATTACAGGCGTGAGCCACCATGCCCAGCCCTATTTCTTAAACATTTATCCAAGCAGTGCTGGGGGGAGTCAGGGCCGGTCCTGGGGTCTGAGAGCAGGGGACACCCACTCTGACAGGTGGCCTCCCCAGGGCTCCATCCACACATAGAGCTCCCCCTCCCAGAGACGCCTCCCCATCCCAAATGAGTGCAACCACCAACCAGGGCTCTTGTGGATCGGGGTGCAGAGTGACCTCAGCCAGGGCTATCAGGGATCAGGGGTGCAGAGTGACCTCAGCCAGGGCTCTCAGGGATCGGGGTGCAGAGTGACCTCAGCCAGGGCTCTCGGGGATTGGGGTGCAGAGTGACCTCCCTGAACCCACCCCTGCACTGAAAAGAGGGTTACAAGCCTGTATTGATGAGAGCAGAGACAGGACGGCAGCTGGGACTCTGACCCCAGGCTCAGACATCCACTCCATGGACCCTGGGGTCTCGGGTGTGACCGACAAGGAGCTCTGCCCTGGTGTGGCCCACCCAGCCCACCACTGCTCGTCTCGATGGCCCAGCCCCTTTAGCCAGCCTCAGTGAGCCCATGAAGGGCCCCCTCGGGCTGGCCTCCAACACCACTGTCCCTGCAGCCAAAAGTGTGAGAACAGGGGGCTGGGCAGGCATGACCCCCACCGAGCAGCCCAGTGGCCCGGGCTGGACAGGGGTGCAAGAGTTGGACAACCACAGTTTGTGCTTTTGTCCCGACCAGATGAGATAAATAAGAAACTGGGAGAGACACAGAAGAACTGCAGGCCTATGGCCTGTGGGTGTCCAAGCAGACATGGGCAGTTAATGGAGCCATGCGTGGACACGGCTCAGCTCCCGCTGTCCAAGCAGGACACACACATCACAACACACCCCGAAAATCTGATCACTCAGAGTTAAAGGGCTCAGGAGTGGGAGCCGACCTGGCTGGGGGCCTGGGATCCAGCAGCTGCTGAGTGGGAGGTGGGTATGCCTGGCCAAGCCTGGAGGCATCCCACATCAGGGAGGCAAAATTCCTCCCGGGACAAAACTCCCAAAAGGCTGAAGAGCTGGCACCTCTGGACTTAACCCACGTCCACCACTGGCCCTGGAGACACAGAGGCCCCCAGACCCGCCTAGAAATGAGCCACTGGGCAGTGGGGTCTGCAACCCCAGGAAGATGGGTGCCTCGGGACCCCAGGCAGGGCTGGAGGCCAGCAGGCACCATGGCAGACAGGGAAGAGGAAGAGCCGCCCTAAGCTTGTGATCAACCGAGCCAGTGTCCAACCCAGGCCTTCAAACAGGGATGTGGGATCCACCAGGGCTGCACCAGAGAGGTGCATGCACCACCAAGGGACACAGTGGTCCCTTGTTAGAGGGACAGAGGGAGAGAAAGAGTGGATTGACTTGGACTTCTCTGTCACTCTGGTTACAAAAAGACAAGGGCTGCTATTTACAAAAAGACAAGGGATGCTATTTTTAAAGTGCTGAAAAAAAAATAACATTGAGCCTAGAATTTTATACCCAGCAAAACTGTCACTCACACCCTCAGACGTGACTGTCCTTGGGTTCCCCAGGCCTCAGAGACCCATGTTGAGGACGTCTAGGGAGGGGCTCCTGTCTGGGGAGAGGTGCTGAGATGCTGCAGGACAGGTGGGGAATGTGAGAAGGACCCTCAGGAAAGCTCGAAGTTGCACTAAGGAAAGGTGGGAACGAGCATGGATCCGTGATAAGCCAGAATTAGAATTTCCAACCCAACCTCACCTCAGCAGAGAGGAAGAGCAAGGCGTGGGGCAGGCTCAGGCCACATCCCAAACAGAAGGAGGTGGTTGCTGGGGCCCTGGAGGCCCTCAGGCTGCTGTTCCAAGCACTGGCATCCAGCGTGAGGGACCAGGGGGGTCAGGCAGGAGGACAGGGTCTTCCAGGTGTCTGAGGATACCCATGGGCTCCCCCAAGCAGTAGCTGGTCTGGGTCCATCATGGCATCATGGCCGCCCTGGCATGGCCACTCAGGGGAAGAGGCAGGGGAGGGCAGCCCCTGCCAGTGGGCCAAGGAGGCAGAGCAACCCTGGAAGGGCCCATGGGCTCCAAGGCTGGGACCAGCACCCTCGGCTCTCCCAGTGAGCCTGCATCCAGCTTATCAATAAACTGCACACACTCAGCCACAGGAAGGGAGGTCAGAAAGTCCTCTCCGATGCTCTCCTATCGGGTGGGAAGGGCTCTGAGGTGCCTGCAGTTTGTCTGAGTTCAGCTGTTTTGGGTCTAGGACTTGCTGGAAGACTGATTGTGAATGCTGGTATCCTGGTGTAAGACGTGACAGATGGATGGATGGATGGATGGATGGATGGATGGATGGATGGAAGGATGGACAAATGGATGGACAAATGGATGGATGGATGGATGGATGGATGGACAAATGGATGGACAAATGGATGGATGGATGGATGGATGGATGGATGGATGGATGGATGGATGGATGGACAAATGGATGGACAAATGGATGGATGGACAGATGGTTGGATGGATGGATGGATGGATGGATGGATGTTGGACGGTTGGATTGATGGATGGACGGGTGGATGGATGGAGAGGTGGGTGGATAGATGCACGGGTGGATGGTTGGATGGATGGATGGATGGATGAATGAATGGGTGGGTGGGTGGATGGGTGGAGGGATGAATGTATAGATGGATGGATGGATGGATGGATGGATCCGTGGGTGTGTGGATGAATGGGATGGATGGATGGATGGATGGATGGATGGATGGATGGATGGATGGATGGATGGATGGATGGATGGTTGGCTGGGTGGGTGGATGGATGGATGGATGGATGGATGGTTGGTTGGATGGTTGGTTGGGTGGGTGTGTAGGTGGGTAGATGGATGGGTGGGTGGGTGGGTGGACGGATGGACGAATGGATGAATGAGTGGGTGCATGGATAGATGGACAAATGAAATCTTCCTGGTACTGAGGTTCGCCTTCTGTGGCAGCTCCACAGGGCTTCACCTCACGAGGACTCATGATGTGCAGGTACACGGCCAAGTTCTCTATAGCCCCACCTCACTGGAGCCCTCAACCCTGGGAGGAAGGCACTCACCTCACTGCATCCTATAGACAAGGAGACCGAGACTCAGAGAGGGTGAAAGCACTCCTTCAGCTCACCCAGCCCAAGAATGGCAGAGCTGCAGTGTGGCCCCAGAGAATCTTCCCAGCCTTAAGCTTATACTGTCCTGGCTCCCTCTCGGGGAGGGGTCCTGGAGGCCCAGCCTGAGCAGGGGTGTTGCGGGGGCACACCACAGGAAAGACCACACAAGTCCTCAGGCTCCAGCCCAGAGTCTGCTGGGGCCCTCAGTCTTCAGGCGGAGCAGGGATGACTGCCAGCTGGAGAGGTCAGCGTGGAGGGCAGAAGTGAGGGTGCAGTGCCAACTGGGCAGTGAAACAGGCTTCCCTGGGGAGGGGCCTGGCCGGCGGGGGTCCCAGGAGAGAAGAAAGCCCCTCTGTGACTCAGGGGCTGAGGGGTGGCCAGTGGGGCAGGGCCATCAAAAGTGGGCAGTGTGACTGACATGAGGCCAGTGGGTGCTGGGCAGGAGCAGTCCATGGTTGGGCAGGTGTGCCAGGATAGAGACCCCTCTCCCAGCAGTCAGCTGGGCAAAGTTGGGCTCTCAGTCACCTCCCTCAGCACAGGCCACAGGAGTCCTCCTGCCCAGCCAGTCCAAACCACGCTGGAGCGGGGCACCCACCTCGTCCTCTGGGAAGACCCTGCTAGTCAGGTAGGGCTGTCCCGGGCAGCCCTGGCTAGAACATGCTGGCTATGCCCTGTCCTGGACCCTGTGGCTGAGGCCAAAGACACCAAGCAAGTGTGAAGGGTCTCCAGTCACCATTCCTCTAACATGGATCAAGCCACAGAGCCCAGAGCCAAGCGGTCAGGGAGAAGCAAGGAGCCCCTGTCCCTTTCTGGAGGCCCCAGAAGCTGAAATCAAGGGTGGCAAGTTAAGAAATCCTGGGGCACACCGTGTCCTCACCCCCTGCCCACCCTGCCGCGGGGCCACCAAGCCTCTCTCCGTGTCCCTGGCCAGCTGGCACCAACCTTGCCTGTGCAGGAAGTGGGGGAGGCGGCCGGGTCTCACCCCCCTTGGAGCCCACTGAGTCAAGATAAGCTGCGGTTTTGCGGCCCGCAGCACAACCAGTGACAGCCCCCAGATGAGAGGGCACCACTGGCCCAAGGTCACTGGGACGAGCCCCTCCGACACCAGGCAGCACCAGCGCCACAGTCCCTTCCAGGGCCCAGGATGAAAATGCCCAAGGGACTAACTGGCAGCACAGAAGCAGGTGGTTTGACTGCGTGGAGCCATCTGCCCATTTTTATCAGGTTTAAACAGACAAGCGGCCCCTCGGCCACGTGGCAGAAAAAGAAGAGTGAGGTGGGCACGGGTCTCAGCACCCCGAGCTGAGGGCTAGAGACCATGGACTTGGGGCAGCTGGGGCTGGGGGGACCCTGAGCAGGTGACCCACGCCTCGTGGGGGGCAGCGTGGTGAGGGACACTGCCAGCCCCAGCTGCGGGACCCCCAAGGCCACTGGCCCACTTCAGCCAGCTTTGCCACCTGTTAACTGAAGACGGCAGCCAGCCACCCTCCCCTGCAGCCTGGATGGTAGCGAGGGGTTAAACATCCCACAGGGGCCAGCACCTCCCTAATGATGCTGCCCTTCTTCCTCCAGCTGTTCAGCGGGGTGGCTGGGAACCCCACGGCTTCTCTGAGCTCTGCGTTCTGTCCGCCTGGGTTCTGTCCCGTGAAGTCCAGGTTGACCCATATATGAGCATGGACCAGATCACTCAGGGAGAATACACTTCTCCCAGCCCTGGAGACTGGAGTCCGAGATCCAGGGCTCTGCAGGGCTGGCCCTCCACACCTCTCTCCTGGGCCTGCAGATGCCACCTTCTCCCTGCATCCTCACAGGGCGGCCCCTGTCGACGTCCTCATTTCCTCCCACCAGGGCCCTAGTCTGATGGGATCGGGGCCTCCCCTACTGGCTCATTTTGATTTAACTCCCTCTGTGAAGACCCCATCTCCAAATGCAAATCACTCCAACATATTAATGGGGGTGGGGCACAGCTCTGCCGCAACAACCCACAAGGACAGCAGAGGCAGTGAGCCCAGACTCCCCAAAGAGAACCCCCAGCTCCTTCTGGGCTCGCTAGGGGCTGTGGTGCAGGGGTGGCCGGTGGAACTCTGCAGGGTCAGGATTTGATTCCACACCATGCATTCAGCATGGCTGGGGGCTTCTCTCCCAGGGTCTGCCAGAGGCCAGCTGCTCTGCAGCCTCGCTCAGCCCTGGCCTCTGGTCCCCGCCGTGGGGGCGGGCCCTGGCTGTCTCAGGATGGAGAGGGACTGTCCGCAGGAACACGGGGACTGGCATAGCAACCTGGCCTCGCAGAGGTGGGCAGGGAGCACCCTTGCCCCGTAGGGTGAGCAGAGCCTGCCTCACCTCCCTCACCTGCCTCCCCACCCACTGTGGCAGAACCTGCCAGCTTCCCAGGGTCTCAGCTCTGGACTCCATGGAGCCCCTGCTGAACAGTTCAGCCCACACACACAGCGCCCACTCACTTTTTTTGTTTTGGTTTGGTTTGGTTTTGGTTTCTGTCTTTTTGAGATGCAGCTCACTCTGTCGCCCAGGCTGGAATGCTGTGGCGCAATCTTGGCTCACTGCAACCTCCGCCTGCCGGGTTCAAGCAATTCTCCTGTCTCAGCCTCCCGAGCAGCTGGGATGACAGGCGGCCACCACCACGCCCGGCTAATTTTTGTATTTTTAGTAGAGATGGGGTTTCACCATGTCGGCCAGGCTGGTCTCCAACTCCTGATCTCACGTGATCCGCCCTCCTCTGCCTCCCAACGTGCTGGGATCACAGGCATGAGCCACCACACCGGCCACTTTTTTTCCTCAGATGAATGAATAGTGCTAAATCTTTGTTTCTTCTTTTTTTTTTTTTTTTTGCGACAAAGTCTCTCTGTCAAGAAAGCTGGAGTGCAGTGGCACGATCTCAGCTCACTGCAACCTCTGCCTCCTGGGTTCAAGCCATCCTTCTGCCTCAGTCTCCCGAGCAGCTGGGATTACAGGTGAGCGCCACCACGCCTAGCTAAATAATTTTTTATTTTTAGTAGAGATGGGGTTTCACCATTTAGTAGAGACGGGGTTTGGCCATGCTGGTCTCGAACTCCTGGCCTCAGGTGATCCGCCCAACTCGGCCTCCCAAAGTGCTGGGATTACAGGCGTGAGCCTCCGTGCCCGGCCTCTCTGACTTTTTTGTTATGGATGATTTCAAACCCTGTGAAGAACGGAGTAACGGAATGGACATGACCACCGCCTCCTCACCACCAGCTGTAACTAATATCAGACCTGCCACTCTAGCTCAGGTGCTTTCCATCAAGGAATAAACATCGCGGGCAGGAGCGGGTGCCCCTCCCTGCCCCCCACCCCTCTCCAGAGGCAACCATGACCCTGAATCCAGTGCCTCGCAAAATATTTTGTAATTTTACTACTTTTGTAAGTATCCGGCAATAGGGTCCTGTTTCACATTCACAGAAACGGACAGCATCAGCGTGCAGGATGAGAGGCCCGTGATTCATCCTTTCTGCCCTGTGATGGGTTTCCGATGCCTCCCTGTCAAGACAGGCAGTTCCAGTGTAGTGCTGGGCCCCATCCAGGGGATGAATATGCCCAGAGGAGCAGCCCGTGCCTAGTGGACCAGCATTCAAGCCATTTCCAGTCTCCATCCTCCCAGGTGGGCAGCTCCCTGGGTGCCCAGAAGCAGGACTGTGTCCTCAGCCTGGCTGCCCTGACCAACCGCTCTCCCCTGAACGTCACGAGCGTGTTCTCTCTGGAGGTGTGAGAACCTTCAGCTGGTCTCGAGGATTACCGCGCCCTTCCTGGGATCCCAGTGGCCGAGCCTCCCTGCTGGCTATTCAGTGTTGTCAGTGTTTCCTCCTGTGTGACCCCCACCTAGGCCCGTCTCCTCCTGTGTGACCCCTGCCTGTCCCCGTCTCCTCCCCTGTGTGACCCCCTCCTGTCCCCGTCTCCCCTGTGTGACCCCCGCCTGTCCACGCTTTCTTCTGTGTGACCCCCTCCTGTCCCCGTCTCCCCTGTGTGACCCCCGCCTGTCCCCGTCTCCTCCTGTGTGACCCCCGCCTGTCCCCGTCTCCCCTGTGTGACCCCCGCCTGTCCCCGTCTCCCCTGTGTGACCCCCTCCTGTCCCCGTCTCCTCCTGTGTGACCCCCACCTCAACCTTGGGCTGCTTGTCGGACGGTGAAGTTTGCTAGATCTCCTGGAGTCCGGCCTCAGCGCTAGATGCACAGAGACGACCTCCTTCCACTCCCTGGCTTGTAGTTTTACTTTGTTATGTTGTTTCTTTTCAAACACAGTTTTTACAATGTAATGTGGTCAAACACCTCTCTCTTTACTTTGACAGTTTGTGACTTTAGCGACTTATTAGGAAACCCTTTCCTACCCTGAGGTCATAAATATTATGCCTGTTTGCCTTCTAAACGTTTTCAGGTTTAGCTTTTCACATCTGAGTTGTTTAATCTACTGGTATTTATTTTTGTTTAGAGCGTGAAGCAGGCACCTAATTTCCCCATGTAGAGAAGCCCTGGCCCAGCACATTCAGGGGGACAGCCCAGCCCAACCCAGCCCACTCAGGGGGACAGCCCGACCCAGCACACTCAGGGGACAGCCCAGCAACTCAGGGGGACAGCCCAGCACACTCAGGGGACAGCTCAGCCCCCTCAGGGGGACAGCCCAGCCCAGCCCAGCACACTCAGGGGGACAGCCCTCCTTCCTTGTAGATGTGGAGCACCCATCTGCCTCAAAGCATCATCGTAAGCACACGGGCTGTTCCAGCCATCCGCTTGCCTATCCCTGCACCAACGCCACGCTGTCTGAGAGGCAGGCGTCCCACGTGATTCTTCTCTGAAACTCGTTTAGCTCTGCTTGGCTCTCTGGCCTTCCACGTGGACTTTTGGACCAGCCAGCCAACTCCCACGAAAAACTCAACTGGGATCGTGAACAGCTGTTTGCAGAGAATCGACCTCAATCGACCTCGTTTTTCACTTTTTAAAATTAACCTCAGTTTTCAAAACTGACACTTTTCATTCATGAACATGACATACCTCTCCATCAGTCAAGTCTTCTTTTATGCCCTTTGCAATGTTGTAATGGCCTGGACACCTTCCATCTGACGTTTTCTACATAGGAATCTTTGTAGGTTTTGAGGCCGCTGTTAATGAGGTATTTTTCTATTATATTTCAACTTGGTTTCTACTGGTGTAAACATATGCTATTGTTCTTCCTTCATCAACCTCGTCTCCAACAATATTACAGAGCCCTCTCATTAGTTCAAACACTAAAGTCAAAAATTCTCTTGGCTTTTACATCTTCGTTTTATTGTTGCTGTTGTTTGTTTGTTTGTTTTTGAGACAGAATCTTGCTCTGACACCCAGGCTGGAGTGCAGTGGTGTGATCTCGGCTCACTGTAACCTCCGCCTCCCAGGTTCAAGCCATTCTCCTGCCTCAGTCTCCTGAGTACCTAGGATTACAAGTGTCCGCCACCATACTTGGGTAATTTTTATATTTTTAGTAGAGATGAGGTTTCACTGTGTTGGCCAGGCTGGTCTTGAACTCCCAACCTCAGGTGATCTGCCAGCCTCAGCCTCCCAAAGTGCGGGGAATACAGACATGAACCACTGCACCCCGCCAGCTGGCTTTTACATCTTGATAATCATATTATATGAAATAAGGGCCAGGTACACACCTGTAAGGGCTCACACCTGTAATCCCAGCACTTTGGGAATCCCCGTAAGGGCTCACACCTGTAATCCCAGCACTTTGGGAATCCCTGTAAGGGCTCACACCTGTAATCCCAGCACTTTGGGAGGCTGAGGCAGGCGGATCACTTAAGCCCAGGCATTCAAGGCCAGTCTGGGCAACATAGCAAAACCCTGTCTCTACAAAAAATAAATAAAAATGAAACTAATCAGGATGGTTTTGTCTCCCAATGCTGGTCTTCATTTCTTCTTGTTCTTGTCTCACAGCCTTGGGGAAGCCTCCAGCACCCCCATAGAAGGAAGGCACAGCCGTGGCCAACATCTCCCGTGTCCCCTGGCTTCTGTGGGAGTGATTCCCAAGTCCCAGCAAGGGGTCTGATGTGTGCTGCAGTTTCTGGGCAGACATTCCTAAACAAGTTGAGACGGCGTCCTTCTTGTCGGGGCTTGCTTTTTTTATAAGAGAAAGTTGAGACACGCTGTCGACTCCCATCAGACACCTGTCTGCACCTGAGCTCCGTCCGTTGTTAAATCCTCCACACGTCTCTGGCACCCTCTCCTGCCTGGTGGTGGTACTGCAGCCCCAGGGACCTAGCGTCTGAGCGGAGCCAGAACCTCCCAGGGGACTCAGACATGGGCACGACCCTCGGTCTCCCGTCCCCACACTGTGACCACGGAGGCAATAGCTGCTCCCGCAGCCTAGGCCCTAGAGTGACCGGGTGTGGAGGAGGGCACCAGTCACGCAGCCACAAACGGAGCATGAACCAGACAGAACCCTGCTGCCGTGAGCCACCAAGACTTGCGGCCAGGTGCAGTGGCTCACGCCTATAATCCCAGCATTTTGGGAGGCCGAGGCAGGCAGATCATCTGAGGTCAGGAGTTGAGACCAGCCTAGCCAACATGGTGAAATTTCATCTCTACTAAAAATACAAAATCAGTCAGGCATGGTGGCGCATGCCTGTAATCCCAGCTACTCAGGAGGCTGAGGCAGGAGAACTGCTTGAACTGGGGAGGCGGAGGTTGCAGTGAGCCGAGATCGCACCACTGCACCCCAGCCCGGGTGGCAGAGCAAGAATCTGTCTCCAAAGAAAGAAAAAGAAAAAGAGCCTCTGCAGATATGATTAAATTGTGGACCTCACGAGATCAGCCTGGATTATCGGGTGGGCCCTAAATCCAACGACCAGTGTCCTTAGAAGGGATGCAAAGGGAGAAATACCCGGGAGAAGCCCCCACGGATACGGAGGCAGGGTGTGGGCGATGCAGCCACAAGCCAAGGAATGCCCAGAGCCACCTGCAGCTGGAAGGGCAGAAAGCATGCTCCCCTAGCCTGAGCGGCCGTGTGGCACTGCCACGCCTTCGCCTCAGACTCCGGCCTCTGGAACTGTGGGATAGAGCTTTCCTGTGGCTTTCAGCCCCTGGTCTGTGGTTTGCTGGCACAGCCCGGAGCACCTGACAGCCAGGCGCATGGCTTGTTTCAGCCAAGGGAACAATAGCAAGTCTCACGTTGGGGGAAAGGAGGAGCGCGCGCTGGGCCTTCTGTCTGCTCCCAGAAACAGGGAGGCCGCTGTGGGAACAGCCAGCTTCTTCCAGAGAATGAGAGAACGTGGTCCCAACCCTTCCAGCTACTCCAAGGGGGTAGCAGGCTGCCCACCTGGCTGACTGGCTCCCTATCTCCTCTGCTGTGGGCTTAGCCCACTGTGGGGAGCCCAGGGAAACAGGCCAGGCAGCCCCTGCCCCAGGTCACCCCTACGGAGACCCAGGAGGACTCAGCTGGGGGCATGAGCTATGTGAGGAAGAGGAGGCCGCTGGGGATAAAGTCAGGGGCTGCACAGTGACTGGACGTGGTGGTAGGGGAGCCCCTGCGTCTCCCTGCCCCTCCATTGGCACCAACCCTACCTCCACCTGAAGGGGCAGCTCCTTCCCAGCCCACAACACCTGCACTGGAGTTTTGGACACAAGAGAACCCAAAATGAAGATCCTGAGTGGGCAGGAGGGGCGGGGCCTCTCCTAGGAAAGGGGTGGGGCCTGCTCTGGGGAAGGGGAGGAGCCCGTCCTAGAAAGGGGTGGGGCCTGCTCTGGGGAGGGGGCGGGCCTGTCTTAGGAAAGGGGTGGGGCCTGCTCTGGGAAGGGGCAGGGCTGTCTGGGGAAGGACTGGGGTCAGGGCTCATGCTCTCCTGAGCTTCCCAGGTAGCCTCTGCTTCAAAGGGCACAGCAGGGAAGAGCAGGCAGGGGCCCAGCCGCACCCGTGTCCACGCTGCATCACCAGGAGAAACCCCTCTTCACAGCTGCAAGCCGGGAGACAGATGAGGAAGTTGGAGGGAGCCTGGCCACCTCTTCCTTACCAGATCTCTGACTGCAGTGCCCCCACCCCGCCCTGCCCATTTCCTGGCCTGTGCAGGGACTGCTGGGCCCAGTGGGCACAGCCAGGCAGATATATAGGTTTTGGGGGTGGGCCGGAAACAGGTCACCCTCGAAGTGACCCAGGGATGACTCTGGGGGTCATGCTAACCGCTTCATGGAAGAGCCAGTTCTGAAGCCCCCAGAATCCCCACGTGGCTATGCCAGAGGCTCTGGGGTGGCCTCAGGGGCTCCATGGCAGGCCCAGGCCAACTGACCACCCAGGAGGTCCCTAGGCCTAGACAGTGTGGGCTCCTGGGGCCACCAGAGGGGATGAGCAGGTCCTTTTGGGGGCTCTGCTGAGCCAAGCCGGGAAGTGGAAAGGCCCCAGACCTGAGCGGGTCCCAGGACCCTGGGTGGCGCTGATGAGCTGCGATGTCCCAACTGGCTTCGGACCCCATAGGGCTGCTGCTCAACTCCGGCCCTCAACCACTGCCCTCCCTGGGGTCAGATGGGAGGCAGCAGCTAGGGGAGGGCAGTGGCCTCAGCCCCCCGCCAGGAGCCAGGCTCAGTGGTTCATGCTTGTAATCCTGGTACTTTGGGAGGCTGAGGTGGGAGGATCGCTTGAACCCAGGAAGGAGTTTGAGACCAGCCTGAGCAACATAGTGAGACCCTGTCTCTACAAAACAAACAAAACTATTCAAAAATCACGTGCATGTTACTTTAGTAAAACATAGGATTGTTTTGAAAGATAAGAACAAAAAGCAAGTTCTTAAAAATTAGCCAGTCATGGTGCCACATGCCTGTACAGCTACTTGGGAGGTAGGACAGCAGGGGGTGGGACCCATTGCACCTGGGGGCCCGTCACGCCCTAGGGACCCGTCGCGCCCTGGGGACCTGTTGTGTCCTGGGGACCTGTCACGCCCTGGGGACCATTTGCACCCTGGCTTTGGAAGTGCGGAGCCCAGCCCAGGTGTCTGCCCTCCTGAGGGTTTTTACACATGTAAAGGGTGTGGCACAGCCTTGCGGTCTGGGGACAAATGTCCTCCCCTTTGACCTCAGAGGATGCTTGAGGTTGGATCACTGTGCTCAGGGGCCTCGGCCTCCCCGCACACACCTGCCTTTGACAGGAGACACCAGACTCCTCTCTGAACTACACAAGCACCTGCTCTGGCCCCAGCAGCCTCCGTGGGCTCCACCTAGAAGGCTGGGGGCTCAGCTCTCCAACACGAGTGGGCATTGTGCCCAGGGTCCACACCCAGTGCCCTCTGTCTGGCTGGGTCCACAGAGCCAACCAGAACTTCTGCAGGTTTGAAGGCGTTGGCAGCTCTGCCTGGCAGCTCCCCAAAGCCCTGACGGGGCCACCAGGTCCTAGTTGCCTTTTGTCACTTTGCAGCAGGAGCTGACAGTGACCTGAGGACTAAGACCTTCTCCATTTTCCCAGTGTAGAGACCCAGGGCGAGGTGCAATTCACATACATATGGCACATGCAGACACGTGTGCACACAAGCAAATGCTCGCACACACACACCCACACCCTCTCCTCAGGGCCACCTGACCCTCGGGGCTACACACACACACACACACACACACACACACACACACACCACCTCCCCAGGGTTACCTGTCGGGGCTACACACACACACACACACACACACACACACACACACACCAGGGCCACCTGACCCTCGGGGCTACACAAAGTCCCCACCAACCGTGGCAAGCCTGGGAAATGGCTGTGACGGAACCCAGGGCTCTTCTCACAGATTCAGGGCTGGGGGGATTCCTACCAGGGAATCTGACCACGTTTCCACGGCCCCATGGGGGTTTTGCCCAGGGTGAAAACCGGGAGTGGAGGGCAGGCAGCCCCCACATGCCCCCTGCATTTGGTACGAGGGATGTGCCAACCACGTGGCGTGTGTGTGGTGTCCCCATGTCCTGTGTGCAAAGCCCGGTGGCCAGGCCTCCACCATGCACAGTGGCCAAGCCACACCCCTGCAGCACCAACCTAAACCACACAGTGCGGCGTGTCTGCCTGAGTTTATTATTGGAAAGCAAAGACTGAACAAAGGCTCAGACAATAAATATCTGAAGAGAGGAAGCCAAGCTTAGGAGGCCAGGAAGCTCAGAGGGTCCGGGGGAGGCAGAGCTGTGGAGGGCAGTGAAGGGTGGCTGTGCCCACCCAGTTCACCCACTCCCCAGATGCCTGGGGGAGCGCCGGGCCCGGCGGGAGGTGTCGGTGGGCAACTCGCAGATGGTGTCCTGGCACTGGCAGCTCTCGATGTGCGTGTAGGTGTGTGCCAGCGAGCCACCATTGGGGCAGCTCAGGACCACCTCACGCTGGCTGGTTTTCTCTTCTCTGCAGCAGGAGCACCCGTGGTCCAGGGACTGGGCCCTGGCCGAGTACCTGTGGGGAGGGCGGAGTGAGGGGCGACCTCCCAGGGCCAGCGCTGGCCTCTTGCCTCTATGGGGCCCCCACCATCCCCTCCAGGCACACTCCCAGCCTGGAACTCACATGGCAAATGTCCCGCAGGACCCGGAGCAATGATTCATGAGGACGGTCTTGGTGCAGCCAGCGTACGAAACCTCCGTGATGACGGGGACGGTGGAGCAGGGCACCCTGGTCTCATTGCGAGGGATGCCTGGGGAGAGGGGGCAGCGGCTCGGGGCAGGGCCTCCACATCTTTGAGGGGAGAGGGAGGCTCTCCCTCGCTGCGTCCCTTCCCCAGGCTCGGCCTCAGCCCCCAGCCCTCACTGCCCACCCGGAGGCCATTGTCCATCCTCCAGCCACCCCAGGCAGGGCTGAGGGCACCAGCCCTTGTGCCCCAACCCTGCCCACCCCCCAGGCTATGCCCTGTACTCACAGGTCTTGCAGCATCCATTGGGCATGAGTGTGATGGAGCCCTGGAGGGAAAGGAGAATGAGCCCGGGACCCCCGGACATTCCTGGGGATGAGAGCACCTTCCTCCCATGCCACGGGCGGGAGTAGCTGCTGCAGAAAGCCCCAAGCAAAGCCTCCTGTGGCAGCTCAGACCAGGCCCAAGGCCACTGTCACAGCACTGGGGCCCCAGACCCTCAGAACACCAGGCGCCCCCACTCCCGGCTGAGCACCCACAGCCAGGCCCCAGGTGGCCCACTCACCGGGACACAAATGCTGGCGTCAAAGTTGGGGCAGGTGATGTTGGAGATGGACGAGATGAGCTGGTTGTGGATCTTCACGCAGCTGAAGAATGTGCAGTTGTTCTTGGGGTCGCTCTTGAAGTCCCCAGGCTGTGGGGCAGGGAGCTTTGGTGAGGGAGGGCAGCAGGCCCAGCCCCAGCCCAGCCAGGAAGACACCCTGGAGACACCTGGCTGGGGAGGCTTCCTGGCAAGGCCCTGGGCCACAGGACAAGCGACACAGGTGGGACCCCACATCAGGCACCAGTCTGGAGCCCACACAACCCTCAAAGATCTGTCTGTGTTGTAACTCTAAATCTATGAACGTGACCTGCCTTGGAAAAGGGATCTTTGAAGGTGTCATTAAATGAAACATCCTAAGATGAGATCATCCTGCTGGGGGGGCCCTAAATCCTTACAAGGGAGAGGAGAGACAGACACAGGGAAGGAAACCTCATGGCCACAGCCAAGGGCACCTGGAGGAACCAGAGGCTGGGAAAGGTCCTTGCCTAGAGCCTCTGAGGGAGCACAGCCCTGAGGCCCTTTGCTCTGGGATTTCTGGGCCCCAGAACCAGGAGAATCCCTTTCTGCCCTGAAGACGCCTGCTCATTTGTCATGGCAGCCCTAGGACGCCCATCACAGCTGCGTCCAGGACTGGGAGGACTCAGCTGGAGGATCCTGGGTGGCCTGTGCCTTGCCCTGGGCTCAAGCAACCCCGGCCACGCCAGGGCCAGCAGCACACACCTTCAGGATGACGTGCTGGTTGTCAGGCTGCTTGAGGATACAGTGCGTCTGTTCACACTTCTTGCAGCATTCCCCGGGGGCCTCCACGAGTTCAAAGCCCTGCGCACACAGACACGCCACTGCAGCTGAACTCCCAGGCTGTACCCCACACCACACAAAGCCTGCAGGACTGCCGACAACCCCCACCTGGAGGAGGCCCCAAGCTGGGCAGGTGTCAGGACGGAGAGGTGGGAACAGGGAGAGGTTGGCATTGAAAGGAGGAAAGAAAGTGTCACGACACAGACATGGGCCCGGGTACTTGTCTGGGAGGAGGGAAAAGGGCAGGCTGAGGTGGGGAACCAGGGCTGGGGCGGCCGCTTACTGGGCTGCAGGAGGTGCTGCAGGGCACATGGGTGCAGGTGATGGTGTTGAGCAGGGTGCTGTTGTCCACCTTGTCCGTGCACACGCAGTCCTGGCACTTGGAGGAATAAACTGGAGAACCGGGCTTCGGGCATAGGGAGAGACGTGAGGCAGTGGCTTCTCCAGCACCCCAGCCAGCCCAAGAGCCTGCCAGGACCCCACACTGCAGCCAACCTCCTCCCCTCCTCCCCTCCTCCCCCCTCACCCAGCCCAGGGCTCACCTGGTACTCAGCATTCTCGTGAACGCACACCCCCTTGGACTCTTGGGAGAAAGAACGGAGAACGCCGTTCGTTGGAGACTGCCCCGGGATGGCCACCTGGCCAGACCCCCACTCCCAGTGCACACCCAGTGGGTGCTCAAGGCTGGGGTGGGTGCATCAACCAAGCATGCAGCCATCTGTGTCCCCAGAATCTGAGGCCCCTAGGAGAAAGCCCATCCCCCACAGCCACCCCACCCCGGGCGGCAGCCTCCCCCCTGCCCGCCCACCAGCCCCCCACCCCGGGCGGCAGCCTCCCCCTGCCCCGCCCACCAGCCCTGCTTACCACACCAGTAGAAGGGGCAGCACCTGCCAGGCACCATCTTGCTCTTCGCTTCAAATCCCAGCGGGCACTCGGGGGGCTTCTCTTTGCACAGGCTGGTGTTGCACTCTGAAGACAGGGTGGGCATGCGGCCATGAGGGTGGCTCCTCACAGGCAAAGCCCCCGGAGCCACCGCACAGGGTCAGGCCCCCAGCACCACCAAGGGTCCCCTCCCCACCCAGGTCAGGCCCTGCAGCAGGGATGCCTGGACTGTGCCCAGCGGCCCCCTCCCAAGCCCTCTCAAGGGGCACATCGGAGGCCCCCAAGCCAGCTGTTTCCCCACTTGCCACAGAGGGGACAGCAGGCAGCCCGGCCTACGGGGATGTGTGCACCTCCAAGAGGTGGTGCGGGCCCCAGGGGATGGCCTTACTGCAGACGGTAATGTTGCAGCAGGTGTCGGCAGGGTTGACCTCCGTGGCGAGGTAGGTGCCGTCTTCCACACAGTGGGTAACAGGCTTCTGGCTGCACCTCTTGGTCTGGCAGACGATGCCACTTCCACCCTCCAGGCAGACACAGTTCTTGCAGTCGAACTCAAAGTGCTCCCCAAACTGCAGGGAAAGAGGGGTGAGTAGAAAGGACAGGAGGTGCCAGGCAGGCCCCGCCGCACCACAGCCCTGGAGCTGCAGCTGTGGTCAGTGGGGAGAAACAGCTGCCCTGAACAGAGTGCTGAGGGATCCTGGGGGAAAACCGCGTCCCTCCTCACGTCAACCTGAGCACACCAGGCAGGTTCTGGGATAGGACAGTCACTGCTCATTCACTGATACCACAAGACCATGACCTGCTCACCAGCATCTGCCAGCAGGGGCTTGGCACGTGGTAGATGCTCCACTCAGGCCTCTCAGGTTTGTGCAGAATTTAGCTAAGGAATCAGCCACATGGATGCTACCACAGGTAAGAGGCACAGGCAGCACAGAAGTGGCCAAGATGTCGTGTCAGAGCTTCTAGACAGAGTATCATATGACCAATGGGTGGTAAATGGAGGGAGAGAGAATGGATGGATAAATAGGTGGATGGTGGGTGGATGGATGGATGGATGGTGGATGGGTGGATAGATGGGTGGGCAGATGGTAGATGGATGGATGGATGGATGGATGGATGGATGGATGGATGGATGGATGGTGGATGGTTGGGTGGGTGGTCGGATGGTAGACGGATGGTGGATGGATGGATGGGTGGGTGGATGGGTGGATGGGTGGGTGGATGGATGGATGGATGGATGGGTGGGTGGGTGGGTGGATGGATGGATGGGTGGGTGGGTGGGTGGATGGGTGGGTGGGCAGATGGTAGATGGATGGTGGATGGATGGATGGATGGATGGATGGATGGATGGATGGATGGATGGATGGTGGATGGTTGGGTGGGTGGTTGGATGGTAGACGGATGGTGGATGGATGGGCGGGTGGGTGGATGGGTGGGTGGGTGGGTGGGTGGATGAATGGGTGGGTGGATGGATGGATGGATGGGTGGGTGGGTGGCTGGATGTATGGATGGGTGCATGGTAGATGGATGGTGAATGGATGGGTGGATAGGTGGATGGATGGGTACATGAGTGGGTAGGTGGATGAATGGCTGGGTGGGTGAGTGGATGGATGGGTGGGTGGGTGGGTGGATGGATGGGTGGATGAGTGGGTAGGTGGGTGGGTGGATGGATGGATGCATGGATGGTGGATGGATGGATGGATGGATGGATGGATGGATGGATGGGTGGATGGGTGGGTGGGTGGATGGATGGATGGATGGATGGATGGGTGGATGGGTGGATGGGTGGGTGGATGGATGGATGGGTGAGTGAATGGATAGATGGGTGGGTGGATGGTTGGATGGATGGTTGGATGGATGGATGGTGGATGGTAGATGGATGGTGGATGGTAGATAGATGGTGGGTGGATGGATGGATGGATGGATGGTGGATGGATGGGTGGATGGATGGATGGATGGATGGCCAGGTGGGTGGAAGGATGAAAGGACAGATAGATGAATGGAGGGACAGAAGGATGGTTGGGTGGGTGGCTGACTGGCTGGGTGGGTAGATGGATGGATGGATGGGTGGGTGGATGTGTAGGTAGATGAGTGGGTGGGTGGGTGCACAGATGAGTGGGTGATGACTAGGTAGGTGGAAGGATGGATGGAGGGGTAGGTGAGTGGGTAGATGGGTACATAGGCAGATGAGTGGGTGGTTGGAAGGATGGGTGGGTGAGTGGGTGATGTCCCTGCCAACTCAGCCATCCAGAACTTAGATCACCTCATTCCTCAATCTTTGAGGCTTTACATTTTCATGTCCATCCCTCAATCCCCAGAATTTAGAATTTGTGGGAGAATCCCCCAGCACCAAGGTGGGGCCTACCTCTCTGGGCACATTGTCAGGTCCCACGCAGCCTAGGAAGAGGGAAGAAACAAGTTGTGTTAGCAGAGTCCTTGTGCAGCAGGGAGCAGGGGTGGGGGGTGGTCAGCCTCCTGGTCCCAGCCTCTGTGGACACCCAGGAGGCGGCGGGAGGGAGGCAGCAGGGGACAGTTTGAGTGGGTGGCCTACCGCAGGTCTTCACGCAGACATCAAAGCCAGGGGCGTAGTTCATGGTGCCCTCAGGACAGAAGCAACCTTCCACCAGGACTGTGTTGTTCTGCTGGGAGGAGCTGGGGGCGGGAGGGCATCGTCAGACAGCTGGGGTGGGGCTGGGGAGCTGGCAGGCGGGACTGCTATGCCCAGATGATGCCACCCTCTGCACTGCAGAGGGCAAGCCCACGGTCCTGGTGGACCCTCAAGCAACATACCTGGATTTGCACGTGGGCTCTTCTGCAGGGCCACAGGCCTGGTACTCCCTGTGAGACGGGCACTCCACCACTGCAGGACAGGGGCAGGGGTCAGAGGGCTGCCTCATGTCAGGCGGAGGAGCCTGGACCCCCTTGAGTGACAGCTGCCTAGTGCCCCACACACAGAGGAGGGTGGCCAGCTGTCTGGGGCATCAGCCTCTGCCCTCACGGTTGTCCCGAGCCAGGTGGTGGGCACCCAGTTGCGTTTAGTGACACTGGCAGATCCCCCAGCACCTCAGTTCCTCCAGCTCAGCCTTTCCCCACCCCATGGCCCTAGCCCTGGTCTCACACCCACCATCTCTGCATCCCTGGCCACAGCCCACCTTGGTCTAGCTTCAGGCTGGGCACAGCACCCGGCAGAGCCTAGAGACCACATCTGGCCTGCAGGTCCCCAGCTCCAGGGCAGGGGCAGATGGACACTTACAGCAGGCCCCATGCGTGTGGTTCCGCCAGTCGAGGCAGACGCCCTGCTGGGCGCAGAGGGCTGCGTAGGCCTGCAGACTGGCACACTCCAGGCTTGAGCCCGGCACAAAGCAGCTGTCGAATACGCAGGCGTCGTAGTAGTGCTGTGGGGGCACCAGCGCATGGCACTGGGCAAACAGGCTGCGCAGGGAGAGGCACAGGTCACACTCAGGTGGCAGCTGCCTCTCCCCCACTCCCTACCCCAGCATCTCTGCCCGGACTGTCCTCCTGGAGTCCGGCACCCACCAGAGAGGCGTCTGTGGCCGACAGAGGGTCAAGGGACAGGCCAGCCGGGGGACGGGTCAGGGACAGACCAAGGGATGGGCGAGCAAGGTGGCTCTGCAGCCCAGCTCCCAGACAGAAGCCACGTCTACGTGGTCATCAGCTTCAGGACCCCCTCCAACAACCCTGACAGACGGACACCCCAGCCTGTACTTGGCCCCTATACTTCCAGGGACGGGGTGCTGAACCCCATGGCTGCCAGCATTAGAAGCACCCCCCTCTGTCCAAGCCCAAATCTGCCTCCCAATATCAGCCTTGAGCTCTGTCCTGGGTTGACTGGTCTACTCTGAGTCTCACACTCGGCCAGCCCTGCACCTTCCCAGGAGCCGGGAGAGATTATGGAGTTCAATAAAGGCACAGGCATGCCAGACATGGCAGCTTAGCCCTGTGGAACCCAACGACCCGGGTCCTGGACACCACGGCGACCTAGCTCCTGGCCCTGGTTCCGTGGCCTCCTGCCTTCCCAGCCCCAGTGCCAGGCCCCATGCACTGCTTCCTTCCTCTTTGCAAGAGCTGGGGGCTGGGGCACAGAGGCCCTCAGCTTGTTGGTGTCACGGCCGCAGGCAGGCCCAGGCAGGGTCACCTGTCCTTGATGAGCTGGCAGAGGGGAGATGGGGTGCAGCCCTTGTGTGGGGTCGTTTTGTTGCCCCCGGGCACAGTGACGGGCGGGCGCTTGGTCGTGGAGCTGCTGTGGGGGCAGTGTGGCTTGGAGGGGTCGTTCACTATCCACTGGTCGGCCGCAGCCTCACAGTTGGAGACGATCTCCCCAGTGGGCAGAATGCAGTCGTCAGAGGTGGTGTTGGTGCAGGTGCCTGTATCAGTGAGAGAGGCCATGTTGCAGACAGGGCAAGCCCTGCCCTTCTCCAGCCCAGATGCCCAGGACCGGCCAGCCAGGGTCAAGGGCAGAGACCAGGCCCCTTCCTGTTGGCTCCTCACAGGGACTGAACCCGGGTGATGGTCACAGCACCCCCAAGCAGAGAGGCAAGAGGCCCACAGCAGGCCCGTGGGTGTTTACACACAGCCTCAGCCTCAGCCTGGTCCAGCCGCCCGTCCTGGGGCAGGACAGGGGGGTAATGGGAGCCGTGGGGGCCTTGGGGGGCCTCGGGAGCCATGGGGGCCACGGAACTCACCGCACTGGCCCTTGGTGTTGTTGCCGAACCGGTGGTAGGGTAGCCTGACGGAGAAGGACAGGCCATTGTAGGAGACGAGGACGCCCAGCTCAGGGATGTCCACCACGTAGTTGATGCCAGACTTGGACACCTCCAGCCCGTACTTCTTGTAGGGCACTGCCACCACCTGCCTGTTCACCTGCACCTGCGGCCGACACACCGCGGAGCTGCCTCAGTCCTCTCCTTGGGAGAGCTCTAGGGCTGCCCCACCCCGCCTGTTCTCCGACCTACACATGCAGGGAGAGGGCCCTGCCTACCCGCCTTTTCTGTCCCCTTTCTTGCTCCTACTCTGCTGCTCCTAACCAGACCCCGGTCCCATGGGTGAGCCAGTGAAGGAGCTCTCCTGGGAGCACCTGGGGACTGTGGAATCCCGCACAGGCTCCCAGGGCCTCCTGAGCCTCAGAACCAATAATTCCTTTGCAACTAGGGGCGTCTCAGTCAAGGGTGTGCAGAGCCCTGTCCCTGACTCTGTCCTCAGGAGGCAGCTTCTGCTGTA
Organism: Macaca thibetana thibetana; assembly: GCF_024542745.1. Taxonomy (NCBI): domain Eukaryota; kingdom Metazoa; phylum Chordata; class Mammalia; order Primates; family Cercopithecidae; genus Macaca; species Macaca thibetana. The sequence goes on along the minus strand of NC_065591.1, from coordinate 974,522 downwards.
GAGACTGTGCCCAGTGTGGCATGCCTGCCAGGGCTTGAGGGGCCCAGGATGCACCTGGAGGGCAGAGCTGATGGGTCCTGGAGCCGGGCGCCCACCCCATCCCACCTTCCAGCCTGGCTCTGGGAGAGGCTGTGCCTGGGCACCCCCGCAGCCCAGTCCTCTGGTCCCTGGGGAACCGGGCTGCATTGGGGCCCATGTCAGCGCCCACCTCCGTGCCAGCCTCCCGCAGCCACGCTGTGCCTACCTGAACCTCCATGGGCATCATGTGCACGGTCTTGATCAGCACCTCCTGGGTCTCATGGCGCACGATGAGGGTGCGGGGGCAGGACACCTTGTCGTTGGGGTCACAGTGGTAGTTATCGATGTAAACTCCGAAGTTGTCCACGGACGGGCTGATCTCCTCCACCAGCACGTAGGTGCAGTTGCCCTGGTAGCTGTAGTACAGTCCGTCGAAGGTGACATAGTGCGGGTCCCCCCAGCCCGTGCAGTAGCCTGCGAGGGAGCCAGAGTGAGTCGTGCCGCCTGTGCCCCTCAGCCGGGGTCGGGTGCAAGAGCTGGGCCGGGGCGCAGTCAGGAAGAGCCAGCAGGAAGCTGGGGCCTGAAAACCCTGCTCCTGTGCGTGGGCTCGGGGACATCTGAGCTGCACTGGCCCTGGCGCACCCACAGCAGCCCATTCTGCAGGACGGACCAGGGTTCAAACCTCAACTCAGCCCCCTCTCGCCTCAGAAGCACCCTTGTCCCAGGGAGGAGCCCTAACTCCACCAGGCAAGCCCTCCACCTGCCCAGACCCTCCCCGCCAATGAGGCAAAAGCAGAGACCCTCAGAAGTCACCCAGCCTCAGTGAACACCGCAGTGGGGTCTGTGCCCAAGGAGCCTCAACCCTTCTGCCCCTGGGAGATGGGCCCTGCAGCCCCCACCCATGGAGAGGGCAGGAGATGCGGGGAGGGCCTGGGGGCCCCGGACTCACAGTCGCACTCCCAATGCCAGCAGCAGCCGTCAGGGTCACTGACGCGCACGGGGGTGAGGCCGTTGGAGCAGGTGGGCATGGGCGGCGGCTTACACTCCACCCTCACGATCTCCACCGTGTTGTTGTACTTGCACGTGGCCATGAAGCAGTCACACAGCCACCAAGTCTCGTTCTCCTGGGGACAAGAGGCAAGGGGCAGTCAGTGGGACCGGCACAGGACGGGGTGGTCTGCGCTCGGGAGGGGCGGGTGCCGAGCCAGGAGGCTGGAGGCCGAGGTGGCTTCCAAGGACCTCACTGCAGCCAGCCACCTTGCCAGGCACGGCGGGGCACGGCAGGGCACGGTGAAAAGGTGGAGGGCTTGGCAGACCCCGCACCCAAGGGGCTGCAGGAGGCCCTGGCCCTCAGACGACCAGCAGGAAGTGGTGCCTGGGGCCTTGGGTGCCCGGACATGCCGCGCTCAGTGCCATGGGGACAAAGCCACCTGCAGCCCACTGACCTGTCTGGGAGGATCAAAGTCTGGGCACGCGGGGGGCTTGGTGGTGCTGGGCGTTGGCTTGGAGGGCGTGGGCGATGGCTTGGAAGACGTGGGCGTCGACTTGGAGGGCGTGGGCGTTGGGGAGGGCGTGGATGGGCAGGACCAGTTATAGAACTCCAAGGTACAGCTCAGTGAGCAGTTCACGAAATAGCAGGTGTCTCCGTGTGTGCCGTTGTACACCACCTCACCTGAGAAGGGAGACAGACCCATGACCACACCGCCCAGAGGCAGGGCTAGCCGCTGGACCGCACAGAGGTACCCCCAGAGGCCACCCGAGGGAAGCTATGCCCTGGACACAGCCACCCTCGACAGCTGCCGCCTCCTGAGACGCTCCCACAGTGATCTCAGCCCTGGCGCCTGAGCACCGGTACATGCCGGGACCAAAACCAGCCTCGGCCGCCCGAGCCCAGGATGTGAACAGCCTGAGTACCTGATGCGTAGAAGGTGTCGTTCAGTTCACAGCATTTAATGATGGGCGAGACTGTGATCGTGATGATGCTGAGTGTGGAGACTGGGGTTGGCGTGGGGGTCCAGGCGCTGGTGGTGGTCGTCTGCACAGTGCTGGGGGTGGTGGGTGCAGATGACCCGGTCGTGGTACTGTGAGTGGGGGTGCCTGTGAGAGCAGGAGACACCAGTGAGGGCTGAGACATTGCACATCTCAGACACCGCAGGGTCCCAACTGCCACTCCCCAGCTGCGAGGGAGCCAGACAGTCGACCGGGTCACAGAACTGGAGGACCAGGGCCTCGCGCCCACCTCCCAGGTTCTGAGTCACCAGGCAGGGTGGAGCAACAGGGCCAGCATCACCACAGCCGAGTGTCACGAGAGCCCGTAGATGACCTGGTGCTCCTGCAGCAACACAGCTTGCTGGCCAAGCTGACTGACAGCAAGAGTTGTCCAGAAGGCACTGGCTGTGGCACACCGTCTGCCGGAAAGAGGCCCCGAGGAGGGGGTACAGCCAGAAGCAGGAGGACCTGCAGGCACCTCACTGGCAGCCTCTCTCTGCCCCCCAGCCTTGGTGGGCTCCCACAGCACCACATCACACAGCAGTGGGCCCCTGAAGAAGGCTGTCCTATGGGCGAGCGGGGTGGCCTTTGACTCCACTGCCCAGCACTGGCTGGTGTCAGTGACTCCTAAGAAGGCCGTCATATGGGCAAGCAGCGGGGTGGCCTTTGGCTTCACTGCCCATCACTGGACAGTGTCAGCAGCTCCTGCCCACACAGTAACCATGCTTGGTGGGCAGAGAGGTGCCCAGAACCTGCCTTGAGCCTTCCTGGGACAGTCCTGCCTGGCCGAAGGGGAGGAGGAAGCATCCCAGGCTGGAGGAACTGAGCGGCTCTGCTTACCTGGAGGGGCCGTGGTGGTGCTGGGCGGTGGAGACGGCGTGTGGCCTCCCGTCGTGGTGGCTGTAGGTGACGTGGGTGTGGAGGGTGGGGCCGTACTGGTTGTCTCAATGGTAGGTGGTGCAGTACTCAAAAGGGTGGTTGACTCCGTGGGAGGGGAAGAGGTGGACCGAGATATCTGAGGGGTTGAGGACTCAGGTGGGAGTTTGGATGTGGTTGACTCAGAAATGGGTGCTGTGCTTGTGGGGCTGGGGATCTCCGTGCTTGTAGTCGTAGGTGTTGGGGTTGACGTCATCGTAGTGGTGGTGGTGATGGGTGTCGGGGTTGGGGTCTGTGTGCTGGTGGATGTTGGGGTTGGGGTCACCGTAGTGGTGGTGGTGATGGGTGTCAGGGTTGGGGTCTGTGTGCTGGTGGATGTTGGGGTTGGGGTCACCGTAGTGGTGGTGGTGATGGGTATCGGGGTTGGGGTCTGAGTGCTGGTAGATGTTGGGGTTGGGGTCACTGTAGTGGTGGTGGCGATGGGTGACGGGGTTGGGGTCTGTGTGCCAGTGGGTGTTGGGGTTGATGGCACCGAAGTGGTAATGGTGATGGGTGTCGGGGTGGGGGTCTGTGTGCTCGTGGGTGTTGTGGTTGGAGTCACTGTCCTGGTGGTGGTGGTGATGGGTGTCGGGGTTGGGGTCTGTGTGCTGGTGGGTGTTGGTGTTGGGGTCACCGTGGTAGTGGTGGTGATGGATGTTGGGGTTGGGGTCTGTGTGCTGGTGGGTGTTGGGGTTGGTGTTGCTGTCGTGGTGGTGGTGGTGATGGGTGTCGGGGTTGGGGTCTGTGTGCTGGTGGGTGTTGGGGTTGGTGTCATTGCTGTGGTGTTGCTGGTGATGGGTGTAGGGGTTGGGGTCTGTGTGCTGGTGGGTGTTGGGGTTGGTGTCACTGTGTTGGTAGGTGTTGGGGTTGGGGTCTCTGTGGTTGTAGGTGTCGGGGTTGGTGTCACTGTAGTGGTGGTGGTGGGTGTTGGGGTCTCTGTGGCGGTGGTGGTGGCTGTTGTGGTGGGGGTCACTGTAGTGGTGGTGGTGATAGGTGTTGGTGGAGTGGTTGGGGTCTGTGTGCTGGTGGGTGTTGGGGTTGGGGTCACCGTGGTAGTGGTGGTGATGGATGTCGGGGTTGGGGTCTGTGTGCTGGTAGGTGTTGGGGTTGGTGTCGCTGTCGTGGTGGTGGTGGTGATGGGTGTCGGGGTTGGGGTCTGTGTGCTGGTGGGTGTTGGGGTTGGTGTCGCTGTCGTGGTGGTGGTGGTGATGGGTGTCGGGGTTGGGGTCTGTGTGCTGGTGGGTGTTGGGGTTGGTGTCGCTGTCGTGGTGGTGGTGGTGATGGGTGTCGGGGTTGGGGTCTGTGTGCTGGTGGGTGTTGGGGTTGGTGTCGCTGTGTGGTGGTGGTGGTGGTGATGGGTGTCGCGGTTGGGGTCTGGGTGCTGGTGGGTGTTGGGGTTGGTGTCGCTATCGTGGTGGTGGTTGTGATGGGTGTTGGGGTTGGGGTCTGTGGGCTGGTGGGTGTTGGGGTTGGTGTCATTGTGTTGATAGGTGTTGGGGTTGGGGTCTCTGTGGTTGTAGGTGTCGGGGTGGGTGTCACTGTAGTGGTGGTGGTGGGTGTTGGGGTTGGGGTCTCTGTGGTGGTGGTGGTGGGTGTTGTGCTTGGGGTCACTATAGTGGTGGTCGTGATAGGTGTTGGTGGAGTGGTTGGGGTTTGTGTGCTGGTGGGTGTCGGGGTTGGGGTCTGTGTGCTGGTGGGTGTTGGGGTTGATGTCACCGAAGTGGTGGTGGTGATGCTTGTCGGGGTTGGGGTCACTGTCGTGGTGGTGGTGATGAGTGTCGGGGTTGGAGTCTGTGTGCTGGTGGATGTTGGGGTTGGGGTCACCTTAGTGGTGGTGGTGATGGATATCGGGGTTGGGGTCTGTGTGCCAGTGGGTGTTGGGGTTGATGGCACCAAAGTGGTAGTGGTGATGGGTGTCGAGGTGGGGGTCTGTGTGCTCGTGGATGTTGTGGTTGGAGGCACTGTCGTGGTGGTGGTGGTGATGGGTGTCGGGGTTGGGGTCTGTGTGCTGGTGGGTGTTGGTGTTGGGGTCACCGTGGTAGTGGTGGTGACGGATGTTGGGGTTGGGGTCTGTGTGCTGGTGGGTGTTGGGGTTGGTGTCACTGTCGTGGTGGTGGTGGTGATGGGTGTCAGGGTTGGGGTCTGTGTGCTGGTGGGTGTTGGGGTTGGTGTCGCTGTCGTGGTGGTGGTGGTGATGGGTGTAGGGGTTGGGGTCTGTGTGTGCTGGTGGGTGTTGGGGTTGGTGTTGCTGTCGTGGTGGTGGTGGTGATGGGTGTCGGGGTTGGGGTCTGTGTGCTGGTGGGTGTTGGGGTTGGTGTCGCTGTCGTGGTGGTGGTGGTGATGGGTGTTGAAGTTGGGGTCTGGGTGCTGGTGGGTGTTGGGGTTGGTGTCACTGTGTTGGTAGGTGTTGGGGTTGGGGTCTCTGTGGTTGTAGGTGTTGGGGTTGGTGTCACTGTAGTGGTAGTGGTGGGTGTTGGGGTTGGGGTCTCTGTGGTGGTGGTGGTGGGTGTTGTGGTTGGGGTCACTGTAGTGGTGGTGGTGATAGGTGTTGGTGGAGTGGTTGGGGTCTGTGTGCTGGTGGGTGTCGGGGTTGGGGTCTGTGTGCTGGTGGGTGTTGGGGTTGGTGTCGCTGTCGTGGTGGTGGTGGTGATGGGTGTCGAGGTTGGGGTCTGTGTGCTGGTGGGTGTTGGGGTTGGTGTCGCTGTCGTGGTGGTGGTGGTGATGGGTGTCGGGGTTGGGGTCTGTGTGCTGGTGGGGTTGGGGTTGGTGTTGCTGTCGTGGTGGTGGTGGTGATGGGTGTCGGGGTTGGGGTGTGTGTGTGCTGGTGGGTGTCAGGGTTGGGGTCTGTGTGCTGGTGGGTGTTGGGGTTGGTGTCGCTGTTGTGGTGGTGGTGGTGATGGGTGTCGAGGTTGGGGTCTGTGTGCTGGTGGGTGTTGGGGTTGGTGTCACTGTGTTGGTAGGTGTTGGGGTTGGGGTCTCTGTGGTTGTAGGTGTTGGGGTTGGTGTCACTGTAGTGGTAGTGCTGGGTGTTGGGGTTGGGGTCTCTGTGGTGGTGGTGGTGGGTGTTGTGGTTGGGGTCACTGTAGTGGTGGTGGTGATAGGTGTTGGTGGAGTGGTTGGGGTCTGTGTGCTGGTGGGTGTCGGGGTTGGGGTCTGTGTGCTGGTGGGTGTTGGGGTTGGTGTCGCTGTCGTGCTGGTGGTGGTGATGGGTGTCGAGGTTGGGGTTTGTGTGCTGGTGGGTGTTGGGGTTGGTGTTGCTGTCGTGGTGGTGGTGGTGATGGGTGTCGAAGTTGGGGTCTGGGTGCTGGTGGTTGTTGGGGTTGGTGTCACTGTGTTGGTAGGTGTTGGGGTTGGGGTCTCTGTGGTTGTAGGTGTTGGGGTTGGTGTCACTGTGTTTTGGTGGTAGTGGTGGGTGTTGGGGTTGGGGTCTCTGTGGTGGTGGTGGTGGTGGTGGGTGTTGTGGTTGGGGTCACTGTAGTGGTGGTGGTGATAGGTGTTGGTGGAGTGGTTGGGGTCTGTGTGCTGGTGGGTGTTGGGGTTGGGGTCTGTGTGCTGGTGGGTGTTGGGGTTGGTGTCGCTGTCGTGGTGGTGGTGGTGATGGGTGTCGAAGTTGGGGTCTGGGTGCTGGTGGGTGTTGGGGTTGGTGTCACTGTGTTGGTAGGTGTTGGGGTTGGGGTCTCTGTGGTTGTAGGTGTTGGGGTTGGTGTCACTGTAGTGGTAGTGGTGGGTGTTGGGGTTGGGGTCTCTGTGGTGGTGGTGGTGGTGGTGGGTGTTGTAGTTGGGGTCACTGTAGTGGTGGTGGTGATAGGTGTTGGTGGAGTGGTTGGGGTCTGTGTGCTGGTGGGTGTCGGGGTTGGGGTCTGTGTGCTGGTGGGTGTTGGGGTTGGTGTCGCTGTCGTGCTGGTGGTGGTGATGATGGGTGTTGAGGTTGGGGTTTGTGTGCTGGTGGGTGTTGGGGTTGGTGTTGCTGTCGTGGTGGTGGTGGTGATGGGTGTCGAAGTTGGGGTCTGGGTGCTGGTGGTTGTTGGGGTTGGTGTCACTGTGTTGGTAGGTGTTGGGGTTGGGGTCTCTGTGGTTGTAGGTGTTGGGGTTGGTGTCACTGTAGTGGTAGTGGTGGGTGTTGGGGTTGGGGTCTCTGTGGTGGTGGTGGTGGTGGGTGTTGTGGTTGGGGTCACTGTAGTGGTGGTGGTGATAGGTGTTGGTGGAGTGGTTGGGGTCTGTGTGCTGGTGGGTGTCGGGGGTTGGGGTCTGTGTGCTGGTGGGTGTTGGGGTTGGTGTCGCTGTCGTGGTGGTGGTGGTGATGGGTGTCGAAGTTGGGGTCTGGGTGCTGGTGGTTGTTGGGGTTGGTGTCACTGTGTTGGTAGGTGTTGGGGTTGGGGTCTCTGTGGTTGTAGGTGTTGGGGTTGGTGCACTGTAGTGGTAGTGGTGGGTGTTGGGGTTGGGGTCTCTGTGGTGGTGGTGGTGGTGGGTGTTGTGGTTGGGGTCACTGTAGTGGTGGTGGTGATAGGTGTTGGTGGAGTGGTTGGGGTCTGTGTGCTGGTGGGTGTCGGGGTTGGGGTCTGTGTGCTGGTGGGTGTTGGGGTTGGTGTCGCTGTCGTGCTGGTGGTGGTGATGGGTGTCGAAGTTGGGGTCTGGGTGCTGGTGGGTGTTGGGGTTGGTGTCACTGTGTTGGTAGGTGTTGGGGTTGGGGTCTCTGTGGTTGTAGGTGTTGGGGTTGGTGTCACTGTAGTGGTAGTGGTGGGTGTTGGGGTTGGGGTCTCTGTGGTGGTGGTGGTGGGTGTTGTAGTTGGGGTCACTGTAGTGGTGGTGGTGATAGGTGTTGGTGGAGTGGTTGGGGTCCCTGTGCTGGTGGGTGTCGGGGTTGGGGTCTGTGTGCTGGTGGGTGTTGGGGTTGGTGTCGCTGTCGTGCTGCTGGTGGTGGTGATGGGTGTCGAGGTTGGGGGGTTTGTGTGCTGGTGGGTGTTGGGTTTGGTGTTGCTGTCGTGGTGGTGGTGGTGATGGGTGTCGAAGTTGGGGTCTCGGTGCTGGTGGTTGTTGGGGATGGTGTCACTGTGTTGGTAGGTGTTGGGGTTGGGGTCTCTGTGGTTGTAGGTGTTGGGGTTGGTGTCACTGTAGTGGTAGTGGTGGGTGTTGGGGTTGGGATCTCTGTGGTGGTGGTGGTGGTGGGTGTTGTGGTTGGGGTCACTGTAGTGGTGGTGGTGATAGGTGTTGGTGGAGTGGTTGGGGTCTGTGTGCTGGTGGGTGTCGGGGTTGGGGTCTGTGTGCTGGTGGGTGTTGGGGTTGGTGTCGCTGTTTGGTGGTGGTGGTGGTGATGGGTGTCGAAGTTGGGGTCTGGGTGCTGGTGGGTGTTGGGGTTGGTGTCACTGTGTTGGTAGGTGTTGGGGTTGGGGTCTCTGTGGTTGTAGGTGTTGGGGTTGGTGTCACTGTAGTGGTAGTGGTGGGTGTTGGGGTTGGGGTCTCTGTGGTGGTGGTGGTGGTGGGTGTTGTGGTTGGGGTCACTGTAGTGGTGGTGGTGATAGGTGTTGGTGGAGTGGTTGGGGTCTGTGTGCTGGTGGGTGTCGGGGTTGGGGTCTGTGTGCTGGTGGGTGTTGGGGTTGGTGTCGCTGTCGTGGTGGTGGTGGTGATGGGTGTCGAAGTTGGGGTCTGGGGTGCTGGTGGGTGTTGGGGTTGGTGTCACTGTGTTGGTAGGTGTTGGGGTTGGGGTCTCTGTGGTTGTAGGTGTTGGGGTTGGTGTCACTGTAGTGGTAGTGGTGGGTGTTGGGGTTGGGGTCTCTGTGTGGTGGTGGTGGTGGGTGTTGTGGTTGGGGTCACTGTAGTGGTGGTGGTGATAGGTGTTGGTGGAGTGGTTGGGGTCTGTGTGCTGGTGGGTGTCGGGGTTGGGGTCTGTATGCTGGTGGGTGTTGGGGTTGGGTGTCACTGTCGTGCTGGTGGTGGTGATGGGTGTCGAGGTTGGGGTTTGTGTGCTGGTGGGTGTTGGGGTTGGTGTTGCTGTCGTGGTGGTGGTGGTGATGGGTGTCGAAGTTGGGGTCTGGTGTGCTGGTGGTTGTTGGGGTTGGTGTCACTGTGTTGGTAGGTGTTGGGGTTGGGGTCTCTGTGGTTGTAGGTGTTGGGGTTGGTGTCACTGTAGTGGTAGTGGTGGGTGTTGGGGTTGGGGTCTCTGTGGTGGTGGTGGTGGTGGGTGTTGTGGTTGGGGTCACTGTAGTGGTGGTGGTGATAGGTGTTGGTGGAGTAGTTGGGGTCTGTGTGCTGGTGGGTGTCGGGGTTGGGGTCTGTGTGCTGGTGGGTGTTGGGGTTGGTGTCGCTGTCGTGCTGGTGGTGGTGATGGGTGTCGAAGTTGGGGTCTGGGTGCTGGTGGGTGTTGGGGTTGGTGTCACTGTGTTGGTAGGTGTTGGGGTTGGGGTCTCTGTGGTTGTAGGTGTTGGGGTTGGTGTCACTGTAGTGGTAGTGGTGGTGTTGGGGTTGGGGTCTCTGTGGTGGTGGTGGTGGTGGGTGTTGTGGTTGGGGTCACTGTAGTGGTGGTGATAGGTGTTGGTGGAGTGGTTGGGGGTCTGTGTGCTGGTGGGTGTCGGGGTTGGGGTCTGTGTGCTGGTGGGTGTTGGGGTTGGTGTCGCTGTCGTGCTGGTAGTGGTGATGGGTGTCGAGGTTGGGGTTTTTGTGTGTGCTGGTGGGTGTTGGGGTTGGTGTTGCTGTCGTGGTGGTGGTGGTGATGGGTGTCGAAGTTGGGGTCTGGGTGCTGGTGGGTGTTGGGGTTGGTGTCACTGTGTTGGTAGGTGTTGGGGTTGGGGTCTCTGTGGTTGTAGGTGTTGGGGTTGGTGTCACTGTAGTGGTAGTGGTGGGTGTTGGGGTTGGGGTCTCTGTGGTGGTGGTGGTGGGTGTTGTAGTTGGGGTCACTGTAGTGGTGGTGGTGATAGGTGTTGGTGGAGTGGTTGGGGTCCGTGTGCTGGTGGGTGTCGGGGTTGGGGTCTGTATGCTGGTGGGTGTTGGGGTTGGTGTCACTGTCGTGCTGGTGGTGGTGATGGGTGTCGAGGTTGGGGTGTGTGTGTGGTGGGTGTTGGGGTTGGTTGTTGCTGTCGTGGTGGTGGTGGTGATGGGTGTCGAAGTTGGGGTCTGGGTGCTGGTGGGTTGTTGGGGTTGGTGTCACTGTGTTGGTAGGTGTTGGGGTTGGGGTCTCTGTGGTTGTAGGTGTTGGGGTTGGTGTCACTGTAGTGGTAGTGGTGGGTGTTGGGGTTGGGGTCTCTGTGGTGGTGGTGGTGGTGGGTGTTGTGGTTGGGGTCACTGTAGTGGTGGTGGTGGTGATAGGTGTTGGTGGAGTGGTTGGGGTCTGTGTGCTGGTGGGTGTCGGGGTTGGGGTCTGTGTGCTGGTGGGTGGGGGGTTGGTGTCGCTGTGTCGTGTCGTGGTGGTGGTGATGGGTGTCGAAGTTGGGGTCTGGGTGCTGGTGGGTGTTGGGGTTGGTGTCACTGTGTTGGTAGGTGTTGGGGTTGGGGTCTCTGTGGTTGTAGGTGTTGGGGTTGGTGTCACTGTAGTGGTAGTGGTGGGTGTTGGGGTTGGGGTCTCTGTGGTGGTGGTGGTGGTGGTGGGTGTTGTGGTTGGGGTCACTGTAGTGGTGGTGATAGGTGTTGGTGGAGTGGTTGGGGTCTGTGTGCTGGTGGGTGTCGGGGTTGGGGTCTGTGTGCTGGTGGGTGTTGGGGTTGGTGTCGCTGTCGTGCTGGTGGTGGTGATGGGTGTCGAGGTTGGGGTTTGTGTGCTGGTGGGTGTTGGGGTTGGTGTAGCTGTCGTGGTGGTGGTGGTGATGGGTGTCGAAGTTGGGGTCTGGGTGCTGGTGGTTGTTGGGGTTGGTGTCACTGTGTTGGTAGGTGTTGGGGTTGGGGTCTCTGTGGTTGTAGGTGTTGGGGTTGGTGTCACTGTAGTGGTGGTGGTGGTGGGTGTTGGGGTTGGGGTCTCTGTGGTGGTGGTGGTGGTGGGTGTTGTGGTTGGGGTCACTGTAGTGGTGGTGGTGGTGATAGGTGTTGGTGGAGTGGTTGGGGTCTGTGTGCTGGTGAGTGTCGGGGTTGGGGTCTGTGTGCTGGTGGGTGTTGGGGTTGGTGTCGCTGTCGTGCTGGTGGTGGTGATGGGTGTCGAGGTTGGGGTTTGTGTGCTGGTGGGTGTTGGGGTTGGTGTTGCTGTCGTGGTGGTGGTGGTGATGGGTGTCGAAGTTGGGGTCTGGGTGCTGGTGGTTGTTGGGGTTGGTGTCACTGTGTTGGTAGGTGTTGGGGTTGGGGTCTCTGTGGTTGTAGGTGTCGGGGTTGGTGTCACTGTAGTGGTGGTGGTGGGTGTTGGGGTTGGGGTCTCTGTGGTGGTGGTGGTGGTGGGTGTTGTGGTTGGGGTCACTGTAGTGGTGGTGGTGATAGGTGTTGGTGGAGTGGTTGGGGTCTGTGTGTGCTGGTGGGTGTCGGGGTTGGGGTCTGTGTGCTGGTGGGTGTTGGGGTTGGTGTCGCTGTCGTGCTGGTGGTGGTGATGGGTGTCGAAGTTGGGGTCTGGGTGTGTGGTGGGTGTTGGGGTTGGTGTCACTGTGTTGGTAGGTGTTGGGGTTGGGGTCTCTGTGGTTGTAGGTGTTGGGGTTGGTGTCACTGTAGTGGTAGTGGTGGGTGTTGGGGTTGGGGTCTCTGTGGTGGTGGTGGTGGTGGGTGTTGTGGTTGGGGTCACTGTAGTGGTGGTGGTGATAGGTGTTGGTGGAGTGGTTGGGGTCTGTGTGCTGGTGGGTGTCGGGGTTGGGGTCTGTGTGCTGGTGGGTGTTGGGGTTGGTGTCGCTGTCGTGCTGGTGGTGGTGATGGGTGTCGAGGTTGGGGTTTGTGTGCTGGTGGGTGTTGGGGTTGGTGTTGCTGTCGTGGTGGTGGTGGTGATGGGTGTCGAAGTTGGGGTCTGGGTGCTGGTGGTTGTTGGGGTTGGTGTCACTGTGTTGGTAGGTGTTGGGGTTGGGGTCTCTGTGGTTGTAGGTGTTGGGGTTGGTGTCACTGTAGTGGTAGTGGTGGGTGTTGGGGTTGGGGTCTCTGTGGTGGTGGTGGTGGTGGGTGTTGTGGTTGGGGTCACTGTAGTGGTGGTGGTGATAGGTGTTGGTGGAGTGGTTGGGGTCTGTGTGCTGGTGGGTGTCGGGGTTGGGGTCTGTGTGCTGGTGGGTGTTGGGGTTGGTGTCGCTGTCGTGCTGGTGGTGGTGATGGGTGTCGAGGTTGGGGTTTGTGTGCTGGTGGGTGTTGGGGTTGGTGTTGCTGTCGTGGTGGTGGTGGTGATGGGTGTCGAAGTTGGGGTCTGGGTGCTGGTGGTTGTTGGGGTTGGTGTCACTGTGTTGGTAGGTGTTGGGGTTGGGGTCTCTGTGGTTGTAGGTGTTGGGGTTGGTGTCACTGTAGTGGTAGTGGTGGGTGTTGGGGTTGGGGTCTCTGTGGTGGTGGTGGTGGTGGTGGGTGTTGTGGTTGGGGTCACTGTAGTGGTGGTGGTGATAGGTGTTGGTGGAGTGGTTGGGGTCTGTGTGCTGGTGGGTGTCGGGGTTGGGGTCTGTGTGCTGGTGGGTGTTGGGGTTGGTGTCGCTGTCGTGGTGGTGGTGGTCATGGGTGTCGAGGTTGGGGTTTGTGTGCTGGTGGGTGTTGGGGTTGGTGTTGCTGTCGTGGTGGTGGTGGTGATGGGTGTCGAAGTTGGGGTCTGGGTGCTGGTGGGTGTTGGGGTTGGTGTCGCTGTCGTGGTGGTGGTGGTGATGGATGTCGGTGTTGGGGTCTGTGTGCTGGTGGGTGTTGTGGTTGGGGTCACCGTGGTGGTGGTGGTGATCGGTGTCGGGGTTGGCGTCTCTGTGCTAGTGGGCGTTGGGGTTGATGTCACTGAAGTGGTGGTGGGGATGATTGTCGGGGTTGGGGTCACTGTAGTGGTGGTGGTGATGGGTGTTGGGGTCAGAGTCTCTGTGGTGGTGGGTGTCAGAGTTGGAGTCTCTGTGGTGGTTATTGTCATGGTCGTGGGTTGGGTGACACACTTACAGCACTGAACGTTGATCTCATAGTTGAGGCAGAAGGCCATAGGAATGACCCCACCTGGCTTTTGGTCTTCATTTTTGCATACTAGCCCCTCATGGACGTCACACACCACTGTTTGTCCAAGCTGTCCAATGGGAACATCAGGATGCATGGTGGCTCTGCAAGAGATGTTAGCTGCCCATCCTGATTCGCAGATGCCTTCAATCAATTCTGTATCTCCACCTGGTTTGTTAAAGTCAGGTTTTCCAGAATCCAGCCAGCCAGTCCAAATGCAGACAGGCACGCATGGGGTAGTAGGGGTTGTCGTTGAGAATGTTGAAAATGTAGAAGGAGTTATTGATGGAGAGAGAGGAGTAGTTGTTGGAGGGCTGGGAGTGGTGGTTGTGGTGGTTGTTGGAGGGCTGGGAGTGGTGGTTGGGGTGGTTGTTGGGGGGCTGGGAGTGGTGGTTGGTGGAGGGGTGGTTGTGGTGGTTGTTGGGGGGCTGGGAGTGGTGGTTGGGGTGGTTGTTGGGGGGCTGGGAGTGGTGGTTGGTGGAGGGGTGGTTGTGGTGGTTGTTGGGGGGCTGGGAGTGGTGGTTGGTGGAGGGGTGGTTGTGGTGGTTGTTGGGGGGCTGGGAGTGGTGGTTGGGGTGGTTGTTGGGGGGCTGGGAGTGGTGGTTGGTGGAGGGGTGGTTGTGGTGGTTGTTGGAGAGCTGGGAGTGGTGGTTGTGGTGGTTGTTGGGGGGCTGGGAGTGGTGGTTGGGGTGGTTGTTGGGGGGCTGGGAGTGGTGGTTGGTGGAGGGGTGGTTGTGGTGGTTGTTGGGGGGCTGGGAGTGGTGGTTGGTGGAGGGGTGGTTGTGGTGGTTGTTGGGGGGCTGGGGAGTGGTGGTTGGAGTGGTTGTTGGGGGGCTGGGAGTGGTGGTTGGTGGAGGGGTGGTTGTGGTGGTGGTTGGAGAGCTGGGAGTGGTGGTTGTGGTGGTTGTTGGGGGGCTGGGAGTGGTGGTTGGGGTGGTTGTTGGGGGGCTGGGAGTGGTGGTTGGTGGAGGGGTGGTTGTGGTGGTTGTTGGGGGGCTGGGAGTGGTGGTTGGTGGAGCGGTGGTGGTACAAGCCGTGGGCAGGCAACAATTGACACGTATCATGTAGTCGTAACACAGTCCAAACGGTCCATTTCCAAACTGGTCTTCATTCTTGCAAATGAACCCAACAGAGACATCGCACTGCACCTTCTGGCCTAGCTCCTGCAAGCTGAGGTGAGGATCCTTGACCGACCTGCACTCGATGTCCTCAGGGGCCCTGCAGACCCCATCAAATGTCTCTCGGTCGCCGCCGTCGCTGCCACTGCTGGGGTGGTCCTCGTTGATCCAGTCAGACCAGAAGCAGCACACCTCTAGGAAAGCAAAACCCAGCTCTTGTCACTCGCACCTGGGGAGAGGCACCTCCAGGAGGCCACAGGATTCAGAGAACCCTGGGGCCTCCCTGACCGTGCCCCAGATGCAATCTCTTTTTTCCCCGTCATTGCCAGAAAACCAGAGTGCAGGGTCAGAGAGCTCAGGGCTGGACACCACTTCCATCCTCATTTTGCAAGTGAAAACCTAAGCCCAAAGAGACAGGGCCACCCAGCGTATGAAGGACCCTTTCCTCAGCTATTTTCAATACTTTTTTCAAAGAATCAATAATAAGAGAGCTGCCTATTCCAATAAAGAAGTGTGCCAGAAGGGGCTTTGTCTCCACTCTTAACCGCAATATTGTCACCAACAGTCAATCAAGTCTCACTTTAGGCCCTGGCCTCAGCAAACCATGAATGAAGTCACCAAAATACACCTATCTTTGGTCCATAAGCAGAGGAGTCTTGCCCTGCCAGCCTCACATCTGGGCCCTGAAGGAAGCATCCTGCAGGTGATGTTATGAGACTTCACTCCTCCCACCCTCCTTGTCATCATGAATATCATCACCGTCACTTACCCGGAGTTGTTGATAAAACTGCAATAAAGCAGGAAGAAAAGAGGATATCATTATATAGTTCAATATCCTTTAAAATCTTGTCTTACTTTTTTAAAGTTTCTTTTTTCTGTGGCTATCATACCCCTGGTGGCTTGTTCGGTGGTAGCTAGGATTTCAACTAGAACAAACGCAGGCGAACGTAAGAAAATTTCTCTAACCCTTAGGGATAGTTTCCTGCTGGTTTTCAGAAATCTCCCCAGATGATCCTCCACTCTGGTCTGGGCTTGGGCATGTGGTCAGTATGCTACCATCTGAATGCACCAGGGCAGGGGAGCCAGGCACGCCCCCTCACACCTCAGTGCAGAGGAATGTCACCGTCACCTCACTCTGCAGCTGGTGTGCAGAGGTCAGAGCCTGGCTGCACCGGGCCAGGGCCTGCCCCTGAAAGAGCCCCGTGTGCTGGATGCTGGATGCAGGGGAAGGTGAGAGCCTGAGGAAGCACGGGGGGAACCGGGGGCCTTACCTGTGCTGGGGGTCGGGGTGGTGGTGGTGGTGGTGGTGGTGGTGGTGAAGGTGGTGGGGCTGGTGGGGAGGGTGACGGTGGTGAAGGTGGTCAGAGTGGACGGGAGTGGTGTAGTGGAACAGATGTTGAAGTGCTTTTCCACCGTCCCATTGGGGCCACAGAACACCCAGTAGCAGAAGGCGCCATCCTGGGTCCGGTTGATGATTCCTGGGGGTGAGGGTGAGGCCAAGAATCACCTCATTGGGAGCAAGGTAGGGGGAAGGCCAGGTGTGCCTGAGCCCCCACAAGCAGCCAACAAATGCTCCAGTGAGACTGCACCTGTCCCGGAGCCCCTCTCTTTGAATAAAGGGAATCTCGCCAGAACGCAGAAGCTGGATCGGGGGAGAGGGTGATGGAAATTCCCCACAGGAGACCGGCACCCCAGAAGAAGAAACAAGATGTGTCACGGCAGCCCCCCAGGGCTGATACACATCGGAGGTGGGTCTGAGCTCCGGGGGACCAAAGGGTAGAGCCCAGGAGGGGAGCAGCACCCCCCACCCACCCATCCAAGGCCCCACAGGCTTCCCCAAGATGGGCCCGGCCACCACAGGGCTGGCAGCAGAGGGCAACTCACCTTCCTCTGGCCTGCAGATGACTTGGGAGGAGTTGGTGCACATGCTGCAAAGCAAGCACATGGCTACAAGTCCCACTCCACTGATGCTGCGCCCACCCTGCTCAGACCCCCAGCTTCCCATGTGGCTAGTACCGAGCCCAAAGCCCCAAGGCACTGCCCCAAAGCCAGCTCTGGAAGAGCCCCCCATTGTGTTCTAACTGTGGGAACAGAGCAGGGATGAGGAGAGGAAGGAAAAAGCCAGACCCAGAGGATGGTATGAGAACAGAAGACCCCCCACCCCAGTGAGGGACTGGTGCCTCTGTGACCTGGCTCCTGTGTGCATGCATGACTGTGTGACTGTGTGTGCCTGTGTGTCTGTGTCCATGCATGTGTGCGTGTGTGACTATGTAACTGAGTGTGTGCCTGGGTGTCTGTATCTTTGCATGTGTGCATGTGTAACTGTGTGCATGTGGTGCTTTGTATGACCGTGTGACCATGTGTGCCTGCGTGTCTGCGTCCATGCATGCGTGCATGTGTGACTGTGTAACCGTGAGTGTCTGCCTGGGTATCTGTGTCTAGGCATGTGTGCATGTGTGACTGTGTGTGCCTGTGTGTCACTGTCCATGCATGTGAGCATGTGTGCATGTGTGACTATGAGTGCATGTGTGTACTGTGTGCAAGTGTGACTGTGTGTGCCTGCGTGTGTCTGTGCATGTGTGCATGTGTGACTGTGTGACTGTGTGCCTGCAAGTCTGTGTCCATGCATGTGTGCATCTGTGACTGTGTGTACATGTGTGCATGGTGTGACTGAGTGTATGTATGTGTGCATGTGTTCATGTATGACTGCGTGCTCATGTGTGACTGTGTACCTGGGTATCTTTCCAGGCATGTGTACATGTGTGTACTGTGTGCAAGTGTGACTGTGTGTGCCTGCGTGTGTCTGTGCATGTGTGCATGTGTGACTGTGTGACTGTGTGCCTGCAAGTCTGTGTCCATGCATGTGTGCATGTGTGACTGTGTGTGTGCCTGGGTATCTGTAGACATGTATACATGTGTGCACTGTGTACATGTGTGACTGTGTGTGCCTGTGTCAGTGTCCATTCACGTGTGCATGTGTGCATTGTGCATGCGACTGTGTGTGCATGTGGTATGCTATGTGCATTTGTGTGCATGTGCACCCATGTGGAATGGCTGTGTGTCCATGTATTGTGTTCACTGTGTGCTCACACCTGTGTGTGTACTCATGTGCCCATATGTGCAGCTCCTCCAGGTCCCCTGCCACGTGGGCTTAGATACCAAGACTTGCAGATCTCCTCGGTGGGAACCGACACTCCAGGTGGGTAGTGGGTGTCCTCGATGTAGCAGCCACACTTGTCTGCGGTGACACACTTCTTCCCGTCCTCATCATAGATGGGTCTGTCCTTGGGGCACCGGGGATAGCAGCCTGGTGGACACAGGGCATGGGGTTGGGACCACCGCAATCCACCACACCCCACCCACCATCCCTACCCCAGCAGGCCCTTCTCCAGAGGATGCCCCTCTGGGAACGCCAGGGATTGGAAAGGCAGGGCCTGGATCTCCCTACCCCACTGGGCTCTGAATGATGCCCGCTGAGGAGCCCTGCCCAGTCTCATCGGGCCCCTGAGCAGCCCTGAGTCCCAAGACCCACGTTCCTCTCCCATGGCGGGATACTCCCTCCCAAACTTCCTACCAGTCCCTCCTTCACGCCACTGGTTCTCAGTTCAGATGCCAGCACCCAGCAGGGGCCTCCCCTGACCTGTGCCTGAAATGCTCCCCAACTCGCCCTGCTCTGTACAAACCTCAGCACCTCCCACCCCTGCCACTCCCAGTTTCCATGCTGGCCTGCTTCCCTCCTGACCCTGCAGCAAGGGGAGCCTGGCCACCCTGGGGTGTGGGTGCCCTGAGGGTCAGGCCTCCCTCCGGGTGTCCCCATGAGTCTCCAGACAACATCAGCCTTCAGCCCCACACAGCCAGGCCCATCGGCTGTCGCCTCCCCTGAGGGCCACCTGGCTCACCCTCCAGGCCAGTGGGCTGTTGCCTCTCCCGAGGGCCGCCCGGTTCACCCTCCAGGCCCCTCAGCCGTCACCCCTGCTGAGGCCTGCCCCACCCTGCTCACCCTCCAGGTAGGACACGGAGATGTTGGAGTGGATGCCGTTGATGGTCCTGCAAGTCTCGAAGCTCCGGTTCCCACACGGCTCATAGTGCCACTCACACTCATGTGGAGGGTTGTAGTAGTCACAGAATACAGCTTGGGGGAGACAGGGCCAGGGTCAGATGCAGGAGGGCTTGCTCAGGCGTGGGCCGGGGTGAGGGTGAATCTGGGGTGGGGGGCTGGGGCGCAGACGTATCAAGCTTGCTCTGCCAACCCAGGTCCCATAGGGCCCCAAAGAAGGACACTGGAGAAGTCGGGGAAAGGGTGGGTGATGCACGCCCGTCACCTGGATGGGCAAGGAGTGCTGCCCCGGCCCGCAATACAGCACCTCCAATCCCCCTCCTGGCCCTGGGTCCAGTTCGGGCGGGCTCTTACGGCACAGGTCTGGCGTCCTCCAGAACACGCAGGCCCCCTCTTTGGTACACTCCTGGGCATAGGAGGCCACGGCAGAGCAGAAGCACTCGCAGTCCCCACCCGTGTCACAGGAGCACGAGTCGTGCACGCAGGCCTCGTAGAAGGGCTTGGGGTCCACCTGGGGAGAACACCCTGGTCTGTCCTGGGCCCGTGCTGCCTTCATGGGGCCAGGACTTCCCCAGTGCCCTGGACTCAGGACCCAGAGGCCAGCCCTGCTCCTGGGACAGGGCACGTCCCCCAGCACCAGCCAGCCAGGGCCCCAGCAGGGCCAACCTTGGGGAGAGGGTCCAGAGACGCCTGTCCCGCCGTGGCTGTGCGGACCCATCACCCAGCCCCTCTGCATCCTCAGCTGTAACATGGCCATCCTAGAACCCGTCCTCCCCAGCTGCCTGTAGCTGGGGATGTGCGGGCATGGGGGGCACATGTCCTTTCTCCCTCCAGGTGAATATCTGAGCCTGGGGAGGCAGAGGGAGGCTGGGGGTCCAGCCCAGGGTCTCAGAGGGGAGGCTGATTATATGGTCAGGTGGCCAAAGGATGCACCGGCCAGAGCCAAAGCTGGAGGACAAGTGCTGTGTGGTGACGCAGCAGGGCGACTCCTGAAGGTGTAGAGGAGTGTGTGGAGAAGCCCCCAGCCCCAAGAGCACCCAAGACCTCACCCTGCTGTGGCCACGCCCTGATCATTAGCATGCTCTACGGCACCCTAACCACGTCCACAGTCAGCCCATAGCCCCGCAATGCCTAGTCGGCCCCACCCACAGCTGCAACCCACCTACAGCCCTGCTCTGTCTAGTTAGCCCCGCCCAAGGCCCCGCCCATAGTCACCGCCCACCTACAGCCCTGCTCTGCCTAGTTGCCCCGCCCATGGCCCCGCCCATAGTCACCGCCCACCTACAGCCCTGCTCTGCCTAGTTGCCCCGCCCATGGCCCCGCCCATAGTCACCGCCCACCTACAGCCCTGCTCTGCCTAGTTGCCCCGCCGTGGCCTGGCCAGCCCACCTTGCCATGGCAGATGCTGAACACATCGCTTTTGAGGATGCTGCACTGCTTCTCGGCCCAGGAGCGGCGGTGCGGGTTCAGGCTGCAGGGCTCGGGGTTGGTGCTCACGTCCGGGCAGGTGGGGGCCTCCTTCCAGCTGTTCCCGAAGTCCAGCCCGCTGCTCACCACCATGTGGTCCCGTCTGGTGAAGTCGTTGTTGGAGTGGTCATCAAAGTTCCCGCACAGGCCACACACGGTGCCCTGCAAGAGACAAGCACCCCGGGGCTCCGAAAAGGGGCTGGAGGGAGGGCAGGGGCTTGTCCCGCAAACACCAGGGCAGGGGGTGGGGGGCTGGCCAGGAGAGGACAGGATAGGGCAGGGCAGGCAGGGAGGTAGCCCACCTTGTAGGAGGGAGCCAGCTTGATGAACACGGTGGTCCTCTTGTCCCAGATGACGATGATGCCCGTGCTGGACTCCACCACCAGGTACTGGCCCACCTCCCGCGTGGTGTAGGTCACATGGTGACCCTCGTCGCGCTGAATCACCACACGGTGCTTGTCTTCCAACTTCAGCTCCGTGCTCTGCCCGGAGGAGAGGCCCAGTCACCGGCTGGTCTGAGGGTCCCGCAGGGCTCACACATTCCCGGGGCCAGCAGCACTCACCCCAATGAAGATCTTGATGGCCTTGGAGCAGGTGACGCCCGTCGTGCCACAGGGGACGTTCTCGGTGATGATGCTGAATGAGCCCAGTGAGGAGTTCTGACCGCAGTAGTCCTGGGGGCCAGGAGGGCAAGGTCAGCCAGGACAGCTGGGCCCCAGGTGTCCCAGGGCACACCCGCCCCAGTTGGCGGGGCCACAGCCACTGAGCAGACAAACCAGGCCCTGGCCCTGCCCATCCGAGGACCTGACCCAACTGCAGGCCCGTATCCTGTCCCTGGGGATCACAGTGCCTCAAAGGGCTGTGGGATTTGGATCTGGAGAGCCTCGTGGGCAGCGGCCTAGCCCTGGCCCTTACTCAGCTCCCCATACAGGTGCCCTCAGTCCCCATGGCTGGGTGGTCAACCCCACCCACCCTGTGCACCCAGAGGAGGACCCAGAGGAGGACCCACAGGAGGGAGGACCCAGAGGAGAACCCAAAGGAGGACCCAGAGGAGGACCTGGAGGAAGACCCAGAGGAGGGAGGACCCAGAGGAGAACCACAGAACTGGGCAGTGCAGAGGGGTTTTACCCCCACACCCAGCCCTGGCTAGAAGACCGAATCCTCCTGCGGGTGCGGGTGTGGGTCTGGGGCTGAGGAAAGGCCGGCCTTCCCAAGTCTCAGGGTTTCCCAGGGAGCTGAGCACTGGGCTCGGGGCAGGCAGAGGGTCCCTGACCACAAGCAGCCCAGCCAGGCAGTGCCCGTGACCACACCTGAACAGCCACATAGGAGCAGTGTCCGTCAAAGTCGTAGTACTTCCCGTCAAAGGTGATGTAGTGGCCGCTCCCGTAAATGGAGCAGGTGCCATGGCACAAAGCCTGGGTGCACACCCAGCGTCCTCTCTGGCAGGAGCTGAGGAGGACAGGAGAGGAGCCTGAAGGGACCCAGGACCCGCTCATGGGTGCCTGGAGGAGACCCTGGACACCGTGCGGACAGCTCCCTGTGTCTCCCACACAGAACACCTGCAGGCCCCAAAAGTGGCTCCAAATGTCCCTTCTCCCATGGCTTCAAGACCAGCGGCTGACATGAGAGACCACCCTGCCCGTGGGACAGGGTCTGCCACAGGATCTCGCAAGACCCAGGCCGACCCCCAAAGGAGAGGCACCTGCCCCTTGGCCCGCTCTCCAGTGGCCACCCCTGCAGAGCACGTGGGGCCTGGAAGGCAGCCAGGACAGGCCGGGCCAGCTTACCAGGTATTGCAGTCCACCTTGATCTTGGCCCCGGGGGAATATAGGTCCTTGTTATGGACGCAAGGGCATTCCTTCTCCTCCACACAGCCGCCCCGGCCGTCGTCCATCAGCCCATCGGGGCACACACAGCCGCTGATAC
Source organism: Macaca thibetana thibetana (assembly GCF_024542745.1). Classification (NCBI taxonomy): domain Eukaryota; kingdom Metazoa; phylum Chordata; class Mammalia; order Primates; family Cercopithecidae; genus Macaca; species Macaca thibetana. The sequence goes on along the minus strand of NC_065591.1, from coordinate 952,985 downwards.
ACTCTGTGTGGTACTGGAGACAGCCAGAGAGTGGGGTTCAGGGGTGGACAGGTGAGGCTGCAGCCCTCCCTGAGCTGCCCTCCCTGCAGCCCACCTGCAGCCCATCAGGATTGGATACGCAGCCAGGAAAGGCCTGACCATGCAGTCTCTGTCACATCCCAGACCTCCCACCACTCCCCCTAGCCTGGGCTCAGGCCTCCCTCCCCTCAGGCCCGCCACAGGGCAGGGAGACTGGTAAGGGCTGCTGGCTGAGGGCCCTACACTGGCCCCTGTGCCCCAGTGGTTCACAGCCTGCCACTTCCCTCCCAGGGACAGGGACAGCATCGACAGGTCCTGCGTCCTCAGGACTCAGCACCCAGACCCTGGCATGGGGCACAGTACAGGAGCCGGGCTCAGTCAGCCAGGAATCCCTGCCCGCCCACAGCAGCACCCCCAGCACGCACATAGCCGGCGGCCAGCGTCTGACAGCTGAGGGCTCGGGGCTTCCAGATGGCCATTGCGGTCAGGTTGCTGCAGTCCACGTGGATCTTTGGGGCTGTGCAGCCTGTGGGACGGAGGGGCTGCAGCTCCAGCTGAAACTGGGGGTCTCAGGCAGGCTGGGGAGGGCTGGTCAGGGAGGGTGGCCAGGGCAGGCGGGGAGGGGTGGCCAGGGAGAGGTGGCCGGGGAGAGGTGGCCGGGGCAGGCGGGGAGGGGTGGCCGGGGAGAGTGGCCGGGGCAGGCGGGGAGGGGTGGCCGGGGACAGTGGCCAGAGCAGGTGGGGAGGGGTGGCCGGGGCGGTGCCACTTACTCTGGCCGATCAGATGGATCTGCCTACAGTGCAGCCTCCCGTCCCGGCACACACTGTGGAAAACGCCGGGGATGAGTGGGGCCCACACAAGACGGCCACAGACAGCCCGCAGCTTCCCCGGGACAGATGTGAGCCTGGTGACTGTCAGCGCCCCCCACCCCAGGCACCCCTCAGTCTTGGGTGTCTCAGCTTCCCCAGGTAGAGTCTCCCAGGTCTCCGCTTGGGGCAGGTTCAGAAGGAGCTCCCCCGCCCCCACGCCACACCTGACACCCGAGCAGGTACCCACCATCGTTCTTCCTGCCTGACGACCACATCCCCTGCCTCCAGGTAGAGGCCGCGGTGGTAGCAAGAGCACTTGGCCAGGGGCACGCAGCGGCCCTTCTCGTCCAGGAAGGTGTGGTCAGGGCAGCCGCAGCCGTCCACAGGCGCAAAGCCCTCAAGACAGTGGCTGTTGGCCTCAGAGAGGGAGCGGCAGGTCTGCTGGCAGGTGGTCAGGTTGTACAGGAAGACCTGCGAGTTGGGGCAGGAGCCCACATCCTTGTCTGCAGAGGACCATGGGGTGGCGTGAGGGGCGGGAGGAGCCAGACGCCCAGCTCCCATCCCCAGGGCGGCCAGGGGACCAGGGAGTGCACACTCTGGGACCCACTTCCACACTCGGCCACCACAGCTCCAGGCCGGCCCCAGGTTCCACCCCTGCTATGTGACCGTCCCTTGCTGTAGGAGGAGCTGGTTTCCCGCTACCACTGGCCGATGAAGCTGGAGCCTGGTCCGTGGCTGCAGGGGGCCGACTCCTCTCCCTGGACCACCCATGCTCAGGGCCCCCAGCCCTGTCCCAGGAGCTCAAAGCCTGGACCCCATCCCCAGGAGGCAGCCCACAGGGACGGCACTCACTGCAGACATGGTCCCGCCAGCCCCACAGCATGACCCCCTTGGCAGCACAGGCATGTGCGTAGGAGGACAGGGCGGCGCACAGGCAGTCCTCGTTGTTCTGGCAGTTGCACGTGTCATATTTGCACCTCTGGGCGACAGAACAAGGTGGGCGGGCAGTGAGGCAAGGAGGCAGAGCATGGCCCGGCGCTCACAGATGCAAGCTCACACACACACACAGCAACCAGTGGGCCCGGCCAGGTGCCCTGAGTCCACCTCACAGGTGGCATGGAGGCCTGGGAGTGCCCTGAGTCCACCTCGATGGCATGGGGGCCTGGGGGTGTGGGTCCCACCCACCTTGTAATACTCAGCGGGGTCCACGACCGAGTGGCACCTGCCAAAGGGGGTCTCTGTGTTCTTCAGGAGGGAGCACCAGTGCTCGGCATAGTTGGCTGGGGAGTGGGGGATCAGAACTTCAGCGGGGCCTGGGACCCCCATGAGATCCCCTGGGCCCTGCTGCCCGGCTGCCTTGGCCCCAGATATGGTTCCTTCTGTGCACCCATGCCCAGGTCCCTTCCTCCCCCTGAGTCAAATTTCCAGGCAGCTCCAGGCTGGATAGAGACCCGGGCAGGGCACCCACCACCTCCCGTCTCTCATCCCCAAGGGCCCAGCATCCCGGATGTGATGGGGCAGGTAGGGACCAGCCCAGGCCCTCTTCCGGGTCACCTGGCAGGCTGCCACCATGGCCGCCATAAACTAGCCACAGCAGGAAGCAGCTGGTGCTGGGCTGCCCCTGGAGGAGAGCCACCTAACTTCTGCCCCTCACCACCCACGTGTCCTGCTGGGAGCCCCATCTGCCCTTCCAGGCCATGGGCCGGGTCCCCCAGGCAGGCTGGGTGGGGGCGCCTGTGTTGCCGAGCCTCACCACTCTCGATGTTCAGGGAGCAGGGATCGTCCAGCCAGTCCAGCTTGTCATGGCAGCTTGACTGTGCCTTCCAGGTGTTGGCAAAGCCGGCCCCCGTGGCCTCCACCAGCCCACTGGCCGTCTTGAAGTCATCACCTTCCAGGCCGTTGAAGTTCCCACAGAGGCCTGAGGGGCCAGGACAGGGTTGGGAAGGGTCTGGGGCTAGCAGGCCCCCCCGTGGGCCTTTGTTGGGGCAATCCCGGTGGGGACACTTACCCTGCACCTGCCCCTGGGAGGCCTGGTCCAGCGTCAGGAAGAGTTGCATGACTGGGGCCAGCTGCACCTGCAGCCGGAGGCCGCTGGCCATGCTCACGATGATGTGGTAGGAAGACGGGCGGAAGACGGAGAAGCTCGCTGCAGGCAGGGGCACGGTGAGGGACACGGTAAGGGGTACAGCGAGGGGCGGGGCTCCCGGGGCCTGCCTGGCCCAGGTGAGCAGCAGGAGGATGTCACCCTCCCACCGCCCCCTCCAGCAGAGGACCCAGGAGAGAGCCTGCCGGGTGCTGCAGGGACCCTCCTCCCATGGAACCTTTCCACCCAGCCTCCTGGGTCTGAGACGGCTGGCCTGTCAGAATCACTGCAGGCCCAGCGGAGCTTGAAGGGCCTGGGCCCCTCCCTGGGGCACAACTCACCGGTCACGTGGGGCAGGTTCACCTGCAGCTCGTTGAGCAGCACGCTGCCATCAGACTTGAAGACGACCACCTGCGGGAAAGGCCGAGGTTGCTCAGGGCTGAGAAGGGCCCCCGCTGGGGGACTTGGGCTCCAGAAGGAGGGGGCAGCACCACTCACATTCTTCTTCTTGTCGGCCAGCAGCACCACTGTCTTCAGGCAGGTCTGCTTGTCCGTGGAGCCACAGGGGGCCAGCTCGCCCAGGAGAGCGTAGGAATCGTTGTGGTCACCCTGTGATGGGGCAAGAGGCAGAGCAGCAGCTGAGGGCCAGGATGGGCTGCACCCTGCACCCTAGGACCCGGCAGTGGCTTAGAAAGGAAGGCCTGCTTCTTATCCTCCAGCCAGAGAGCAGAAGCATGGTCACCTACCCCAGGACAGCCCACGGGCACCCTCTGCTTCAGGGACAGCCAGCCCACCCACCCCTGGACGGCCAAGGGCCTGGATGCCAGCCCCAGCTCTGCCCCATACCCCTGACCCTGGGCAGCCTACCTTGGCCAGGACGTAGTAGCAGTCCCCATGGAAGGTGTACGTCTTCCCATCGAAGGTGGTGATGTGGGAGCCGCCTTCCAGGGCGCAGGTGCCAGGGCAGGGCAGGTCTTTGCACACCCAGCGGCCAGCGTTACAGACACTGTTGGGCAGCGGGGCACAGGGTCAGGGCTCAGCTGCCCCAGCCTCTGCTGCACTCAGCCCTGGCCCCAGGACTCACCACTGCTCGCAGCCATTGGTGATCTCCTGGCCCGGTGTGTACAGGTGTCCGTGCAGCCTGCAGTGGCACTGGCTCACGGGAATGCAGCCGCTGCCCCCGATGTCGTCATACACGGTGCCTGGGACAACCAGGGAGGCGACGTCACCCTGCCAGCCAGGCCTCCCACCCGCAGCCACCACTGGTCCCCTGCGCCGACGCCTGTGGTCCCCACCTGGTCCCTGGATTGGGGTCTGGCCATGGGGGCCCAGCCTCCAGGCCACCTTCCTGCCCCTGACAGTCGAGCTCCTCCCAAAGGCCTCCAGGCTCCGGGTCAGGGCCAGGCAGGGGGAGGTCTATCCCCAGGGTGATGACCAGGAAGGTAGCCCCCTTCTCAGCCTCCCTAAGCCACCCTTTGGGAAGGGCCTCACACCGAGGCCCCTTCTCCCTGGACCTGCCCCTGGTATCGGGTGGAGGGAGAAGCACTTCTGTGCTGCCACTGCCCCCACCACCTAGCGGAGCCGTCCCCTCGGCGCAGGCGAGAACCCGAGGCCAGAGCTGCAGGCCTCTCGTCCAGCGGGCAGTGCCAGGGCAGGGCCCTCCTCCCCACGTACCTTCCGGGCAGAAACAGCCGTCCATGCGGTGCTCCTCGCACAGGCTGCTCACCTCCAGGTGTGAGCAGGTGTCCATGCAGGGCGAGCCACTCTCCAGGTACACCAGGTTCCCAGGGCAGGTCTTGGCTGGAACCACAGAGGCCACACGGTGAGGGTGAGGCTGGGGCACAGCAGCCGCTCCACGCCGAAGTGCACCGAGAAGGGCTCTCAGCCCGCAGTGAGCGTCCCCCTGGCTCCCGGTGCCCGGCGCGGACACAACTCCCAACCGGGCTTGGGGAAAGCACCAGCGTGGGGTCCCCTGCCTGCAGGGTGCTGGGGCTTACGGCAGAACGTGGCAGTCCTCCAGTTCCTGGGCCGGCCGCCGGCGTGGGAGCACTGGCGGGAGAACTCGGCCACAGTACTGCAGATGCAGGTGTCACCGCCCGGGCACCGGCAGCGGTCCTGCTGGCAGGCGCGCAGATACGGCTCCAGCGGCACCAGGTCCTGGCAGTCCACGAAGGCCTCGGCGGTCAGCAGCCTCTCACACTCGGCGCGCTGGGGACAGACGCAGGGTGGGCATGCTGCTCAGAGGCCAGCTCCGCCAGGACCCCCCCCCAAAATGAGGGGACTCACGTGCTCGGAGCAGGATGCGAGGGCCACCGTCTCCTCGGGGTCCTCACACACCACATCGGGCTCATTGATCTTCTGCATGTTCCCGAACTCCAGGGGACTGAAGAACACACCTGGGGACGCACGGTCCTTCAGCTGGGGCACCTGGGGGCCCGTAGCCCACCCTGCCCCCACCAAGCCCTCCGGGCCTCACCGTCAGAGAGGAATTCTGAATAGCTCTGTAGGCCGTTGTAGTCCCCGCAGAGGCCACAGGTGTGGTTCCGGAACTTACTGTCCAGCTCCAGCTATTGGGGGAGGGAGCAGGTGAGCTGACCTCTCGCCCCGCCCACAGCCTCCAGGGCAGCCGCCAGGAACCCCCAAGACTCGAGGCTTGTTTGAGCCACAGAAAGGTGCGGCAGGAAGGCTGGGGTCAGCAGCCAGGGAGCGGCCTGGCAGGGCAGGTCCCTGAGAAGCTGGGTGTGTTTGGGGGGAGGGTGAGGCCTGGGGGGTCAGGGCCAGGCCGGCTTCTGCTGCTGCCCCCCAAGTCCAGCACCGACACCCCGCGCTGCCAAGGCCCTGCCCCACCCCTGCCCTCTCGGTGAGGGGTGCGAGCACTGCCCTCCCTGCCCTCCCTTGGGGTCCACCCAGAGGCCTGACCAGCCCCAGGAGCCCGGGAACCCTGAGCACCATGAGGGCGTCCTCCCGGTTCCACAGGAGGGTGAGGCCGGCGCGGGAGTAGACTTTGGTGTAGGCGTCGCTCTTCTCGATGAGCAGCCCGGGGCTGTAGTGCGGGGTGCTGACCCTGGCGGGGGCACATCAGGGTCACTCTTGGGTCCACCACCCAGGCACCCGCGCCCCAGCTTGTCCTCCCGGGACCCCGCCACCCGAAGGGGACTGAAGCTGGGCACCTGGGGTGGTGGAGGTGGCTCTGCCAGGCCCAGCTCCTGCCCTGGCGCCACCAACTTGGCCAGCCTCTGGGGTGGAGGGACATGGGCGGTGGCCAAAAAGCACCTGTCTGTCTCCGCTGGCCAGGCTTCCCCAGCAGAACCACCTCCTGCCTGCACGCCCTCCTCTCCATTCCCTCCTCAGGGCACGGTCCTGGGCAGGGTCCCCTCTCAGAGGCCCTGAGGGCACCAGGTTGGGAGAGGAGGGAGGGCCAGGCTGCCCAGCCTCCTTCCAGGCCCCCTGCTTGGTGGAACATCACCCCATGGGGTCCCAAACCCCCACCAGACTGCCCCTGAGGCTATCAGGGGCCCTACACCACCTCCTGCCAAGGCACCTTGCTGGGCCAGCTAGAGGCACTCACCCCAGCCTCTGTGCCTCAGTCCCCAAGGGCCTCTACCCACCCACCCGCCCACCCCTGAGGGCCTCTACCCGCCTGCCCGTGCCTGTGCTGGAGCCCCTTGCAGGAAACTGAATCCCCAGGCAGAAGAGGGGCAGGTCCTGCGGGTGGGGAACCCGCTAGACAGGAATGCACTTACAGGGCCTCATTGTTCTGGAGACAATAGGGGAACAATAGCTGGGAGTGGGGAAGGGGCTCCCACAGTCCCCCCTGCACCAACTTCTGTAACTCTAGCCTGGGGTGGGCGCACACGGCCACTCCATGCACAGGACCAGAAACAGGCAGCCTCCAGGGGTGCCAAGGCTGTCCTGAGCCTGGTGGGCTCTGAGGGGAGGGGCCGTCAGGGACACAGGCAAAGGGGTAACTGAAACCCCTTGGCTATAGGGGGAATGGTGGGGGCTCATCAGTGTTTGTTGAATGAATTAGTGACCTGAACCCAAACCTCAAGGCTGTTCTCCTGAGCTGTGTGTCAGGGCAGGAGGGGTCTCCTAGGGCTACAAGGAAGACCCCTTTGGGGACCGTCAGCCCCCTTTGCTAGGATGTGGAAGGGGTGCCACCGACCACACTCACATGGCCCCGTTCAGCACAGCCAGGTGGCGGGTGAGATAGATGGTGTCATCCTTGATGGTCAGCAGGATGGACTCGACCCCGGCGGGGGCCCCAGCCTGGCCCGGGCCCCGCTTTAGGTGCACGGCAAATTCCTTGTAGGAGCCTCGGCAATCGGAGGCGAAGTTGTAGTCGCAGAGGCCGGGGAAGCGGAAGATGTCCCCGTCGAAGGTCTTGTAGTGGAAGTCGCCCCAGGTGCTGCAGACGTTGTGGCCATGGTTTCGGGCTCTCGCCTCTGAGGGAACAGCAGTGAATGAGGGGTGAGTGGCCCCGGTGGGGGAAGGCTGCCCAGGCTACCCTCAAGAGGAGGGCCCTGCGGAAACACCTGGAAGCAGCTTCCAGCCCAGCGCAGGGCCCCTGGCCAGGAAAGCTTCCTATCCGCGGACCCTCTGCTGGTCTTTGGTCACCCCACCACAGCGGTCTCAGGGCTTCTACTCCTGGCCTGGTGAGGAGTGTGGCCAGGTGCCCAGCGGGGTGTAGGAGAGGAGGTTCTGGACACCCCGCTCCCCAGCAAGGGCTGTGCTGCCCCAACTCTTCAGTGGTCTCTGCCACCTGAGAATGGGGCTTTCTGGTGGGGTCCTGGCCGCCCCTTCCTCCCCTATGGACAATGACGCAGTTCAGTGGGGCCTGGGCTGCTGTTTCCACCTGGTGCTGGCCCCAAGACCCACACTGTCATCGGGCAGTCAACCCCAGAGGAATGGCAGGGGAACCCCATCCTTCCAGCCCGTTGAAAGTCAGCAGGGCCGGGGACTGCAGGGGACCAACCCAGGCCAGGAGCCTCAACGGAGCCACCCATGCTGCTAGGATGCACACGGGGACCACCTCCTCCTCCCAGATGCCACTCGCCTGCCCGCCTGGCCCTGCCCCCAGGACACTCTGCCAGGCCCCAGACCCCTGTGTCTGCTCTCTCACCTGTCTGGAGCTCCGAGCCCCCTGCCACAGACAGGGCCAGGCAGACAGCCGCCAGAGGGGCTAGCGGCAGCCCCATGGTGGCTGGCAGGGCAGTGTGGGTTGCACCTGGGGGCAGGGGTCTGTTCCTTATATGTCCTGGCACGGGGGCAGGAAGGCAGGGGAGGGTCAAGGGGTGGGTGTGGCATTTGCCAGATGATCAAGAAGACAGCTGCAGGGGCCCGAGCCCCAGTGGGGAAATATTGATTCAGGTTATCAGAGGTCATCTCTTTATGGCTCCCTGAGTAAACACAGCCTTCTTCAGGATGAGGCAGCCCTGTGGCCTGAGTGCCAGCACACACCCAGGGAACACGTCCAGCTACTAGCGGGACAGCCCAGGGTGGCCGGGGGAGGGGCGTCCTGCCAGAAGCATGTCCAGTCAGGCTCCGTAGCCCCCCACGGGCCCCCAGGCCCCCGCTGAACAGGTCCCCAGGCCTGATCAGGCTCATGTTACCCTGGGAGGACCAACCCGTTTCCGGGGCCCAAGCTCTGGGGCAGTTTCCAGGCCTGACTCCAGAAAGGGGCCTCCCCGAAGGCAGGGAGGATGTGGGATCCTTCGGGCTGCAGGGAGGCCACTGACTTGCATGGGACTCTTGGCCAGGCTCACGGAGCAGTGTCAGAGGCCCCAGCCCCCAACCACCCTCTAAGCCCATCCTTTTCCCAGGCTGGGAAATTCCTTCTCTGGAATTACATGTGATTAGAACTCGGGGCGCACCTGCCCAGCCAGGGGACGTGTTACAGAATGAGGCACACCGGGAGCTGGCTGGTGGCCGGAAGTGGCCGTCTGCCCCTTCTCCCGGAGACCACATGAGGACCTCGGGCCTGAGAGCTGAGGAGGTGATAGCCTGCCCAGGCTCCCCTGAGCCACCTCTCCCTCAGGGTGAGGGTCCTGCCCCTGAGGCTGGGCCTCTGATGAGCCTCGGTCTCGCCCACCAAGCCCAGCAGTTGTCTGGAAAAGCCTGGAGAACCAGAACTCATACCGACCCCAAGCCACAAGACCACTGGGCCCACCACTGCTTGCCCCAGCCCGGGAGGGCACAGGCGGGCTCCCTTGTGTCGCCAGTGGGTAAACTGAGGTCTGGGGGCCCTCCCCTCTCTCTACAATTTTCTCCTCCTGAAAATAGAGATGGGCCCTGAGTTGAGTTCCCAGCTTTGGCCCAAGGGGATGGGGACATGCCAGCAGCATGATGGCAGTGGGGAGGGGACTCACCCTGACAGTTTGGAGACTCGGGGCCCAAGGCACCAAGCCTCTTTCCCTGGTTGACCTGCTGCCCGGACCTGGGGCCTGGGATGAAACCCCTCCTGCCCTTCTGTGGGGCCTGCCAGCACCAGGCCCCAGGGTCTGCACTCCCTGCTAGGACCTGGGCACGTGGAGGAAGCTGAGTGTGTGGCCCAGGCCAGGAGGACCAGGGATTAGGAAACCGGACCCAGCTGGGCCAGGCCAGAGGGGACCATTGTTCACTTCCCGGTGTGGGCCTCCACCCACTGGCACAGAGCCCTGGGGAAACCCAAGGACAGCCCCAACTGCAGACCCCCGACCCTGACATGCTCCAGGGGGCCTTCGGGGCAGAGATTTTCCAGGCCAGGCTCCCCCTGCCCTGGGGGGATTGCAGGAATCCTAGCCGAGCACAAGCTGCCCAGCACAGCCCCTCCGGCCCTGAAGCCTGAGGTGGGTCCCCTGGATCTGACCCTGTGTCCCCTCTGGGCAGGCAGTGGTGGTGCCCAGGCTCGGGGGTCTGACCCTAACACCCGTCTTGGCCCGTGACAAGGTCCCAGGGAGGAGCCCTGTCTGAGCTCACAGGCAGCCCTGCAAGGGGCAGGGTGCAGAGAGCTGAACCCCATTCCTAATGGTGAGAGGGAGCTGTTCTGGGGAAGACGGTGAGGGCTCCATCAGGCCGGGGTGACTGTGGAGTCACCGGCACCCCCAAAGCGAGAGTGTCCCCGACCTCTTTGCCTCCAAGCCTCAGCCGGTCCCCACTGCCAGATTCGCAGCATCTACCGGGGTTGTGGAGGTGATGGGGACCGGGCAGGTCAGCAGCTCTGCAGCCACTCTCTTCCCATGTCCTGTATGGGTCCAAATGTGGCCCCCATTGCTGGTTACTGAAATGTCGGCCTCCAGCAAGTGCAGAGTGGGAGAATGGGCAGCCGTACTGCCCTGGGACCCCATCGCCACCCTGTGGCTTTCCCATGGGGTTCGAGGGGCCCTAGTGGAGGGAGAGAGTAGGGGCTTTGACCACTCCAAGGAAAATGCTTGTCGATTCTGCTTTCTGTGACAAGGACGTGACGGCAGTGGTGGGAATGACCACCCACCAAACGGAGGGCCAGACACGGTCCAGCCAGGAGCCGACAGCCCCAGCCCCGTGTCAGCTCCCAGCCTCAGGCCCCGGCTGGGACTCAGAGCCAGAGGCCGCATGGAGTACAGCCTCCCACACAGACAGCATCCTGGTCCCCAAAGCCTCTCCCCAGTCTGCCCACGCCCGCTGTGTTTACCCTGACAAGACACTGTTGCCAAGGGCTGCACGGAATTTGCAGTAGTGACTGTAGGGAGGAGGCAGCACAGACGTCACACGGCACCTGAAGTGACAGCCCTCCTGCTGTGTGTCCACAAACCTGAGTCACCAGGAAGCCCAGTGAGGGGTAGCCATGCAGGGGTCAGAGCCACTGGAGGAAGAGGGAGAAGGGGCCACCAGAGGAAGAGGGAGAAAAGAAAGGAGGAGGAGGAAGGGGAAGAGGAAGAGGAGGCTGGGGAGGGAGGCGAGAAGAGAGAACCCTATGCTGCTGGGGGAGCCAAAGACAGCAGGTGCGTCCCCTGCACCTGTCCCGGTCGCTCAAACGGTGGCTGTGTGAGTCGGCCTGTGTGGCTGTGGCTCCAGTCTTTGGCATGGCACTGGGCTGGATGCTGCTGTGAAGAGGTTTCTCAAATGTGACCCTGGCGAGGCAGGGGGCCCTGACACAATCAGTGCAGGGCCTTGAAAGACAGGGCAGACTCAGACCCCCAAGCACGGCCACTTTCTGGGCCTCCAAAGGTTCTGAGACACCTGGAGGTGTGCACGTCACCTCCCAAGGACTGCAGGGGTGAAAGGTGGGATGTAGGTGCCACTTCTGTGTGAGGGGTGGAGGGTGAGCAAGTGAGCATACAGAGGTGTTTGTTCTCAGGTGAGGGATCGAGAGAGGCCTCAACCAGGCCAGGCCTCCGATGGGCAGGCAGGCACTGGGCAGGCTCCATTGAGGAAAGGGCAGCCCAGGGCCAGGGCAATCAGGTGGATAGCTGTGCTTCAGGAGTTCAGACACCTTGGGGCACTTGCCCCTCAAGACTTGGTCCAGGTGTCACATCCTCATACTGAACACTGTCCTCACCACCCTGGCCACACTGTGTGACCCTTTCTGGCTGTCCTCCTCCGATTGCCTCAAGGGCAGCAGCCCATGTGGGTTCCCCATGGTCACCCTCACAGCAGATGCACTCAATAACTTTTTGGGTGGGTGGGTGGGTGGGTGGGTGGATGGATGGATGGATGGATGGATGGATGATTGGGAGGCAGGAAGGGGGAATGAATGGGTCAGTAGGTAGATGGATGGGATGGATGGATGGATCAATAAATTAGTGGGTAAATGAGTGGATGGATGGATGAATGGGTTGTTGGCTGGGTGAATGAGTGGATGAATGGAGGGGGGAGGGAGGGAGAGAAGGAGGGATGGTTAGATGGATAGATGAATGGGTGGGTGGGTGGATGAATGGATGAATGGGTCAGTGGGTGAGTGGGTGGATGGATGGATGGATGGATGGATGGATGGATGGATGGATGGATAGATGAATGGATGGATGGGTGAATGGAGGGGTGGATGGATGGGAGGGAGGGATGGATGGATGAATGGGTCAGTGGGTAGGTGGATGGTAGGTGGATGGATGGATGGATGGATGGATGGATGGATAAATGAGTGGGTAAATGAGTGGATGGATGGATGAATGGGTGGTTGGCTGGGTGAATGAGTGGATGAATGGAGGGGGGAGGGAGGGAAGGAGGGATGGTTAGATGGATAGATGAATGGGTGGGTGGGTGGATGAATGGATGAATGGGTCAGTGGTGAGTGGGTGGATGGATGGATGGATGGGTGAATGGGTGGATGGATGGATGGATAGATGAATGGATGGATGGGTGAATGGAGGGGTGGATGGATGGGAGGGAGGGATGGATGAATGGCTAAGGGAGGGATGGATGGATGGGTGGGTGAATGGAAGGATGGATGGATGGGAAGGAGGGAGGGATAGATGAATGGGTCAGTGGGTAGGTGGATGGTAGGTGGATGGATGAGATGGATGGATGGATGGATGGATGGATGGATGGATGGATGGATGGATGGATAGATGGATAGATGAATGGATGGATGGGTGAACGGAGGGGTGGATGGATGGGAGGGAGGGATGGATGGATGGGTGGGTGAGTGGATGGATGGATGAATGGGTGAATGGAAGGATGGATGGATGGGAAGGAGGGAGGGATGGATGAATGGGTCAGTGGGTAGGTGGATGGTAGGTGGATGGATGAGATGGATGGATGGATGGATGGATGGATGGATGGATGGATGGATAAATGAGTGAGTAAATGAGTGGATGGATGGATGAATGGGTGGTTGGCTGGGTGAATGAGTGGATGAATGGAGGGGGGGAGAGGGAGGGAGGGAGAGAGAGATAGTTAGATGGATAGATGAATGGGTGGGTGAGTGGATGGATGGATGAATGGGTGAATGAAAGGATGGATGGATAGGAGGGAGGGAGGGAAGGATGGATGAATGGGTCAGTGGATGGGTGGATGGATGAATGGATGGATGGATAGATGGATGAATGGGTGGGTGGATGGATGGATGGATGGATGGATTGTATGGATAAATGAGTGGATGGATGGATGGATGGATGGATGGATGGATGGATGGATGGATGGATGGGTGAATGGAGGGATGGATGGAAGGGAGGGATGGACGAATGGGTCAGGGAGGGATGGATGAATGGGTGGGTGGATGGATAAGATGGATGGATGGAAGGATGGATGAATGGGCAGGTAAGTGGATGGATGGATGGATGGGTGGATGGATGGATGAATGGGTGAATGGGAAGATGGATGGATGGATGGATGGGTGGATGGATGGATGAATGGGTGAATGGAGAGATGGATGGATGGATGGATGGATGGATGGATGGATGGATGGATGGATGGGAGGGAGGGATGGATGAATGGGTCAGTGGGTAGGTGGATGGATGGGATGAGATGGATGGATGGATGGATGAGTGAATGGATAGGTGGATGGATGGAGGCATGGATGGGAGGGAGGGATGGATGAATGGGTCGGTGGGTGGGTGGATGGATGAGATGGATGGATGGATGGATGGATGGATGGATGGATGGATGGATGGATGGATGGGTTAGTGATTAGATAGGTGGATGGATGGAGGCATGGATGAATGGAGGGATGGATGTGTGGATGGGTCGATGAATGGATGGATGAAAGGATGGATGGACAGATGGATAGATGAGTGAGTGAATGGATAGGTGGGTGGATGAATGGAGGAATGGATAAGTGGATGGGTAGTTGGGTGGGTGGATGGATGGATGAATGGATGAAGGGATGGCTGGATAAATGGACAGAGGGAGGGAAGGATGAGTGAGTGGATGGGTAGGTGGGTGGGTGAATGGATGACCGGATGGATGGATGGATGGATGGATGGATGGATGGATGGATGGACAAATGGACAGATAGATGGATGAGTGGGTGGATGGGTTGATGGATGGATTAATGGGTGGGTACATGGATGGACAAATGAAATCTCCCCTGGTACTGGGGTTCACCTTCTGTGGCAGCTCCACAGTGCTCCACCTCACTGGAGGGCTCACGATGTGTAGGTACAGGCCAAGTGCTCTATAGCCCCACCTCACTGGAGCCCTCAACCCTGGGAGGAAGGCACTCACCTCACTCCATCCTATAGACAAGGAAACCGAGACTCAGAGAGGGTGAAAGCACTCCTTCAGCTCACCCAGCCCAAGAATGGCAGAGCTGCAGTGTGGTCCCAGAGAATCTTCCCAGCCCCAAACTTACACTGTCCACCGCTTGATAATGATGTGGCCACTTCTTGCAAAGGAGACTGTTGCTTTTTGGAGAAACCCCAATCACAAGTAACAGAAAAATCAGGGGTTCCTGGGTGGTGTCATAGCCCCAGGGCAGGAAACTCAGTGCCCCCTTGCTCCTTGCTGAGGTGCCCAAAGGGCAGGGCCCTTCAACATCCCTCCACCCCCGCCCCCTTCTGTGGGTGTATTTCTTGCATTTGTAATACATTTAGATTGTTTTGCCACATTCTGCATTTCATCTGTGGCATCCCTCAACCTCCTGAATATTTTTACATTTGCGTCCATTAAGAGTCACTCTTTGCGCTATGAAGTTTTCTGGATTTTGCAAATGTAGAGCGTCAAATATCCACCAGGACAGAATCACTCTTTGCGCTATTAAGTTTTCTGGGTTTTGCAAATGTAGAGTGTCAAATATCCACCAGGACAGAATCACTCTTTGTGCTATTAAGTTTTCTGGGTTTTGCAAATGTAGAGTGTCAAATATCCACCAGGACAGTAGCATGCAGAATGGTCGCACCACCCTAACACAAGCCCTGTCTCAGCTATTCCATCCTTCCCCATAAATCCCTGGCAACCACTGGTCTTTTTTTACTGTCACTATAGTTTGGGCTCTAATATATTTTTCTGATTAATTTTAAATCTCTAAGAGCCAAACAACTCTAGAATAACATGCAGCCACTATAAATTATGACTCGGATTTTACGTTGCAACGAGGAAAACACTTAGGATTTACTGGTGAGGAAAGTGCATTGACACAGACTAAAACAGCTTAACTGAGGTGGAATTGACATACAATAAACTGCACATGTTTACGTGTATGATTTGGTCAGTTTTAACATAAATAGGTTGAGCCTGTGAAACCACCACCCCAATCAGGATGGTGAATATGTCCACACCCATCGCCCACACAGGGCTCCTTACACCCCTTTGGAATTTCTCTCTCTCACCCTTCCCCACTCGGGAGGTACCCAGAGTTTCTTTTCCTTGGCATTTGTTTGCATTTTCTAAGACTTTGTAGATTTGTTTGCATTTTCTAGGATTCTGTGTAAATGGAACTACAGTATGCGCTCTTTGGCCTCTTCCACTAAGCATAATTATGATGAGATGCTTCCAGCATTGCTGTGTAACTAGCTCATTCCTTCCTGGGCTCATTCATTTCCTGCTAATGGACACTGGGCTCATTTTCCATTTGAGGCCACTACAAACAAAACTGCTTGGAACATTTGTGTAATCTTCGTGTGAACATACACTTTGTTTTCTGCCAGGTAAATACCTGGGAGTGGAGTATCTGGATCATAGACAGGTAGGTCTATGTTCAACTTTTTGAGAAATCGCTAAACTGCTTTCCAAAGTGGTTGTACTTTCCTACATTCCCACCGGCAGTGTATGAGACATCCGTTATCCCACAGCCTTGTCAACACCTGGGATTGTCAGTCTTTTTAATTTTAGCCACTCCAGTAACTGTGTGATGTTGTTTCATTATTACTTGAAATTGTATTTCCCTAATGACTAATGATGTTAAGAATTTTTTATACGCTTATCTAATATCTATATGTCTTTTTTTTCTTTTCACTTTTAAAAAAACTTTATTTTAGACCAGGCACGGTGGCTCATACCTGTAATCCCAGCACTTTGGGAGGCCGAAGCAGGCGGATCACCTGAGGTCAGGAGTTCGAGACCAACCTGGCCAACATGATGAAACCCCATCCCTACTAAAAATACAAAAATTAGCCAGGCATGATGGCGCACCTGTAATCCCAGCTACTTGGGAGGCTGAGGCAGGAGAATCGGTAGAACCTAGGAGGCAGAGGTTGCAGTGAGCCAAGATTTTGCTGCTGCACTCAAGCCTGGGCAACAGAGTGAGACTGTCTCAAAAAAGAAATTATTTTATAAACCTCTATTATATAGTTTTGCTTTTTCAACAAATACGGAGTGCTGTGTTTAAATATTAAATTCATTATAGAGAAATGTTTGGTAATGTACTTGTGACTAGCATAGCAACTCCTGTCAAAGCACTTTCTCCTCACATCCTTGTGTGACTGTTTAACTTATGATATCTAATTTCTAAAAAAAAAAAAAAAAAAAAAAAAAGCAGTTTAATTCCGGGCTTATAAGCCCCGTATGTCTTCTTTAGTGAAATGCCTGCTCAAATCTTTTGCCCGTTATTTATTGGATGAACGGGTCAGGGAGGGATGGATGGGAAGGAGGGATGGATGAAAGGGTGGGTGGATGGATGCATGAGATGGATGGATGGATGGATGGATGGATGGATGGATGGATGGATGGATGGGTGAGTGGATGGATAGATGGATGGGTGGATGGATGGATGAATGGGTGGGTGAGTGGATGGATGGATGGATGAATGGGTTAATGGAAGGATGGATGGATAGATGGATGGATGGATGGGAGGGAGGGAGGGATGAATGGGTGGGTGGATGGATGGATGAGATGGATGGATGGATGGGTGGATGGATGGATGAATGGGTGAATGGAAGGATGGATGGATGGATGGATGAATGGGTGGGTGGATGGATGGGTGGATGGATGGATGGGTGGATGGATGGATGAATGGGTGGGTGGATGGATGGATGAGATGGATGATGGATGGATGGATGGATGGATGGATGGATGGATGGATGAGCAGATGGATGGATGGGTGGATGGATGAATGAATGGGTGAATGGAAGGATGGATGGATGGATGGATGAATGGGTGAATGGAAGGATAGATGGATGGATAGATGTGAGGGAGGGAGGGATGGAGGGATGGATGAATGGGTCAGTGGGTAGGTGGATGGATGAGATGGATGGATGGATGAGGTGGGTTTCTTTTTAAGATCTAAATGTTATTTATGTATTCTAGATACCAGTCGTTTATCAGAGAGATCCTTTGTTCATATATTTCACCCAGTCTGTGGCTTGTCTTTTCATTCTTTCAGTGGTGTTTTTTAAAGTAGGAGTTTTTAAATTTTGATAAAGTCCAATTGATCAATTTACTTTTTTATAGATTTTGCCTTTGGTATTATGTGTAGGAAATCTTTGCCTAACCCAAGGTCACACAAATATTTTCCCCTATGTTTTCTTTTAGAAATTTCATAGTTTGGGGTTTTACATGATGCATTTGGAGTTAACTTTTTATATATAGTGCAAAGTATGGCTTGAAGTTTATCTTATTATATATGGATATCCAATTGTTCTAGCACCATTTTTTGACAAGGCTATTCTTTCTTCATTGCAATACTTCTGCTCCTTTGTTGAAAATTCAATTAGCCAGGTGGGGTGGCATGTGCCTATAGCCCCAGCTCCTGGGGAGGCTGAGGTGGGAGGATCACTTGAGCCCAGGATGTGGAGGTTGCAGTGAGCTGAGATCATGCCACTGCACTCCAGCCTGGGTCACAGAGTAAGACCCTGTCTCAAAAAAATTTTTGTAAAAAGAAAAAATAATTATTGTTTATATACATGAATTCGTTTCTGGACTTTACTCTGTTCATTGACCTGTTTGTCTGTCATTATGCTAATACTGCACTGTTTTGATTATTGTAGCTTTGTAACAGTTCTCAATCCCAGCCAGTGTTTCAGTTTCCTCCAACTTTGCCCCTTTTTCAGGACTGCTTTGGCTCTTCTATGTCCTCAGCACTTCCCTCTGTATTTAGTCTCGATTTGTTAGTTTCTACCAAAAGAAAGCCTGCAGGAATTTTGACTGAAATTGCATTAAATATATTTATCAATTTAGAAAGAACTTACATCTTAGCAATATGGAATCTTCCAGCCCATGAACAAGGTGTACGTCGCTGTTTCTGCAGGTCTCTAATTTCCCTCCCAGTGGTTTACAGTTTTCACTGTACTCGTCTCTCACATCCTTTGTCAGATTTTTCCCTAAGTATTTCATATCTTTGTACTATTATAATGATATTGTTTGTTCCCATTTCCAATTATTTATTGCTAATATAGAGAGATACAATTGATTTTTGGGGACTTTTTATTATGGAAAGATACACATGACAGAATTTCTCATCTTACCCAGTCTTAAGTGCGTGGCTCTTTTTGTGTCTGGCTTATTTCACTCAGCATCATGCTGTCTATGTATTGTAGCCTGTGTCAGAATTTCCTTCCTTCCTTTTCAAGGCTGAATAATATTCCACTGTAAGGACAGACCACATTCTGTTTATCCCTTCCTCTGTCAAAGGGAACTTGGGTGGCTTCCACGCTTTAGCTGTTGTGAATAATACTGCTATGAATACGAGTGTGCAAATATCTTTTCAAGACCTGCTTTTAAATTTTTTTTTTTTTTTTTTTTTTTTTTTTTTTTTGAGATGGAGTCTTGCTCTGTCACCCAGGCTGGAGTGCAATGGTGCAATCTTGGCTCACTGCGACCTCCACCTCCCAGGTTCAAGTGATTCTCTTGCCTCAGCCTCCCAAGTAGCTGGGATTACAGGCACCCACCACCACACCCAGCTAATTTTTGTATTTTTAGTAGAGACAGGGTTTTGCTGTGTTGGCCAGGCTGGTCTTGAACTCTTGACCTCAGGTGATCTGCCTACCTCAGCCTCCCAAAGTGCTGGGATTACAGGCGTGAGCCACCGCACCTGGCCCCAATTATTTTGGCTCTATACCGAAAAATGGAATTGCTGAAGCATATGGTAATTATATGTTTAAATTTCTGAGAAACTACCATACTGTTTTCCACAGCAGTTTTACCATTTTACGCTCTCACCAACAGTGGACAAAGGTTCCAGTTTCTCCACATCCTCAACCACATTTGCTATTTTCTGTGTTTTGATCGTGTGAGGTGGTGTCTCCTTGTGGTCTTGATTTCCATTTCCCTAGTGATTAGCGACACTGAGCTTTTCGTGTGCTTATTGGCCATTCATATAACCTTGTTGCAGAAATGTCTGCTCAAGTCCTTTGTCTATTCTTGAACAATTGTTTTTTGTATATTGATCTTCTGGTACCTCTAACCTTGATAAACTCTCCCACTAATTACACAGTGGGCCCTCTCTATCCCAGGGTTCTGCGTCCTTGAATTCAACCTCAGTTGGAATATACTTGAGGAAGAAAAGTTTAAAATACAATAATTAAAAATAATACAAATAAGAATACAGGATAACAACTACTTATATAGCATTTACATTATATTAGGTATTGTAAGAAATCACATATATAGTAAATTTATAATGCCTAATTTTATTTTATTTTATGTTAATATTTTATTTTATTTATTTTTTGAGACAGAGTCTCACTCTGTCTTCCAGGCTGGAGAGCAGTGGCATGATCTCTGCTCACTGCAACCTCCACCTCCTGGGTTCAGGTGATTCTCCTGCCTTAGCCACAAGAGAAGCTGGTATTCTGTGATACACACCACCATGCCTGGCTAAATTTTTTTGTATTTTTAATAGAGGTGGGGGTTTGTTACATTGGCCAGGCTGGTCTCAAACTCCTGACCTCAAATGATCCACCTGCCTCGGCCTCCCAAAGTGCTGGGATTACAGGCGTGAGCCACTGAGCCTGGCCCCTAATAGAAATTTTAAAATGATAAAGATGATTTAAAGTATACAAGGGAATGTGGCCAGGCGTGGTGGCTCATGCCTGTAATCCCAGCACTTTGGGAGGCCAAGGCAAGTGGATCACTTGAGGTCAGGAGTTCAAGACCAGCCTAGCCAACATGGGGAAACCCCGTCTCTACTGAAAATACAAAAATTAGCCAGGTGTGGTGGCGGACGCCTGTAGTCCCAGCTACTCAGAAGGCTTAGACAGGAGAATCGCTTGAACCCGGGCGGCGGAGGTTGCAGTGAGCCGAGATCACGCCACTGCACCTCAGCTTGGGTGACAGAGAAAGATTCCGCCTTAAAAAAATAAGTAAATAAATAAATAAAGTACATGGGAAGATGTATGTAGATTATATGCAAAGACTATGCCATTTTATGTAGAGGATTAGCACATGCACACATTTTGTGTCCTGGGGTGCTGGAACCAATGCCCCGTGGATATCAAGGGACAACTGCCGTTGCCTTTTATAGATTCTCGACTATGCACAGTCACATCATCTGTACAGTTTCACTTCCCGCTTCCAATCTAGATCTTTTACATGTATCCACCTTCCCGATTGCCTGGCTATGCTTTCCAGCACCATGCTGATTAGAAGTGGCGAGAGCAGGTATCTCGGTCTTATTCCTGATTTCAGGGGAAAGCATTAGTGTGTAAGTGTGATGTCATCTGCAGGCTTTCTGTAAATGCCATTATGAGGACGAGGAAGTTCTCCTCTATTTTTAGGAGAGTTCTTATCAAGGGTGGGTGTTGAATCCTGTCAAGTGCGTTCTTCTGCATTGACTGGGATGATCATACGATTTGTCACCTTTAGTCTGTTCAGATGATGAATTGCGTTGATTTTTAACGTTAGACCAACTCTAGATTCTTGGAATAAATCCCCTTTGGTTATAATTTTAATAAATTGTTTGATTTGATTTGAAAACATCTTGTTTAGAATGACTACACACGGATACAGGGAGGGGAACAACACATACCAGGGCCTGTTGCGGGGTGGGAAGTGAGGGGAGGGAGAGCATCAGGACAAATAGGTAACGCATGTGGGGCTTAATACCTAGATGACAGGTTGACAGGTACAGCAAAAACCACCATGACACACATTTACCTGTGTAACAAACCTGCACGTTCTGCACATGTATCCCAGGACTTAAAGTAAAATAAAACTTTTTTAATTTGTTTAGAATTTTTACATCTGTGTTTATGAGGGATGTTGGTTCATAGTCTTCTTTTATTTTTCTTTTTTTTTTTTCAGAAATATGGACACTTTATTTACGTGAGTCAGGAGACGAACGGGCCACAGTGGTAAAGTATATTATCAAAATAATTGGAAAACATAGGAAAAAGATTAACAGGAAGTAGTATGCTGTGTGTTTATTAAGTTGGGTTGTAAATAAGAGTGATAAGAAAACCCCTTCAGCCGGATGCGGTGGCTCACGCCTGTAATCCCCGCACTTTGGGAGGCCGAGACGGGCGGATCACGAGGTCAGGAGATCGAGACCATCCTGGCTAACACGGTGAAACCCCGTCTCTACTAAAAAATACAAAAAACTAGCTGAGCGAGGTGTTGGGTGCCTGTAGTCCCAGCTACTCGGGAGGCTGAGGCAGGAGAATGGTGTAAACCCGGGAGGTGGAGCTTGCAGGGAGCTGAGATCTGGCCACTGCACTCCAGCCTGGGTGACAGAGCGAGACTCCGTCTCAAAAAAAAAAAAAAAGCCCCTTCGCCCACTCTTTTCCCAATGATCTCATTTCCAATACCTTCATAAGCCCTTTCGTTCATTTGATATACAGTCTTTCATTTGAAAGCAGTCTCACATGTTAATGTGTCAGATAAAGCTTGCATCTAAAGACTGCTTTCAAATGAAAGGTTCATAGTCTTCTTGTAATGTTTTTATGTGGTTTTGAAATTGGGACCTGGCAGATGCCACCTGAACCAAGGGGTCAAGGTTAACATCCCCAGCAATGGGAGAGGCGGCGTCATACGCTCTGATAAGCTACATAAGAAGAGCACGTAGCTGGGTCCACTGGCTCACACCTATAATCCCAGCATTTGGGGAGGCCGAGTAGTTCTCTCCGCTTGAGGCCAGGAGAACTGCTTGAGGTCAGGAGTTTGAGACCAGCCTGGGCAACCTAGGGAGATCTTGTGTCTGCAGAAATGTTAAAAAATTAGCTGGGCACAGCGGTGCATAGACTCTGGGGTTCCCAGGGGTCTCAGACTCCACCCCCGTAGGGCTGGACCCCGGGTATGGCCTGTACCGGATGTCGCTGGCTGACATTTGCTTTCTTTATGACTCCCTTCCTTTATTGCACTATTTAATTGTATTAAATGGTGCCCGAGGCATAAGGTGCAGGATTTTATGGCCTCAGTGTGACCCTGCAGCGAGGCCTGGCCCTTTCCATCTTTACTTTGTGAACCCGGGGCTGCCCTGCCCTCAACGGTGATGCTAGGGAAGCCCTTGACTCATGTACCAGGAATTGGGAGGGACACCAAAGTCTGCGCTGTTTTCCATGCAGAGCTGCGGCACTCGTTACAGAAACCAGAAAACACAGACCCGTCCGTGGGTAGAAGAAAAATGTCCCTCTCCCCTTCCCCCGAGAAGCCTCTTAATCCTTCAACATCTTTCCCACCTTCTGTGCAGTTCTGGGAGATTCCTGACATTGTAGTGGGCACTCCTGGGGACAATTCTGTAGCTGGAGTCTTTTCATTAAATGACATTTGACATCTCTGAACATAATGCAACACACGTGCACTGAGGGAACGTCCAGATGCAGACGTGTTTGGAAGCTCCAGCGTCCAGTGTCAGCAGCCTGGGGTCCCCAGGCAGCAGCGTCATTCCAGGTGGGGAGGGGCCCGGCTGCTGGGTGCTGTGGCCTGACAGTTGCTCGTCTGTGATGGGTTCTGGACGACAGCACCCTTGCTGGTTATGGGGGTGAACGGTGTTCGTGAATCTCTGCCGGGCATGGGCACCCGCGGGTCCTCCTAAGTTCTCCTGGTTATTACTGTAGATTGTTTTATAGCTTCTTTTCCCCCACAATATATTGGGGAAATTAAATATGTGCTGAGAACATGATTATTTATTTAGTTATTTAGTCATTTATTGTGAGGCAGGGTCTTGCTCTGTTGCCCAGGCAGGAGTGCAGTGATGCAATCTTGGCTCACTGCAGCCTTGAACTCCTGGGCTCAAGCGATCCTCCTGCCTCAGCCTCCAGAGTAGCTGGGACCACAGGTGTGCACCACCATGCCCAGCTAATTTTTTAGTTTTTAGAGATGGGGCTGTCACTATATTGCCCAGGCTGGTCTTGAACTCCCCGTCTCAGGTGACGTCCCCGCCTCGGCCTCCCGCAGATCCAGTACCATCTTCCCAGGCTTTCTGTTTTCCTCCTAGGAGAGCCGTGGTTAAGAGGTCAGTCCAGCCTGACTGTCGTTCTGCCTCTGCTACTCATCTTGG
This sequence comes from Macaca thibetana thibetana, assembly GCF_024542745.1. Classification (NCBI taxonomy): domain Eukaryota; kingdom Metazoa; phylum Chordata; class Mammalia; order Primates; family Cercopithecidae; genus Macaca; species Macaca thibetana. The sequence goes on along the minus strand of NC_065591.1, from coordinate 929,812 downwards.
CGCCTGCATCCCGCTCGCCTCTGACGGCTGAGAGCCTCCACTCGGCCGTCCGGGGTCTATTCTTCCCATTGCAACTCTTTTCCAGCTGTGGCTCCCACTGTGAGGTCTGCGGTCCTCAGAGAAGAGCGGCCCAGGGGTCTGTCCCTATCTCTATCCCCCTCACTAATCTGGTTCCCAGTGTGGGGAAAGGTCTGTCTTCTGGACCTTCTGTGTGGGGGAGGAGGTCTTACGTGACAAACCCACCCTAGCCTTCCAATCTCCCTAGGCCTTTGTGTCCTGTCCTCCACAGTAAACCGAGGCAGGTCTGGCATTTCCAATTTAATGTAGCCCCTTTTCTGTCTATGTTGCAGCCAATGGAGCAGCCGGCAGTTCGCGCCCAGCTAACTCCCCGAACCACACCTCAAAAGGCAGACTCTGCTTGGTGGGCGCCTGCGGCATGCTCGGCATGACCTCCTCATGGTCCTCCCACACCCCTTGACTGCATTTCTGTCTCTGCAGGACGGACACGCCGCGCTGCTCTTGCCATGGGTCACCTCCGTGGCTCGCACTCAGCCTCCGGCTCTGGGGCCTGCTGGACTTAAGTCAGCACCTCAGTGAGGATCAAACCCTTGTTCTTACGCACGCGTTTTTAGGGAGGTAACACATTCCTCTCTTTTTTTATTATTTCTTCCTTTGTATGCTTAGAAAAGTGCTCTTCGCTAAAGATCAGATAAATTCTGACTCTATTTTAAATGATCTTTTTCTTCTCTTTTTTAAATGATCCTCCTTTTTCCTTATTTTTTACCATATAAGCATTTCTCATGTTAAACATTAAACATTATTTTTTACTAAACATTATTTTAAAATTTAAAATTTTTTTAATTTTAATGAGTTTTTTTGCTTTATTTTTATCCTGGGTTTTTTTGTTTTTTTGTTTTGTTTTTTTTTTTTTTTTTGAAATGGAGTCTCGCTCTGTCCCCCAGGCTGGAGTCAGTGGTGCAATCTCGGCTCACTGCAAGCTCCGCCTCCAGGGTTTACGCCATTCTCCTGCCTCAGCCTCCCGAGTAGCTGGGACTACAGGTGCCTGCCACATGCCCGGCTAATTTTTTGTATTTTTAGTAGAGACGGGGTTTCACCGTGTTAGTCAGGATGGTCTCGATCTCCTGATCTCATGATCTACCCGCCTCGGCCTCCCAAAGTGCTGGGATTACAGGCTTGAGCCACTGCGCCTGGCCTCTTTTTTTTTTTTTTTTGCAATGTAGTCTCACTCTGTCACACAAGCTAGAGTGCAATGGCGCATTTTTTGTGTTTTTTGTGGTTTTTCTTTTCTTTTTTTCTTTTTTTTTTTTTTTTTTTTTTTTTTGTGATAGTCTCACTCTGTCACCCAAGCTGGACTGCAGCGGCACGATCTCAGCTCACTGCAACCTCCGCCTCCTAGGTTCAAGCGATTCTCCTGCCTCAGCCTCCTGAGTAACTGGGATTACAGGTGTGCCCCACCACACCTGGCTAATTTTTGTATTTTTAGTAGAGATGGGGTTTCACCACATTGGCCAGGCTGGTCTCAAACTCCTGGCCTCAAGTGACCCAACAGCTTTGGCCTTTACTTTCATTGTTTTTGAATAGGTAAAGAACAGATCATGAAAGCAAACTTCCCTCCTGCCTGGTCGTCCCAGCTCCCTTTCCCCTGCCCGGAGATGACAGATCGCCATTCTCTACACTAGTTTTACAAGGATTCTACAAGTCTAAAATGATTTCACGGTAAGAAGTCTGTGACGATGGTCGTTATGGAAAACAGCATGGAGGTTCCCAGAAGCCTAAACACAGAACCACCATGTAATCCGGCTGTCCCACTCCCAAGTGCGACACGTGAACCACCACGTAATCCGGCTGTCCCACTCCCGAGTGCGACACGTGAACCACCACGTAATCCGGCTGTCCCGCTCCCGAGTGCGACACGTGGAGGCCGCATCAGTATGCGGAAGGGACGCCTGCACCCCATGTTCGCCGCAGCGCTGTCCACTACGGCCAGACGGAACCAGCCGCAGCCTCCGGCAGCCAGGGAAGGGCATCCACGTCAGAGAACTGCTCCTCCACAGAAGAGGGAATGTGTCACTGGAACTGCAGGACTTTATGTGGAACAGAGGAGGCCAGGCCCAGAAAGATACACACTGCGGGATCTCACTCATACAGGGAACCTAGAAATGCTGAACTCACAGAAGCAGAGAGAGGACCCGGGGATATACGGGCTGGGAACTGGGGAGGGGTTGGTCCAAGGATACAAAGTTTCTGTTACAGACCGGGAACAGTGGCTCACGCCTGTAATCCCAGCACTTTGGGAGGCCAAGACAGGTGGATCACCTGAGGATAGGAGTTCGAGACCAGCCTGGCCAACATGATAAGACCCCATCTCTAAAAATACAAAATTAGGCCAGGCGCGGTGGCTCATGCCTATAATTCCAGCACTTTGGGATGCTGAGGCGGTCAGATCACGAGGTCAGGAGATCAAGATCATCCTGGCCAACATGGTGAAACCCCATTTCTAAAATACAAAATTAGCTAAAAATACAAAAATTAGCTAGGTGTGGTGGCAGGTGCCTGTAATCCCAGCTACTCAGGAGGCTGAGGCAGGAGAATTGCTTGAACCCAGAAGGCAGAGATTGCAGTGAGCCGAGATGGCACCACTGCACTCCAGCCTGGCAACAGAGCGAGACTCCGGCTCAAACAAACAAACAAAAAAATTAGCCAGGGGTGATGGCGTGTGCCTGTAATCCCAGCTACTCAGGAGGCTGAGGCACGAGAATTGATTGAACCTGGGAGACAGAGGTTACAGTGAGCCAAGATCGCACGACTGCACTCCAGCCTGGCTACAGAGCAAAATTCTATTTCAAAAAAAAAAAAAATCCGTTAGACAAGAGGAATAAATTCAAGAGATGTACTGCACAGCATGGTGACTACAGTTAATAACACCATATTGCGTCATCCTTGAAAATCAATAAGAAAGGAAAAAAAGAAAGAAAATCATTGCGAGTAGATTTTGAGTGTTCTCACCACAAAAAAACGGGAAGTATGTGAAGTCATGTGTGTTATGCCACTTGATTTAACCACCATGTAAACACGTTTCAAAACATCAGGTTGGACATGATAAATATATACAATAAAAGAACAAAATAAGAAAATACATTTGCAAAATGAAGCATTCTTATTGTGCGGGCTCTGCTGGTCGCCTGGTCTCAGTTCTGGTCTTTGCAGGACTCTGGGTCCGGTCCTCTCTCCGCAGCGATCTGGCGTCCCCTCGGCGGACAGGATCCCTGGCCCCGCTCACCGGACAGCGAGCTCACATTCTCTCTGCCGATTCAGCGGGAAGAGAGGCCCCTGGGGACAGTCCCGATGTCGAACTCCACGCGGCCAGCACCTCGACCCTGGCGGGAGCACTCCTCCCTGAGGAAGCAGGACCTCCAAGCTAGAGTGAACGGTGGCTGTGTGAGCAGGCGGCTGGTGCCACAGGGACGGTAGCCGTGACTCCCACCTGTGATTCCTGGATACCATCGCCACAGAGAAGCGGCACCAGGCATGGATGGCAAGCATCTGGTCCGTTCTGTGGGGTTGCGCCCATCCTTTCGTGGGACCTCCCAGCCAGCGCCATAGCTGGTCTTCAGGGGCCGTCCCATGCTCTATTAACCTGAGCATGGGTTGAGTCCTGCTGCGGGAAGCGGCATTGATGGGGGTGTGATGGACAGTGGGGTGCTGTCGAGTCCATGGACGGAGTCATGGGCAGGCACAGCAAGTCCACACTCAGAAAACTGCGAGGGCCTCTGTGACAGCTGACGACCCGTCCCTGTCCTGTCTGTAGAGGGCCAGCGAGGCAGGTGAGGACCTGTCCCCGGGGAATGGCATGATGAGGGGGCGTGTTGCTGACCCTGGAGTCAGCAGGGCACTTGTGCTGCGGGGCCGTGCACAACCCCTATCCTGCCACATCCCAGCTTCCTCCTGGGCCCCTGGGGCCTGCCTGGCGTGGCTGCTGAGCGACCGTGGGCGCTGACCTGTGACCGTCGTGAACACACCACAGGCCACGCTGGCTCTCCCATCTTCTGCGTCCCTCCACGTCTTCCACGCCCTTGACACTTTTGAGGGGCGCTGGGCAGGTGTGTGTAGAATGTCCCCTTGTTGGGGACATTGGATGTTTTCTTATGATTGAGATTGGGGTTACGCATTTTTGTCCAGGAAACTGCAGAAACCACATGCTCTACTTTATTTGTGTTTTTATTTTATAGAGACAGGGTCTCACTCTGTTGCCCAGGTTGGAGTGCAGTGGTGCCATCACGGCTCCAGCCTGAGCCTGGAGTGGGGACAGGATGACGAGAGCTCACCCGTCTCCCAGCGGCTCTCCAGGGCACGCTCTGGCTGTGGCTCGGACACGGACACCCTGGGCTCCGGGGGAAGCTCCAGCTGCATTCTGAGCTCCTTTCTGGAGACAGAAGTCAGAGGATACCAAGACCCCTCCGGAGGTCCCCTAGGGCAGGTGTGGCTCAGACCCCTTCAGCCTCTAACCAGACAGGAGCCAGGGCCTGGGGTCCCCAAAGGAAAATGAGGGGTGACTAATGAGGCTCAGGAGACTGGGTGGGGGCATCTCAGGGGGATGCATCTGGCACCTGGTTTCAGGGGTGTTTGCTGTCCACCTGGAGCACCCTGGATTGACCCTGGCCCTTCCTTCCCCTGGAGCAGCATCAGGGAAGGAAAGGGGCTGCCCCGTCGGGCCATGCTGGATCTGAGCACACAGGAGCGCTGTGAAGAAGCCAGGCCGCTTCTCACAGTTTTGTTATGAAGATCGTTTAGGGCCCATGGTCTCCCCTGAAAGAATCCGGGGAACCTCCAGGGACCCGTGGGCCATGTGGGAGAGCAGCTGAGACAATCTGTCACCTGAGACAATTATTAGTATCACCAGGTGAATATCAACGCCTGGGTGGGGAATTCCCTGGAGCAGGCAGGTGGGAGCTGGAGGAAATGCTGTCAGCATCGCCACCCTCGGCCCCTGCAGAGCTGAAATTGTTAGAAGAGGCCACTCCTGCCTTTCCTGACTATCAACTTCCTCTGTCCAAGATGGGGCTGGGCCCTGGAGGCGACTCGCCTAGCCCAGTCCCAGCGCAGGTCAAACAGGCCCCCTGCACCTGTTCCCTGCCTTTTTGGGGCCTCAGTTTCCCTACCTGGCCCCTGGAGGCCTCTCCAGGCTTGCAGCCTGCTGCTGGAGCTGGTTTTGGGGGGTGGACAGCAGGCAGACCCCCAGGCCTGCAGAGGAGCTCACAGGCAATGCACCAGCTCCTTCAAGGAACAAACAAAGGCTGCAGTTCCCAGGAAGGGCTGACAGCTGCGGGCCAGGGCGGGGAAGAAAGTCCACAAGGAGGTTCAGCGGCCCACCCCGCAGCCTCGCCCTGACCGCATTTATGGCCAGATCCTGTTGTAGGCACAAGTCCAGCTCCACCGCCCTCCCTCCTGCTGGCATCTTCCGGGAACTGGCAGGGGCAGCGGGAACCCAGGAACCCGGGAGCCAGGAGACGGGCCAGGATCAGCATTTGCTTCTCATTACTGGAGATGGAGGAAATGGGCAGCTTGTCCCGCTGTCCAGACTGTAGACCTGGGGCAGCATCATCAAGAGTGGAAGATGACGTCCTCCAGCTCCCCAGACTCGGCCCTCCCGGAGTCCAGGGCTGCCAGGCTGCCCTCTGGCCCAGGGGGAAGTGCCTGTGGAGGATGAATGAAGCCGGAGGGCGCTGGGGCCCGGTGCTCAGGCGTCTGTCCATCATGTTCTGCAGGGAGCAGCCTCCCAGGGACCCCACTGCCTCCTGGAGCCCCGGGGGAGGAGTGGATAGTGGCCAGGAGGATGTTTACCAGGTGGCATCCGGTAGGAAGGTTAGGGTGAGGCTAGCGGTTAGGGATTAGGGCTTGGGGTGTAGGGCTGGGTCTAGGGTTAGTGTTGGGGTCAAGGAGTTTGGGTGGGGGCTTGGGGTGAATTTAGGGCAGGGATAGGCTGTGGTGAGGGTAATTTGGGGTGATACGTTAGGTTAGGACCCTGGGGCCATGCTGGTTCTGACACATTCAAGGGCACTTTGTCAGCCATCAAACAGGGCAAGACACACCACTTGGGTGACACAGGGCCGCCGAGCCCTGCACCTGCACCTGCACCTGCACCTGCACCTGGGGCCCCTCCTGTGCCCACAGGGCCTCCCCTGGTCAGCTGGGAGGGCTCCGCTAGCTGCCTCCTATCCCTAAGTGGATGCAGTCCCTGGATCCTTCCCCCAGGGCTGGTCACACCCAGCTGACCACTCCCCTCTGGGCCCAGGCAGTCACCAAGGGGGTCAGCTGTCCTCAGTCCACTCAGCCACACAGGCCTGGGCCATGGGTGGGGCTGCAGGACACATCTCCCCTACAGCTGGGCAGGTCCATGGTGTCCAGGCAGCCTGCCCTGGCCCTGCCCCAGGTCACGCCTGGCATGCAGAGGATGGGAGGGCGGCAAGACCCCCGCTTCCAACCCCCTTCTGTGGCCCAGATAAGGTTCTGGGGAAGTCACTTCTTCCAGGCCCAGCTTCGGGAGGGTTGCAGTGTCCACACATATCTCTCCCTGCAGCTGAACCAGGCACCAGGGGAGGCCCCCAGACAGCTGTGGGAACTGCAGGAAGGAGGGGAGGCAAGGAGAGGGCAGGAAGTAAAGGAGGGAGGAGCTGCCCAGGCATCCCCCAGGTAGGGGTGCAGGCTCCTGGGGACACTGGGGACCCCAGGTCCTCCCTGGCCCTTCCCAGCTGGCCCACCTTTGCTCTGCATACAGCCGGTGCTCTGCATACAGCCGGTGCTCTGCATACAGCTGGTGCTCAGCAAAGCTTGCTGCTGCTGATGGACGATTCCATGACTCACTCCAGCATCTCTGTGCCCCAGGAGACGGTGGCCTCCTGGCCCCAGCCTGTGCCCTCTGCGGCCATCACGGGCCCGACCAGGCCTGTGGTCACAGGCGAGGCCAGGGCAGGGAGGAGGCCCTGACCACAGCAAAGGAGTCTGCAGCAGGGGAGGCACCAGCATCCAAGTGCCCGTGCCCAGGGAAGTGCCACCTCCGACAGGGCATCAGGCTTGGGACACAGTTGCCGGGGGAGCAGCAGGGACAGGGAGGGGGCGGAAACCCGGCAGCGGGTCAGCTCCGTGACTGCAGCCCCGTGGGGGCAGTGGCTTTCAGGGACTCACAGCCCAGAAGGGCCTTACCTTCAGCCCCTTCCAGCAGTAGCACCAACTGCCGTGGCCGCCCACACTACCCTCGTCCTGACGGCTGCCCACACCAGATCCTCTGTGGCCAGCAGTCCTGTCATCCACATCCCTATCTTGCTGAAGAGCGGGCGGTGAGGACACAGGAAAGCCAGGCTGTCACCCGCCCAGGGCCAGAGCCACGATGGGTCCCCCAGGTGGGAGAGCCCTGGTCTCACCCCCAGAATGGCCCACCCTGTCCCACAGCCAAGATCTAACGCCAGTCTCCCAAGGAGTGGGCACAGGGGCGGGGAGGGAACTTTCCATGGTGGTCCAGGGGCTGGGGAGCCTCAGGGGTCACGAGAAGCTGGTGGAGCCAGGGAGCTGTGGCCACAACGTGGGTGCAGGTGCCCCAGGACGGGGAGGGGAGGGCGTGGCCTTGGATGCTACCAGCCCCCGCACCGGCACTCAGGCAGCATAGGGGCACATTTTGGGCCTGGGGGACTGTGCCATCATGGCCAGGAGCACCTTGAGAAGCCAGGAGGGCCAGCCAGGGTAGGGCAGAGCAGAGTGGGGCAGGGACAATCTGCCCAGAAGTGTCACCGCCCCTCAGACACCCCCAGACTCGCCTGGGCCAGGATAATACGCAGTCCTCGGCCCAAGGCCCTGAATTAGGTACCTGGGGACCTGCACGTCTGGCCAGGACCCCTGCCTCTCTGTGCAGAATCCTGATGCCCCCTGGCAGGCCCGGGGGTTCAGCAGAAGCAGGTTGCAGCCCCCACACCCCTCTAATGGGCCACATAGAAGGTGGGCCAAGGGCAGCGGCTGTGGGGCCTGGGACACAGCAGCTGCGGCGCTGCCACAGACAAGCGTCGGGTCCAGGAGTGGAGGACCCAGGGCAGTGACGAGGAGATGCAGACAGACCTGGCTTGAGGTGAGGTCTGGGTGGGAGTCCAGGGGGTGGGGAACCCAGCTTCCCAGGCACCGGGGGAAGCCCCCGCCCGAGTCCTCGGTGAGCTGAGTCTCCAGGGTCTGGTGCTCCCGGCGTCCTGGCCAGGCCTTGTGGCTGTGGAGGGACAGAAACCAGGCCCAGCTTCCTGCTGGGGGTCACCTCTCCCCGGGTGTCTAGGGCATCGCTGCGTCTGAAAACTAGCAGGAAAGGGGTGCTCGGTGCAGCCTCAGGGCCTTGGGGACCCCCTTGGATCTTGCCGGCTCCCAAAATGCAGAGGGAGAGTCGGGCAGTGGGGCCAGGGCTGCAGCCCCCATGTCTCCTCCATGTCTGCCCAGCTCTGTCTACCTCAGGGAGGCAGGACTCCTCAGACTGGACCTGGCCCCTACCCGCCCTGGGCGCTTGGAGCAAAGTCTGTGGTCCCAGGCTCCCTGACAGCGGATGCTTCCCTGCCCAGCCCAAGCCATCTGCAGCCAGACCAGAGGCTGGTGTGGTGCTGTGGAAGGTTCCGGACGGCGAGAGCCGTGATGCTGCAGTTCGCCAGCAGGTGGCAGCTGGCGCCCGCACTGCGGCCCGGAGGAGGGTTGGGCAAGGTGTGTGCTCAGGGCCATGCGGCCCAGGTGTGTGTCTGCGTGTTGGCAAGTCCGGTGCCTGGGTGGCTCTCAGGCATCTTGTGGAGCACAGGCAGCAGCAGCCAGCAAGGAGCACTCTGGTCCCATTGATGGGAGGCTCCGGGACAGACAGCACTGAGGGGAGAGAAGCTGGGCAAGTGGGGCCGCCAGGGCAGGTGTGAGGGTGACCCCGCCAAGCAGCACAGGGACGATCTGAACCCTGCAGGGCCCGGCAGCACCTGAATAATGGGAGAAGCTGTGCGAGCCCACGTGTAAGCCATGAACAGGCATCACAGCAAGGCGGGCAGGCAAGGCGGGCAGGCGTGGGTCCTGTACACACGGGTGTGGGTGTGACTGAGCAACCACTCGCCCTCTCACATCCCCTGCAGTGAGCGTAGGGGCACCGGCCTCTCATTTCTCAGCCCCGCTGGGCCCACCTCCTGCCTGGCCCTCCCGGGAACTGACCTGTGGCCTCCTACCACCCTCGAACTGCAGGGGTTGCCTGTCCCCGCTTTTGTCCCCGCACCTCGGGCCTGTCCCTGCACCTCGGGCCTGTCCCCGCCTTTGTCCCCGCACCTCGGGCCTGTCCCCACCTTTGTCCCCACACCTCGGGCCTGTCCCCGCCTTTGTCCCCGCACCTCGGGCCTGTCCCGCCTTTGTCCACGCACCTCGGGCCTGTCCCCGCTTTTGTCCCCGCACCTCGGGCCTGTCCCTGCACCTCGGGCCTGTCCCCGCCTTTGTCCCCGCACCTCGGGCCTGTCCCCACCTTTGTCCCCACACCTCGGGCCTGTCCCCACCTTTGTCCCCACACCTTGGGCCTGTCCCGCCTTTGTCCCCGCACCTCGGGCCTGTCCCCACCTTTGTCCCCGCACCTCGGGCCTGTCCCGCCTTTGTCCACGCACCTCGGGCCTGTCCCCGCTTTTGTCCCTGCACCTCGGGCCTGTCCCCGCACCTCGGGCCTGTCCCCGCCTTTGTCCCCGCACCTCGGGCCTGTCCCCGCCTTTGTCCCCGCACCTCGGGCCTGTCCCCGCCTTTGTCCCCGCACCTCGGGCCTGTCCCCGCCTTTGTCCCCGCACCTCGGGCCTGTCCCGCCTTTGTCCCCGCACCTCGGGCCTGTCCCCGCCTTTGTCCCCGCACCTCGGGCCTGTCCCCGCCTTTGTCCCCGCACCTGGGGCCTGTCCCCGCCTTTGTCCCCGCACCTGGGGCCTGTCCCCGCCTTTGTCCCCGCACCTGGGGCCTGTCCCCGCCTTTGCCCCCGCACCTCGGGCCTGTCCCCGCCTTTGCCCCCGCACCTCGGGCCTGTCCCCGCCTTTGTCCCCGCACCTGGGGCCTGTCCCCGCCTTTGTCCCCGCACCTGGGGCCTGTCCCCGCCTTTGCCCCCGCACCTCGGGCCTGTCCCGCCTTTGCCCCCGCACCTCGGGCCTGTCCCCGCCTTTGTCCCCGCACCTCGGGCCTTTGTTGACACCTGTAGGCTTAGGTACCACGTGGGGCCCGGGACACTGGGGGCCGCAGCACATCAGGGAGGGGAGGCTGCAGTCTGGGCCCAAGGGCGTCCAGCCTCTCCACTCCCTCCCTGGTGACCTGGGGCAGAGGCCGCCCGTCTCTGTGCCTGTTTCCGCGTCTGTGTGGCACAGAAGACGTCTCCACTCCAGTAAATCCGGTGATGGCAGAAGCGTCCGTCCCGCCAGCCGCGCGCCCCGCCAGCCGCACGTCACGTCCCGCCAGCCGCACGCCCCGCCAGCCGCACGCCCCGCCAGCCGCACACCAGGAGCTCTTTGCTGCCAGGATTGACTGGGGATGCCTCAGGCTCTGTCAGGGCCTGGACCCTCCCTGCCTGGGTACCTCTGACCCAGCAACAGGGAAGGCCACCAGGGCAACCCCAGAGGCCTGTCCAGCTCGGAGCCAACCCCTCCTGCACCGGGGTCCCTGAGATTCACCCTGGCAGGCAGCAGGAAGGCACGGTGCCCGGTGGCCTTCTTCCCCCACGGGGAGGGTCTGGGCTGGGCTCTTCTTTGATAGGCCACCTGGGTCCCACCTCAGGCCTGGAGGAAAGTGGAGGGGTCCACACCGTGGCTGGCCCTGGGACTGGGGACACATGGGCACCAGGACACACGAGGCCCATGGGGGCCAGGAAAGTCCCCAGAATCCCCACTCACCACTCCGGGTAGGGAAGAGGCGGGGCCAGCCTGTTGACGTGCATCTCCTGCTGTCCAGAGAATGCTCCAGACATCCCCATTTTCCTGCAGAAGGGACGTCCTTGCTGGGGAGCCGGTGGCTGCAGCCAGTTAGTGGTGACTCCCAGAAGGTTCCAGGCCCCATCCAGCCAGAACCCCAGAGCCGGACCTGGGGCCACAGGGCATGACGCCGCTCTGCCTACACGGGGATGGGCAGCTGCCCACGGCCATAGACACAGGCTTTGAGGAAGGGACAAGGCTCTTGCATCAGATTAAAATGCTGCCAAGCGGAAGATTTGGCAAAAAGCTCTCACGGAGCAGCTGGTTCAGGGCCAGCAGGCGCTGGGGTGGCACGGGGGCCCTTTGGGTGCTGTGGCAGTGCCTGTCCCTGGCTCCCAGCCTGGGAGCCCCAGCAGTGCCTTGCACAGCTGGCCCAGACATGCAAAGGGCCAGAGCCCGGCACGTGGCAGTGTTGACTGTCATAATTGTTATTGCCATAATCATCATGATCATCATTGCTATTATTATATTATCACCAGGAAACTCACCTACCTTCTGCAGGCTGCGGGTGAGGCCAAGGGGCAGAGGGCTGGGGGCTGATGTGGGCCGGCAAGGCCCAGGCCACGAGGGTGCCACCTTCATCCCAGGGATGCCAAGGCCCAGCAGAAGGTGAGCAGGGGAGGAGAGATCCTTACCCCAGGGTGACCCCACGGCGGGGGCTGCACATGGGCACCCACTGGAGGCCTGGGGGAGACAGGTGTGGCTCGGATGCTCTTTAGCAAGGTGGGAGCCAGGGCTCCCTTAAGAGGTCCACCTTAAGAGGTCCTCCAGAGTGACCCAGGGAGAACCATTCTCCGTCCCACCCACTCCTGGATCTCAAGCTCCCAGGACGCAGAGAGAACCTGAGCCATTGCCGGTTTGTGCTGCTTGATCACGGTGGCCCCAGGAAAGCAATTCAAGAGTTGCAGCGATGCTGCCCAGCCCCACGGGCAGGGAAACCAGGGCCAGGAGGCGGCGCTGGGGGCTGCAGCTGGGTGGACCGCGCGGCTGGGGTATGTTCCCTGCCCGCTACTCTTCTACATGTTTCCAGGTTTTATTTAGTGACTATGCTCCACTCTGTATTAAAGTATCAAGATTCCATTTCATCAAGGACTAGCATGTTTAGCAAAGAGAGTAGCAGAGGCCGGATTTAGCAACTGAAAGACTCCAGGAAACATGGAAACAACAGCTGTCAAGACGTTGGACATCAGGCGACGGAGAGAGACAGCGGTTCCCTCCAACCCACTGCTACCCGGAAACGCCACGGCCTGAGTGGTGTAAAAGCAACAGACACGCATCTCCACAGCTGCGGAGGACGGGACGTTCAAGGTCGGCGCTCTGGCAGATTCGATGTCCGGTGAGGTCACTCCCTGGTTCATGGACGGCACCTTCTCGCTGGGTCCCCCTCCCCTCTGGTAGAAGGGGTAGGAGAGTTCTCTGAGGTCTTTTTTTTTTTTGAGACAGGAGTCTCGCTCTGTTGCCCAGGCTGGAGTGCAACGGTGCGATCTCGGCTCACTGCAAGCTCCACTTCCCAGGTTCAAGTGATTCTCCTGCCTTAGCCTCCTGAGTAGCTGGGATTACAGGTGCCCACCACCATGCCCAGCTAATTTTCGTATATTTAGTAGAGACAGGGTTTCACCATGCTGGCCAGGCTCGTCTCAAACTCCTGACCTCAGGTGATCCAACTGCCTTGGCCTCCCAAAGTGCTGGGATTACAGGCGTGAGCCACCACCCCTGGCCTCTGGGATCTCTTTTGTAAGGACACTAACCTCATTCTTGAGGGCTCTGCCACCTCCTCAAGTCCCCACCTCCTAATATCATCACCTTGGGCACTAGGATTTCAACATAGGAACTGGAGGGTGAGGAAGACACAAACATACAGTCCGTGGCAGACACACAAGGGGAGCCTTAAAACTGCCCAGGTCACCACCGGGAGGGTCTCCAGGACAAGGGGAGCCTTAAAACTGCCCAGGTCACCGCCGTGAGGGTTTCCAGGACAAGGGGAGCCCTAAAACTGCCCAGGTCACCGCCGCGAGGGTTTCCAGGACAAGGGGAGCCCTAAAACTGCCCAGGTCACCGCCGCGAGGGTTTCCAGGGCAAGGGGCCAGGAAGGGGAACTCAGGAAGAGCTCAGCTGAGAGGCCACGGAGCCCACGGCTGCTGGAGTGCACAGGACACTGGCAAGGAGAGAGCTGCCCAGAGCAAAGCGTAGAGACCTGCAGAAAGTCCACCTTGAGTGTTTGGCAGAGAACCCGCTCAGCACGCGCCTAGGAGGAGACTAAGGCTGACGAGCAACCACCCGAGAGCAGCGGCGCCCACACACGCCGGGAAAAGCACGGCTCCCGCCAGCGCCACCGAGAACCCTCGCCACTCAAAATTCACGGTGCAGTGGGCAGAGTCTCTGTCCCTCAGGGTCTTGCCTCAATGGTGAGGAGTAGTTTGCCCTGGACTCGACACTGCCCTGATGCCACCTACAAGTCACAAAAGGCCCAGGAGGCCCCTCTCCAATCCCTTAATTACGTCCCAGAACAAAGCTCCAAGACACAAAAGCCTCCAGCAGCCCACAAGGTAAAATTCACGAAGTCCGACAGCCATTCAAATAGTACCAGGCAGGTAAAGAAAGGTGATAACTCCGCCCATAACCAGGAGAAAATTCCACTAAATCCAAACCACAAAACCAACACGGATGTTGGAATTAGCCGACGAAGACGTTAAAACAGGCGTTACGACAGTATTCCATGTCATCAAAATGCTATGCTAAAAATTGAACGGATGGCCAGGCGCGGTGGCTCACGCCTGTAATCCCAGCACTTTGGGAGGCCGAGGCGGGCGGATCACAAGGTCAGGAGATCGAGACCACGGTGAAACCACGTCTCTACTAAAAATACAAAAAATTAGCCGGGCGCGGTGGCGGGCGCCTGTAGTCCCAGCTACTCAGGAGGCTGAGGCAGGAGAATGGCGTAAACCCAGGAGGCGGAGCTTGCAGTGAGCCGAGATCGCGCCACTGCACTCCAGCCTGGGCGACAGAGCGAGACTCCGTCTCAAAAAACAAAAAACAAAACAAACAAACAAAAAAAATTGAACGGATTTAGTAAAAAACATGAAACATATAAAAAGGATCCAAATTAAACATCTAAAGATAAAAATGACTACATATGAGATGAAACACACTGGACAGGATTAACAGCGGATGGGACACCGCAGAAGAGGAGGGTGGTGAACTCAAAGACATCACAGAGACACAGAAAGACAAAAGAATCCAAAAAATAAACAGCTCCTTAGTGAGCAGTAGGTGGAAAAGCTTCGCGCAGTCTGACACGTCTGTAAACGGAGCCCACGAAGGAAGAGAGGAGGACAGGAAAAACTGAAGAAATCATGGCCAAAATGTGTTCAAATCTGATGAAAACTTGGCTGGGCACAGTGGCTCACACCTGCAATCCCAGCACTTTGGGAGGCTGGAGCGGGCGGATCATCTGAGGTCAGGAGCTTAAAACCAGCCTGGCCAATCTGGTGAAACCCCATCTCTACTGAAAATACAAAAATCAGCAGGGCGTGGTAGCGGGCGCCTGTAGTCCCAGCTACTCGGGAGGCTGAGATGGAGGGGCCGCTTGAGCCCCGGAGTTTGAGGTTATAGTGAGCCGAGATCGCACCACTGCACTCCAGCCTGGGCAACAGAGCGAGACTCTGTCTCAAAAAAATAATAATAATAATGAAAACTAAAACGCAGAGATACAAGAAGCTCAATGAGACCAAAGTACATCCTAGTCAAACAGAATCAGTGTTAAAGAGAAAATCTTAAGTTGTAGGGTGGGGGCGTGTCACAAAGAGGAAACATATTAAAATAACAACAGATTTGGGGTTTTTTGGGGAACTCGTGCCAGTAAGAAAACTAGAGCAGCACCTTTGCAGTACAAATGGAAGAAGCTATCATCCTAGAAAAACATCTTTCAAAAACAAAGGCAAAATGAAGACATTTTCAGACAAATAACAATTGCACTATACGTTAAGAAATAAAGAAAGCCCTTCAGGCGGGTGGAAAAGGATGCCAGATAGAAATGTGGCTCGGTGGCTCATGCCTGTCATCCCAGCACTTTGGGAGGCAGAGGCAGGCAGATCACTTGAGGTCAGGAGTTCAAGACCAGGCTGACCAATATAGTAAACCCCCATCTCTACTAAAAACACAAAAATTAGCCAGGTGTGGTGGCGGGTGTGCCTGAGGTTGCAGCTGCAGCTACTCAGGAGGCTGAGGCAAGAAAATCACTTGAACCCAGGAGGTGGAGGTTGCAGGGAGCCGAGATCGCACCACAGAACTCTAGCCTGGGTGACAGAGCAAGACTCCATCTCGAAAAACGAAGGAAAGAAGGAAGGAAGGAGGGAGGGAGGGAGGGAGGGAGGGAGGGAGGGAAGGAAGGAAGGAAGGAAGGAAGGAAGGAAGGAAGGAAGGAAGGAAGGAAGGAAGGAAGGACCGACCAAATGATAGAATATGCATTTGAAACAGTAATTGTATGGGTAAATATAGAAGTTTTTTACTATTTAAACCTCTTTTTAAAATAACTAATTAAACAAAAATACCAACAATGTAATGTGGTATGAATCGTGTGTAGAAGTAAAATGTGTGACAAGAATTGCACAACCCGGGGGGAGGGAACTGTGAGGCACTTTTTTTTTTTTTTTTTTTTTTTTTTTTTTTTTGAGACAGAGTCTCACTCTGTTGCCCAGGCTGGAGTGCAATGATGCAATCTTGTCTCACCGCAGCCTCCGCCTCCCAGGTTCAAGCGATTCTCCTGCCTCAGCCTCCCGAGTAGCTGGGACTATAGGCGCCTGCTACTATGCCCAGCTAATTTTTGTATTTTTAGTACAGACGGGGTTTCACCATGTTGACCAGGCTGGTCTCGAATTCCTGACCTTGTGATCCACCCACCTCAGCCTCCCAAAGTGCTGGGATTACAGGCGTGAGCCCCCGCGCCCAGCCTGGAAGGTTCTTATTCTATATGTGGAATGTGGTCATATCTTTAGAAGGCAGACTATAGTAAGTTGTAGACGTACTATAAACTCTAAGAAAACTACTAAAATAATAAAAAGTTATGGCAGACAAGCAAACAAAGGAGATAAAATTGAACTGTGGAAAAATAGTCAATCCGAGAGAAGGTAGAAAAGAAAGATGAAGAACAAATGGAAGAAACAGAAAACAAGTAGCAAGGTGGTAGATTTTAACCTGGCCGCATCCATAATTACATTAAATGTAATAGTCTAAACACCCCCAATAAAAAGATGCGGATTGTCAGACTAGAATAAAGAGCAAGATCACCCTATAAGCTGCCCAGAGAATCTCACTGTAAGGAAAAGACACGCATCAGTTATTGAAAGTAAAGGAATAGAAAAAAACAAACCAGGCTAACACAGAAAGAAAGATCAAGTGGCAACATTAACACCAAGGTAGACTTTAGAGCAAGGAACCGGCAATAAAGGTCATTCCATAATGATAAAATCACGACCGTGGGTTAAGCAAAGATTCCTTAGATACAACACTAGAAGCGCAACGCATCAAGTAAAATATAATACATCGGACTTTGTCAAAATTAAGAACTTTGGCCAGTCTAGGTGGCTCAAGCCTGTAATCCCAGCAATTTGGGAGGCCGAGGTGGGTGGGTCACCTGAGGTCAGGATCTTGAAACCAGCCTGACCATCATGGTGAAACCCCATTTCTGGCTGGGCGCGGTGGCTCACGCCTGTAATCCCAGCACTTTGGGAGGCCGAGACGGGCGGATCACGAGGTCAGGAGATTGAGACCATCCTGGCTAACACATTGAAACCCCGTCTCTACTAAAAAAAAAAATACAAAAAACTAGCCGGGCGATGTGGCGGGCACCTGTAGTCCCAGCTACTCGGGAGGCTGAGGCAGGAGAATGGCATAAACCCGGGAGGTGGAGCTTGCAGTGAGCGGAGATCCGGCCACTGCACTCCAGCCTGGGCGACAGAGCCAGACTCCGTCTCAAAAAAAAAAAAAAAAAAAAGAAACCCCATCTCTACTAAAAATACAAAAATTAGCCAGGCATGGTGGCACGCACCTATAGTCCCAGCTACTCCAGAGGCTGAAGCAGGAGAATTGCCAGAACCGGAGAGGCAGAGGTTGCATGAGCCGAGATCGCACCATTGCACTCCAGCCTGGGCAACAGAGCACAAGACTCTGTCGAAAGAAAGAAAGAGAGAAAGAGAAAGAAAGGAAGAAAGGAAGAAAGAGCAAGAAAGCAAGAAAGGAGGGAGGGAGGGAAAGAACGAACTTTCGCTCTTTTGAACAGAAGTTTTGACAGTTAATAGTATCTTCTGACACAATTAAGAGAATAAAAAGACAAGCCCCAACTGGGAGAAAAATCTTTGCCAAGTACGTATTTTTAGTGAAGGACTCGAATGCAGAATATAGAAAGAACTCTCAACACCGAAGCAACCCAATTTTAAAATGGACAACATGTTAGAACAGACCCTCCACCAAATAAGATACGCGGATGGCAAATAAACACATAAAAAGATGCTCAATGTCATGAGTCGTTAGGAAAATTCAGATTAAAACCACAGTCAGATAGCACTGCCCGCCTGTTAGCATGGCTAACATTTTAAAAACGGACGACGCCAAGCATACAGGAGGGTGAGGAGGGGCTGGAACGCGTATCACGGGTGGGAGGCACAACGGCACAGCCGTCCCGTTAAACAGTTTGGCAGTTTCTGAAAAATTGAGATGCCAACCACGTGATCCAGCAGTTCACACTGGGAGAAGTGGCAGCACAGGCTCCTCTGAGACACAGACGTGCATGTTCTACTGCTTTGTTTGTAACTGCTGAAACAGGATGAGCAGATGAACGGGCCACGCTGTGTTCACCACCGATGGACACCTGGGTCATTTCCGGTTTGGGGTTGTTACAAACAGCTCCTGGGAGCATGTGTGCGCACGCATCCGCCTCGGGCACTGGCCATGCCCCCAAGAGTCGGTGGCGTCCGGACTGGAGGCAGCTGCCCACTATAGCAAGGGTGCACTTGGCCACCAGTCTTGAGCCAGGCTCCTGGGTAAGCCGCGGGGTGCTCCTCGGCCGCCCTGCTTGTGCTTCCATCTGGGGGAGGGTTGGGCTTTGGGGGACCCCCGGGGAGCTGCTGAGACAGTGGACAGTGGACATGGGCTGCTCTGATGACCGGTCTCAGCCCCGATCAGCCTTGACACCAGCTGGGAGGGCCTGAGCCTCTGGCTTCCCGAGCCCCAAGCCCGGCTGTAGGGTCACGTCTGTGCCACCTGGGCTTCTGCCAGGCCTGTGTGTTCTGGGCCCCCGACTCCTGACCCTGCAGGCCCCCCATGGGCCACACAGCACTCACGGCCACAGGGCAGCAGATCAGACCCAAAGTTCCCCTGGGCCGGCACCTGGTGTGAGTGGCTGGGAAACCGCCTGTTCCCTTCTGGCCTCCACTGTGTTTCCCCCGAACAACACCCGAAGAGCCAGCTGTTGTGAGCCTGGGGGCTCCTTGGCTCTCCGCAGGCCACGCCAGCCATGCCGGCATCCCCCAGGACCCTCTGGACCGGGACCTGCCCCGTCACCCCTGCTTGCCTGGGCCTCAGTCGCTGCCCCCACTGCACGTTCCACCGCCTGGGAAGGGCCCTGGACGTGATTCCTGAGAGAGACTCGGGTCTGGCTGCAACACCTGGAGCTTTTCCGGGTAAAAAAACAAATTCTTCAAATTCTCCGCAGGATCTGTGGCCCCAACGCCATTGCTGGCAAAGGCACCTCTGCCGGGGCACCTGCCCAGACTCTGCACCAGCACACAGCACCACCACCCCCAAGGCTGGCTCAGGGTCCCTTCCCTGCCCCCAGCTCTGGTCCTCAGTGTACCCACCGCTCCCAGCTCACTCTAGGCCAGGACACCTTCCAGCCTGGTCTCCGACACCTCCTGATGACCTGGCCCCACCCCCCACCCAGTCCTGCTCCTCACCTGGGGGCCCTGGAAGCCCTTGGTCTCGCCCTGGGCTGCCCAGAGCCCCCTTGCTGTGAGCGGCACCTGCCCTCAGAGGCCATTTGACTTCTGCTTTTGGGGCCCTGCTGGGCTCCCCAAAGGGACCCTGTAAACGTCACCCCCATGAGAGGGATGAGGATTCCTGGGAAAGAGGTGGTCTCATGAGCCTGAGCTCCAGCTTGACCAGCAGCCTCCAGAGTCCCAGAGTCAGCAGTCCAAGGTCCCCCCACCCTCCTCAAAGCCCCCTCACCAGCCACCCTCGGAGAGCAAGCCCCCGCTAACTCCCCGTCCAGCCATGCTCACTGAAGGCAAAAGGTGCCTGATAAGCCCTGGCCCCGGGCAGTGCCTCACGGCTGCCAGCCCAGAGCAGCCCAGGGCGCCCAGTTCCCAACAACCTTATCTGTTTGCATTTCACTCCTCATCCGCTGGTTATCAGCTCCAGAGCCCGGGCGGGGCAGTCGGCTGGACACCCAGCCGTCCTGGCAGCCTCTCCCTGTGGGTGCTCAGATGAGGGCGCCTTGGGTTCAGGCCTGGAGTTGGCAATGCATGGACATCTGCCCCAGGACATCGGAGGTGCAGCCCAGCCCTCAGGATCCTGGTCTTCCCCTCGGGGCTGGTGGGGCACAGTCACCCCAGCACGGAAGGCCCTGTCCCACGAGGGCCTGCTCAGGGCCCCACGGCAGGGGATGAAACTCTCGGGGCGGGTCTGACAGGCCCTGCTCCTCCCAGGGAGCAGCTGGGGGCTCTGTACCCTCACCTGTGGCACACAGCCACCTTCCATGGGATGGGAAAAGGGGAGAAGGCATTTGGGGTGCCAGGTGGGGAGATGACTTGGCCACCTACCCCGGGGCTCAGAGGTACGCAAGCCAGGTGTGAGAGGAGCTGAGGCCAGGGGCCTCTCCTGGGTGCCTGCCCAAGGCTACCGGCCGGCAATGCTCACCCAGGGAGGTGGGGGTCCCGCCCCAGCTAAGCTCCCACCTGGAGGGAGGGGTGGCCTGGCCAGGACCCCTCCTGTGGTGCCGCATCAATGGCCCCAGCAGCCCGTATCCTGCCCCCGCCCCCGGCTGAAACTCGTCTGCTCCTGAGGGCCCCGGCCCACCCTGACCTGCTTCCTGCACCAGGCATAAGTAGACAAAAAGGACAAGGGCCCGTCTCTGGAGAAGGGCAGGTGGCAAGTTCCCCAGCCCTTTCTGGAACGTGAGTCTACCGGCCTGGGCTGAGCCCAGCCTCAGGCAGTGGTTCCTGCTGGCCACTCCTCAACCCGCCCTGGACGTGGGGGCCAGGCCAGCATCCCAGCCACCTCCAGGCCCAGCATCCTAGCGACCTCCAGGCCTAGCAACTACCAGGGCCCCTCCTGCAGCCAGACAAGACCTTTGGTCCACTCGAAGCCACACAGTGGACTGTGGGCAGCGGACAGCACAGGGTTGGGGCTGGGCTGGGGGTGGGGGCTGTGTGCACCTGAGTGTCTGGCTCCTGAAGGGGGTCCCAGGGATACGGGGAGGGGCAGTGCCCCCAGATCCCAGCCCAGGCACCAAGCAGTCACGTCTGAAAGTGCAGACAGGTGGATGCCCGAGGAGCCCTGGCCCTCGAACATCACTGGACAGGGGCTGTGGGGTCTCACTGAGGAGGGTGGGCTGGTGGTCGCCCGGGTGAGCTGCACTGCCCAGCCCTTGCAGCTGCCCTCCCGGGGTCATGCTGCCCCTCCCCAGGCCCTGGGGAAGGCCCTCACCTGTGGCACGCAGCTGGCTCTGTTTCTACCTCTAGCAGGGTGGACTCCAGCAGCTGAGGTGGCGGGTCTGCAAGGCTGGTGGAGAAGCAGAGTTGGCCAAGGAGGGGAATAGAGGCCAGAGGTCAGGGAGTGTTGGAGCCAGGCAGGGCCTCCTCTGAGGTGCTGGAGACAATGAGTGGGCACCACACACGCGTGGCTGCACGGTGGGGGCCACAGCAGGCCAGATTCGATGGGGGTGGCCACAGGCAGGAACTGGACTAGGAGCGTTTCAACATGCTCAGGAGGTAAAACCGCAGGAAACCACACGGTACTGGCAAGCTGGACAAGCCCACGGGGAGGTCACCAGTGACGCTCAGGGACGGGGAAGAGGGAGAAGACCCAGGGCCAGCCCCACCCAGCCACACAAGGGCCTTGGAGGGAGGGTGGGGCAGGTGACCTCCCCCCAGGCCTGACGCCCCTTCCCTGCCATCCCCCTGCCCCTTGGGGGACTTTGCATCCAGCCACTCTGTCCCCAGGGTCTCGGGGTTCCTGCCACCTCCCCAAGCAGTGGGCTCCAGGACCTGGCACAGGGTCAGTGCCTCCCAAGACATCGGGCATCCGGATCAACAGGAAGCCGTGGCGCGCCCCCTCGGGCATGCACCTGGGCACTGGCTGGCCATGCTGAGCTCCGCCAGCCAGCACTGGGCCCGCGCCTCGGATGGGATATGGCAGGGATCCAAGCCTGGGCGCGTGCCCACTCCCGGGCTTGAAATCTTTCCCGAACACTCCCCAAAGCCACAGCTTTCAGTGCTTTGATCTGATGGGGACCAGCTGCCAAGCCTCTGGGGGTGAAGCCCCACCTGTTCTCCTCCAGGGGACGTCACACCTGACCACAGGGCCCAGCAGGGCAGAGGCGGGGAAGGGGCTGGCCGAGGGGTGGAGGGCCACCAGCAGGTCCATCCCAGCACCTCCGTGAATACGAGTCCCAGCAGACCCAGGGCCTCAGCCTCCTGTGAGGGAAGCCTCCTGGAGACACCTGCAGGGGCGAAGGCCTCAAGTCCAAGCAAAGGTCTGCTCACACCTGTCCGGGGAGCCCCTCGGGTCTAAGAGACAGCGCCCACCCTCACAGTTTAGCCGGGAAGCTGGGACCCGGGGCCCACCCTGTGCTCCCACTTCACAGCCACACCAGGCCCAGAGTGACCGCTGTTCAGGGCCAGGCCACACAGATGGATGTAGAGGGCAGGGCCAGCGATGGGCATGACACGGGACAATCGCCCACTTGTCCAGTCCTCAGGCCCTGTTCTCCAGCCAGGCGGAGATATGGCTCCTATCACCAGGTTGCTCCAGGAACAACACCTCGCACGCTTATCTCCCCCATTGCTCAGCGCATTCAAGCGCTCCCCGGCCAGGACAGAAATGCCGCTCCCAGGCATTTGCCACCAAGCGAGTGCATTGGGAGAGAGGGACCCCCAGGCTCCGGAGACCCCATGGTGCCACGATGGAGCCCCCACCAGGGCTCAGGGCCAGGGCCTTCTACACACCCCTGAGTGGCCCTGAGATCATGGGGACAATAAATTCTGGGATGCAGAGTTTTCACCGGAAATTCAACACATGCACACACAGGCACACGTGTGCGCACATGCATGCACACACACATGCACACAAAGGCACACACACATGCACACAGCCACACACATGCACACACAGGCACACACACATGCACACACACGTGCACGCAGGCACACACACACGCACACATGCATACACATGCACACAGGCACACACACATGCACACACAGGCGTGCACACACGCACACAGGCACAGACATATGCACACACACGAACACACACGTGCACACAGGCACACACACATGCACACACAGGCACACACGCACACACAGGCACACGTAGACACAGGTATACAGGCACACATGCGCGTACACACATGCATAGGCACACACACGCACAAGCATCACATGCCTGCAAGCGGGCATCTTCACCACAGGCCCAGTGGGCAGCCCCATTTCAGGCTGGTGGCATCCAGCCCCCACCCGCTCCACACCTGTGCAAGCTGCAGGGATCCCCCAATTCTAGGGGACGCTGGGGACTCACGTGCTGAACGTCACGGCCATAACTGCCCTTCAAGGTCAGGGTTCTCATGAGCCCAGACAGGCGGTCAGACAAGCACAACTGCCGGGCTGACGCGGCCACAGGGCTCCCAGCCATGCCACCTGCCCATGAGGCCCCTTTCAGTACCAGCTGCCCTGGTGCAGCGACCCCACCCAGGGAAGGGGGCCCTAAGATCTCGGCCCCTCTTCGTCTCCACCTCAAGCCCGGGTTGAGAGGCCCCAGCTCAGAACAAGGGCCAGCTGTGAGCCCTGTGTCCATCCAGCCTCAGCATGACAGGACAAGGGCCTCACTCCTGTGCCTCAGTTTCTCACCTGAACCACAGGGGCCACTGAGCGTGTTAAGAAGGGACAGCCAAGGCCAGATGCAGTGGCTCACGCCTGTCATCCCAGCACTCTGGGAGGCTGAGGCAGGAGATCTCTTGAGCCCAGAAGTTCAAGACCTGCCTGGACAAAGTGA
This sequence comes from Macaca thibetana thibetana, assembly GCF_024542745.1. Taxonomy (NCBI): domain Eukaryota; kingdom Metazoa; phylum Chordata; class Mammalia; order Primates; family Cercopithecidae; genus Macaca; species Macaca thibetana. The sequence continues at coordinate 906,554 of NC_065591.1, read as the reverse complement.
GATCTCGTCTCTACAAAAATAAAAAATAAAAAGAACAGATGAGAGCAGGAACACCCAGAATGCCTGGTGTGGGGCTCTCGGGGTGGGTAGCACACGTACAGCAATTTCCTACGAAAACAACTTATTGTAATTTCAAGCAACGTTCTGCAAAACAAGCTGATTTAAGTGAAACACCTGACACCTACCGCGTGGGGCACGTGTGGCCCTGGAGCCTCTTCGGGGGCAGGCGGGGCGGCTCCCTGGCGAGTGGGCACAGGTGGGACAGAGGTGGCAGGCCCCGGTCCCAGCCAGCGGGCTCAGCTCACCTGTGGGACAGGGGTGCAGCCCCATGTGGGAAGCCCAGCCCAGGGAGACCAGGTGGCCTCGGGGCCCTCCTGGCTCAGGCCGGGATGCTGGCATGTGGTGGGAATGGCCCCAAGGCCAGCAAGGGCTCCTGTTGGGGTAGGGGGCCAAAATCCCCTGCGGGAGGGGTCCCTGGGCTCCCAAACGAGGCTGGGGCAATCCCGGCGACCGCTCAGACCTCCACCTCCCTCCCACACTGCCAGCCACCAGCACCACCCCGATGTCCCCAGACCTTGCCCTGGCCCCTCAGGCGTGGCACGTGCCTCCACAGGTGAGCCCCCCTGGTCATCCCAGTTCCTGCCCCTCTGCCTGATGGGTCAGGAGCACACCAGCGACCCCACAGCCCTGCACAGATGCCCCAGCAGACAAGCGGCCCCTGAGCTTCTGTGCCCAAGACGGCCGCCGACAGTGCTCGGGGGAGAAGAAAATAGCTGTGGAGGGGTCTTCAGGAGCAAGCCTGGGACCCGGCGGGCTACAGAGACACGGTAGGTCCTCAGGCCTCCAGGGCAGCCTGTTTGAGCCCCAAGGCTGTTGTCTGTCCCAGATGGCAAATCCCCTGCTCCCCAATGCCCCCTGGCAGGGTTCACCCAGTCCTCAACGCCCCCTGGCATGGTCCCTCCTGCTGGGTGATCTTTCCTGCTGGGCAGGGAACTCAGGGTGAGGGGTGGGCCCAGTGCCCTTCAGGGGTCCTGGGATTCAGGGTGGGGGTGGGCCCAGCGCCCTTCAGGGGTCCTGGGATTCAGGGTGGGAGTGGGCCCAGTGCCCTTCGGGGGCCCTGGGATTCAGGGTGGGGGTGGGCCCAGTGCCCTTCGGGGGCCCTGGGATTCAGGTGTAGCAGGGCTCCCCCCAGCTGGGTCAGCACTGGTCCCCCCAGAAGGGGCAGAGCAGGTGCCCCAGGGCCCCTACCTCCCCCAGCAGGCCCATCCCAGCCACCAGGCGTGTGGCTGACAGGGCCCACGTTGACCCAGCAGCGGGGAGGGCCCGGCCGGGATGGCCCGACGTGGGGGGTGTTTGCAGGGCCTTTGGGGGTGTGCGTGCGTCAGCCCCCGCTGGGAGTGGGTGATAATGGGACCGCTGCCTGCAGGATTTTCCAAAGAAAGCCGAGTCCTGATAAAGCAGGCCCAGATCCTGTTTGGCCACCGCTGCGCCCGCCAGCAGTGGTGATTAAGGGGCTGGACCGTGGGGCGCAGGCGGGTGCGGCGGGGGAGGACCCACCACCCTATATAAGGCTCCCAGGACTGGCCATTGGAGCCGCACGGGTGGCAGCAGCAGGCCTGCCGGGCCCAGCGCCAGCTCCTCTCCACGGTGCACCATGCTCCGGCCGTGGCTGCTGCTGTCCTGCTGCGGAGCCCTGCTCAGCACTGGTGAGTGAGGCCGAGGGGTGCCGGACACCGCGGTGCCCTCAGAGGGGCCCTGGGCCTTCTTGCCTTGCCAACTGGGCTGGCCCACGTGGACGCTGATGGACACAAGGCCCCACCTCGGCTCCGTGACCAGCCCCCGCTGCCGCGCCCGGGTCCCCCTCGCAGCCTCAGCGCTGGGCTCTGCCAGTTGGGATCAGGGACCCCATGGGGCCTGGGCAGGGACGCCCTCCTGTGGGCTGACACAGCGGCTAGCAGGGGAGGACGCTCGGCTGGAGTGGGGTCCAGAGGTCCCGCAGGAACAGTGGGCAGGTGTGCTGGTGCCCAGGCCTGGCGCTCTCCCTCCCCCAGTGGGGTCCTGAGTCCCGAGAGGTCTCTGGAGTGTGGGGGACAGAGGCCCAGTCCCTGCTGCCGTGGGCCTCAGTTTCCTAGTCTGCAGAAGTGGGGGGTGCTGCCTCCCCTGGTGTGGCCGCCGTGGGGGGAAGGGAGGGGAAGGTTCGCAGCCATTCTGGGCTCAGAACCGCCGCAGGCAGCCTGCCCTCTCCCCCACGCTCCCCTACCCAGCTCAGGCAAGATCCAGGAGGGACTGACATCCTGGATCCTCTGCCAACCACCTGCCCTGCGGCTGCTGCAGGTGGCCACCAGTCCTGCCCCAGGCCCCCAGAAGGAGCCAGCCCCAAGGGGTCCCTCTGTGGCCACAGCCTGAGGCCTGGGGAGACCCCTCTTGCCGACCAAGGCACCAGCCCAAGGGCCTCTGTGTTCCGTGCTCCTCCTTCCTCTCCAAGCTGGCCCCTGACCCTCCTCCACGGCCGGGAGTCCCCTGGGGTGGACGCTGGCCGGACAGAGCTCGCCCTCGGAGCTGCTGCCAACCTGGGGCCTCGGGCTCAGAGCACAGTGGGACCCCCCCAGGGGTGCCCCAAACCCGCCCCGCCCCTTCTCTCCCTTGAAGCCCCTTCCCCACCACACCGGGCACCACCCTTCAACAGTGGGAGATGTGGGGGTCTCTGAGCCCTCCCAGCAGTACCCTCTGCTTGAGACCCCGGCCCCCACCTGCACACCTGGCACAGCTTGGGGACAAGTGCCAGAAAGTGGGGCTGAACGTGCAGCAGAGCACGACCCCCAGTCCCTCGGGCCACCACCCTGGAGCCAGGGAGGGAGGTGTGATGAGGCCCAGGGAGCCTGGAAGTCTGGGCTGTGGGCAGTGCAGAGGGTGGAGGGCCAAGTGGGGGTGTCCGCCAGTTACCCCAGCAAATGCTCTCTGAGCATCGCCTCTGCCAGCACGGGAGGGGCCTCAGCCGGCAGAGTGTGGAGTCGGGCAGCTGTGCTGCAGGCCTGGGCCACAGTGGGCCGGGAGGCAGGGGTGGGTGGCCGCCAAGCGTGCAGAAGGAACAGCGCGCACCTGCCGCCTCATGCTCGTCCAGGGGCTGAGAGGCCGGGGGTGGCAGACCAACCCGCCCAGAGGCCCATGGGCCTGGCCGAGGGATGAGCCAAGGGGAAGCACAGCCAGTCTGGGCAGGAACGCAGGAGCCTCCCGCTGGGCTTCAGACAGAGCTGGAGGCAGCCGACTTGGAGCCAGTGGACCCAGGGAACCTCCTGCGGGTGGGGCAGGGCGAGGGTGGTGGGGGGCACAGAGGACGCAGCAATGAGGCTCCCACCCGGGGCAGTGGAGCCAGCCTGGCAGGGCCGAGGGCACCGAAACACGGGCCTGAGGTGTCTGTGCTGCAGCGGGGACAGCCACCAAGTGCCATCCCCCATCTGAAAGGTGGAGAAACTGAGTTGCAGGGGGCTTTGCCCAGGGGAGACCTGTCACAGCTCTGCAGCCTCCAGAGGTGCTGGCCTAGGGGCGGGCAGCTGACTCCTCCTCCCGCTCAGAGCTCTCCCACCCCTCCCCCACCAGAGGCCAGTGAGGGCCCCGTCCCAGGAACCACTGAGTTCCGTGGCTGAGGGTTCCGTGTGTTGCACACTCCTACAACAGGTGCTTCTGAGCCCCATGGATCATCCCTGGAAGGAATGGCAAGGGGCTGAGGACCACGACACCTGCTGGGACCCCCAGGAAGGGGATGGGTGAGGGGTGGGTGCTCGCCAGGCTCAGGGCCCAGCATGAGCCACCCCCACCCAAGTCTGGAGTAAACTCAGCTTACATTGGGGATAAGCCAGGTGCAGCCCATCAGAAAACGATCTCAAGGCCAAAGGGGACCACAGCCAAATGTGTGTCCCCCACAGCCAAGACTAGCATTCTCCTTAAATCCAGTCAATCAAATATCCAACAACTTCTGCCTGTGCCAGAGAGGACTCACCCAGGCGGCCAAGGGGCAGGCAGCCTGGCTCCTCCCTGGACCGTGGGTAACACCATGCCCCAGCTGACAGGCCCCTGCCCCTGCGTCACCGGAGACACAGGTGTCCAGCAGTAACGGGGGCAGCACCAAGTCAGTCCCAGAAAGTGGGCAGAGCCGGGGGTGGGAGCGCAGGTGGGGAGTGGCAGGAACAGGATGTCAGAGCTACGTCTGGAGGGAGGTGCCGTGAGTGCCCTGCTAACCAATGGGCAGGGACAAGGAGGGTCCCGGCCCCGAGAGGGATCTGGAGAGGTCACGGGTCCTGCTCAGGTGCCCCACCAGTACTCAGACATCGGCGGCCCATGGGAGCCACAAGAAGGGCCACAGTCCCAGAGGCAGGGTCCGGGGAGTTACCCAGAGGTGGTAGAAGGTCTCCCTCCGGGTAAAGGGGATGGGACCTGGGGGGTGTCGGCCCCACCCCAGCCTCCGCAAGTCAGAGTGGGGCATCCCCCGCTGCCCTGCCCTGGAGTCACCATGACTGGGCTATCTGGACATTTCTCTGACAACAGTGGCCTCGGTGCCAGGCCTGACATCAAGGCTGTCTCAAGGCTGACGTGCAGGCAAGTGGCCATGTTTAGAGCCACTGAGGGCAGGGAGAACTGGCCGTGGGGCCTTGGCACAGACCCCTCAGGGAAACCAGGTGGCCAAGCTGGGGAGGTGGGCACAGCCCGTTCTGTTGGCTCCACTCTCAAGCCCCTGCCACCCACACCAGCCCCTCCTCGCCCTGCCCAGGAGCCCCAGGGATGAGTACCCTGCACACAGGGTGCCCGTCATCTGCTGAACCCCAAGGGGCTGACGGCTGAACTGGGACTGAGTGGACGAACGAGGAAGTGAATGAAAGCAGGGAAGGAAGCCGGGGCTCATGAAGGACAACACGAGAGGCCGAGCGCTTGGCCTGCTGTTGAGGCCTTGAGCCCCACGAGCCATGGATGCTTCTCGCACTCCGAGTGTGTGCAGGGGCACAGGCAGAGCAGCCCTGGGCAGAGGTGAGCGGCGCCCTCAGGGACAACAGGGCAGCCCCACACCAACCGCGGGTCCTGTCCACACAGGTCTGGCCGACACTTCCTACACCAGCCCAGGCCTCTGGAGGCTGAAGGACTCTCCACAGACAGGTAAGAGCGCAGCGGCCACTGATCCTGCTGCCCAGACCACCCAGGTCCGGTGTGCAGGAGAGAGGGCCCCCCAAGACACACACATCCAACACACATACACACACATACATGCACCAACAAACACGAACACACATGCATATGCCAACATACGCACACGTACCAACATACACATGCACATACACCTGACACACATACATGACACAGATGCATGAGCACACGTCACATACACACCCAACACACACTACACACACCCAACACACACTACACACACCCAACACACACTACACACAACCCAACACACATGCACACACACCCAACACATTACACAGACACAACCCAACACACATGCACACACACCCAACACGACCTACACACACACCCAACACACACTCCACACACAAACCCAACACACATGCACACACACCCCCAACACACTCTACACACACAACCCAACACACACGACCTACACACACCCGACATACACATACACACACACCCACTACACACACACAACCCAACACACAGGCACACACCTGACATACACATGTACATGACACATGCATGAGCACACGTCACACACACACCCAACACACAACCAACACACACGACCTACACACACTCCTGACATACACATGCACACACCCAACACAGCCAAACACATACACACCCAACACCCACGCACACACATCCCAGACATGCAAACGTGCACACATACAACATGCATGACTTATACATGTGCACGCACCCAACACACAACCCTACACACACATGCACCATTGTACACACCCTACACACACCTGAGACACGTGCCCAACACACACATGCACACCCACACACACGCATACACCCAGCATGCACACACATGCACTCAACACACATGCCCAGCTCACACAAACAACACACACATGCACACAACACACACAATCACACCCAATACACATGCAGGTATATATTGTACACACCTACACAGCTCTCCAACACACACACTCCCAATGCACGCATGGACACACCTGACACGTATGCACACACCCCCAACACACACATACGTGTACACACACACACGTGTGTACATATGCCCACAGCAGTGCTGACTCCTGGCCAGGCATATACCATAGCACTCAGGTTCACTCAGATGCCCATGTCCGGGGTTTCCACAGCCTGGCCCCAACTCTAAAACCCTGGCCCAGGGAGATGAGTGACCTCTCTGCCTGCCCTAGCCCTGCCCGGCCAGGATGGTGGGGACACAGGGTTTTGTGTCAGCACTGCTATCTCTGTAGCCCCGGACAAAGGCCAGTGCTCCACGTGGGGGGCTGGTCACTTCTCCACCTTCGACCACCATGTGTACGACTTCTCGGGGACGTGCAACTACATCTTCGCGGCCACGTGCAAGGACGCCTTCCCCACCTTCAGTGTCCAGCTGCGGCGAGGTCCAGACGGGAGCATCTCGCGGATCATCGTGGAGCTGGGGGCCTCCATCGTCACCGTGAGCGAAGCCACCATCTCAGTCAAGGACATCGGGTAGGCCAGGTGGGCTGGGGCCCGGGGGCCAGAGGACTGAGGGGCCACCACCGACTGCCCTCGCCCCACAGGGTCATCAGCCTGCCCTACACCAGCAATGGGCTCCAGATCACACCCTTTGGCCAGAGTGTGCGGCTGGTGGCCAAGCAGCTGGAGCTAGAGCTGGAGGCCGTGTGGGGCCCTGACAGCCACCTCATGGTGAGGAGAGAGGGGCCAGGGTGGGCCTGGAGACCCACAGCACTGGGGGGGCAGGTGGGACTCTGGAGGGGCTGCCCTCCTTGGGGATCCCAGCCAGCCCTCAGGCTGCCATGCAGCCAGGCCCTTTGTGCCAAGCAGTGCTGACCCCTGGCCAGTAACATGAGCTAGGACTGGGTTTTGTGGGTGACTCAGCTTCTCCACTGGAAAATTAGGCTCCCACAAGAAGCAGCAGACGAACAGGGTGGGGGGATGGTGGGGGCTCTGGGTCCAGGAGCAGGAACTGAGAGCCCTCCACAGCGGATGAGGGGCACCCCGGTCCCCTAGCTCCCTGGCCCCCAGCAGAGCCGTCTCCCGCAGGTTCTGGTGGAGCGGAAGTACATGGGCCAGATGTGTGGGCTCTGCGGGAACTTTGACGGGAAGGTGACCAATGAGTTTGTCAGTGAGGAGGGTAGGTGGGGGCCAGGGCTGGTGGGGGCCTCTGTTCTGAGCAACAAGGGTAGGTGGGGGTAGGGCTGAGGGTCTCAAGGTGGGGGACAGGGCTGGGGGGCCTCGAGGTGGGGGGCAGGGCAGGGGTGCCTCTGAGGCCCAGCCCCCACGGTGCTGATCCCTGTCCTGCACCCCCAGGCAAGTTCCTGGAACTCCACAAGTTCGCTGCCCTCCAGAAGCTGGACGACCCCGGTGAGATCTGCACCTCTGAGGACATCCCCAACACCCACGTCCGGCAGGTCCAGCATGTAAGCAAGGGGGCTCCAGGTGGGGCTGACCCCAGGTCTCACAGGGTCGCCGAGACCACCAGGGTCCCCCACAAGCAGCCCCATCACAGACGCCCTGCCCTGACCTCCCCAGTCATGGTGGCACGGGGTGTGGCCTTTGCCCCCATGACCCTGAGCGGCCCCCCCAGGCCCAGATCTGCACACAGCTGCTGACCCTGGTGGCCCCCGAGTGCAGCGTGTCCAAGGAGCCCTTCGTGCTAAGCTGCCAGGCAGACGTGGCCGCAGCCACCCAGCCAGGCCCACAGAACAGCAGCTGTGCCACCCTGTCCGAGTACTCCCGCCGGTGCAGCATGGTGGGCCAGCCCGTCCGCCGCTGGCGGGGCCCCGGCCTGTGCTGTGAGTCCAGGGAAGGGTGGCGGGGGGCAGGGAGGCCGAGGGCTCCAGACCCAGCTCTCCCAGCCCCTGGACTGCCTGATGTGACACCTGCATCCGTCCTCGTCTGAGATCCCGGCTGCTGCTTCTAGATGGAGGAGAGGCTGGGCTAAGTCCTCCACCAAGCTGGGGTGGGACAGGGAGGGGTGGGGGGGAACCTCTCACCAGAGCCGTGTGTGCCCACAGCCGTGGGTCAGTGCCCAGCCAACCAGGTGTACCAGGAGTGCGGCTCGGCCTGCGTGAAGACCTGCTCCAACCCGCAGCACAGCTGCTCCAGCTCCTGCACCTTCGGGTGCTTCTGCCCGGAAGGTGAGGGCAGTGGCAGGCACTCACTCTCCCCGGGACCCCTGGAGAGAGCCCAGGGACAAGGGGACGTCAGACTCCACCCACCCCGACCGGGCTCACCCCAACATTCTGCCGTCTGAGTCCCAGCTCCGGCGCCTCTTGCCCTGGGACAGGCTTTTCCCGCCCGACGCTTGCAGCCTGCAGGTCTCCCAGCCATGGCCACCCCTGCAAACCCACAGGCAGTGAGGGCTGCTCACTGGAGTCGGGGAGCTGCCGAGAGAAGGTGGCGTTTGAGCTGGGCCATGGGACAGTTACACGTCCCTGCCTGCTGGAGGCCGCCACTCACCAGGAGCCTGGGCTGGGCACACTGGCACGAAGGGCTGTGCACGCACAGGGCCTGACGTAGACTTGCAAATGCAAGTGCAGCTGGAGTGAGAAGTCGCAGCCCAGGCTGGAGGGGGCGTCTTCTCGGAGCCAGGTTGCGGGGGGTGGGGGGTGTCTCCCTGGAGCCAGGGAGGGGCCGCCCAACAGGAGAGTGGGAGGCAGTCAGTCCCACCCAAGCCCCAAGAAGCCCCGCTATTGCAGGTACGGTCCTGAATGACCTCTCCAGTAACCACACCTGCGTGCCCGTCACCCAGTGCCCCTGTCTGCTCAACGGCGCCATGTATGCCCCCGGGGAGGTCACAATAGCCCCCTGCCAAACCTGGTGAGTGAGGCGCTGGAGGGGGCTCTGGCTGGCCGGCAGGAGTTCCGCTGGCCTAGGGCGGGTAGGGGTGTGCTGCTGTCCAGCTCCAGCGGCCCTGCCCACCATGCGGTTGCCCCCATGCCCACCCACAGCCAGTGCACCCAGGGCCGCTGGGCGTGCAGGGAGCGGCCATGCCCCGGCCACTGCTCCCTGGAAGGTGGCTCCTTTGTCACCACGTTCGACGCCAGGCCCTACCGCTTCCACGGCGCCTGCACCTACATCCTCCTCCAGGTAGGACGAGCCCCGTGGCCCGTGGGGAGGGGCACTCCTAGTGACCCCACCCATGCCTGAGCGCCACCCCCTCGCAGAGCCCCCAGCTTCCCGAGGACGGTGCCCTCATGGCTGTGTACGACAAGTCCGGCTTCTCACAGTCCGAGACCTCCCTGGTGGCCGTGGTCTATCTCTCCAGGCAGGTAAGGCCTTTCCCGCACCCGTCCCTGCCAGCAGGGCTCCGCTCCCTGGCGCCTGCGCCCTGACTCAGGCCACCCTCTCTCCAGGACAAAATTGTGATCTCTCAGGACGAGGTGGTCACCAACAACGGAGAAGCCAAGTGGCTGCCATACAAGACTCGTACGTCCTGGCCCAGTCCCTGGCCCCCCAGAACGGTGCCTTCGGGGTGGGCTGCAGTGGGCAGGGAGGGGGCTGAGACGGCCCATTGAGCACTGTGTCCTGCAGGCAACATCACGGTCTTCAGGCAGACGTCCACCCACCTCCAGATGGCCACCAGCTTCGGGTTGGAACTCGTGGTCCAGCTGCGCCCCGTCTTCCAGGCCTACATCACTGTTGGGCCCCAGTTCAGAGGTCAGACCAGAGGTGAGTCCCTGCCCCTCCAGGTGGCCCTGTTGCCTCATTCCTACGGGGCCTGGCCATGACCAGGGGAGGAGAAAGGTCCAAGAGAGGTTCACACAACCCTGTGTATCTGGGGAGCCCCCGGGGGTAACAGGCACGTGTGGCCCACGCGGCTTCTCACCCAGGGTGCTATTAGAGGAAGGACGGGAGCTCCAGGGCGTGTGGGCAGGAACAGGTGCAGGAGGGATGGGCTCAAGCTGAACTCAGGCCTGCCGGCTCAGGGCTCTGCGGCAACTTCAACGGGGACACTACGGACGACTTCACCACCAGCGTGGGTATCGCCGAGGGCACCGCCTCGCTGTTTGTGGACTCCTGGCGGGCGGGGAACTGTCCGGCCGCTCTGGAGCGTGAGACTGACCCCTGCTCCATGAGCCAGCTCAACAGTGAGTGTCCGGCCCCCAACTCCCCCTGGCTGCCCCCCAGCACCCACAGTTCTGACAGACCCCTGGACTCGACCACAGGCCCAGCTGCCAGGGTGGGGGGTCCCTGGGAGGAGCCGTGGCTGGAATGGGGAGGGGCCGGGACTCACACCCGGGCCTGTCGTCCCCAGAGGTGTGTGCGGAGACCCACTGTTCCATGCTGCTGAGGGCAGGCACGGTGTTCGAGAGGTGCCATGCCACAGTGAACCCCGCGCCCTTCTACAAGGTGAGGGCCCGAGGGCGTCTTGGGAGGGCTGCAGGGAAGGCCGTGGTGGCTGACATGGTCTCAGGCACCCAAAGGCATAGGTTTGGGGCCCCCACATCCCCAGGGCAGGGTGCCTGCCACCAGCCCATGCTGGCTCTCTGCCCGCAGAGGTGCGTGTACCAGGCCTGCAACTACGAGGAGACCTTCCCCCACATCTGCGCTGCCCTGGGCGACTACGTACACGCCTGCGCCTCACGGGGCGTCCTGCTCTGGGGCTGGAGAAGCAGCGTGGACAACTGCAGTGAGTGCCCAGCGGGGCTTAGCGGGATCACAGCAGGCTGGGCTCATGAGGGAGTGTCCTGGGGCCCCAAGCTCTGAGGCTCTGCAGTGCCCGGCAGGCAGTGGAACCCAAGCTCGCCCTCCCCGGCCGGCCCCTCCCAGAGGGTCTGATGCCTGGAGGGTCTGATACCCGGGTCCTCCACAGCCGTCCCCTGCACGGGCAACACCACCTTCAGCTACAACAGCCAAGCCTGTGAGCGCACCTGCCTGTCGCTGTCAGACCGTGCCGCCGAGTGCCATGCCAGCGCGGTGCCCGTGGACGGTTGCAACTGCCCCAATGGCACCTACCTGAACCACAAGGGCGAGTGTGTGCGCAAGGCCCAGTGCCCGTGCACACTGGAGGGTTACAAATTCATCCTGGCCGAGCAGTCCACCATCGTCAACGGCGTCACCTGGTGAGGGGCCAGGCAGGGGCCAGGCGGGGGGTCCCTGCCGGGCCCCGGGGGCTCACGCAGCCTCTCTCTTGCAGCTACTGCATCAACGGGCGGCTGAGTTGCCCGCAGCGACCACAGATGTTCCTGGGTACGTACAGCAGTGCCGGCCACAGGCTGGGACTGTGAGGGGCCCCGGCTTCCTCTCAGTGTCCTGACTGGGTGCCCCTCTTTGCTATAGCCACCTGCCAGGCCCCCAAGACCTTCAAGTCCTGCAGCCAGTCCTCCGAGAACAAGTTTGGGGCGGCCTGTGCCCCCACATGCCAGATGCTGGCCACTGGTGTTGCCTGCGTAAGGGGGCGCGCAAGGAGCGGGAACGCCCAGGCCCCACCTGGGCCATGAGGGAGTTTCCACAGAACCCCGGGAGACCCGGCCATGTTCTGCCCTGCGGCGGGTGCCTGGGGCTGGCCAGGAGGGGGGAGCAGCCCTGTGGCTGGGCAGCTGGAGGCCCCAGGGGCTCGTCTGCAGGGCTCCCTGAGGACAGTGGCCAGCACCAGCTTGGGGAGGGTGGGGTGTCCATGTGTAGGGATGGGTACAGAGTCCCAGCACCTTTCACAAAGTGGGGGAAGCTTTGCTAAGGCAATAAGCCCAGCTGCCCACAAAGGCCACAGAGTAGGGCTGTATTCAGGGAGAGGGCCTGGGAGACACGCCAGGTGGTCTCAGAGGGGCCCAGGGCTGGGCAGCGGCTGGCTGAGGCCACCCTTCCAGGGGCCGCTGACCTGCCTCCCTCCAGGTGCCCACCAAGTGTGAGCCTGGCTGTGTCTGTGCCGAGGGCCTCTACGAGAATGCCGACGGGCAGTGTGTGCCCCCTGAGGAGTGCCCGTGTGAGTTCTCGGGGGTCTCCTACCCTGGGGGAGCTGAGCTCCACACCGACTGCAGGACCTGGTGAGACAAAGCCTCGCTCCAGACGCCATGGGCTCCTGGGGCTGTCTGGGGCAGGCAGGGGCTGTCTGGGGCAGGCAGGGGCTGCCCAGGGTGGGGTTGTCCCGGAGGTAGGGGCATCCAGAGGTGCAGCCTGGCCTTTCCAGGGACCACACCCAGTATGGCAGGAGGGCCACGGGCCTGCCACCCACACCTGCTGTCTCCACAGCACCTGCTCCAGGGGGAGGTGGGCCTGCCAGCAGGGCACCCACTGCCCATCCACCTGCACCCTCTACGGGGAAGGCCACATCGTCACCTTCGACGGCCAACGCTTCGTATTCGACGGCAACTGCGAGTACATCCTGGCCACGGTATCCACCGGGCGCGGGGCCGCGGGGCCCGGGGACCCAGAGGCACGTCCCCCAGGGCTCCTCCTCAGTGCCCTCTCCCTGCAGGACGGGTGTGGTGCCAATGATTCACAGCCCACCTTCAAGATCCTGACAGAGAACGTCATCTGTGGGAACTCGGGGGTCACGTGTTCACGCGCCATCAAGATCTTCCTGGGGGTGAGCAGCGAGGCAGACTGGCAGGGCAGGAGGCGCGGGAGGGGGCCCCTGCCACACAGCTGGACCCTGCCCACTGGAGCCTCCAGGTCCTGCCCTGAGGTGCAGCTCTCCCCGCCTGCCTCTCCTTGAGGGGTGCCTGCTGCCCCTCCCTGGCCAGACACTCAAGACCAGGGGTGCTTGTCCCCCACAAGGTTTCAGGGGCTGCGCAATGTCTCCCAGGCAGAGGGGAGGGACTCTCCAGGAAGCCCGAGCTTCAGCCCTCAGCCCTGTTCCAGGCATGCCAGGCCCTTCTGCCCCAAGCTGGTTCTCAGCAGGTGCTCCTATGCATGGCCTTAACAGACCTGGCAGCTCTGCCTCTGAGAGCTCGGTCCAGCACGGCTGTGCCAGGGGCCGGGGAAGACAGGCAGTCCCATGCCAACCCTACTCCACAGGGCCTGTCCGTGGTGCTGGCAGACAGAAACTACACGGTCACCGGGGAGGAGCCCCACGTGCAGCTCAGTGTGAGGCCGGGCACGCTGAGCCTTGTCGTGGACATCAGTGTCCCCGGAAGGTACAACCTGACACTCATCTGGAACAGGCACATGACCATCCTCATCAGGATCACCCGTGACTCCCAGGTACCGCACGCCCTCTGCGTCCTCCCAGACCCTCCCCGATGCAGGGGTGGAGACGGATGGCACAGTCCCTGGGCCCGGCCTGATGCCGCTGCCTGCAGGATCCCCTCTGCGGCTTGTGTGGCAACTTCAACGGGAATATGAAGGACGACTTTGAGACGCGCAGCAGGTACGTGGCGTCCAGCGAGCTGGAGTTCGTGAACTCGTGGAAGGAGAGCCCGCTGTGCGGGGACGTGAGCTTCGTGGCGGACCCCTGCAGCCTCAATGCCTTCCGGCGCTCCTGGGCCGAGCGCAAGTGCAGCATCATCAACAGCCAGACCTTTGCTGCCTGCCACAGCAAGGTGGGCACCGGGCAGAGGGCTGTGCGCCTGCTCCTCCACAAATGTCCGGTGGGGGTGGGGGAGGGGGTGGGGGCCGGGCCCTGTCTGGCCCAAGGTGGGAAAGCCAGGCACGGTTCTCCCTCCATGGGATCCCAGACCAGCCAGATCAGGGTGCAGAGAGGTTCAGACCCTCTGCCTGAGCGCAGGGCCCTGACGTGGGGCCGACTTGTGCACTGTGGCTGTTTAGCAGCCCCCAGCCTCTGGCCACCAGATGCCAATAGCACCCCCAGACAGTGCCATGAGTCCCCTGGGGCAGCATGGCCTGGTGGGGCCCCCTGCTCAGGAGCCGGTGGTCAGGGTGACCTCCAGGATGCAGGGCACGCGCTTCCCGGCCCAGGGTGTGATCCAGTCATCGGGGTGCAGTAAGAACTGAGAGGATAGGGACAACCCATGGTGGAACGGCATGGCACTGGCCCGCTGAATGTGAGCGTGGCGTGGGGGAGCGGAGACCCCGGGCAGGGCTGCAGTGGTCATGGTTGGTGGCAGCGTACCTTGGTCCCAATGGCGGATCTCACGGCGTGAGCTCGGGTCAGGTCTCCGTGGCAGCATCGGCTTTGGGAGGGTGGCTGGCGGTCAGGGCTGAGGTCCATGTGCTGCGGCTCACCCAGTCCCAGTGCCCTGGCCGCCACACTCTGGCCTCACCACACTGACGGCACTGCAGGTGGCAAAGCCTGGTGCCCCGCTATCCCCCGACGGCCAGACACTGACTGGCACACGCTCCTGCAGGTATACCACCTGCCCTACTACGAGGCCTGCGTGCGCGACGCATGTGGGTGTGACAGTGGCGGGGACTGTGAGTGTCTGTGTGACGCTGTGGCTGCCTACGCCCAAGCCTGTCTAGACAAGGGTGTGTGTGTGGACTGGAGGACCCCGGACTTCTGCCGTGAGTGACCACCCCACCCACAGGTTGCTCCAGCCCCTGACACCCAGCACCACTGAGGGCCAGCGCAGGGCTGCCCTCGCCCACAGGCCCCTCTCCCTGGACAGGCACCAGGCTGTGCCCTGCAGGGCCACCCTGGTCCTCCCGCAGCCCCCAGCTGCCCAGGGGAGGTTTCGCCAAAAGGGCCCAGGCCTTCCCCACCCACGCTCAGGTTCCACGCATGCCCAGGGGAACCACTGGGTCAGGGCCAGGGCCAGGGCCAGGAACCCCGCCAGCTGACATGTCCCTTCCTCCCAGCCATCTACTGCGGCTTCTACAACACGCACACGCAGGACAGCCACGGCGAGTACCAGTACACCCAGGAGGCCAACTGCACGTGGCACTACCAGCCCTGCCTCTGCCCAGGCCAACCACAGAGCGTCCCAGGCAGCAACATCGAAGGTGCCAGGTGGCGGGGAGGTGACGCAGATACACAGGGGGACCCATTCACTCATTCATGCACATTCATTCACACACATTCACTCATTCACACATTCATTCATGCTCATTAATTCACACGCATTCATTAATTCACACATTCATTCACACATTCATTCATGCAGATTAATGCACATTCACGCATATTCATTCACACACATTTGTTCATCCACTCACACATTCACGCATTCATTCACGCACCTTTATTCATGCTCATTCATTCACGCATATTCATTCATGCACGCACATTTGTTCACTCACACATTCACGTACATTCACTCATGTACATTCATTCATGCACATTCATTCACGCACATTCACTCCACATTCATCCATTCACGCTCACTCATGCACACTCATTCAACATATTCATGCTCATTCACGCATTCACTCAACACATTCATTCATGCTCATTCACACATTCACTCATGTACATTCACGCAGATTCATGCACATTCATTCATGCACATTCGTTCATTCACTCATGCACATTCACTCATGCACATTCACACATTCATTGAACATTCACGCACATTCATTCACACATTCATCCATGCACATTCATTCATTCATGCTTGCTTATTCATTCAAGCACATTCGTTCATACACATTGATGCAGTCATTCACTTGCACATTCATTCTTTCACACACAATCATTCACTCGCTCAGCAGATGCGTCCTGAGCACCTCTGTCCTCCAGGCCAGTTCCAGGTCAGGGGACCTGGCCTTACACAAAACAAACAGTCCTGCACCCTGAGGCTTCCCTCCCAGCCGGGGAGAGGTGCCTAAGGAGGCAGAACCAGTGTCGGCCAAGGCGCCCACCATGGAGGGGAGAAAGGCAGGCCGGGGTGGGAGAGCTACCCCATGGCTTCCGTGCCACACAGGGTGGTTGGGGTCCTTGGTGGGAAGCAGATGTGAGGGTGAGGATGGGAAAGGTGAGGCAGGGAGCCAGGAAAGCATCCAGAGGAGCAGCCAGGAGCAGCCTTGTGCCCAGAACCCTTGAGAAAGCCAGGGCAGTGGGCAGAGCGAGCAAGTGAGGGGCGCAGGGCTACAGAGGGGTGTGGGGTACACAGAAGTGTGGGATGGGGTGAGGCCAGGATGCAGGGGTCTTTGTGAGCCCTGTAGCTGACCCAGGGCAGATGTCTGAACGCAGATGGTCCTGGGATTAACAGGTGCTGGCCCAAGCGGTGGAGGAGGGTGATGTCTGGAGCCATCCGGACACACGGGACAGATGCACTGGGGCTCAGGAGGGCAATGCAGGGTACCTGCATTGGGGAGCACAGAAGAGGGGGGCCAGTGTCTGAGGTCCAGGGGGAGGTGAGGACTGGAAGATGGCACTGAAGCCCCAGCCTCGGGTGATAAGCAGGGGATGAGAGACCAAGGCCCGAGGAAGGCATGGCAGGAAAGGAGTGGCTTAGAGCAAGGTGCGCGGGTGAAACTGTAATCCCTGCACACTGAGAGGCCAAGGCAGGCAAATCACCTGAGGTCAGGAATTAGAGACCAGCCTGGCCAACATGGCGAAGCCCCATCACTACTAAAAATACAAAAATTAGCCGTGCATCATGCACACGCCTGCAATCGCAGCTACTTGGGAGGCTGAGGTAGGAGAATCACTTGAATCCAGGAGGCAGAGGTTGCAGTGAGCTAAGATCGCGCCACTGCACTCCAGCCTGGGCGACAGAGCGAGACTCTGTCTCAAAAAAAAAAAAAAAAAAAAAAAAAGGCAGAGAGGAAGGAGGCCGCCAGGACAGGAAACATGCAGGTGGGCCTGGCTGGCCACTGGTCACACAGCCTGGCCGTTCTCCACCCTAGGCTGCTACAACTGCTCCCAGGATGAGTACTTCGACCACGAGGAGGGGGTGTGCGTGCCCTGCAGTAAGTCCAGTCAGCTGCCCTGAGAACCCCTGCCCCTGCCTACATGGAGGCAGAAAGCATGTCTGCATCCCACAAACAAGGGAGAGAGCCCTCGGGGGCTGTGAACCCTTACGTGAGCTCTGGGACTCGAACTGTCCGGGACCCTGGCCCCTTGGGTCTCCAGAGACTCAGGCAGCCTCCAGCCCATGGCAGCAGAGAGAAAAAAACAGCACTAAACCCCGTTGGGCCCTCCCATCCCTCTTCCACCAGTCCCCAGCTCCCCCTACCCTCACCAGGCCTGCCAGGGTGCCTGGGGTAGAGAGTGGGAATCATCCTGGGAAGGAGAAAGGGAGAGAGGGAAGGGTGGGCTCCCAGCCCCTCCGATCCCCTCCGATCCCCTCCACCTCATCCTTGGTGAGCATCTCTGACTCAGGCCCTCGGAGCTTCCGGAGGCCCCACGGGGTGGGGAGGCTTCGAGCGCCACAGGGAGCTGACGCCATCTTCTTGCAGTGCCAGCCACCACACCGCAGCCATCCACCACAGGTGATTGCACGCACACTACGTGCCAAGGTGACGCGGCCCTTTCCTGGGCTCCCCCTGGCTCCCTGGACAAATCTGTTGGGTGGGAAGCAGGGAGGGGGCAGGCAGTGCCTGTGCCCTTCCCAGGTCTAACCTGGCAATCAGAGCTGGGGGAGGAGCTCAGCCCACAGCCAGGCAGCAGCCTGGTCCCCGTGGCCCTGGCTGGACCCACGGATGAGCACACAGTGGGGCCTCAACTGGTGACCGCCGCCATGCAGAAGGCCCTGCCAGGAGACAGGCTGCACTCAGAGAGCCACGGGCCAGCCCTCAACTGAGTGCCCGGCACATCAGCCCCTGCAGGGCTGCCCGGCTTCGGCCAAGCAGGCAGCGGGGAGGGTGCTCCCCAAGGATGTGCCAGTGCCCTGCAGCCCTGATGGCATGTCCGTCCACCCAGGCTCACGGCCCACACAAGTCTGGCCCACAACGGGAACCTCCACCACCATCGGGCTTCTCAGCTCCACCGGACCCTCACCCAGCTCCAAACACACCCCTGCCAGCCCCACCCAGACACCCCTCCTTCCAGCCACGCTCACATCCTCCAAGCCCATGGCCTCCTCGGGAGGTAAGGAGCCTCCAGATGAGCCCATGGAGAGGGCAGCTGCAGGGGGTCCTAGGTACACCTCTGGGGTGGGTTCAGGGATGGCCCCGCTTCCTGGCTCAGATCTGCCACTAAGCAGATTCTCAGCATAGAATTTCCTATGCTTGGGAGCCAAACTGGGGATTTTTCAGAAAAACTTTTAAAGACAAGCTGGTCACGGCACAGGCATTCCTTGCTGCTGGCTGCTGTCACTAGAAACCGTGTGGGACCTACAGGGCCTCTGCCAGGCAGCCTGCCCCTGCCCTACACCGAGCAGGGCCCCATCTGCTGCCCAGGGACCCTGGAGGGGACAGGACAACCGTCCGCTCAGCCGAGTAAGGGTGGGTGCAGGAGCAGCTGCAGCCCCATGAGCGTGTGGTCACTGCTCCAGCTCTGGCCGCCACAGCCAGGAGTACGGCGGGAGGACCTAACAAAGGCAAGAGGAGGAGCCCCTCCAAGGAGGCTGAGTCCCGGACAGCAGGCCAGGGATCCCAGGAGCAGGGCAGGGGGCTGGGACATAAGCCTTTGAGATGCAGGCCCACAGGAAGGGGATGTTCCGGGCGGCTGTCCTCTGCAGAATCACCTAGACCAACCACGGCCGTCACCCCACAAGCCACATCAGGGCTGCCTCCCACAGCCACACTGAGATCGACAGCCACAAAACCCACAGTGAC
Source organism: Macaca thibetana thibetana (assembly GCF_024542745.1). Taxonomy (NCBI): domain Eukaryota; kingdom Metazoa; phylum Chordata; class Mammalia; order Primates; family Cercopithecidae; genus Macaca; species Macaca thibetana. The sequence continues at coordinate 887,813 of NC_065591.1, read as the reverse complement.
CCAGGCCACAACCAGGGCCACGGCATCGACTGCCAGCCCAGCCACAACGTCCACAGCTCAGTCCACAACACGGACCACGGTGACACCACCAACACCAGCCACACCAGGGACAAGCCCCACGCTGTGTAAGTCACGGCGCCACAGGATGCCAACCATCGCGAAGGCACCCGGGCCCACCTCCAACTCACATTTGGTGACTCAGCCGCAAAGGAGACCCTGTATTTCCCAAAGGGCAAGCGGGAAGGCAGCCCAACAGCGCACACTGGAGCTAGATGCGAGGGAGGGCCGCCCTGCACCCACAGAGGCAGGCCTGGGGAGCAGAGGTGCAGGAGGGCAGGGGCCACCACCAGGGCCACAAGGAACCAGAGGGGGATAAAGTAGGGCCTGGGCTCCAGTCACAGAGTGGCAGCTGCGCTGAAGGAGTCAGCACTCAGCTCGGGGCAGGATGCGGAGCAGGTCCAGGTGAGATGGAGACACTGGGGCAGGCTACAGTCTGGGCCATGCCACAGGACCAGAGACAGAGACAGGCAAGAAAAAGGTCACACGGACAAAAGGCCAGCAGAGGTCAGGGTAGAGAAACAAACACAGTAACGATGACAACTTCACCAATTCCCACAGCAAAATCGACAGATCAGGAACTGCCAGGAACAACGGCCACCCAGACGACAGGCCCACGTCCAACCCCAGCGAGCACCACGGGCCCAACCACCCCACAGCCAGGACAACCCACGAGGCCCACAGCCACAGAGACAACTCAAACAGGAATGACTACTGAATATACAACGCCCCAAACCCCACACATCACACATTCCCCACCAGTGGGGACTCTCGTTGCTTCCACAGGTCCTACGACTGCAATATCCTTCCAGACCACCACTATCTATCCAACACCATCACACCCTCAGACCACACTTCCCACTCACGTGCCGCCTTTCTCCACCTCCTCAGTGACTCCAAATACTCACACAGTCATCATCCCGACCCACGCACAGATGTCCACTTCTGCCTCTATCCACTCAACGCCAACAGGCACCATTCCTCCACAAACAACAGTCAAGTCCACAAGGTCCACCCACACAGCCCCACCAATGACGGCAACAACCAGTAGGACCAGCCAAGACAGCAGCTCATTCAGTACAGCCAAAACCTCTACATCCCTACACTCATACGCTTCCTCCACACACCATCCTCAAGTCACCCCAACTTCTACCACCAACATTACTCCCAAGTCCACCAGTACAGGCACAGGCACCCCTGTGACCCACACCAACTCGGCCACCAGCAGCAGGACACCCATACCCATCACAACACACTCCCCACCTATAGGGAGCACTTCTGTCTCTTCCACAGGTCCTATGACTGCAACATCCGTCAAGATCACCACTACCTATCCAACCCCATCACACCCTCAGACCACACTTCCCACTCATGTTCCAGCTTTCTCCACCTCCTTGGTGACTCCAAGTACTCACACAGTTATCACTCCTACCCACGCACAGATGTCCACTTCCTCCTCCATCCACTCAAAGCCAACAGGCACCATTACTTCACCAACAACCCTCACGGCCACAGGGTCCACGCGCACAGCCCCAACAATGACGGGGACCATCAGTGGAACCAGTCAAGCCCAGAACTCAATCAGCACAGCCAAAACCTCTACATCCCTACACTCACATGCTTCCTCCACACACCATCCTGAAATCACCCTAACTTCTACCACCACTATTACTCCCAACCCCACCAGTACAGGCACGAGCACCCCTGTGGCCCACACCACCTTGGTCACCAGCAGCAGGCCACCACCACCCTTCACCACACTCTCCCCACCTACAGGGAGTAGTCCCGTCTCTTCCACAGGTCCTATGACTGCCACATCCTTCCAGACCACCACTACTTATCCAACCCCACCACACCCTCAGACCACATTTCCCACTCACGTTCCACCTTTCTCCACCTCCTTGGTGACTCCAACTACTCACACTGTCATCATCCCTACACACTCACAGACGTCCACTTCCACCTCCATCCACTCAACACCAACATACATCATTCCTTCATCAACAACAGTCGAGGCTACAGGGTCCACACACACAGCCCCACCAATGACAGGGACCACCAGTGGGACCAGCCAAGTCCACAGCTCATTCAGCACAGTCAAAACCTCTACATCCCTACATTCACATGGTTCCTCCACACATCATCCAGAAATCACCCCAACTTCTACCATCGCAATTACTCCCAACCCCACTAGTACAGACACCGGAACCCCTGTGGCCCACACCACCTCGGCCACCAGCAGCAGGCCACCACCACCCTTCACCACACACTCCACACCTACAGGGAGCAGTCCCACCACTTCCAAAGGTCCTACGACTACGACATCTCTCAAGACGACCACTACCTATCCAACCCCATCACAACCTCATACCATATTTCCCACTCACATTCCACCTTTCTCCACCTCCTCGGTGACTCCAAGTACTTACACAGTCATCACCTCTATCCACCCACAGATGTCCACTTCTGCCTCCATCCACTCAACGCCAACAGGCACCATTCCTCCACCGACAACGCTCACAACCACAGGGTCCACGCACACAGCTCCACCAATGACAGTGACCACCAGTGGCACCAGCCAAGTCCACAGCTCATTCAGCACAGCCAAAACCTCTACATCCCTCCTCTCACATGCTTCCTCCACACACCACCCTGAAACCACACCAAATTCTACCACCATTATTCCCAAGTCCACTAGTGCAGGAACCAGCACCCCTGTGGCCCACACCACGTTGACCACCATCAGTGAGCCACACACACCCTTCACCACACATTCACCTTCAGGGAGCAGACCCAGCTCTTCCACAGGTCCTACGACTACAACATCCTTCAAGACCACCTCTACCTATCCAACCCCATCACACCCTCAGACCACACTTCCCACTCACATTCCACCTTTCTCCACCTCCTTGGTGACTCCAACTACTCACACTGTCATCACCCCTACACACTCACAGACGTCCACTTCCACCTCCATCCACTCAACACCAACAGGCACCATTCCTTCATCAACAACGGTCAAGGCAACAGGGTCCACACACACAGCCCCACCAATGACAGTGACCACCAGTGTGACCAGCCAAGCCCACAGCTCATTTAGCACAGCCAAAACCTCTACATCCCTATACTCACACACTTCCTCCACACACCATCCTGAAATCACCCCAACTTCTACCACCACGATTACTCCCAATCCCACCAGTACAGGCACTGGAACCCCTGTGGCCCACACCACCTCGGCCACCAGCAACAGACCACCACCACCCTTCACCACACATTCCCCACCTACAGGGAGCACTCCCATCACTTCCACAGGTCCTATAACTGTAACATCCTTCAAGACTACCACTACCTATCCAACCCCATCACACCCTCAGACCACACTTCCCACTCACGTTCCACCTTTCTCCACCTCCTCAGTGACTCCAAGTACTCACACAGTCATCACCCCTACCCACACAGAGATGTCCACTTCTGCCTATATCCACTCAACACCAACAGGCACCATTCATCCACAGACAACAGTCAAGGCTACAGGGTCCACCCACACAGCCCCACCAATGACAGCAACAACCAGTAGGACCAGCCAAGACAGCAGCTCATTCAGTACAGCCAAAACCTCTACATCCCTCCACTCACACCCTTCCTCCACACATCATCCAGAAATCACCCCAACTTCTACCACCACAAATACTCCCAAGTCCACCAGTACAGGCACCAGCACCACTGTGACCTACGCCACTTCGGCCACCAGCAGCAGGACACCCACACCCATCACCACACACTCCCCACCTACAGGGAGCAGTACCCTCTCTTCCACAGGTCCTATGACTGCAACATCCTTCCAGACCACCACTATCTATCCAACACCATCACACCCTCAGACCACACTTCCCACTCACGTTCCACCTTTCTCCACTTCCTCGGTGACTCCAGGTACTCACACAGTCATCACGCCTACCCACACACAGATGTTCACTTCCTCCTCCATCCACTCAACGCCAACAGGCACCATTCCTCCACCAACAACGGTCAGTGACACAGGGTCCACGCACGCAACCCCACCAATGACAGGAACCACCATTCGGACGAGCCAAGCCCACAGCTCATTTAGCACAGCCAAAACCTCTACATCCCTTCACTCACATGTTTCCTCCACACACCATCCTGAAATCACCCTAACTTCTACCACCACCATTAATTACAATCCCACCAGTACAGAAACCGGCACCACTGTGATCCATAGCCCCTTGACCACCAGCAGCGGGCCACCCAAACCCTTCACCACACATTCCCCACCTACGGGGAGCATTCCCATCTCTTCCACAGGTCCTGTGACTACCACACTCAAGACCACCACTACCTATCCAACCACTTCACACCCTCAGACCACACTTCCCACTCACATTCCACCTTCGTCCACCTCACTGGTGAGCCCAAGCACTCACACAGTCATCACCCCTACCCATGCACAGGTGTCCACTACCACCTTCATCCACCCGTCACCAACAGGCACTATTCCTCCACTAACAACCTTCAGGACCACAGGATCCACGCACAAAACTCCGCCAAGGACAGTGACCATCAGTGGGACCAGCCAAGCCCACAGCTCTTTCAGCACAGCAAAAACCTCTACATCCTTGCACTCACACCCTTCCTCCACACACCAACCAGAAATCATCCCAACTTCTACCACCACCATTACTCCCAAACAAACCAGTACAGGAACCGGCACCCCTGTGGCCAACATCACCTGGGCCACCAGCAGCAGGCTACCCACAGGCTTCACCACACACTCCCCACCTACAGGGAGCAGTCACATCTCTTCCACAGGTCCTTTGACTGCAACATCCTTCCAAACCACCACTACCTATCCAACCCCATCACAACCTCACACCACACTTCCCACTCACATTCCACCTTTCTCCACCTCCTCAGTGACTCCAAGTACTCACACAGTCATCACCCCGACCCACGCACAGGTGTCCACTTCTGCCTACATCCACTCAACACCAACAGGCACCATTCCTCCACCTACAACGGTCAAGGCCACAGGCACAGTGTCCACTCACACAGCACCCCCAATGACAGCAACCACAAGCGGGACCAGCCAAACCCTGAGCTCATTCAGCACAGCCAAAACCTCTACATCCCGACACACACATGCTTCTTCGACACTCCATACTGAAGTCACTCCAACTTTTACCACCATCACCCCCAACCCCACCAGTAGAATAACCGGCACCCCTGTGGCCCACACCACCTCAGCCACCAGCAGCGAGCCACCTACACCCTTCACCACACACTCCCCAGCTACAGGGAGCAACCCCATCTCTTCCACAGGTCCCATGACTGCAACATCCTTCAAGACGACCACTACCTATCCAACGACATCACAACCTCAGACCACACTTTCCACTCATGTTCCACCTTTATCGACCTCCTTGGTGACTCCAACTACTCACACTGTCATCACCCCTACCCACACACAGATGTCGACTTCCTCCTCCATCCACTCAGTGCCAATAGGGACCATTAATCCACCAACAACGGTCAAGATCACAGGGTCCACCCACACAGCCCCACCGACGACAGCAAACACCCGTGGGACCAGCCAAGCACACAGCTCATTCAGCACAGCCAAAACCTCTACATCCATACATTCACACACTTCCTCCACACACCATCCTCAAGTCACCCCAACTTCGACCACCATCACCCCCAATCCCACCAGTACAGGAACCGGCACCCCTGTGGCCCACACCACCTCAGCCACCAGCAGCAAGCCACCTACACCCTTCACCACACACTCCCCACCTACAGGGAGCATTCCTATCTCTTCCACAGGTCCTATCACTGCAACATCTTTCCAGACCACCACTACCTATCCAACACCATCACACCCTCAGACCACACTTCCCACTCACGTTCCACCTTTCTCCACCTCCTTGCTGACTCCAACTACTCACACAGTCATCACCCCTACCCACGCACAGTGTTCACTTCCTCCTCCATCCCCTCAGGGCCAACAGGAACCATTCCTCCAGTGACAACAGTCAAGGCCACAGCATCCACGCACACAGCCCCACCAATGACAGCTACCACCAGTGGGACCAGCCAAGCCCCGAACTCATTCAGCACAGCCAAAACCTCTACATCTCTACATTCACAAACTTCTTCCACACACCATCCTGAAGTCACCCCAACTTCTACCACCATCACCCCCAAACCCACCAGTACAGGAACCGGCACCCCTGTGGCCCACACCACCTCGGCCACCAGCAGCAGGCTACCCACACCCTTCACCACACACTCCCCACCTACAGAGAGCACTCCCGTCTCTTCCACAAGTCCTATGACTGCAACATCCTTCAAGATCACCACTACCTATCCAACACCATCACACCCTCAGACCACACTTCCAACTCACGTTCCACCTTTCTCCACCTCCTTGGTGACTCCAACTACTCACACAGTCATCACCCCTACCGATGCACAGAGGTCTACTTCTACCTCCATCCACTCAGCGCCAACAGGCACCATTCCTCCACCAACAACGGTCAAGGCTACAGGGTCCACGCACACAGCCCCACCAATGACGGTGACCACCAGTAGGACCAGCCAAGCCCCGAGTTCATTCAGCACAACCAAAACCTCTACATCCCTACATTCACACACCTCCTCCACACACCATCCTGAAGTCACCCCAACTTCTACCACCATCACCCCCAAACCCACCAGTACAGGAACCGGCACCCCTGTGGCCCACACCACCTCGTCCACCAGCAGCAGGCTACCCACAACCTTCACCACACACTCCCCACCTACAGAGAGCACTCCCGTCTCTTCCACAGGTCCTATCACTGCAACATCCTTCCAGACCACCACTACCTATCCAACACCATCACACCCTCAGACCACACTTCCCACTCACATTCCACCTTTCTCCACCTCCTTGGTGACTCCTACTACTCACACAGTCATCACACCTACCCACGCGCAGATGTCCACTTCCTCCTCCATCCACTCAGTGCCAATAGGCACCATTTCTCCACCGACAACGGTCAAGGTCACAGGGTCCACCCACACAGCCCCACCAATGACAGCAAACCCCAGTGGGACCAGCCAAGCCCTGAGCTCATTCAGCACAGCCAAAACCTCTACATCCCTACATTCACACACTTCCTCCACACACCATCCTCAAGTCACCCCAACTTCTACCACCATCACCCCCAATCCCACCAGTACAGGCACCGGCACCCCTGTGGCCCACACCACCTCGGCCACCAGCAGCAGGCTACCCACACCCTTCACCACACACTCCCCACCTACAGAAAGCAGTCCTGTCTCTTCCACAAGTCCTATCACTGCAACATCCTTCCAGACCACCACTACCTATCCAACACCATCACACCCTCAGACCACACTTTCCACTCACGTTCCACCTTTCTCCACCTCCTTGGTGACTCCAACTACTCACACAGTCATCACCCCTACCCACGCACAGGTGTTCACTTCCTCCTCCATCCCCTCAGGGCCAACAGGAACCATTCCTCCAGTGACAACAGTCAAGGCCACAGCATCCACGCACACAGCCCCACCAATGACAGCTACCACCAGTGGGACCAGCCAAGCCCCGAACTCATTCAGCACAGCCAAAACCTCCACATCCCTACATTCACAAACTTCTTCCACACACCATCCTGAAGTCACCCCAACTTCTACCACCATCACCCCCAAACCCACCAGTACAGGAACCGGCACCCCAGTGGCCCACACCACCTCGTCCACCAGCAGCAGGCTACCCACAACCTTCACCACACACTCCCCACCTACAGAGAGCACTCCCGTCTCTTCCACAGGTCCTATCACTGCAACATCCTTCCAGACCACCACTACCTATCCAACACCATCACACCCTCAGACCACACTTCCCACTCACATTCCACCTTTCTCCACCTCCTTGGTGACTCCAACTACTCACACTGTCATCACCCCTACCCACGCGCAGATGTCCACTTCCTCCTCCATCCACTCAGTGCCAATAGGCACCATTCCTCCACCGACAACGGTCAAGGTCACAGGGTCCACCCACACAGCCCCACCAATGACAGCAAACACCAGTGGGACCAGCCAAGCCCTGAGCTCATTCAGCACAGCCAAAACCTCTACATCCCTACATTCACACACTTCCTCCACACACCATCCTCAAGTCACCCCAACTTCTACCACCATCACCCCCAATCCCACCACTACAGGCACCGGCACCCCTGTGGCCCACACCACCTCGGCCACCAGCAGCAGGCTACCCACACCCTTCACCACACACTCCCCACCTACAGAAAGCAGTCCTGTCTCTTCCACAAGTCCTATCACTGCAACATCCTTCCAGACCACCACTACGTATCCAACCCCATCACACCCTCAGACCACACTTCCCACTCACGTTCCACCTTTCTCCACCTCCTTGGTGACTCCAACTACTCACACAGTCATCACCCCTACCCACGCACAGGTGTTCACTTCCTCCTCCATCCCCTCAGGGCCAACAGGAACCATTCCTCCAGTGACAACAGTCAAGGCCACAGCATCCACGCACACAGCCCCACCAATGACAGCTACCACCAGTGGGACCAGCCAAGCCCCGAACTCATTCAGCACAGCCAAAACCTCCACATCCCTACATTCACAAACTTCTTCCACACACCATCCTGAAGTCACCCCAACTTCTACTACCATCACCCCCAAACCCACCAGTACAGGAACCGGCACCCCTGTGGCCCACACCACCTCGTCCACCAGCAGCAGGCTACCCACAACCTTCACCACACACTCCCCACCTACAGAGAGCACTCCCGTCTCTTCCACAGGTCCTATCACTGCAACATCCTTCCAGACCACCACTACCTATCCAACACCATCACACCCTCAGACCACACTTCCCACTCACATTCCACCTTTCTCCACCTCCTTGGTGACTCCAACTACTCACACTGTCATCACCCCTACACACGCGCAGATGTCCACTTCCTCCTCCATCCACTCAGTGCCAATAGGCACCATTCCTCCACCTACAACAGTCAAGGTCACAGGGTCCACCCACACAGCCCCACCAATGACAGCAAACACCAGTGGGACCAGCCAAGCCCTGAACTCCTTCAGCACAGCCAAAACCTCTACATCCCTACATTCACACACTTCCTCCACACACCATCCTCAAGTCACCCCAACTTCTACCACCATCACCCCCAATCCCACCACTACAGGCACCGGCACCTCTGTGGCCCACACCACCTCGGCCACCAGCAGCAGGCTACCCACACCCTTCACCACACACTCCCCACCTACAGAAAGCAGTCCTGTCTCTTCCACAAGTCCTATCACTGCAACATCCTTCCAGACCACCACTACCTATCCAACCCCATCACACCCTCAGACCACACTTCCCACTCACGTTCCACCTTTCTCCACCTCCTTGCTGACTCCAACTACTCACACAGTCATCACCCCTACCCACGCACAGATGTTCACTTCCTCCTCCATCCCCTCAGGGCCAACAGGAACCATTCCTCCAGTGACAACAGTCAAGGCCACAGCATCCACGCACACAGCCCCACCAATGACAGCTACCACCAGTGGGACCAGCCAAGCCCCGAACTCATTCAGCACAGCCAAAACCTCCACATCCCTACATTCACAAACTTCTTCCACACACCATCCTGAAGTCACCCCAACTTCTACCACCATCACCCCCAAACCCACCAGTACAGGAACCGGCACCCCTGTGGCCCACACCACCTCGGCCACCAGCAGCAGGCTACCCACAACCTTCACCACACACTCCTCACCTACAGAGAGCAGTCCCGTCTCTTCCACAGGTCCTATCATTGCAACATCCTTCAAGATCACCACTACCTATCCAACACCATCACACCCTCAGACCACACTTCCAACTCACGTTCCACCTTTCTCCACCTCCTTGGTGACTCCAACTACTCACACAGTCATCACCCCTACCGATGCACAGAGGTCTACTTCTACCTCCATCCACTCAACGCCAACAGGCACCATTCCTCCACCAACAACGGTCAAGGCAACAGGGTCCACCCACACAGCCCTACCAATGACGGTGACCACCAGTGGGACCAGCCAAGCCCCAAGTTCATTCAGCACAGCCAAAACTTCTACATCCCTTTATTCACACACTTCTTCCACACACCATCCTGAAGTCACACCAACTTCTACCACCATCACCCCCAACTCCACCAGTACAGGAACCGGCACCCCCGTGGCCCACACCACCTCATCCACCAGCAGCAGGCTACCCACAACCTTTACTACAGACTCCCCACCTACAGAGAGCACTCCCGTCTCTTCCACAGGTCCTATCACTGCAACATCCTTCCAGACCACCACTACCTATCCAACACCATCACACTCTCAGACTACACTTCCTACTCACGTTCCACCTTTCTTCACCTCCTTGGTGACTCCAACTACTCACACAGTCATCACACCTACCCACGCCCAGATGTCCACTTCTACCTCCATCCACTCAACGCCAACAGGCACCATTCCTCCACCGACAACAGTCAAGGCCACAGGGTCCACCCACACATCCCCACAAATAACGGCAACCACCAGTGGGAACAGCCACACCCACAGCTCATTCAGCACAGCCAAAACCTCTACACCCCTACATTCACACACCTCCTCCACACACCATCCTGAAGTCACTCCAACTTCTACTACCATCACCCCCAATCCCACCACTACAGGAATTGGCACTCCTGTGGCCCACACCACCTCAGCCACCAGCAGCAGGCTACCCACACCCTTCACCACACACTCCCCACCAACAGAAAGTAGTCCCATCTCTTCCACAAGTCCTATCACTGCAACATCCTTCCAGACCACCACTACCTATCCAACACCATCACACCCTCAGACCACACTTCTCACTCATGTTCCACCTTTCTCCACCTCCTTGGTGACTCCAACTACTCACACAGTCATCACCCCCACCCATGCACAGGTGTTCACTTCCTCCTCCATCCCCTCAGGGCCAACAGGAACCATTCCTCCAGTGACAACAGTCAAGGCCACAGCATCCACGCACACAGCCCCACCAATGACAGCTACCACCAGTGGGACCAGCCAAGCCCCGAGTTCATTCAGCACAGCCAAAACCTCTACATCCCTACATTCACACACTTCTTCCACACACTATCCTGAAGTCACACCAACTTCTACCACCATCACCCCCAACACCACTAGTACAGGAACCAGCACCCCTGTGGCCCACACCACCTCGTCCACCAGCAGCAGGCTACCCACAACCTTCACCACACACTCCCCACCTACAGAGAGCACTCCCATCTCTTCCACAGGTCCTATCACTGCAACATCCTTCCAGACCACCACTACCTATCCAACACCATCACACCCTCAGACCACACTTCCCACTCACATTCCACCTTTCTCCACCTCCTTGGTGACTCCAACTACTCACACTGTCATCACCCCTACCCACGCGCAGATGTCCACTTCCTCCTCCATCCACTCAGTGCCAATAGGCACCATTCCTCCACCGACAACGGTCAAGGTCACAGGGTCCACCCACACAGCCCCCCCAATCACAGCAAACACCAGTGGGACCAGCCAAGCCCTGAGCTCATTCAGCACAGCCAAAACCTCTACACCCCTACATTCACACACTTCCTCCACACACCATCCTGAAGTCACCCTAACTTCTACCATCATCGTCCCCAATCCCACCAGTACAGGAACTGGCACCCCTGTGGCCCACACCACCTCAGTCACCAGCAGCGAGCCACCTACACCCTTCACCACACACTCCCCAGCTACAGGGAGCACTCCCGTCTCTTCCACAGGTACAATGACTGCAACATCGTTCAAGACCACAATTACCTATCCAACCCCATCACACCCTCAGACCACACTTCCAACTCACGTTCCACCTTTCTCCACCTCCTTGGTGACTCCAACTACTCACATAGTCATCACCCCTACCAACACACAGATGTCCACTTCTACCTCCATCCACTCAACGCCAACAGGCACCATTCCTCCACCGACAACGGTCAAGGCTACAGGGTCCACTCAGACAGCCCCACCAATGACAGCGACCACCAGTGGGACCAGCCAAGCGCACAGCTCATTCAGCACAGCCAAAACCTCTACACCCCTACAGTCACACACTTCCTCCACACACCATCCTGAAGTTACCCCAACTTCTACCACCATCACCCCCAAACCCACCAGTACAGGAACCGGCACCCCTGTGGTCCACACCACCTCGGCCACCAGCAGCATGCTACCCACAACCTTCACCACACACTCCCCACCTACAGAGAGTAGTCCCGTCTCTTCCACAAGTCCTATGACTGCAACATCCTTCCAGACCACCACTACCTATCCAACCCCATCACACGCTCAGACCACACTTCCCACTCACGGTCCCATCTTTCTCCACCTCCTTGGTGACTCCAACTACTCACACTGTCATCACCCCTACCCACGCGCAGATGTCCACTTCCTCCTCCATCCACTCAGTGCCAATAGGCACCATTCCTCCACCGACAACGGTCAAGGTCACAGGGTCCACCCACACAGCCCCACCAATCACAGCAAACACCAGTGGGACCAGCCAAGCCCTGAGCTCATTCAGCACAGCCAAAACCTCTACACCCCTACATTCACACACTTCCTCCACACACCATCCTGAAGTCACCCTAACTTCTACCATCATCGTCCCCAATCCCACCAGTACAGGAACTGGCACCCCTGTAGCCCACACCACCTCAGTCACCAGCAGCGAGCCACCTACACCCTTCACCACACACTCCCCAGCTACAGGGAGCACTCCCGTCTCTTCCACAGGTACAATGACTGCAACATCGTTCAAGACCACAATTACCTATCCAACCCCATCACACCCTCAGACCACACTTCCCACTCACGTTCCACCTTTCTCCACCTCCTTGGTGACTCCAACTACTCACATAGTCATCACCCCTACCAACACACAGATGTCCACTTCTACCTCCATCCACTCAACGCCAACAGGCACCATTCCTCCACCGACAACGGTCAAGGCTACAGGGTCCACTCAGACAGCCCCACCAATGACAGCGACCACCAGTGGGACCAGCCAAGCGCACAGCTCATTCAGCACAGCCAAAACCTCTACACCCCTACAGTCACACACTTCCTCCACACACCATCCTGAAGTTACCCCAACTTCTACCACCATCACTCCCAAACCCACCAGTACAGGAACCGGCACCCCTGTGGTCCACACCACCTCGGCCACCAGCAGCAGGCTACCCACAACCTTCACCACACACTCCCCACCTACAGAGAGTAGTCCCGTCTCTTCCACAGGTCCTATGACTGCAACATCCTTCCAGACCACCACTACCTATCCAACCCCATCACACGCTCAGACCACACTTCCCACTCACGGTCCATCTTTCTCCACCTCCTTGGTGACTCCAACTACTCACACTGTCATCACCCCTACCCACGCGCAGATGTCCACTTCCTCCTCCATCCACTCAGTGCCAATAGGCACCATTCCTCCACCGACAACGGTCAAGGTCACAGGGTCCACCCACACAGCCCCACCAATCACAGCAAACACCAGTGGGACCAGCCAAGCCCTGAGCTCATTCAGCACAGCCAAAACCTCTACACCCCTACATTCACACACTTCCTCCACACACCATCCTGAAGTCACCCCAACTTCTACCACCACGATTACTCCCAATCCCACCAGTACAGGCACCGGCACCCCTGTGGCCCACACCACCTCGGCCACCAGCAGCAGGCTACCCACACCCTTCACCACACACTCCCCACCTACGGGGAGCAGTCCCGTCTCTTCCACAGGTCCTATGACTGCAACATCCTTCAAGATCACCACTACCTATCCAACACCATCACACCCTCAGACCACACTTTCCACTTACGTTCCACCTTTCTCCACCTCCTTGGTGACTCCAACTACTCACACAGTCATCACCCTTACCCACGCACAGATGTCCACTTCTACCTCCATCCACTCAACGCCAACAGGCACCATTTCTCCACCTACAACAGTCAGTGCCACAGGGTCCACCCACACAGCCCCACCAATAACGGCAACTACCAGTGGGACCAGCCAAGCCCTGAGCTCATTCAGCACAGCCAAAACCTCTACATCCCTACATTCACACACTTCCTCCACACACCATCCTCAAGTCACCCCAACTTCTACCACCATCACCCCCAACCCCACCAATACAGGAACCAGCACCCCTGTGGCCCACACCACCTTGGCCACCAGCAGCAGGCTACCCACAACCTTCACCACACACTCCCCACCTACAGAGAGTAGTCCCGTCTCTTCCACAGGTCCTATCACTGCAACATCCTTCAAGACCACCACTACCTATCCAACCCCATCACACCCTCAGACCACACTTCCCACTCACGTTCCAGCTTTCTCCACCTCCTTGGTGACTCCAACTACTCACACAGTCATCACACCTACCCAAACACAGATGTCCACTTCTGCCTCCATCCATTCAATGCCAACAGGCACCATTTCTCCACCTACAACAGTCAATGCCACAGGGTCCACCCACACAGCCCCACCAATGACGGCAACCACCAGTGGGACCAGCCAAGCCCTGAGCTCATTCAGCACAGCCAAAACCTCTACATCCCTACATTCACACTCTTCCCCCACACACCATCCTCAAGTCACCCCAACTTCTACCACCATCACCCCCAACCCCACCACTACAGGAACCGGCACCCCTGTGGTCCACACCACCTTGGCCACCAGCAGCAGGCTACCCACACCCTTCACCACACACTCCCCACCTACAGGGAGCAGTCCCGTCTCTTCCACAGGTCCTACGACTGCAACATCCTTCAAGATCACCACTACCTATCCAACCCCATCACACCCTCAGACCACACTTCCCACTCACGTTCCACCTTTCTCCACCTCCTTGGTGACTCCAACTACTCACATAGTCATCACCCCTATCCTCCCAGAGATGTCCACTTTCTCCTCCATCCCTACAATGCCAACAGGCACCATTTCTCCACCAACAACGGTCAAGGCCACAGGGTCCACCCACACAGCCCCATCAATGACAGTGACTACCAGTGGGACCAGCCAAGCCCACAGCTCATTCAGCACAACCACAGCCTCTTCTTCCTTCATATCCTCCTCCTCGTGGCGGCCTCCGAACTCTAGCTCAAGGCCACCGTCACCACCTTCTGCCACCACACAACTCCCCCACTTCAGTTCTGCAACCACTCCTGTTTCTACAAATCAGCTGTCCTCCTCATTTTCTCCCACTCCTTCTGCCCAGTCTTCTGTTTCTTCTCATGTACCTTCCTCCCACTCCTCTCCCCAGACTTCATCTTCAGCTGGTACATCTTCCTCTGTCGTGTCCACCTCCGTGCACTCCACAACCCTGAGCTCGAGCTCACACTCCTCGTTCTTCACTCATCCCACAACTGCGTCAGGGTCTGCATCTCCTCTTTTTCCTTCTTCTCCAGCTGCCTCTACCACCATTAGGGCCTCTCTCCCCCACACTATCTCCTCTCCTTTCACCTCCTCTGCTCTACTCCCCATATCCACTCTTACTGTGTCTCCCACCCCATCCAGTCACCAAGCCTCCAGCTCCGCTGCATTTCCGTCCACGCCCAGGACCACGGCCAGCACCCACACCACCCCTGCCTTCTCCTCTCAGTCCACCACCTCGCGGTCCACTTCTCTCACCACCCGAGTTCCCACGTCAGGCTTTGTGTCACTCACCTCGGGGGTGACGGGTATCCCTAGCTCTCCACTCACCAACCTTACCACCAGGCACCCTGGTCCCACCTCACTGCCTACCACGCAGTTCCTGACCAGCTCCCTCACTGCGCATGGAAGCGCCCCTGCTTCTGCCCCGGTATCTTCTCTCGGGACACCTACACCCACCTCACCTGGTAAGTGGCATCTCTGTGGCCCTCCTGCTGGCCTCACCTCTGTGCTCGTGACTCACAGGCAGCCACTGCCTCAGTTTACCCCTCATGGTCCTATGATCCCAGGACCACATGCCTGTTCCCCACCTTCCCTACACGCCTAATGGGTTTTTCCCCTCTCCTCTCTTGGGCACCCTCTATGCCAACGCTTTCTTGGCCAAGCAAGTGTCCGGCCTCCCCGTTGGCCTTTCCCCAGCTAACCTTGACCTTTCCCTGCACTGGCTCACTCATGCCCCGGTCACTGCTGCACTCCTGGCCTCCCCTCAGAGTGATACCTGCCAAAAGCCTTCCCCGGCTGCCCCTTTGGGTGCTCAGAGGATGTCAGGGCTGGCCGGACCCCAGGGTTCAAGCAGCACAGCCCTTCCTCCAAGTGCAGAAAGAGACATAAAGGTCCGGCACAGCCCCTGCCTCGCCCCGAAGGACCTGTTGAAGGTGAAGCTGGACCTGGCAACCAGGGCACCTGCTCCTTGGTACTCATGCCAATTCTCCGGGCCACGGCTCTTCCCGGCCTCCACCTGGTCTCATGCCTATGAGCGAGTCCACTGCTCCCCAGGCCATGAGATGCCTGGAGACAGAACACACCTCAGGCCTCGTCCACGTCCACCTAACCTCACGTTCCTGGGATGTCCCTCACTTCCCTCCTGGGTGTTCCTCTCACAGCAACCACCCAGGGACTGGGTCCCTCGCATGCATCGACCTCCACCAGGTGGCAACGCCACGGTTGGCTTCGTGGTCTCTCACGTGGGTAGCAGCTCGTTGCTGCAGGCTGAGGGAATCTTGGTTTGGGTCCCTCCCTGAGACCAGGACTTGGGTGCAAGCTGTAACCGGGGAGGTGGCCCCAAGAAGCAGAGGTGAGGGAGCAGGAACCATCTGGGAGGGGAGGGCAGCTGGGGACGGCAGGGCCTGTGGAGGCACACATAGTCCTGCCCCCTCCTGGAGAAAGCTCTCTGCAGCGGGCAGGTAGGTTCCAGGCGACCTGTCTTCTCTGTGGCCAGGAAATGAAGCTGGGCACAGCCAGGGGAGGGCACACAGGCAGCAGAGTTCAGCCTTTACCCCAGGACTCCTTTTCCACTTTAACCCACGCTCCGCAGTGGCGGTTTCTAATGCCGATGCTGCCACTGCCTGCATCAGTCCACCCTGCTCCGTGCTGCCTGCCACGGGCCCAGGCCTCTCACTGAGGCTGGCTGTCTGGGCCTTCCACACGGTTCCCCACCCCGCCCCTTCCAGGAGCCCAGACCACGGGGCCTGCTCCACTTCCCTCCTCCCCAGCTGGGGCACACGGAGCTCCCACGACACCACTTGTCCCCCTCTCTGGCGTCACTGACACGGTGTCCTCGGCCCCCCTGCAGGTCCTGGGTCCGGCCAGCCAGAGATACCCATGCCCACAGGTCGGTGTCGAGGCCTGGGGTGGGGCATCAGGGAAGCTGGGGCCCAGGGGTGGCTCACACAGGCCCAGGGCTCAGTATCTGCTGAGTCCACTGAGAAAATTCTCTACCTTGATGGACTCCAGCAGAGCGACTTTGAGGGGAAAAAACTAGGATGCTGCTGGCCTTTGCCTTTGGGTATGGCTGAGGTCTGAGCTCTGTGGGGCTCCACAAAGGAAGACCACACCTAGGGCAGGAGAGTCCAGAGACAGGTGGGGACCCCGGTCTCTAGCCAGGGCTTCCCTCCCTCCTCGCTCCATGTCCACCCTGAGCGCTGCTGACCGTCCACTCGGCTCCCAGGGGTCTGCAGCGTGCAGGAGCATCAGGAGGAGATCACGTTCAAGGGATGCATGGCGAACGTGACGGTAACCCGCTGTGAGGGCACCTGCATTTCTGCCGCCAGGTGAGTCCACAGGCGGGAGGCCTGCCCCACGTCCAGCAAGGTGCTCACAACCCCACCCCAGAGAGGCACCAGGGCAGGTTCGGGCTCCCCACCCAGGCGCTTGCTGCCCCGTCAGGTTAGCCACTCTGCGCTCCATCTGCCCAACACCAGCCTTGGCCCCTGGGAGCCGGGAGCTCAGCGGGGAGGTCCAGGCCTCTGTGGAGCAGCTGCCCTGGGGAGGGAGGGGCCTTTTGCCCCTGCAGCACCCATGACCCTGCTCTGTCTTGGCTTCTCGGCAGTTACAACACCATCACCCAGCAGGTGGACGCCCACTGCGGCTGCTGCCGCCCCCTCCACTCCTATGAGCAGCAGGTGGAGCTGCCCTGCCCAGACCCCAGCGCGCCTGGCCGGCAGCTCGTACTCACCCTGCAAGTGTTCAGCCGCTGCGAGTGCAGCTCTGTGGCCTGTGGAGCCTAGCAGGGTCGCTGCCCGCTCTCCTGGGGCTGAAGGACTGCAGATGACCGACAGGACAAACACCCGCCGGCCCCCCTCCCACTTGTGCCGGCAGCTGCTTTCCTGGTCACCAGGCCTGGTCCGCAAGCGCCCCCAGCTGTGGCTCACCTGGGGCACCGGTGGGAGAGGGGCTGCCAAGCAGAGGCCCAGACCACCACACCCCTGCAGACCCTGAGCCAGCAGAGAGGGACTGAGGCGGGCAGTGGCCACGCACCCTCCCAGGCACACAGGGCACTCCCGACCACCTGTCTGCCATCCAACACCTCCCAGCCCTTGAACTTGGCCCCAGCCCTGCTGCGCCCAGAACCCTGCAGATGAGGCCAGAGCAGGCGCTGGACCAGACCCGTCAGGACCTGTGCGGAGATGGGGGCAAGAGGCCCAGGCAGCCACCGACACAGAGAAGAGGAGCTCCCCAGAGTCAGGGAGGGCAGAGGGTGGCAGCGAGGGCAGGGCAGCCACTCCTGCTCCCAGCCAGGCAGAAGGCCCCGGCCAGCACCACACCTGTCCCCAGCAGCTTGTCCTCGGGAGAGGGCGTCACCCGGCCAGAGACTCCAAATAAACTGGTTCTTGTCAAGGCACAGAGGCTGGTCCCTGAGCACTTGAGCCCTGCTTTTGCCTCTCCCCAGTCCCTTAGACATTAGGCACCCGACCCACACCTGCACCCTGTGGGCCCCTGGGATCTGAGGTTGGGTGGGGCTGCCCCCAGGAGGGTCTGGGCTGGGAAAAGCAGCTGCCTCTGGCCTTGGGCCCCTGCCCTCCCTCCACCAGGACTGTCCTATCTCTGGCGAAGCCCACCGTCCTCCAGGGGCCACCCCCATCTGCCCGAGAGCCCCTTCTGTAGTCAGATCAACAGGAGGATCCCCCACGGAGCCTCCTCATACCCACGTGGTTTGGCAAGCCCGTTCCCCAGGAGGGAGCCCTGGGCTGCACCCCAACACACTGGACAGCGGGGAGCCCTGAGGCCAGGCTGGAGGGGTTCCCGCATGACCTGAGTCCCAAAAAATTCCACCACACGCCCAGAATCAAACTGGCAGAGCAAAGGGCAGGTCACTTTCTGATGCCCACTGCCTGTGAGCCCACGTGCCGAAGGACAGGCCAGGGACTTTGGGGTCTGTGCCTCACACGGCCCCCGGGGAGCTGAGGGTTACGTGGGATGCTTTCCCCCCAAAGAAAGCGCACGATCTGGGGAGCTGTTCTAGCCTTTATTTTTCTTTGACGAGGAGTGCCACACTGAGGGCCCCTCTGCAGCCACACAGGGAAGTGGTGCCTCGGGGAGCGGCCTTTCCTCTGATGGCGGGAGGGGTCAAGGGACGCAGGAGATCCACGGCAGCACACGCAGCCGGCAGGCGCAGCACACGGGCAGAGCACTGCCCAGCAGCTGGAACACAAGAATGAGGGCCACACCACCCAGCTGCAGCACAAGCCCAGCGCGGCGTGTCATGACACCTGGCACCGCCAGACCCAGAATGGCCAGTGCAAGAGGCGCACGCCACCGACATGGCTATCCTATGATCAAAGTCCGACACGCTGGAAGGAGAGCCACAGACATCGTGGGCTGCACACACTGCAGGGGAGCTGTGGAGACCTGATGGGTCCATGAGCCCGTGCAGCTGCCCCAGGGACCCGTGGAGCAGGTGGCTGAGGGCCAGGCTCAAGCACATGTGGCCACCCACCCTCCCTGCCTCCATAGCACTTCAGGAAGCCGGAACCCATGCTGGGTGTGTTTAGGACAAACAAGGCCACCGTCCTGGGGACAGAGCACAGGGCCCCAGCCTCGGCTCCTAGGCCAGCCCCACTCTCTCGCCTCTCAGGTGTCAGACGTGCAGCCTGGGTGCTGAGTCCAGACGACAGGCGAGACACAAGCCGCAGGTGGCACACAGTGTGTGGCCCGTGGCCCCTTCACTTCCTGACGACACAGAGGCTTCCCTCCTCCACAGCCCCTCCAGGGATGACTGGACGGGGCCAGTGGAAGCATTCAAGCCTGCACCGTGGCCTGGGGACACCCACTCTTGACAGGAGAGAGACGAGCACACCTGAGTCTGAGCCACCAGCCCACGCTTTACCCCGGAGTCCTGGGGGCCCCGCAGGGCCAGCAGGACGCTCCTTCCCTGGCTGCACATCTAAGGCCTCGGGGACTGCAGGAGCAAAACAGACACCCTCCACGAACAGGAGCTGGGAAAACAATTACATCCAGCCAGGACACGTGGTCTGGCCAGAAGTCATCACAAATACAAATGCTTCTGAAGTCCAGATTAAAATCCTGCCTGGGAAAACTGTCCAGCTGGGACTGCAGCAAAACCAGGGGCGGCCGTGCTCCTCCCAAGGGCCCAGGACGATGCCAGGTGTGCAGCCACCAGAACAGCCACACACCAAGGCTCAGCCCACGCCACACGCGGCGGCACTGCTGCTCCCAGAGGCTCCGAGGCGGGGTGGGCGGCAGCACGGGCCATCTCAGTGACACTCCCACAAACGCCACGTTCACGCCAACTTCTAATTTCCCTTTAATTTGTAGATTGAACCACAGAACTGTCTTGATTTTTATAAAAACTGATCCCAAGATCCACCTTCTGCCGTGGCTGCCGCAGTCCAGGCTGAGCTTTTCTTCCTGAGCCACACACGTGTGTTCCTGTCCAGCCCAAAGGGGAGAGGTCTGGGGCAGCGGGGGTGCTCATCTGCAGGACGGCCACGAAGACAAACAGCACAGACGAAGACAACGCAAGACACACGGGCCTGGTCTTCCATCCTCAAGACTAAAACTGCGCGGACAGCAATTCACATAATCTCTGAGAAACGGCTTCCTTACTCGTCCGCAGCGTGAGCCGGTACATCTGAAACGGAGAGCGCAGCGGGTCAACGGGCATGCCAAGGCTCACACAGCCCTCGGGTCCAGGACCCGCCATGCAGAACCCTGTGGGCCACGCCCAGGGACCGCTCTCTGGAGGCACCCACAGCTCGGCAGAGGCCTGAGCACCACACACACTGTCAGCATGAAAACTGAGGGCTGGCACGGGAGCGCCTGGCACCTCGTACGTAGCTGGCGGGAGTGTGAAGTGGCACAGCTTCTTGTAGCGCTAACCACACACAGGCCCTGGGCAGCAGCGGCATTCCCGGGTGCCACCCGAGTGAAACGGAGACAGGTGTCTGTCGACAGAATGGGACGTGGCGAGAAGGAACAACGCGGTGACAGAGAGGAACAGCTGGGAGAGCCACCGCCCAGGGCCAGGATGCTCTGTGGCGGGACGATGCTCCAGGTGGCCAGCTGTGGGGAGACTGGGATGCAACCATGTATTGACAGGGTGGTGGTTAAACGGGCACACAACATCTATCAAAACTGACCGAACTGCTCTAAAGAGCTACACATCTCACCATGTACATTGTGCCAGAATAAAAAGCAACTCAAGTGTGTTCAGCCATTTCCTGAGGGCCTGACCTGGGCTTGCAGGTTCGGCTCCAGGCGTAGCAGGCATCCGATCTGGGTGGTTTTCGTGTGGATGATTCCAGCTCCCACGAAATTTGCAGGATTAGGATCAACTTCTTCAAGAAGTGCAGAACCAAATCCAATGATCTGTTCAAAGAAACAGGAGAATGATGATCCTGGAGCGGGGTCACAGGCAGCACGTCCAGGGCCATCCCTCCAGACCCCGGCGCTGGGTTGCGGGCAGCATGTCCCCCGGGGCCACCCCTCCAGATCCTGGCACTGGGTGGCGGGGAGCGTGTCCCCAGGGCCGTCCCTCCAGACCCTGGTGCTGGGTCTTGAGCAGCAGGTCCCCCGGGGCCATCCCTCCAGACCCTGGCGCTGGGTCACGGACAGCGCGTCCCCCGGGGCCGTCCCTCCAGACCCTGGCGCTGGGTTGCAGGCAGCGTGTCCCCGGGGCCGTCCCTCCAGATGCCCTACCTTGGCTTTGGTGACTTCTGTGTCCATTGGGTGCTTTGCTTTGAAGATGTTCTGCACCTCCTGCTGTGGACTGTGAGAAACAGCAAAGGCGAGTTTCTCAGCCAGGCCAGAGACCAAAGCCCATCTGTTCAAATGACCCCCATCCCCACCCCCAACCCCTACAGGACAACAGGTTTCTCACTTGCTCAACTGCTTCCAACGTTGAAAGAAATCCTGAGAAGCCATTTCTGTCGGCTGGAAGAATTTGTTGAGAGTGATGGGCAGCTGCACAGACACGTTCTGGAAGGTGCCGCCATACCTGCCAGCAGCAGCAGAAAGAGACAGTCAGCTCCTCCTCTGAGCGCCCCAGGGGCCAGGAAAGAGCCGAGGGACAGTCAGCTCCTCCTCTGAGCGCCCCAGGGGCCAGGAAAGAGCCGAGGG
This sequence comes from Macaca thibetana thibetana, assembly GCF_024542745.1. Lineage (NCBI taxonomy): Eukaryota > Metazoa > Chordata > Mammalia > Primates > Cercopithecidae > Macaca > Macaca thibetana. Next base: position 865,072 of record NC_065591.1, on the reverse strand, counting down.
ACAGTCAGCTCCTCCTCTGAGAGCCCCAGGGGCCAGGAAAGAGCCGAGGGACAGTCAGCTCCTCCTCTGAGAGCCCCAGGGGCCGGAAAAGAGCCTGGAGTGAGAAGCGTCCCCACCTACCGCCACCCACCAGAGCGTGGGGAGCCGAGCCTTGAGTCTCCACAGATCATGTGTGGCTCAGTGTACAGTGTCACCCACAGACAGGATAGGCCAGGGCCGCGTACACAGGCAGGACGCCCCTGTGCCTCACTTCTCCCCATCTATCTGTTTCTCAGAACTCCAAGTCTGTGCAAATAGTGTGATTTTTTTTTTCTTTAAAAAGGCAAAGGCATTTGCACAAAGAATGAAACAAAAATTTGCATGTCTATGTCCCCAAATTCTACGGTATACAATCCTTAAGTTCTCTGTATTTTTAATGTTAGAAAGTGTGCTTTTCTCAACATTCATAACCTTGCAGACACCCAGCAGGGTACGCGCTGACCGTGTACACGCTATTGTAGCCACTGAAAAGTGAGAGTAAGCAACAGTTGCAACAGGAAAATCTCCTGCTTTTAAAAAATAAGCAAAGTGGTATGATCTGAGTCCAACTGTGCAAAAAACGCACCCCTCAGGCCAGGGTCCGAAGGAAGCCAGCTGCCTTCACCTCGCAGCGGTTGTCTGGTACCAAGCCGGGCAGGTGGCATGTGGCCCTGGCTGTCTGCTACCCCATGAGGTAGGCCCCGTTGAGCCCAGAAAGATCCTAGCAAGGCCCCATGTGGGAGCTGCCACCTGCCATCCCACAGCCCAGGGCTTCACCTCCCCTTGTTTCCTGCGCTCTGCAGAGCTGAGGGCAGCAACAGCTCAGGTCGCATCCATGCACCATGAGTACCCACATGCCCTGGGTCCCCTCAGGAAGGACATGGGGGCACAGTCATGGAGCCCAGGCACACAGCTCAGGCGCCCACACAATCTTTGGCCCGGGGCGCACAGATGGCTCTTACCTGAACTGAATGTTGAGGACTGGCGCCTCCGTGAAGTCAGACACGCACTCTATGTTGACCACCTGCTGCACCTGCGCACCCCCCTCCACAGTCGGGTCCACGGGCTTGGTCTGCAGGTTCAGGTGTGTGTGCGTTAAGGAATCCAGCCAAGCAAGCCCCAGCGGCAGAAGCGGAAACGGGCCGGGCTAGAGCCCCAGCAGGACCCGTGGAGGCGAGCACACTCACCACGCTCCAGGACCACCAGCTACGGGTCAAGGGGCGGCCACACCACCCGGTCCTGCCTTTCCACCCAGACAATCCTCAAAACACTGTTTGCTTCTCACGCTTCCAAAACGGCTCCTCCATTTTAAAAAGTCGCTTAGACTATACACTGGCTGTTCTCCTTATCTGTTTTCACTCTGTGAGCCTCGGCTCTGGTTCTTACACACACAATTTTTGTCGCCGTTAGCAGAAACTGGTGCTTAGTAGGGCAGGAAAACTTTAAGAATCCTGGGAATAGCAGGCTCCTGAGACAGCGAGACTCAGAAAAGAGCCCGCCTTGCTGGGACCAGCGTTGTTTTCATGCTGGAAAACAAGGGTTTGCCTACAGCCTCTCCTGAAGAAACAGCGACACGAGCGAAGCTGGGTGCAGGAGGCAGCAGGGTGCAGGCCTCGCCTACCCTCTGGGTCGTGTGCTGCCGGCCACGCAGCTGCTGGGCTCGCTGCTGCCTCGAGCCAAGCGGACCCCGAGGGAGAGACCCCTAAAGAGGGGCACAGTAGGAGTCAGCTTCCACTCCGGATTCCCAACGAAGTCTTTAATACACATGATCCTACATGTGTATTTTTAATGACTGTTTTGAAACAGCTTGAACAGTCTGCATTACAACATGCTCATGTTAAAATGAACACAGACCAGCCAGTGGCAAGGACGATGCTGCTTCACTCAGGTCTCGGACCATAAACCCCAGGTGTCACCGTTTCTGGTCAAGCTGGGGTCTTCACGCTAACTACTCGGTGCGCCTATCCTTACAGGAAGAGGCGTTAGCTTCTCCCTCCTTTAGCTGGGAAAGTTCTAGCAACACTTCTGGCATTATGAAGGGAAAACCGTCAGTCTAAAAGCTCTGCCAGAAGCACACACAAGCTCGGCCGGGGTGTGCGCACCGTGCTCCGGTCCCCGCCGGCGCCTCCCGTGCTCTGCAAGCAGCAGCTCTGTGAGGCTTCGGAGAGGAGGGATTTAAAGACAATGTCACAGGAGGGTGAGACCAGCTGAAAAAGAAAGGGACTCAAACTAGCCAGATGGAAGGGGAAGAGACTTGTGCACAGTATTTTTAGATGCATTATCAAAAACTGACACTTCAATATGGAAGACTGCCTGTTTTCTTTTTGCTGCCCAACACCACAGGCAGACTACGATTGCCTGATTTTCATATAGCATCTGGAATTATCTTGCTATTTTAACAAAATAAGAAAACCGAAAAACTTCCTCAGAAGCCTCCTCTAAGTCCCACATTATGCTGTCTCTGGGCATGGGGGCAATGAAACCAAGGATATTAGGCTGAAGGTCATCTGAACAGATTAGTGTTGGAGTAAAATTTAGGAACTGCGTGGAGGTCTTATTACCATAAAAGATAAACATCCGACCTAGAAGGAAACACAAACCATTTTTTTCACACACATCATTTTACACTTACCCTGAATATTTACACTGAAAAACAAGAGCCCCCCCCCCACACAATCTTCAGCTGAATCAAAATTCACTGTTGTGATGCATGACTGTTGTTAAAATTAAGAACAAATTTTTTCCAGTTTTAGAACAAGCACACCAGTGTTGGAAACGGGCGGGGTATCTCCTCCACTCAGAGGTAACTTCTGCCCTCCAGCACCCTCCTCTCTCGGCCCCTCCTGCACACTCACATGGGATGGATGAGGTCACACGCGTATGCACGGGGAAGGACCTACAGAAAGCCCTGTCCGCAGGCTGGGCTACAGCTGGAGGGGCCTCGAGGGACGCCACAATCACACAGGCTGCTGCCGGCCCTGCCCCACGTCTGCGACACGTAAACACAGGCCGGCCCCGGCTGCCTCCCGTCAGGAGACCCGGCTGGCCTGCGTCCAGCACAGCACTGGTGCTGCACACGGGCCCTCACGGCAGCGGCTCACGCACAGCACTGGTGCTGCACACGGGCCCTCACGGCAGCGGCTCACGCACAGCACTGGTGCTGCACATGGGCCCTCACGGCAGCGGCTCACGCACAGCACAGGTGCACGTTTTGGATGTGTCGCTGTTTTTATTTACATCACAGTAACAAATCTTTGTGCATCTGTATGCCCCTTGAATTCAGAAAGGAAACCTCGAATATTCTGAAAAGGGTGAACAGTTTGGCATCACTCCTCCCACAATTTAAAAAACCAAAACCAACACCTAGTTGAAGCTTTCAAGGCCCAGAGTTTAAAAACTTAAACCAGGACTGAAAGTACCATCTGTTTTCAATGCAGCATTTCCCACAAGAATTACTCTGACAACCCTCACTTTTCTAACAGATCCCCGGTGGGCAAGCAACTAATTCTCTTTTTTCACACTCTTTCCGTGTTTTTCACAAGCGAAAGACAGAGCAGTCCTCAGGAGGCTCAAGGCAGGCACTGAGAGGAGGCAGGTCCGCAGCCAGGGCCCCTGTAGCCACAGGGTTCCCTGCACAGCGTTTTTTAACACTCAAAGGCTTTTTTATGTCCTTGTTCTAAACTGTGGTAAAACACACAGAACCTAACATTCACCTTTCTAGCCGTATTTAGGTGGACACAAGGACGCAGGAAGTGCAGCCACACTGCGCAGCCACTGCCACCACCATCTCCAGAACGTTCTCATCTTCCCAAACTGAACTCCGTCCCCATTAAACACCAACTCCCCATCCCCCTGGCCTAGGCCCTGGCACCCACGAACTACCTTCTGTCTCTATGAAGTCACTGCTCTAGGGACCGCATGAGTGGAGCCACACAGGATTTGTCCCTGCGTCTGCCCGTGTCACTGAGCACCATGTCCTCAAGGTGCATCCGTGCTATTTTATGCATCAGAATTTCATTCCTTTTTTTTTTTTTTTTTTTTTTTTGAGACGGAGTCTCACGCTGTTGCCCAGGCTGGAGTGCAGTGGCGCCATCTCGGCTCACTGCAAGCTCCGCCTCCTGGGTTCCCGCCATTCTCCTGCCTCAGCCTCCTGAGTAGCTAGGACTACAGGCACCCGCCACCGCGCCCGGCTAATTTTTTGTATTTTTAGTAGAGACGGGGTTTCACTGTGGTCTCGATCTCCTGACCTTGTGATCCGCCCGCCTCGGCCTCCCGAAGTGCTGGGATTACAGGCTTGAGCCACCGCGCCCGGCCTAGAATTTCATTCCTTTCTGCCGTTTCATGGCTGAATAATATTCCACTGCGTCGACGGACCACATTTTGCTTATCTAGTCATCCACCCACGAACATCTGGGCTGTTTCTAACTTCTGGGGATTGTGAATGCTGCTATGGATATGGGTGGACAGGTACCTCTTTAAGACCCAGCTTTCGATTCTCTGGGGTCTGTCCCCAGACGTGAACCTGCTTGGGTCAGAGTGATTCCACTTTCTTTTGTGTTTTGAGGAACTTCCCACAGTGACTGCACGACTGTACACTCCCACCAGCGGCACACAAGGCTCCAATGTCACCATGCCCTGCAGACACTCCTTTTCCTTCAAGGTTTGTTTTGATGTGTGTGTTATTTATTAATGAATGGATGAACAAACAACAGGGTCTCGCTCTGCTGCCCAGGCTGCAGTGCAGTGGCATGATCTCAGCTCACTGCAGCCTCAAACGCCTGGGCTCAAGCGATCCTCCCCCCTCTGCCTCCCGAGTAGCTGGGACCACAGGTGTGGACCACCACATCTAGCTAATTTTTGTATTTTTTGTAGAGATGGGGTCTCACCATGTTGTGCAGGCTGGTCTCAAACACCTGGGCTCAAGTGATCCTCCCACCTCGGCCTCCCAAAGTGCTGGAATTACAGGCCTAAGTCACCAGACCACCAGGCCAGACTGTTTATTTATTTACAGAGTCTCACTCTGTTGCCCAGTGCAGTGGCATGATCTCGGTCACTGCAACCTCCACCTCCCAGGTTCAAGTGATTCTCCTGTCTCAGCCTCCTGAGTGGCATGCACCATCACGCAGAGCTAATTTTTGTATTTTTAGTAGAGACAGGGTTTCACCATGTTAGCCAGGCTGGTCTCGAACTTCTGGCCTCAAGTGATCCGCCTGCCTCAGCCTCCCGACATGCTGGGGTTACAGGCGTGAGCCACCACCCAGGCTACCTGTTTGTTTTATAACAGCCATCCTGGCGGGCTGAGGTGGTGTCTCGCTGTGGTTTTGACTGGCATTTCCTTCATGACTTTGTCCATCTTTTCAGGTGCTTACTGAGCATTCCTGTATTCTCCCTGGAGAACGTCTTTTCAACAACTTTGCACCCACCCCTCCCCCGCGGCCCCCTTTGGTTGTAGAGATGGGGTGGGGTCTTGATTTGTTGCCCAGGCTGTTCTTTTGCCCATTTTTTAATTGGGCTGCTTTCTTACTGACTTATGGGAGTTCTAAGAGAGGGTTTCATTAAGTAATTAAAACACATACCTAAATTCTGCCGAAATTCAGACTTAAGTCCAATTTGAAGCAGCTGATTTTCAAACAACACACCATTGTTTTTACAAACAAACCTAGGGGGAAAGGGACAGTGCACGTGTCACTCAAAGCCACCTGCAGAAAACACAAGGGTTTGTTCTGGGAAAAAATTCATAGCATGAGGAGGCCAGAAAAACCTCTATGGGACACAAGGGAAGAAAAAAGTGGAAAAAGATTCCAAGGACCATCCTGACAAATAGCCACAGGTGGACAGTGAGCAGGGCACAGGGACGCGGGCACAGCTCCAGCGAGGCCTGTGAAGACAGTTGGTGCAGCTGCTTTCTAGGAACACGCTGGTCCACGTGTAACGGCCTCTCACGGCCCCAGACAGGACACGGGCGCGAAGGCATGCACACAGCTCTGGCCACGCCACAGACTCCATCCAACACGGGGGCCGGACTTCCACCCAGTGAGGGCCTCGCCATCAGAGCCTGGCTGCTCCCCGCTGATGCACACGCACACAAGGGCACCCAGCCATCCACCCACCAGCAGCACAGCCCTGCAGGGCCCTGGGCGCCCCCATCTCCCCTCTGGCCTCTCCTCTCGCCCCATGCGTGGTTCGTATCTACACTGCACAGGGAGCCCAGGGTTTTGCTCACCACAGGGCACCTATCTACACTACACAGAGTTAGGGGAAAATAAAATAGCATTGGTTAGTTTTCATTTGTGTTTCTCTCAGAAGAGCTTCAAGTTTTCTGACCTCCTCTAGGAAACTATAACTCCACAGTGACCTGGATCCAAAAGAGAGGAGAGGGAGGCAGGGCAGCAGCACAGGGCTCCTGGGTGCACCCAGCACAGAGATGGACGTGGCACTGATTCAGACCACAGGGTGGGAAGGCAGGAGCTCACGGTGCCGCCCCCTCGCCCAACCCACCCCAGTGCCTAAGAAGCAAATGCTGCCTGGCAGCAGCCTAATTCTGAAATCTCCACACCCACCTGCGCTGACGCCGAGGAGATCAAGGTCAGCCACTCCTACGCTCACCCAGTCTCCACTAACTGCACCACAGCTGCCACCCTGGAAGGTCTGAGTGCTGCCGACCTGAAGATCAGCTCATCGGCATCCTGCCATATGGAGACCAGGCCAGGAAGAAGACGGAGGAAGCAGAGACAGACAGCAAGGGACAGTGACGGGTGGCCCTTGGCTTGCTCTCAGGGCCAGGAGGGCGCTGCTCGCCTCACACTGCCCCACTCCAGCCTGCCGAAGCCACAAGAGCCACTGAGGCAGCAGTCCCCGCACACACCTCTGGAGGCCACAGCCGCCCCCTGCACAGCCCGGCAGGCTGCCGGTCCAGCTCCAGCCACATGCAAAGCTTCAAAAGTCAAGTGTGGTCCAACCAACACACAACACAGGATGGTCATCCACAACACGGCCTGGAACACGTCTACTGCGCTTCACCCAGGACAGCCACAGCCGGCCACCAACAAAGCCGAGGCCACTTCACAGGAGGAGCCGGCCGAGGGAGAGGTGTCCACTGTGCCCCGGGATCGCTGCTCTGCCCACAGCCAACGGTCTCTCCACACAAGAGGCCACGGAGTTTACACTCGTGGTTTCGCCTAAGCCACTTTAAAGCAAAATCTGTCAAGGACATGGGAGGGGCTCCGACTGATCACCCATGACGTGGCGTGACAGAGGGGCCCTCGTGGTTGGCGTCTCTGCTTGGTTGCTTGCTTTTTAAAAGGTCATCCCAACTACAACCTGGCCTGGAGGAATTTTTGGGGAAAATGCAAACCACTCTGCAAGGCCACAAGAATGCAGCCGCCCTGTCCTGTGAGCCATGTTCCAGCAGCCACCACAGCCGGCTTGCCCAGGCACTCTGTGCCTCCATCTACACCAAACACACGCAGACACCTGATGACCCTCTGTAGCCAGATCAAAGCCAAGATGACCACATGCACAAGAGCCCCAACGCTCGGCCAGCTGGAGACAGCGCCACCCAATGTGAGGCGTGCACAAGGCCATGTGCAGCTCCCAGCACAGCTGTATGGAGACGGGGCAGGCATGCGCCCAGCAGGGAAGGGCCACGGCTGCCACGGACTGCCCAGCCCCTGGTCCCTTCCTGCCACCGAGACACTGAGGAGTGGCCACCACCAGAGCCCTGGAACCTGGATTCTCAATCGCAAACACAACGACTCTAAGAGCAGTAAGAAGACTGTTTTCAGCCCAAGTGGCGATCTGCACCAAACACCACGCTGGCCTGCCTCTCCTAAGTCCTTTTCCAACACGTAACAGGAAACAGAACTCACATGCAACATGAATACAAAGAACTGAAAAACATTTTAAAACACCAGAATTCTATTACAGTCTTCAAAACGCGGGACCAAAAGGCCATTCCTCAAAGGCTCTCTAACCTCTATCTGAGACAGAAACCGGCACCTGCGCTCCCACCCACAGGGCAGTGGGGGAGGGGAAGGGGGAAGGGTAAGGAGAGAGGGGGAGGGGAGGGAGGAGGGAAGTGGGGAGGGGAACGGGCGTCCACTCCGGGATCCTCCGCCAGACATGAAAACAAGCAGACGGCTGAGAGCAGCCAGCAAGGGGAATGCACAGCTGATGAGCCCAGCAGAGAGGGCTGGGGAGAGCACGCACCGGGGAAGCGGTTGGCACGGACGATCTGAAGACCATGGAGACACTGGCAGAGACCACTGCATGTGGGGAGCTGGGAGGTGCCCATGCATTGGATAGAAATTAGAGCAGGACAAGCAGCAAAGACAGGCTGCCCTCGGGGGCAACCACAGGGTGGAGGCCGAAGGTGTGAGCAGGGCAGGCCTCACAGGAGGACTCGGCAAGTTAGCAACTCAAAGACAAGAGACTGGGCCTCCAGGACAGACACATCAAGACGGCTTAAGTCAGAGTGAAAAGCAGCCCAACTAGACAGGAAAGAGGCGAAGAGAGGAAACGAGCAGCTACAAAGAGTGTTTACCAACACTCAAAGAAAGAGCAGCTGAAGCATGATCGGACACAGCCGCCGGCCAGACCCTGTGGCTTCTTTCATGTCCTCTTTTCCTCCTGAGAGGAATGTCAGCCCTTTATCCAATGCACACTGCAGTCCACAAGTCAAGGTTCTGAGGGGAGTTACACAGCAAACCCACCCACGACACAGCAGCTCCCACTCTCTCCCCCAAGCAGTAATTTGGGAGGTAAACTCCGCTGCCCACCTCTGTCCAGCTGGCCGCGGCCACACCGGAAGTCAGGGGGCACGGCAGTCCCGTGCCCGTCTGCAGGACTCAGGAAACCTGACTACCTGGCAAAGTTGTCTTCGGAGCCAGGAGCGAGAGGCGCGACCACAGAGGCCGAGTCTGAGAACACGTCCACGAGCAGCCCGCCGCCGCCGGAGGAGGGTGGGGGGCCCACAGGGGCGGGGGGGGCGGCCCCCAGACCCAGCAGGTCTGCCGACGGAGAAGGCGTAGACTGGAAGAGAAGGAAGGAGAGCATCAGCAGAGAGCCTCCCTGGCCTGGCCGGCCCGGGCAGCTCACACCTGCACATCCTCCCCCACGGCGCCCGCTTGGCAGCCATGCACTCCCGGGGGGCTGGGGCAGGCGGCACACGGCTCAGTGAGTGACCAGAGTGAAGGCTAACAGCCACTTCCTGAGTACATCCCAGAGTCCAGCCTAAAGATAACTGCACTTAAAACAGTCATAATTTCACCAAGACACCCTACTAAGACATTTTTTCACAAATGCTATTTGAATGAAAAAAATCTCAGAAAAATTTTGCCACGAAAGACATAAAAAATAAATACGTGGTTTAAGAAATAAGATAATGCAGGCTGGGCGCGGTGGCTCACGCCTGTAATCCCAGCACTTTGGGAGGCCGAGGCGGGGGGACCACAAGGTCAGGAGATGGAGACCATCCTGGCGAACATGGTGAAACCCCATCTCTACTAAAAATACAAAAAATTAGCCGGGCGCGGTGGCGGCACCTGTGGTCCCAGCTCCTCAGGAGGCTGAGGCGGGAGAATGGCGTGAACCCAGGAGGCGGAGCTTGCAGTGAGCCGAGATCATGCCACTCACTCCAGCCTGGGCGACAGAGCGAGGCTCCTGGGGCACATTATTAGTTTAATCGTTAAATCATTATTAATCACTAAAAGTCTACAGAACAGAGACTTTTTAAAAATAACTGCTTTTTGGCTGGGTGTGGTGCCTCACGTAATCCCAGCACTTCGGAAGGTTGAGGCAGAAGGACTGCTTGAGCCCAGGAATTTAAAACTAGCCTGGGCAACACAGCAAGAGACTGTCTCTGTTTTTGCTTTTTTTGAGACACTCTCACTCTGTTGCCCAGGCTGGAGTGCAATTGTGCAGACTCATTGCAACCTCCACCTCAAGCGATTCTCCCGCCTCAGCCTCCCAAGTAGCTGTGGCCGCCACCATGCCCGGTTAACTTTTGTATTTTTAGTGGAGACGGGGTTTCGCCATGTTGGCCAGGTTGGTCTTGAACTCCTGACCTCAGGTGATCCGTCCACCTCAGCCTCCCAAAGTGTTGGGATTCCAGGCGTGAGGCACCACACCTGGCCCCAGTAATTGCTCTTTGATCCTGGGCAAAGGCATAAAGAAAGAGCGCCTATGATCTCATGATTAAAGTCCCACAACAGGCACAAGCAGCTGCGCAGTTCATCGCATGCTTACCCATCCAACAGGGCAGCAGGCTCCCGAGCAACACCCCAGTGGCCTGACCTCCAGAGCTCAGAGCTGCTCTGGGTTCCATGGGTCCTGCCCTGCAGTAGCCTGTGCACCAGAGGGACTCAGGTACTCCCTATAAAAAGGATACTCAGCCGGGCACGGTGGCTCACACTTGTAATCCCAGCACTTTGGGAGGCCAAGGGGGGGCAGATCACGAGGTCAGAAGTTCAAGACCATCCTGGCCAAAATGGGGAAACCCCATCTCTACTAAAAATACAAAAATTAGCTGGGTGTGGTGGCGCGTGCCTGTAATCCCAGCTACCCGGGAGGTGGAGGCAGGAGAACTGAAACTGCGAGGCGGAGATTGCAGTGAGCCAAGATCACACCACTGAACTACAGCCTGGCGACACTCACACTTTGACACTGTACACCAGGGGCTCTTGGTGGAGAAATCCGCCACTCAGCTAAGAGCTTTCGGGAGATGTGGAGAGTTCTGACTATCACAACAATATTGGCATTTCACAGTCAAAAACCAGAGACAAAAGACACCCTGCCTTGAAGACTGTCTTGAGTAACTTTAGAATGTTCCACTGGACATCTAAGAAGGTAAAAAATGAGTTTGTAATTATCTGAGACTCCATCTGAATGCCATTTTACATTAATGCAAAGTTAAGTTGTCACACTGCACTTTCAAAAAAATTACATGTGCAGGTATGTGATATATGAATTTTACTTCAAGATAAACGAGGCATCACAAAGTGTGTTATGCAAAAAAGGTGCAGGTCAGAATGGGGGCAGGAGGAGTCAGAATGGGGGCGAAGGCAGTCAGAATGGGGGTGGGGGGAGTCTGAATGGGGGCAGGAGGAGTCAGAATGGGGGCGAAGGCAGTCAGAATGGGGGCGGGGGGAGTCTGAATGGGGGCAGGGGGAGTCAGAATGGGGGTGAAGGGAGTCAGAATGGGGGCGAAGGGAGTCTGAATGGGGGCGGGGGAGTCAGAATGGGGGCAAGGGGGTCTGAATGGGGGTGAGGGAGTCAGAATGGGGGCAAAAGGAGTCAGAATGGGGGCAGGGGGGTCTGAATGGGGGTGAGGGAGTCAGAATGGGGGCAAAAGGAGTCAGAATGGGGGCGGGGGAGTCAGAATGGGGGTGGGAGGAGTCAGAATAGGGGCAGAAAGTCAGAATGGGGATGGAGGACAGTCAGAAGCGGGGCAGGCTCCCAGGCTCTGCTCTTGTGACTGAACACCTCTGCAAGAGATGACGACACGGGTCTCACGTGCTCCAAGGGTGGGAGGTCACAGAGGAGCTGGCAGAGAAGAGTCCCAAAAATATCCAAGGCGTGTCTCGATGAAACCATCTGAGGGTGGCACTTCGCTCCCCACGCCTGGGACAGCTCCCGCCAACACTGTGGTCTCCACAGCCTGACAAAGCTGTGAGCTATGTGGGAAGCCATCGGCCTTGGCAATGCACCTGCAGCCCAAATGGAGACAATTCCTCCTCTGCATCTAGTCACAGATGTTACCCCTGGTTCCTGCACTGATTTAAATACATCTATGGCTTTTGGTTTTGTTTTTTTTTTTTTGAGACCGAGTCTTGCTCTGTTGCCCAGGCTGGAGTGCAGTGGTACGATCTCAGCTCACTGCAACCTCTGTCTCCTGGATTCAAGCAATTCTCCTGCCTCGGCGTCCCGAGTAGCTGGGATTACAGGCACACACCACCATGCCCAGATAATTTTTGTATTTTTAGAAGAGACAGGGTTTCACCATGTTGGCCAGGCTGGTCTTGAACTCCCAACCTCAAGTGATCCGCCCACCTCGGCCCCCCAAAGTGCTGGGATTACAGGTGTGAACCACCGCGCCCGGCCATCTATGGCTTTTAACTGCTTTCTAAAGTAGGAAAGCCCTTTGCCCTAGTAAATGAATTTGTACCTGAAACGTTACCACAGATGGTAATAGCGAGGCTCCAGGATAATAGAGACCTGAAGCCCACTTCGGGTTCCTCATCCCCTCCTCATTCTCTCAGGCCTGGGAGACCCTCCTCGGGGAGCAGACCTGGCTCCTGGGCCACACCAGTTCGCCTCCTCCCTCCAATAGCAGGACAACTTGAGGGGTGAAGGTTTTGCCTACAAGGGCCCCAGGCTCCTGCATGTGAGACCAGGCAGCCTCTGATCCCCACACCCCGTGCTCCCCGGCACACCCGAGGACACGCACACCACAGCCTCCCCCAAGGAGCTGTGTGCAGAGAGGATGCTCAGAAGAAGTAAAATGTTCTGGCCTCATCTATGATCGTAAATAAAAGACATTTTGGCCAACGTGACACCAAGATAAAGCCACGGCCTTTTGTGGGAAAGGCACATGTGCTGCTGCCACCCTGAGGCCCCTTCACGGCCCACACAGAAGGCCCTGAGCAAGAGAACTTCGCTGGGAGTGTCTCCCCATAGGGAGGTCCCACTGGAGCTCCTGTGAGCAGTGGGGGCTGGGAGTGTCTCCCCATAGGGAGGGGCCTCACTGGAGCTCCTGTGAGCAGTGGGGGCTGGGAGTGTCTCCCCATAGGGAGGGGCCTCACTGGAGCTCCTGTGAGCAGTGGGGGCTGGGAGTGTCTCCCCATAGGGAGGGCCTCACTGGAGCTCCTGTGAGCAGTGGGGGCTGGGAGTGTCTCCCCATAGGGAGGGCCTCACTGGAGCTCCTGTGAGCAGTGGGGGCTGGGAGTGTCTCCCCATAGGGAGGCCTCACTGGAGCTCCTGTGAGCAGTGGGGGCTGGGAGTGTCTCCCCATAGGGAGGGCCTCACTGGAGCTCCTGTGAGCAGTGGGGGCTGGGAGTGTCTCCCCATAGGGAGGGCCTCACTGGAGCTCCTGTGAGCAGTGGGGGCTGGGAGTGTCTCCCCATAGGGAGGCCTCACTGGAGCTCCTGTGAGCAGTGGGGGCTGGGAGTGTCTCCCCATAGGGAGGCCTCACTGGAGCTCCTGTGAGCAGTGGGGGCTGGGAGTGTCTCCCCATAGGGAGGGCCTCACTGGAGCTCCTGTGAGCAGTGGGGGCTGGGAGTGTCTCCCCATAGGGAGGCCTCACTGGAGCTCCTGTGAGCAGTGGGGACAGACTGGAAAGCACAGGATAGCAAGGAAGCCCACACACCACAGCTCTCGGTCAGAATGGAGGGGCCTACACACCACAGCTCTCGGCTCAGAATGGAGCTGCGTGCCTCAGCCACAGACACCTCCCTAAGGAACCCACCCGCCAGGTGCCACTGACCATCAGGAGTGAAGCCGAACTCCGAAAATCCACTGAATGAGCCCGGAAGGGGGACCCCTCCAAGGAGGGACCTTACAGAAATGCTGAACCTCACTGGACCCTCATCCCCCCTTTTTAGATGGCAGCACACTGCTCTTACTCCCAGGGTCCAGGAGTTTCCATCTGATCCCAAAGCCACAGTCAAGGCCAGGCCCTCCAAAGTCCACCCTGAGCCTAACTGGACAAATCTGGGTGTGATCAAAGGCCTGGGGTATGGGCACACCTCATTTCTCAGGACCCACATGAAAAAGAAACATCAAAGAAAAACCAAATAGAGCCTGACAACAATCCTACAGCCCCTCTCCGTGCTCCCTCAGCGAGTTCCTCTTAACGTCAAAGCAGCTGGAGGGGAGCGAGAGCACCTGGTGCCTTCCCAGCTTCAAACAGGCAATTCCAGGTTTCCATGGAAGGCTTCACAGTGCCCTTGCTGAAAGCCGGCGGCCAGGAATCCCTGCACACCAGCCTCCCGTGGGTCACATCTTCCTGCCCTCGCCTCCTCACCCAACTGGGGCTGGGTCCTCCTCTCTGCAGGGCAGAGGCACTGCCGGCCCAGCGCCCACGGGGAGGCCCCTGCTCTGGCAGCTCACAGACAAATCTCCACAGGCAAGTTTCTGTCTCCAGAAACCTATGTCAAGACACTCGAAGGACAGGGAGAGATGGATTAGAGGAATGACAGAGGCCTGCAGCACCAGGCACCTGGCTACTGACGTCCCACGGGAGGAGACAGGATCAAAAGCAGGTCACCAGCTCCACAGAGCACGTGAGAAACACAAGCATGAAGGTGTTTAAGCGTGAAGGGAAGATGCCCACCTGGGGGGAAACAGCTACATCTTTCATTTACCTCATTCACTCCAGGATCAGCTCACAGGCAATTCAAGCCTCCAGAGGGCAGGCACAGCAGCATGCCACCAACAATGCAGAGAGAGGCCAAGGGGGACAGGGCTGCATGGAGGACACGAGGCGGGGCAGGGTGGGGGGAGGAAGAGGGGAAGGGAAGACTGCTCAATGAGATATCAGCCTCAGCCAGGAGGGGGAGGAGGGGGAGGGGGAGGAGGGAAAAGAGGAGGAAGAGGTGGTGAGGAGGAGGAAGAGGAGTGGGGAGTAGGAGGAAGAGGAGTGGGGAGGAGGAGGAGAGGGAGGAGGGAGGGAGGAGGAGGAGGGAGGGAGGGAGGGAGGGGGAGGAGGAGGAGGAAGGAGAGGAGGAAGGGGAAGGGGAAGGAGGTGGAAGAAGAGGAGGAAAAAGAGGAAGAGGAGGGGAGGAGGAGAGGGAGGGGGGGAGGGGGAGGGAGAGGGGGAAGAGGGAAGGAGAAAGGCGAAGAGGAGAGGGGCAGAGGGAGAAGGAAGGGGAGGAGGGGAAGGGGAGAGGGGGAGCAGGAGAGGGAGGGGGAGAGGGGGAGGAGAGGAAGGGGGAGGAGAGGAAGGTGGAGGAAGAGGGGTGAGGAGAAGGGGGGAGGGGAGGGGAAGGTGGAGGAAGGGGGGGAAGAGGGGAAGGAGGGAAGGGGGGAGGAGGGGAAGGTGGGGGAAAAGGGGAAGGAGGAAGAAAAGGAGGGGGAGAAGAGGGAGGGAAAGGAGAAAGGTGAGGGAGAGGACAATGAGGTGGGAAAGGAGGGGGAGGAGGGGGGAGGAGGGGAAAAGGAGGGGGGAGGAGGAGGGGGAGGAGGGAGAAAGAGGGGAGGAGAAAGAGGAGGGGAGGAGGAGGAGGGGGAGGAGGAGAGGAAGAGGAGGGGGAGGAGGAGGGGGAGGAGGAGAGGAAGAGGAGGGGGAGGAGGAGGGGGAGGGGAGGGGGAGGGGAGGGAGGGAGGAAGGGGAGGAGGAGGAGGAAGAGGAAGAGCAGGAGAAGCTACTGGGCACGATGTCAGGCTGAGCCTGGATACCGGCCCCATGGCAGGCCCTGCACTGTCAGCCAGAGAGGCAGGACACATGGTCAGCAGGGCACATAAGCAGGTCCCTGCCAAGGAGTGCCAGGACTCCGACACGAGCACCCTCCCAACCAGCAAACTGCCAGGGCAGGCACCACCACACGTGCTCACCCCACAAAGCCCTGCTGATACCAGGTAGCAACACTGGTTGCCACCACTGGACCTGCGTCCTGGACAGAAGATTCTCTCTCCAGAGCTCCTCTAACTGGACAAACAGAAAGCCCGTGTGACCCCGACAGGAGCCCTCCCTGACAGTGCAGAGGGGGGACAGCCGGCAAGCAGAGCCAAGCAAAAGCGCAACTATCCCAACGACACTTCTCTCCCGACAAATACCACAAGACACTCTCAGCCATGGGACTATTCTCATCACATCACACATACAAGGAAAACCAGATCTAACCCAACTCACTAGAGAAAACCTCGAAGAGCAGGGCATGAGAAGTCCTCTCTAAATCAACAAAGCATGTGTGGACAGTTGCCTGGGTGAGGCAGTCCTACAGGAGAGGGGACGGCCACTTCCCCTAAAACAAGTCACCACAGCAGATGTGGGAGCTGAGCTGGACAAGACAATGGTCTGAAGGAAGCACCTCGCCCAGCAAGGACAGTGGCCCCCGGGACAGGCCAGCGGGGTGTCCAGTAAGGACAGTGGCCCCTGGGAAAGGCCAGTGGGGAGTCCAGCAGGGACAGTGGCCCCCGGGACAGGCCAGCAGGGAGTTCAGCAGGGACAATGGCCCCCGGGACAGGCCAGCAGGGAGTTCAGCAGGGACAGTGGCCCCCGGGACAGGCCAGCAGGATGTCCAGAGCCACAGTCGGCACCTGGGTTCTCAGTACATGCTCCTCCCTGACAGGCAAATGCTCTGCTGGTCCCAAGTCTTGGGGGTGAGGCCCTCACAGGTCTGGGTACACAGCAGGTGAGGAACCCACCATGGCACTGGTGCTGGCCGGGGCAGGCTCGGGGCCCCCATTCACATCCACACTCCTCTCCCGCTTGGTGTCCTCCAGGTCTGTCACTGTGCTGGGGCCCTTCTTCTTCTTGAGCTTTGCCAAGATGGAGGACTCCCGCTCCGGGAACGGGGGCATCTCCTCCAGCACGGTCGCCTTGGAAAGAACACAGGGTGGGCTTGGTCAGAGTCCCTGACCTCCCACCCTCAGTCAAGCCAGCCCGAAGGATGGGGGCCTCCTACCAGGATGTCGGTGCTGGCCACAGTGCTGAGCCGCAGGTACTCCACGGCGCGTTGCTGCAGCTCCACGTCTGCATTCCTCAGCTGGCTGTCGCTGCGCAGCACGTCCTGGATGGTCGGCTTCACCTCAGGAAAGAGGTTCACGAACTTGATGTAGGTGGACAGGAGCAGCGCGCGGGTGGGGACGCTGCATAGGTGGAACTTGGAGTGCAGCAGGTTGAACTGGATCAGCGGGCTAGGGGGGTGGGGAGAGCACAACATGGGAACGCCATCGTCCCCTCGCAGGCTCCAGCATGTCCCCGCAGGGGACGGACAGCAGCAGGACCCCCTTGCCTGCACCAGAGGCCGCTGGTCAGGACCCTCTTCCAGCTCCAGATCCCACTGCAAGGCACCCCTTTCACAAAGTCAGCCATAAACCCCATGTCTCTATTTTCTCCTAGAATCCCTGCTTTTTTTATCAACTGAAGGAAAACAAAAAGACGCCGATTGGGAGCAGACAAGGCTCTGCGAGGCCTCCCAACAAAGCCAGCTGGCACCTCGCCTCTTGGCCCCGACTCGCAAAGGGCCTCTCACCTGGATCTCGGGTCTCCGGCTATCAGGTTTCCAAACTCCCCCAGGATGTAGCCGCCCACTTTGACCAGGTTCTCGTGGCACGCGGGAGCCTGAAGAGCCTGTGAAGCACAAACACAATGAGCCGGGGTGGCAGCCAAGTGTCCAGAGCTAAGGCGAGGCAGGCACGTCCTGGCACGGTGCACCCTACACCAGCACCAGCCCCTCAACTTCCTGGAGACCCCAGTCCAGGTGCCCATCCCTGCCTTCCTCAGCACCCTCAGCACCTGTGTCAGCAGCAAGGAACCCGAGGCTGCCACACGCTGACCTGCCCTGGAGGGAGCTGCAGGGTCCAGAACAGGCTCCGGCCGGGGAGGTTCTGCCAGCGTCCTCATGGCACACCCCTTCCCGGTGGCCTAATCCTCTCCGATGGACAGGGCAGGCCCCGCCACGGCAGGCCCCAGCATGCTCTCACACACACAGGGGCCGGCTTTCTCAGATGGCCCCCAGAGAGCCAAAAGTTTGAGAGTTAAGGTGAGAAGAAACTGGGACTCTCGTGGGGCGCCAACAGCGGAGGAACTAAAGCCTCAGGGAAGAGCTGAGGGGCAGGAGGGGTCAGCGACAGCCCTCGGCACCTCCACCCAGCCAGGCTGGAACCACTCACTGCTCACCTTCCGCGACTGCCCTCCACCCCATCCTTCCTGCCGTCCTGCGGGCCATACCTCGAACACAGTCTTGGCTGCGTAGCCCTGCACGTCGTCCCGGTTGATGACGATCTGAATGACTCGGTACCACACCTCTTCGCTCACGTAATCACCAGCAATTCGGATCAAGTTCAAGATGGTATCCACGTACCAGGTGTAGTCCACCGCGTACTTCTCTGCCAGGATGGCGACCTTCAGCACCTGCAGGGGACGGGCTGCTGAGGGCCGGCACCTGCAGGCCGTGGCAATCCCAAAACCAAACTGTCATCTAAAGTCAAAGTGAGGGTTTCAGAAGCACCTAAATGTGTCTACAAAAGTTTGGGACATGCAGAAAGCTTGAACTAGATTCTCAAAAAGGGCCATGAGCCCGAAAGTTTAAGATTCCCTGACTTAAACAAGGAAAGCCAGGAAGAGGCGGAGACCAGCGCACAGAAGGCCACGGCCACAGCCAGGCCACCTGCCACCTGGGCCCTTGTCTCCCAAAGCCCCGACACCTGGTGGCAGCACTCCTCTGATCATGCCACCCTGGGCTCCTGGCGGCCACTTCTCTGGTGGTTTCCTCCAGCTCTGGCCAGTCTTTCCTGCGAGCCTCACCTGGGGGTTCCCCTTCTTCCCCTCTCTGGCTCACTCTTATGGGGGCCCCTGGAGGCACCTGCCCAGCCCACACCCACGTGGCAGCCACTCACATGGAGCTCTGCCAGGCTGTCCAACACCAAACTCATCTCCCCAAAGTCACCTCACCTGGAACCAAGCCCCCCTCCAACAGCACCAGCTGCCAACACCAACGCCAGCAGGCATCAAGACCACGCGCCTCCCGAGGGCACCCCCAATACCCTGCCACCCCTCCACACACCGCTGCCCCCTCTCCACACCCTGCTGCTGGCCTCTCAGGCACTGGTGACTGGGCCCCCCCCTCCGAGAGTCGCTGCCTGGAGCCTGGATTCCCAAATCCCAACCTGACTCCGTGACACTTCCAAGGCATCATTCCAAAACGTACTACTGCCTCTGAGCCCTATCCTCAGCCCGGGGCTGTGCACCAGGGGCCCTCAGGCCTCACTGGTAGGGTCCCCACCTCTGCCTCACATGCCCTTCTCCCCACCTTGTGCTAAGTCACCTCCCACCCCTCCACAAACGGCTGCTCTGCCCTCCCAGGGGCCTCTGCACCATCATCCTCTCCAGACCAGGTCACTACCGCCTTCTGCAGTCCACATGGCCCCCCAGGAGTGTAATGCCTCCTGAGGCCCCCAGAACATAGGCACTTCCTCTGGCCATCCCGCCCACAGTGCAGCACCCACAGTCCTGCTCTCAATCCGTCCCCCTCTGTGGACGGGAAGGTGCTGAGTAGGCAGGGAGTGGGCCACGTCCAGTTTGGACACTTAGCACCTAGCACAGCCAGAGAACATGCTCTGCCATGCTCGGCTGAAAGGACGGGGGAGGGGAGCACCACGCCCGGCTGAAAGGACGGGGTGGGGGGAGCATCATGCCCGGCTGAAAGGACGGGGGAGGGGAGCATCATGCCCGGCTGAAAGGATGGGGTGGGGGAAGCACCATGCCCGGCTTAAAGGATGGGGTGGGGAGAACACCATGCCCGGCTGAAAGGACGGAGTTGGGGGAGCACTATGCGGCCTGAGACAGAGCACCTGTCTTACTCCTCGCAGCAGGAGCCAGCTGAGGATTGCCACTCATCACGTAGAGCCGCTCATCACGCAGAGGGGCGAGAGCAGACACCGGGCTGAAGAATGCCCAGGACCTCAAAATCTGCTGTATTCAGAAGCACACTGCTTCTGTCTCTGTTCAAACCACCCAGAATGACGACCAGGAACGAGGCTCCTGTGACGGCCGTCCCCAGAGCCAGCCCCATCCCACCACAAGTGTTGAGACCAGGCCACACTGCCCCAGCCAGGCCAGAGAGGGTCCACTGGCTGCAGTCAACAAGCACCTGCCTGGCCACTCTACAGACAGCCCTGCCCTACACCAAACGCTCCCCGTGGTGCCTGCCCTTGGGGCCTCCTGCCGGGAGTCGGCCCACCCCTGTTCCTGGGCCCCTCAACTTCCCAGGCCCACTGCCCTGTCCTGAAGGGTGGACAGTCCAGCGTGAGAGTCACCTCCTGGCCCCCGCCCTCTGCAGGTCTGCAGTGCCTCACTGAAGCTCAGTCTGTGATAATTTCACCCCTCAGCATTGAAGTCCCAGTACCTGGGCCCCTCCGTTCACTAAAGACCCCTGAAAACCTGCATCTCTCACCTGGGCATAGCCACGCCCACCCGCCCAAAGCGACCTGTCACCTGCCGCCAGCTCCGACCATGGCTCTCGGCAAAGCGCCCAAGGAGGCCTCGAGCTGTACTTTGCCCAAAAAGACAAATAACAAAGTGTTTTCTATACAATGGAGGCACTGTCTCAGCCTCAACAACAGGCTGTGGTCCTGGCTGGTGACAGTGGCCAACCCCACATGAGGACACCCGGGCCTGCCCCTTAAACCCCACCATCCACAGACAGTGAGCCTGAGAGGCCTGTGAGCATGGTGGAGGCCTCAGGCACTCTCCTCTGCTGACCATGTGGCCTCCACAAGGGTTCCTTCCCTCAAGTTTTGGATCATGCTCAGTCTTTCATCCTTTCTTTTTTTTTTTTGAGATGGAGTCTCGTTCTGTGCAATGGCGCGATCTCGGCTCACTGCAAGATCCGCCCCTCCCGAGTTCACACCATTCTCCTGCCTCAGCCTCCCCAGAAGCTGGGACTACAGGTGCCCACCACCACGCCCGGCTAAGTTTTTGTATTTTTCGTAGAGATGGGGTTTCACCGTGTTAGCCAGGATGGTCTCGATCTCCTGACCCCGTGATCCACCCGCCTCAGCTTCCCAAAGTGCTGGGACTACAGGCGTGAGCCACTGCGCCCTGCTGATGCTCAGTCTTTCACACATACAGGTTCGATGAGCTTCAGCAATTTGGCAAGTATGCACGCCTACTTTGTGGATAAAAACAACATGGGAAATTAAGCTATGGCCTAGATCCCGTCCTTCCCAGAGATCAAGAGAGAGACACAAAAAAAAGCCAAGCCACAAAGGATTAGTTCAAGGGCTCAAAATGCAACATAATTAAACAAATAAAAGAATTTTGCCCACAGGAGTCTGAATTTGTACAGCCCCAGCGTAGATGGCTACAGCCTCACTCAGACCTGCGGCTGCAGTGCCGCCACCGAAAGGACAGGCAGGCCACAGAAGCCACGCGGGGCAGGTGTTTTAGTTATTTTCTTTTTTTTTGAGATGGAGTTTCACTCTTGTTGCTCAGGCTGGAGTGCCGTGGCAGGATCTCGGCTCACCACAACCTCCGCCTCTGCCTCCCAGGTTCAAGCGATTCCCCTGCCTCAGCCTCCGGAGTAGCTGGCATTACAGGCACGCGCCACCATGCCCAGCTAATTTTGTATTTTCAGTAGCGATGGGGTCAGGGTTTCTGCATGTTTGTCAGGCTGGTCTTGAACTCCCAACCAGGTGATCCACCCGCCTCAGGCTCCCAAAGTGCTGTGATTACAGGCGTGAGCCACCGCACCCGGTCAATAGTTATTTTCAAGACCAAATGACTCTACCAAAAATGAGTTGTTTTTTTTTTTTTTTAAAGACAGGGCCTCGCTGTGTTGCCCAGGCTGGAGTGCAGTGACATGATATCGACTCACGGCAGCCTCAACCTCCTGGCCTCAGGTGATCCTCCCGCCTCTGCCTCAGGAGTAGCTGGGACCACAGGCGCCACCACACCCAGCTTGAAAATGTGGATTGAAATGCAGAGGCAGAGGAGCCTTGTATCCAGCATCTCATGGGTTCTCAATCAAGCCCTGCGGGACAGAATCACAGAGCACGAAGGAAATTCCGCCCCTGAGATTCGTGCTTGTGGCAGGAGAGGACTCAGAGGCCACCAGAACTCACAATCTCTTCTCGGATGGAGTAGTCGGCCGTCTCCAGATAGCTCAGCATCTCGGCCACGATCTGTGGGGCATTGCTGCGGTCGCACATGGCATAGAGGAGGTCCACGGCCCGCTGCCGCACGCTCACGTCCCGCTCGGTCTGGGGAACAAAGCACAGAGTAAGAGGCCGCAGGAGCAAGGCCCAGGCTTGGGGATAGGCCCGGCACCGCATCTCAACGCCCACCCTGAGCTTCCGTCACACACATCCAGGTCCAAGGATCCGACCTGCACTCGGGCCGCATGTGTCTGGATGGTCCGGAAAAGAGTTCCGCTTACTCACCCGGCCCTCCCACCGCACAGGCAGGTTTCGCTAGGTCCCAGTGCACTGCCTGGGTTCCCTCCGCTCGTCCGCGCCTCCTTCCGCACAGGCCAGCTTCGCTAGGTTCCAGCGCACTGCCTGGGTTCCCTCCGCTGGCCCGCGCCTCCCTCTGCACAGGCCAGCTTCGCTGGGACCGAGCGCACTGCCTGGTGTAGACAGCCCGGAATAGAGTTCCGCCTCCTCGCCCCCGCCTCCCTCCGCACAGGCCAGCTTCGCTAGGACCAAGCGCACTGCCTGGTGCAGGTTATTAAGGCCTCTCTTCCATGCAGCTGAAGACCCCGCTGCCTCCGACACTGCCGTGGAGCTGCCCCAAGGCAGGTTCTCACGCCCCACCCTGGAGCCCGTGCTGATGAGCCCCCAAGAGGCTCTGCAGCATGAGAAAGCCCGAGGTCTGCATAGCTCTGCTCCCAGCAAACGGCAGGAGAGTGGGCACTGCCAGCCCTAGCACTGGCCGTATTAAAATGAGCGTCCAGCCTTTCTGACAATAGGGATTGACTAAAACACACACCGAACCAGGACCAAGAAGAATCCAGAATACCAAACGCCCACCACGAGCCCCTCGCACGCCACCCAGAACACCCGTGAGCTGCACACACACGTGCGGAGGGCCGGGAGCGGCCCTGCCACAGCCTGAGGCTGAGCCAGACGGGAGACGTGCAGCTCCCCACCTCCCACCTCCTAACACATGCACACCGGTGACTAAGGACGTGGCAGACACGTCCTACATGGAACAAACCCTCGGGGTCGCTCTGGAGTCTCATGAAGGCTGGCAATGGCCAACCTCAACTGGGTCTTCCAACTCTGAAATTTTAACCCCCAAATAAAGTGAGTTTCCTTTGCAAAAGGAGGATTTTCTCAGAGATGAGGGAAAAAATTTCATCTTTCTACCAAGAAGAACTATTTCTACTTGTTGGCATTATGCACATGCAGGATGGCACACGGGGACCTGCCCCCAGCAGGGAAAGGGCTGCCAGGGACTCGTGTGCTCAGCCTAACCAGCAGAGCAGGGCCGTCCTGGCCATCGCCAGGCAGCATGGCCCTCAACTGTGGTGTGACCTCCCAAGAGTAGGTGACAGGCAGAGGCCAGCAGCACCAGCCACCACCTCCATCTCTGCGGGGAGTCAGGAAGCACTGCGTCCCCCCAGCCTTCACAGGAAGGCCCACAGCACCTGCTCAGGGAGTGAGCAGACCCCGAGGACAGGGCACTCGCCTTCAGGGCGTTGATGACAGTCTCGATGTGTGTCTTGACAGCCTCGTGGGAGAACTCGGAGCTGGCCAGCGTGCACATGCTCTCCAGGGCCAGGTAGCGCAGGTTGGTCTCGCGGTGCTGCAGGAACTGGCCCAGCTGGTTGCAGGCGCGGACGAGCAGGTTTGGCTCACTGCATGGAGGGAGGGGAAATGGGGGGGCGGTTTCCTCAGCAAGTGTGACACAAACTGGACAGAGCCTGCGTTCCCCAACGGGTCCAGATGGCAGATAGCAAAGTCACACCACACTCACCTCCACCGCACTGCTCAAGTGGGAACTCGGGAGCCTCCCCGGATGCACCTGACCCCTACCCCTGACTTCCGTTTTGCGTCCATTCTGTGCATCCCCCCAGTGACAGTCAGCAGCCCATGCATCCACTGGAGCTTCCCAGCACCTCCTGAGCCTCAATCTGCATGAGGCTCGCAGGAGGCCGGTCAAGCTGTGACCGGCAATGGGGTCTCAGCCAGAGGCACCAGCCCGGGGCAGGGAGAAGGCTGAGAAGGCTGGGAGCGTGGCTGCTGCCCCACTCACTCTACTGTCTCTTCAGAACGTGGCTTCTCCTCACATAACAACAGAGCTTTCTCTAAAATGGGAAATTTCACTTTTAATAGCTCCCAGCTCTCTCAGACTGAGTTTTCATCATTTGTAAAAATGCTGTAGTAGCAAATGGGTGGTGTTCACTAGCTGTAGAGAGCGTCTGCCCACAGCCTGGCATGTTTCCTCATTATCGGGAGCCTGGTGGGAGCTGCAATCTCATTCTCACAGGACCCTAAAGCACGGCACCACACGCAAGACCCACGCCAGCCCACATGCAGTGCACCACAACTGCTGAGCAGAAAAGGCGTGGGAGCAGAGGAGGCAGACACTCCGGGCCGTGTGGTGGGAGCAGAGGAGGCAGACGGTCCGGGCCGTGTGAGACGCTCCGGGCCGTGTGGTGGGGGCAGAGGAGGCGGACGCTCCGGGCCGTGTGGTGGGGGCAGAGGAGGCGGACGCTCCGGGCCGTGTGGTGGGGGCAGAGGCGGCGGACCCTCCGGGCCGTGTGGTGGGGGCAGAGGAGGCGGACGCTCCGGGCCGTGTGGTGGGGGCAGAGGAGGCGGACCCTCCGGGCCGTGTGGTGGGGGCAGAGGAGGCGGACGCTCCGGGCCGTGTGGTGGGGGCAGAGGAGGCGGACGCTCCGGGCCGTGTGGTGGGGGCAGAGGAGGCGGACGCTCCGGGCCGTGTGGTGGGGGCAGAGGAGGCGGACCCTCCGGGCCGTGTGGTGGGGGCAGAGGAGGCGGACCCTCCGGGCCGTGTGGTGGGGGCAGAGGAGGCGGACCCTCCGGGCCGTGTGGTGGGGGCAGAGGAGGCGGACGCTCCGGGCCGTGTGGTGGGGGCAGAGGAGGCGGACCCTCCGGGCCGTGTGGTGGGGGCAGAGGAGGCGGACCCTCCGGGCCGTGTGGTGGGGGCAGAGGAGGCGGACCCTCCGGGCCGTGTGGTGGGGGCAGAGGAGGCAGACCCTCCAGGCTGTGTGGAGCGGCCAGCCACTCACCCTGTGCCTTGTGCTGTGTGGATGGGCACAGCCGTTTCCAGCACTGCCCTGGGACCCTGGACCCACCAAGTATGGCTCTATGCCCAGCAAAGTCACAGGACATGTGCACATGCCCCCATCCCTGTCTCCTCTCCGTTCCATGACACGAGAAGCCAGTCAGGAGTGGGGATGCTCAGGAGAAGGAGGAAAAGGCCCTTTTGGGGGATGAGACCACAGTCAGCAAAGCAATTCATGGTGAGCTCAGAGGATGAGCCGAGCGGCACAGAAAGAAAAGGGTCCAGCAGGGAGCAGACAGGCAGGACGAAGGGAAGGCCCGTGGAGTGGACAAACTAACTAGACATGATCAGCCCAGTCTCATGCCAATGAGAAGGAACATATGTGCGTGCGCAAGATGAAGTTCGCTCCACAGGCAGCCGACACACCTGTCATGGTGAATGATTAAGCTGATCGCCTCGAAGAGCACGGCATTCTTCGCATTGGAGTGCTGGACTTTCTTTGACTTGGGTGGTTCTTGGGCTTTGTTCAGGATGGTCTCCAGGCACTCAGTCAGGCGGCCTCGCACTGCAGGGTCTTCTGGGCAAGACAGAATGGTGCTCACCAGGCTCCAGTGGCCCACAGCCCACCCTGCCCCTCCCGGCTGTACCCATACATCATGAGAGCATTTTTAATATAGTTCATTCACATCTGTGTACCCAGCTGGGAGCATTTACAAAACTGAGAAAGGCCGGGCACAATGGCTCACTTCTGTAATCCCAGCACTTTAGGAGGCCGAGGCAGGCCAGTCACCTGAGGTCAGGAGTTCAAGACCAGACTGGCCAACATGGTGAAATCCCGTCTTTACGAAAATGCAAAAGTGAGCTGGGTATGATGGCAGGTGCCTGTAATCCCAGCTACTCAGGAGGATGAGGCGGGAGAATCGCTTGAACCCAGGAGGCAGAGGTTGTGGTGAGCTGAGATCGCGTCATTGCACTCCAACCTGGGCAACAAAGGGAGACTCCGTCTCAAAGAAAACCTGCACAGATCTGATACTATAAAAGCACAATAGACCCAAACCCTAACAAAACTGTAGGCTCTGCAATAATTGCTCCACAAAAGCCAGCGCATATGGCAGCACTGGCAGAAAGGTCGATGAATCAAGAGGCAGGGCTAGTAACACACTTCTTAAAATAATAAACAAACCACTTAAATCTGAGACAGGGAATCAGACCGGCGCTAGTGCAGCTTCAGGAGCCGCGGCCTGCGCGTTACCTGGGGGTGGGTAGCACTGCAGCAGCCTCAGCAGTTTGACAGACAGCCAGGGAGCCGGGACAAAATAGTAAGTGTAATCCTGAAGATCTGTTGATGCGGACGTCACGATCTGTAAGACAGCAAAGGCAATCAGACACGCTGCTGGGCATGAGCCCCCGCTGCAGGGACCCAAAGAAAAGTAATACGCACTCCTCAGGTCATGCCTGAGCTGCAAAAATGGTTTTGTTTCATGTGCCAGGAGCGTCTGACACTGTTTGGTACCCCCAGGTTCGCTGTGAGAGGGCTGTGCTATCACTTGGCAACACGCTGCCGCAGCTGAGTGGCAACCCTCACTCGGTACAAGACACCATAGCACCTGGATTTGAAACTACAGTCTTTCCTTTGTGGACCAGAACATGAATGAAACGAAAGAGAGAGCTTTAGGCTCCTCAGAAGGAAGAAGCACACCCCCACCCCCAGAAGCCGGCATTCTGACCCTACCCCACAACCCCACAGTTCCCCCCGACCACAGGTCAACCCAGATGGTGAGCTCGCTGAGGCAGGGAGGCTGCCCGCCTCACTCACATCCCATCTCTTTGTCCAATGCGGCCTTTGGCTTGGCAGATCCTCTGTCAACCTCCCGAACAAGTGACAATCACGACCACCTCACATTTCCACTGACATACAGCCCAGTGTCTCCTGTTTCTGGGAGGTCAATGTAGTTCCTCCCTTCCTACAAAGCTCACATGTGCGACACTTTTAGGCCATAAGTGAACCCATTTAGAAAAGTTCACCCTGACTCCTGCCCTAAGCTGCAAGATGCCAGCCCAGACTTGGGTCACAGACTCCTGCTACAGGGAGGCAAGTTCTAGGCTGTCTGTCAAAGACAGGGCTGAAAGGCACAAACACAAAGCAGGAAAGGCAAGAATCACAGCACTTCCGAGACAGAGACACGGCCAACATGAGCTGTCTCTCAAACATGTACGTAGCTAAGGGCAGGCTGAGAGAGAAATATATAGCCTTAACTGTACATATTTGAAACAAATATAAAGAGAAAAGCAACAAAAATTCATCTCAAGGGTTTAAGAAGAGACTAGGCTGGGCGCGGTGGCTCACACCTATAATCCCAGCACTTTGGGAGGCCGAGGTGGGCAGATCACGAGGTCAGGAGATCGAGACCATCCTGGCTAACACGGTGAAACTCTGTCTCCACTAAAAAATACAAAAAACTAGCCAGGCCTGGTGGCGGGTAATTGTAGTCCCAGCTACTAGGGAGGCTGAGGCAGAATGGTGCGAACCTAGGAGGCGGAGCTTGCAGTGAGCCGAGATCGTGCCACTGCACTCCAGCCTGAGCGACAAAGCAAGACCCTGTCTCAAAAATAAATAAATAAATAAATAATAAAAAGAGACTAGCAAATTAACCCAAAGAAAGTAGAGGAAAGGAGGCCGGACGTGGCGGCTCCTGCCTGTAACCCCAGCACTTTGGGAGGCCAAGGCAGGCAGGATCACTTGAGGTCAGGAGTTCGCGACCAGCCTGGACACTGTGGTGAAACCCTATCTCCACCAAAAATATACAAAAATCAACTGGACATGGAGGCGAGGGCCTATAATCCCAGCTACTCAGGAGGCTGAGGTAGGAGAACCGCTTGAACCCGGGTGGAGGTTGCGGCAATCCGAGATCATGCCACTGCACTCCAGCCTGGGCAACAGAGTGAGACTCTGACTCAAAAAACAAAAACAAAAAAGAAAAAGAAAAGAAAAAGAAAACATGCACAGTTCCACAACTTATGAAATAAATTAAATTCATAATTAGAAAGTTTCCCAGCCAGGGCCAGGGCGGTGGCTCACGCCTGTAATCCCAGCACTCTGGGAGGCCAAGGCGGGCAGATCACTAGGTCAGGAGATCGAGACCATCCTGGCGAACACGGTGAAACCCTGTCTCTACTAAAAATACAAAACAATTAGCCAGGCATGGTGGCAGGTGCCTGTAGTCCCAGCTACAGGCTTAGGCAGGAGAATGGCGTGAACCCAGGAGGTGGAGCTTGCAGTGAGTGGATATTGCGCCACTGCACTCCAGCCTCGGGGACAAAGTTAGACTCCGTCTCAAAAAAAGGAAGTTTCCCGGCCAGGTGCAGTGGCTCACACCTGTAATCCCAGCACTTTGGGAGGCCAAGGTGCGCAGATCGCCTGAGGTCGGGAGTTCGAAACCAGCCTGACCAACATAGAAAAACCCCGTCTCTGCTAAAAAATTAGCCAGGCATGGTGGTGCATACCTGTAATCCCAGCTACTTGGGAGACTGAGGCAGGAGAATTGCTTGAACTTGGGAGGTGGAGGTTGCAGTGAGCCGAGATCATACCATTGCACTCCAGCCTGGGCACCAAAAGCGAGACCCCATCTCAAAAAAAAAAGAAAGTTTCCCACAAAGAAAACTCCAAGTTCAAGTGGTTTTACCAGTTAATGATAAAAATTGTTTGGCAAACTAGATAAAGGAACTTCTTTAATGTGATGAAGAGTATCAACAACAACAGAATTCTAAAGCAGACATCATGCTTAACGGCGAAATATTCAACACAAAAAACGGACAATCCAGGGTAAAAATGGGTAAAAGACTTACGCACTTCACAAAACAAGACAGCCAAATAGCCAATCAACAGGCCAAGTTGCTCAACCTCATTGATAATCAGGAAAATGTAGATTTAAATCACAAAGAGGCCAGGTGCAGTGGCTCATGTCTGTAATCCCAGCAGTTTAGGAGGCCAAGGCAGGTAGATTGCTTGAAGTCAGGAGTTCGAGACCAGCATGGCCAATATGGTGAAACCTCATCTCTACTAAAAATACAAAAATGAGCCAGGCGTGGTGGCGGGTGACTGTGGTCCCAGCTACTCCAGAGGCTGAGGCAGGAGAATCCCTTGAATCAAGGGGACGGAGGTGGCAGTGAGCCGAGATTGCACTACTGCACTCCAGCCTGGGCATCAAAGTGAGACTCCATCTCAAAAAAAAAAAAAAAAAAAAATCACAGAGATCCTACTATACACCCAGATGACTAAAACCCAAGGGACTAACACCACACATGCCAGCCTCCGCCTCCTGCTGCTGCTGCGAGACCCGGGTGCACCACAGGGGAAGCTGGTCTGGCAACACCCTCCTCCTCAGGTTCAGGAGCTGCAGCCCCCAGCTGAGCCATGCCACTCAGCAGACACGCGCAGCACCTCACGTACATGGAAACCGAGGGACGTCCCAGACTGCTCATGCTGGAGGATGCACAGCAGCCTCAGAGGACAAGGAGCTAAGTGTTCAACAGGACAGCGGGTAAACTGCAGGGGTCAATTCACACAGCCGATTCCATGAAGCATCAAATGTGAATGTATAACAGCTGCACACAAAACAAAAGAACGTGTGCTGCAGGTCCAGCTGCATAAAACTCAAAACAGGAAGCTGAACAGCAGGCTTTAGCGTGCACACCAGGTGGTAGGTCCACGAAGCGCCAGCCACGCTTCCCCAGTGGGGGCCACGGGACCCCTGGGTGCCCCTCCTCCACCCACGTGGTATTGGGTGCTTGCTCACACAATGGGAACAGGGAGCTGTGTTTCTCTACAGACGGGACAGTTCTCAATTAACAAGAAGGTTGACAGAGAAGCCAAGTTGGTTTTCACCTCTGAATGTATAAACTGACCAAATACCTTGCATTCTACAAGTAAGCTAATAATTAAATAACCAAGACAAAACCCACCCTGACTTCTGCTCCCCCACAAACAGACTTACCCTGCTTAGCCTGGAGACCGCCAGAGACACGGAGGTTTTAAACTCCTCGGGGTTCTTCTGTGCCAAAGTGGTGATCAGACTCGTGGCTGCAGTTACCACACCCTGAAAGAAAACACATACACAACAGACAGTCAAAACAACTGAAGCTAGCCACGTGTGTTAACTCATCTTCCAAACAAAACCTTAAACCAACCAGCAGCACACTGGCAGCCCACAGCTACTCTGGCCTCAGGCCTACCCCGAGAAACCTACAATGTTCTCCAAGATGGCACACGTAGGTTTTCTCCTTCCAGCTTCTCCTTAAAGACTGGGAAGTTCCGTCATGCTTAGCCCAGATCCCTGCCAGCGTCAAAGGGCCAGAGGGCCATATCCACCATGCAGGTCAAGCATGTGGGCTGCACACGCCACCTGGCCTGCTGTCCTCTCCTGGCCTGGCCTCCATCGTCATCTGCACTTGCTGCCTCTGGTTTAATCACTCATGTTCATTGCAGAGGGAGACACGACCCTTAGACTGATTTGAATCTTTACAACCCAGAAATGAGACTATAGAAAAGAGCAACTGGAGAAGTCCTTTTACATTCTCCTTTTTGGAAAGTGGCCCTGGCAGTCACTGAACCACCACAGACTGTATGAGGCCACCAGGCCCAGCACGTCTTCCCTCCCCACTCCTTCTGGCCTCAGTGAGAACAGATTCGGGTCCCAGGGCACAAGTGGTCCTCCCCAAGCACCGGGCAGCCCATTACCGCTCCAGGACACAGCACCGGGCAGCCCGTTACCGCTCCAGGACACAGCACCGGGCAGCCCGTTACCGCTCCAGGACACAGCACCGGGCAGCCCGTTACCGCTCCAGGACACAGCACCGGGCAGCCCGTTACCGCTCCAGGACACAGCACCGGGCAGCCCGTTACCGCTCCAGGACACAGCACCGGGCAGCCCGTTACCGCTCCAGGACACAGCACCGGGCAGCCCGTTACCGCTCCAGGACAAAGCACCGGGCAGCCTGTTACTGCTCCAGGACAGCCACCAGGGATTCAGTCACTCAGATCTCTTGAAAAAAGACTGCAATTACGTAAAGACATTCTCCCATAAATTTTTTTTAAAAATATAAAATAAATGATACCAATTCACTCTGAAAATGTAAACAGTGAGCTCAGGAAATGTCTACTTGTGCCAGGCGCAGTGGCTCACACTAATCCCAGCACTCTGTGAGGCCAAGGCAGGCGGATGCCCTGAGGTCAGGAGTTCGAGACCAGCCTGACCAACATGGTGAAACCCCGTCTCTACTAAAAACACAAAAATTAGCCGGGCTTGGTGGCGCTCGCCTGTAATCCCAGCTACTCAGCAAGCTGAGGCAGGAGAATCACCTGAACCCGGGAGGCGGAGCTTGCAGTGAGCTGAGATCGCGCCACTGCACTCTAGCCTGGGTGATGAGCGAGACTCTGTCTCAAAGAAAATGTCGCCTGGCACGGTGGCTCAAGCCTGTAATCCCAGCACTATGGGAGGCCAAGACGGGCGGATCATGAGGTCAGGAGATCGAGACCATCCTGGCTAACACGGTGAAACCCCGTCTCTACTAAAAAATACAAAAAACTAGCCGGGCGAGGTGGCGGGCACCTGTAGTCCCAGCTACTGAGGTCGCGCCACTGTACTCCAGCCTGGGCGACAGAGCGAGACTCTGTCTCAAAGAAAATGTCTACTCGAATGACTGATGCAGTCCCCCCACCGCTCGCCCTGCACCACAGCTCCTGAGCCTGGCTGGGGTACAGCTACTACAACACGGCACTCTCCCCAGAGACCTGCTATGCCTGTGACCTTGGCAAGGAAAACGTGAAAGCTATAAGAAAGAAATGGCTCTGATTGGTCTTCTTCCTGTATTTCTTGGTGAGCAAAGTGCTAACAGATTTTACCAAATCCAATAAAGAACTTGTAAGGAACTGTAGGTCTGTATATGTAACTTCCATGAGGGCAGAGTCATTCCCCACAGGACTCCTGAATGTTCAGGGTGTGTTCCCCCAGCGAACATGCATCTCGAACGCCCCTGTGACAGGCTGACAGGCACTCATGGGCACTGAGCTCAGCCTCTCACTTAGGATGTCCTCCCCCTGCACTGAGACAGCAAGAGGCCTCTCGAGCACACTCAGGCACGCGACACGCGGCCCCACCCCTGTGGCAGCAGCTGGCGCCACGGCGACCTCAGTGTCTCCTCAATGGCCTCCAGCCCTTGGCCTGGCCCCCCAACCCTTCTCTCCATGGTGTCTGCTGTCCTTGTCCACTCCAACCTGTCTGCTCCATCAGGTCATCCTCAGGCTACAAGACCCAAGGCTCAGCATGGTGCCCATGCAGCACTCAGGCCACATCACCACCCTCCCACCATGCCCAAGGTCTGGGTGCACGCCTGACCGCCGACCTTCTGACCCTCACCCACCTGGTCCTGCGCACGCCTCCTGCCCCACTCAAGACCTCCCTGAAGGACACGTGGGGGAGCTCACTCACTCTAGTGAGCAAATGACACCTTTCTTGGGGGCTCATGACTTGAGACCAGAGAAGCCAAGCCTCAGGCCTTCACTGTCAGAGGTGGAAGGTGCTCGACAAAAGCCATGGCCACACAAAAGACAGCCTGCCGGGGGTGTGGGCGCACAAGCTGGGAGAGGTAAGATGGGAAAGTGCTGGTCAGCAGGGAGCCCACCTTGGGGTTGGCTGTGGCACCCCTTCAGGAAGAGTTTCTGTTGCCTTTAACCAAGAATATGCTGACTCAAGCGCCTGGTGAAATACAGCCACATGCATAAAAATACAAAAAGCAAACCAAGTAGCTGGGGTCACAGAATCATACAGCATCCAAGGAGAGGTGCCCTCGTGGCCACCTGAGGCAAGGCCCTGCCACTCTGAAAAGCACTCAGGGTGACCCCACGGCCGCATGGCCGCAGAAACTTCCCTCCAAGGCAGGAGCAATGACAGCAGCCCCGGCCAGTCCCACGGAGCGTGCCCAGATCCTGTCTGCAGAAGGCCCAGGGGAAAGCAGGCAGCCCCGGCCGCTCAGCAGCCCAGTTCCCCTCTGCCATGTGGGGCAGGAGCCCAGGGCCTGCCTCCCTGACCAGGCCCTGCCGACTCACGGCTCCCACACAGCTGCTTCACCCGCACACTCTCGGACGCCCAAGGCCGCAGCACGCCCACTCCGGGTACAGGCCTGGGGCTGTGAGAGGACACTTCCTCTTTCTGAGCTTAAGCCTCCTTGACTGCAAAGCTGGAAAATCCCACGACCTCCCAGGGTCCACAGGATGGTGGACGACAGCCTCCAGCAGCGCCGTCTGAAAGGCTCCCCCGCCAGGGTGGGGCTCACGGCAACACGGGAAAGTGTTCTCGGCCCTCGATCCTGGGTCCTTGTGAACGCGTGACCGGCCCACACGCCTCCCCACACAGCAGGAAATGTTTCCACTCCTGCCAACTCTGACCCTCTTACTCATACAGCGGAGTTCAGGCAGGACAAGCCCACTCTGCCCACATCCACCCCTGCTGGATGCGGTGGACGGCTCTGTGACCCCCCAGCCCCTGGGGCTCACACACTGGCGCAGCCCCTCCCCCACACCTGCCTCTCACGGCACCTGAATACACATCACCAAATCGCTGCAAACCTCCACCCCGGTCTATGCCTATACCATGGGGATGACCGCTGCGCCTGGCCCGTGGAGTAGGCATGTGGATTATTGAGACTGCACATGGGAGCCTAGATGAGGGCACAGGCAGCCGGGACGCCAGGCAGGAGCTTCCCGTACTAGACAGGTGTTTCCAGGAAACACGTGTCTCAGTTGTGGGTGTCTGCAGAGCCTCCGTGCTACAAGGGCTTCAGCCAGTGCCTGGCCACAGGATGAGCAGAGGTGGAGTCTTACTCATCCAGCCCCAGGAAGGGCCGCCATGGCCTCGGCACTCACAGCCACAGCAGCCCCTGCGAGAGCCTCTCCTGGGCATCCCGAGAAGGCGCACCATGGTGTCTTCACAACGGCCATCCCAAAGGTCACCTGGGGAGTGGGGAGAACCGAAGCCAAGGGCGCTTACCAAGTGCTGGTCATTGAGCAGGTGCACCACTCGGGACGTCCAGTCGCCCATGGGGACAAGATCAGGGGACGTCCTGTACAGGCGCAGCAAGCACAGGGCCGCGCTCTGCTTCACGCTGTCCATGGTGTCTCTGGAAGACAGACGTCAGAGTCACTCCCAACGGGCTGAGCACAGCACAGAGCTACACGGAGCACCCCCCAGAGCCAGCAGGAGATGCGGGGGTGGGGCTGGCACAGGGGCCAGGACAGCCCTCAGGACCGCCTGCCAAGGGCCACCTAGGGGGCAGCAGCAGCGTTCTCAGCACACATGGGCCCTGCTCCAAAGGTCTCCCTGCCAACCTTCTCACCACCAAAACCACCAGCCGACCACATGCAGCTCATGTTGCTCATTCGTTGTTTGAACAATAGCTCTCTTGTTATTGTTACAACTTAATCCACAATCACAACAGAAATGTGTGGAGGGCCCTGCACCGCCATGGAGCTCCACATCTGCTTGGTGATCTTCCCCTGCCCCACACCCACCCTCACCCCACCACGCCCCACCCTGAACAGTGGGCTGGGCCGCCCGTGCCCTCAGCCCCGGAGCAAAGGGCTTCGGGTCCCTGCAGACACGGTGGGAAGGGAGCCGGCCGTGGGCTCTCCTGCTCTGCTGCCAACACACTTGTTCAGGCCACAGCCGTGTTCCATGCTCTGCTTATCCCCCTTCGCCCTCCCGCCACCAGACTCCGCTAAGCAGCTGGGAAGGCAACAGGGAGCCTGGGGTGGATGCTGTGGAGACACAGCTGAAAAAGGGCCAGTCTCTTCTCCAAGCACTTAACAGAATCAGACGGATCCACTGCTCCACATGAAAGAAAAGTGTGTAGAGACAACCTGTACATTTACCTTCTGGCTTTTTTGTTCCTAAATCTTCCCCATACTATTCCAAAGAAAAATTACCTTGAGTAAAAAACTCCCCTTCTGGGTGCAAACAGCCCCTGAAAGGAGAAGTAGGCATCGTGTCCCTCTTCCGGCTCACCCCATCCTCACAAGATCAGCCCAGAGCAGGAACCGCACACACACCCTGCTGTGCGTCCACGTGGATGTGTGGTCGAGGCCACATCAGGGGTGTGTACCAGGCGCCAGCAGGGCTGTCCTTGCCAGGCAGCTTCAGGACCCCATGACTCGGCCCCTAGCAGTCCTTCAACAGAGAGGAACCAACCAGGTTCCCTGCTTGTGGCTACAAATGCCGACACAGGAGGGCGCCCAGCACGCCACGCTCCTCAGAGCAGGAGGATCCGCAAGGGCTGGCATCGGCTCACACAAGGGGGACGGGGGCCCCACCACTACTCTCCGGCGTCGGCTCACACGAGGGAGACCGAGGACCCCACGGCTACTCTCCAGCGTTGGCTCACACGAGGGAAACCAAGGACCCCACGGCTACTCTGCACCTCCATGGTGGTTCTCTTTCCATCAACTCCATCCATCCCAGCAGAGACACCACCCCCATTCTTCTGCCTTGGCCGCTCCCCCCCATCCCTACCTCTGGCCCTAGGAATGACCTGACCTCCTCAGCACCCACTCTGTCCTTCCATTTCTAGGTGACACACACACCAGGAGTCCTCCAACCACAGCACCTCCTTCCTGAGCATGGTTTTTTTTGTTTTTGTTTTTGTTTTTGAGACAAATCTCACTCTTTTCACCAGGCTGGAATACAGCAGAACACTCTCGGCTCACTGCAACCTTCGCCTCCCAGGTTCAAGCGATTCTCCTGCACTCAGCCTCCCAAATAGCTGGGATTACAGGAGGGTGCCACCACGCCCAGCTAATTTTTATATTTTTAGTAGAGATAGGGTTTCACCATGTTGGCCAAGATGGTCTCGAACTCCTGACCTCAGGTGATCTGCCCGTCTCGGCCTCGCAAAGTGCTAGAATTACAGGCATGAGCCACCACGCCCAGGTTTTTCTTTTTTTTTTTTCTTTTGAGACAGAGTCTTATTCTGTTGCCCAGGCTGGCGTGCAGTGGCGCGATCTCAGCTCATTGCAGCCTCCGCTTCCTAGATTCAAGCAATTCTCCTGCCTCAGCCTTCTGAGTAGCTGGGACTACAAGAGAGCACCACCACGCCCGGCTAATTTTTGTAGTTTTAGTACAGACGGGGTTTCACCATGTTGGCCAGGCTGGTCTCAAAACTCCTGACCTCAGGACCACCCACCTCGACCTTCCAAAGTGCTGGGATGACAGGCGTGAGCCACCGCGCCCAGCCTGAGCAGGTTACTTTGAGTCATCCACTACTTAGATGGACTTCAACAACTGGTGCTTTTCTTCAAGGAAGGTACCATGGGTACCATGTTACCTGAGCTCTCTTGAGGTAGGAGAACCCTGCCTGTGACCTTCATCCCCATGGGCCCACTCAGGCACCACAACATGGGCCACCTGCTCCCTTCCGGCTGCAGACGCAATGCACTGGCCCCTGGAGACCCCTCCTCGCCCTGGCTCCTCTCTCCTCTGTCCCTGGCTCCTGCAGCAGGTGCTCAGTTCAGGAAATGCCCCACTTCATCAATCTGCACGCGCTTCAGGGGTGGCCCTGTCTTGCATTCCACTCACGCACAGACACCCACCAAGCACCTACTAGGGACCTGGTACTGTTCAAGATGCTGGGTATACAGTGGCCACCGCAGTGGACAAAAACCTCAGAGCCCAGGAAGGAAAAAACAGGCAAGCAACAACCCTGGGGGCAGGACGAGAGGGAAGGCCAGGGGGCCGTGGCCCTGAGGCAGAATCCACTGGACCTTCTGGCTGACTCCGATCCCCAGTCCACCCTCCGTCTCCTGCACCAGCGTCCTCTGGTTATTCAAGCCGCCTTCCTTCCATCTTGGACACCCTGTTTTCAGGGCACCCACCACGTGCTCTGCCACCTGTGACTGAATGGCCTGAGGAGCAACGGTGCCTTCAGGCCCTGCACCTGCTCCCCCGGTTCTCCGGTTCTGCTCTTGTCCATCCTACTGCGGGGTTACCCATCTCTGAGCTCTTGTGCTTCTGAATAGCTGTCTTCTCGGGACTGTGCTGCGGTTTCCCTGCCAGGCGGGCTCCTCCTTGCCTCACGGCTGACAAGAGGCTGCCTCATTCTCTATTGTGGGACATCCTCCTTGCCTTGCAGCTGACAGAAGGCTGCTTCATTCTCTGTTAGGGGGCGTCCTGTGTGGTGTGGGGTGCAGCACCCTGGTCTCTACCCACTCTAACAACCAAAAATGCCCCAAGACATGGCCCAGTGCCCTCACAAAGCCAATGAGGCCCAGCTAAGATGCCGGGTCTAGGCCTGTTTCTCTCATGCCTTCCCACCACCTTCTCTCCGGTTCTCACTGTGTAGTCTGCGTGGATGTCCACCCAATCTCCTGTGGTCTGAGGCCCAGCTCAGCTGGGTGGCACCATGTGGGCAGGGCGTCAGTTTCCCAACTCCACAGGGTATCCTGGAACACGCCGGTGGGGGCCCTGCCTGTGGCACAGATATCCCAGGGCTGCTTTAAGCTCTTCCAGACCTGGTGACTCAGCCCCACAAGGCTTCTCTCCAAATTAACAAGGGACGGAAAAGATGGCCAAGGGCACTTTGGTGTGGTGCTCAGCTTCTCCACATGAAGCCCTTTGGAAAGGGCGCGAGGAGGAATTGCCCCGAGATGCGTCGTTCTACCCGGTGACCTGTGGGGCTGAAGCCTCTCCTTGGTTTGGCCAGCAGGGTTTGGGCATTCTTCTTTGATTTGTTTTGAATCTCAGTGGTACTGGAGAGGGAAAATCTGACTGCACTTTACTTGAAATCTAAACTTGTAATTCTCTTTTTGTTTTGGAGACAGGATCTCGCTCTGTTGCCCAGGCTGGAGAGCAGTGGCATGAACACAGCTCACTGTAGCCTTGACCTCCTGGGCTCAAGCAATCCTCCTGCCTCAGCCTACCAAGTAGCTGGGACGACAGGAGCACACCACCACACCTGGCTAATTTTTTTAAACTGTTTGTAGGGATGGGATCTCCCTATGTTGTCCAGGCTGGTCTTGAACTCCTGGGCTCAAGTGATTCTTCCACCTTGGCCTCCCACAGTGCTGGGATTAGAGGCATGAGCCACCACGCCCAGCCTAAACTTGTAATTCTGGATCCGACCTCAGGCTACATCTCATCTCCCATAAGACGGGGAGAGTAAAACATTTCCTAGGCTAAGCAGCTCCACATTCGATGCATTGGGCATGAAAGCAGCACATCTTCGGCAGGAGCCCGGCACATACCCGGCTACAAGGACCTTAGGGATCTCCCCGGCAAAGGCCTCGGCCATCTCCCGGCTGCCCACGCTGGCGATGCAGTGCAGGGCCAGGCCCATGAAGGTGGGGTTGCGGCTGGCCAGGTCATTCTTGATGGCGTTGTTGATCAGGCGGATCAGCTCACTGTTCGAGTTCACCAACACAGAGATGAAAAGGTAGCCCTGCATTCCAAAAGACAGGAGAAGAGAAACCTCGTGACAATCCAACTCTGCCTGTGGCCCCGAGTCACCCAACAAGCAGTGACACACAGACGCAGAAGCAGCCCCAGCACCACCCATGCACCCAGGGCACTGCTGTGGGAGCTGCGGCTCTCAGGACTCGGCAAACGTCTGTTCCGGTGGAACCGGGATGCCTCCGCTACGATGCTCTCATGCCGCAGCGTTCCTGTGGGGCACATCTGACTAGGATGCCATGAGCCAGACGCCAACAGGAACCGGACCCCCCAGTCCCACTCACTCCACTGTGGGCCACGCGTCTGAGTGTTCCGGGCATCACACTATCCTCGACTTAAGATAGGAGGGAACCTTCACTGACAGGCTGATTTTAGCTACAGTGATTTCCAGAAACCCAGCTGCCTGTTCCCTCCCACTCTTTAATCTGCCTGTGTCACAGCCTCACGCCGCCCCGACCCCCCACCCCCACCGACCCAGGGCAAACCCCAGTCCCGTGTCACTGTCACTTCTTCCCAGCCATCCTCACAGG
The DNA here is from genome assembly GCF_024542745.1 of Macaca thibetana thibetana. Classification (NCBI taxonomy): domain Eukaryota; kingdom Metazoa; phylum Chordata; class Mammalia; order Primates; family Cercopithecidae; genus Macaca; species Macaca thibetana. The sequence goes on along the minus strand of NC_065591.1, from coordinate 826,121 downwards.
TCACACCCTCCCCACCCAGGGGGAAACAGTGGTTTTCTCCAGACCCAATCCATCACTGACCACCCAGGTTAAAGATGTGCCCAGCCTCCCACAGCTCCCAGGAAGATGCCACCAGGGAGCTCCCGACCTTCCAAACACTACTGCCCCTTCAGCCCTGCTCTCACAGCCCAGGCCACTGCCAGGCACCACCTGCTCTGCTCACCCTGCTCCTCCCGCCCTCAGCCCCCCAATTAACTTCCCCTCCCTCCAGCCTCAGCTCAACACACCCACCCCCACTCCCTCTCTCAAATCCTTTCAAATTCTATGTCTGTGGAGCCATGTGACACCCATCTCCCCCAGGACAACGGCAGGGCCCAAGTTCTGGTCCCTGTGCCTCTGTCCTCGAGGCTAATCCCCAATGTCCCCCAACACTACTTGGTGCACCACAGGCACTCCACAAATGCTCGTTGAATAAATACCAAAACTTATCAAAACCCCTGAGACATCTAGAGTCTCTCTTAATTTCTCTAAGTTTAATTTTTTGACAAATGGAAGAAAATGTTACTTTATACCACCAGGGAAAACACAAAAATAATGTGACTACAAGAGACTACACAGCTCAACTTGCAGAGCCCATGAAGGTTTCAAAAGCAGAGTGACAGGACACCGTGCATCAGCCCGGCAAGGGCTGGGGAGATGGTGGACCGAACACCCTCCACGGAGTGACAGGACACTGTGCGTGGCTGGGGAGATGGTGGGCCGAGCACCCTCCGCACCAAGACCCAGCCATGTGCATCCAGTGCCTACTGCAGAAACAAAGCGGTCCAAGGGGCCACGGGACGGGTCTACTCAGGACAGTGTGTCAACAAGGCACTGTGGCAGGCAGGCATCCCTCCTCCGGAGGCCGACCTCATGGGCACAGGGCACCAACCACATCAAACGCTGGGTCACGTGCACCGCTCTCCAGACCAACCAGGAAGTCTTGGAACTCGCCGGAAGGGAGGTTTCGAAGAAAGGAGGAAGAGAAGGCATGGCCACCTCATAGGAGAACAGCATGCAGGAGGAGGAACGCTGTGAGGGCATGGGGCTTCCTGAAGAGCACCCAGATTAGGCGGGAAGGGGGCCCTCGAGGTGTTAGCAGCAGGTGCTAACACGGACTGGACATGCATCTCCATCTGCAGCAGACCCACATGGCTCATGTCAGCTGTGGGTAGAGAAGGAAGCAGCGACCCCACGCGGGCACGGGGCCTCGGTCCTGCCAGGCACAGGCCGTCCTCCACCGCCTCCATCTGCAGCGATACTCACGATCTGCTTTTCCGTGTATCTGTTTGAACTCAGCAGGTTCACAGCCTCCATGTGTCCAAAGTCAATGTCATGACCAAGGAGAAAGATGAAGAGCAACTTGCAGACGTACTTTTTTTTACTATAGCCATCAAGAGCCTTGTCACCTACAGAAAAGGTGGGGAAGAGGTTTTATTCCAGGTGGGCAGAGGCAGGGGAGAGGGGAGAGCAGAGGGCAGTGCAGCAGTACAGCAGGCAGAACGGACAGGCCTCCAGCAGAGGGGTGGCCGGGTCCAGGCAGGTGCAGCTGCAGACACTGCTGAGCATGGACAACTCTTGTAACCTCCTGGTACTCATCAGAATCCAAGTTTTTTATTTCCCTTTCAAAAACAGGCACCAGAACACCTGGCAACAAGAGCTCTGCCCTCCCAGGACAACCCTGGGCAGGTGCAGCCCAGCTGGCCCTCACAGGGCCTCACTCCGACCAGCCAAAATCCCACAGAGGGCCCTGCTGTGATGGAACTTGCAAACCCTGCCTTCAACCATCAAGCTTGTCTTTGAAATCAGTTTATTTATTTGGGCAGATGAACACAGTCTAAATTATCTGCCACTTCACAGCCATTCTAGGGCAAATCAGCTAGTCATGAAAACAAGGCCCACACGCGATGGCCCCTAGGGCTTCTGTTTCTCTGCCTCATCCCAGTTTGCCTGAATCCCTCACAAGGGATCACGGTAGAGCAGGTTCAAAACATGTAACTGGCCGGGCGTGGTGGCTCACGCCTGTAATCCTAGCACTTTGGGAAGCCAAGGCAGGTGGATCACTAGGTCAGGAAATCGAGACCACGGTGAAACCCCGTCTCTACTAAAAATACAAAAAATTAGCCGGGCACGGTGGCGGGCACCTGTAGTCCCAGCTACTCAGGAGGCTGAGACAGGAGAATGGCGTGAACCTGAGAGGCGGAGCTGCTGTGAGCCGAGATCGCGCCACTGCATTCCAGCCTGGGCGACAGAGCGAGACTCCATCTCAAAGAAAAAACAAAAACAAAAACACGTAACTAGCAGAATATAAAATTCCAAAATATAAAACTGACCCTTAAAGGGCCGTTCTGGGCCAGGCGCAGTGGCTCACGCCTGTAATCCCAGCACTTTGGGAGGCCAAGGCGGGCAGATAACCTGAGGTCAGGAGTTCGAGACCAGCCTCAACATGGAGAAACCCCATCCCTAGTAAAAATACAAAATTAGCCGGGCATGGTGGTGCATGCCTGTAATCCCAGATACTCGGGAGGCTGAGGCAGGAGAACTGCTTGAACCTGGGAGGTGAGGGTTGCAGTGAGCCGAGATCACACCATTGTACTCCAGCCTGGGCAACAAGAGCAAAACTCCGTCTCAAAAAAAAAAGAAAAAGAACATTCTGCATTCCTATCCCACCTGAGAGGTAAGGGAGTGCCCCTCGGAGCCAGTCTCCAGCAGGCTGTGGAGGCGAGCGGGAAAGGTGGCCTTGAGGCCAGGTCTCACGGAGACTCTGCTGCCACAGCGTGAAGGAACGCAGACTGGGAAGACAGCCCAGCCACACCAGCTGCTCTGGCCCCCTTCTTGTGAAGGGCTGGGGCGCTTACACCTCCATGGACAACCTCTCAGGCTGTGTAGAATACAGACCAGCCACTTTCCTGGGGAACGGTGCATCACCCATCAGCCAGTCAGCTGGACGCTGGACTCCGAGGAGCTCATGAGAAGCCCGTTCCTTGTCAGTAGCAAATTAACATCATTTAACAGACCAGACGATATAAATAAAAGCAGACCCAACCCGGTTCCAGCCTCCCGTCCATGAAGTTCATTCCTCCCTCCCCTGCCCCGACCCACTTACCTGCTTGCTGTGCCCAAGGGGTCCCAGCAGACACATTCTCCGTGCCCTGTTTGTGCAGGAGAGCACACACAGCTGAGCACGGGCTTCGCAGCAGAGGTCCTCCACTGGGAAGCCCCAGCACCGTGTCTCCTACCCAGCCCAGATTCCATCACCCGCTGGAAGCCACCTTGGACAACCACAGCCAAAAATACTGCTTGACCTCCTCCTCCCTCCCTGTTACTCACTCAAAGCACCTCTCAAAGGAAAAAAATAACTGATGGGGAGGACCAACAGCCCGACTGGGCTGAGTTTTGTGGGACGGGGACGGGGACGGAGACAGGGACAGAGGTGGAGACAGGCTCTCTCCCAGAAGAGCTGACCAGGCTCTGCTCCTGCAGGACCCCAGACAAAGAGCTGCTCTAGAGCTCCCAGGTGCTGGGAAACTTAGGCCCATCTTTACAAGCTGAGCCCACTGGACAGTGAGGGCGATGCAGGATCACCTCTGGGTCCCCCAGGGATGTCAGAGAGCACTCTCCTGGGCACACCACCCGATGCATAAGCATCGTGAGGAGGGGCGACGCAAGTCACCAGCGCGAGGAGAAAGCCACAGTGCTCAGTCCCGCTGCTCACGTGGCAGCACGTGGACTCCTGGCTTAACCCAGGGCCACAGGAAACAAGCAGCAATGCTCACTCCACACCCTCACCCATCTCGGTGGAGCAGGTGAGCCCGCCAGCTCCCCTGACAGGTGCCTACTGTGAAGTTTATCCCTCCTGAAAGGACCCAGACTGATACAGTCTTCAAAATGCTAGTTTCAGTACTGGGCTAGAGTTACTTTTTTATTCTAGCAATTTTAAAATGTTGAGTTGAACTTCAACATTCTGAGCTATCAAAGGAGGAGGATAACAGTAATACCTGTCTCCTTGGTTTGTGCAGATCAGAGAGAATGGCTGGGAAACCTCATCCTAAACCATAAAACGATCACAATTAAATTTGGGCTCCAGTCTGAAAGATGCAGCCACTTGCTTGTCTTGTGGTCTCAGACATATCCCTTAACCTCTCTGAGCCCAACTTCCTCGGCAGGTTATTACAAAAATGAAACAGCACAGCAGACACAGAGCGTCGGGTCTGGGGCAACATAAGGTCACAACACAGGTTCAGAAGCACCATCTTTCACAGATGATAAAATGTGACAAAATGTCTACCTCAGAATGACTGAAACCTGCAAAAACCTGCCTCTTGTTTTGTTTTTTTGGTTTTTTTTTTTTTTTTTTTTTGAGACAGTCTCACTCTGTCACCCAGGCTGGAGTGCAGTGGCGCAATCTTGGCTCACTGCAACCTCCGCCTCCCAGGTTCAAGCGATTCTCGTGCCTCTGCCTCCCGAGTGGCTGGGATTACAGGCACGCACCACCACACCCGGCTAATTTTTGTATTTTTAGTAGAGACAGGGTTTCAACATGTTGGCCAGGCTGGTCTCAAACACCTAACCTGGTGATCTGCCCACCTCGGCCTCCTAAAGTGCTGGGATTACAGGCATGAGCCACCGCACCTGGCCTGGTATTTTTTTATAACAAAATATCAAGTCGAGTAAGATAAACTGGAGAGTGAGTCAGGAACCAGAACCTCAAGGCTTTCTCTTGACCTGAAAGTTGGGAAGAGGGACAGAGACCTGACTGGTCACCAGCCATCTGGTCACCAGCCAGAGGCACTGCTGGCTCCACTGTCTCCAACCCCCACAGCCTGCATGGGGCTCACACCCTTGGAGGCAGGGTGGGGACTCCTTCCACTTCCTCACCAATGCACACCAGCCCCAACAACAGTGTGTGGTACAAGGCAGTTGCTCAGTTTTTGCCTTTTACATCAATGAATTAATAATCAAGCAAACTAATGGTAAAATGAACAACAGGCTGCCCAACTGAAAGAAAAACTAAAGTGTTTTGTCTTGAGACAAGGTCTCGCTCTGCCACCCAGGCTGGAGTGCAGTGGCATGACCACGGCTCACTGTGGCCTCAACCTCCTGGGCTCAAGTGATCCTCCCATCTCAGTCTCCCGAGTAGCTGGGACCACAGGCATGTGCCACCACACACGGCTAATTTTTGTACTTTTAGTAGAGATTTTTAGGGTTTCACCATGTTGCCCAGGCTGGTCTTGAACTCCTGAGCTTAAGTGATCTGCCTGCCTCGGCCTCCCAAAGTGCTAAGATTATAGGCATGAGCCACCGCGCCCGGCCTAGTTAGCAAATTAATGTGCACTACCTGGGAAACTCCTGGAGACGATCGATAACAAGAAATGACCAGCCAGGTGCAGTGGCTCTCGCCTGTAATCCCACCATTTTTGGGAGGATTCACTCGAGGTGGGTGAGTTCACCTGCAGCCGTGAATTCGTGATCAGCATGGGAAACATAGCGAGACCCCATCTCTACGACAAGTTTTAAATTTCGCTGGGCATGGTGGTGCACACCTGTAGTCCTAGCCACTCGGGAGGTGGAGGCAGCAGGATCACCTGAGCCCAGGAAGTCAAGGCTGCAGTGAGTTAGGATCATGCCACAGCACTCCAGCCTGGGCAACAGAACAAGACCCTGTCTCTTTAAAAAAGAAACTACCGGCCGGGCGCGGTGGCTCAAGCCTGTAATCCCAGCACTTTGGGAGGCCGAGACGGGCAGATCACTAGGTCAGGAGATCGAGACCATCCTGGCTAACACAGTGAAACCCCATCTCTACTAAAAAATACAAAAAACTAGCCGGGCGAGGTGGCGGGCGCCTGTAGTCCCAGCTACTCAGGAGGCTGAGACAGGAGAATGGCCTGAACCCGGGAGGCAGAGCTTGCAGTGAGCTGAGATCCGGCCACTGCACTCCAGCCTGGGCGACAGGGCGAGACTCCGTCTCAAAAAAAAAAAAAAAAAAAAAAAAAAAAGAAACTACCAGTCTCTACTGTAGAGTGTGAGAACACAACAGTTGTTTTCTAAAGGCTCAAAGACGTGAACAAAGCCACACCCGTGAACATCCCAGGAACTCCCCTGGGCTCCTGCAAGCATGGCAGGTGCACGTAAGCACTGATTTCCTGCCCACGCATCTACAGGCCACCGTCAAGACACCGTCAGATCTGGCCGGGCCTGCTGTCCATGGCTGTGCTCTGGGCCCACGCCACCCAAAGCACGTTCTTGTCATAGCGGAGGTAGGAAGAGCCCAGAGGGGAGACTCCCTTAAAGCTGAGGTTGGGACTGACAGGAACACTTCTGTCCACACACCTTAGGCCACACATCAGATGGTCACACCTAACAACCCTCATTAAAGGATAAAGATCACAGGGAAGCCATCTGGGCCTACAGTTTTCTTCATGGCAAACAAATACGGATTCAACTCTCTGAAGTTCACGGCACTACTGAAGAAACTCCACAGACAGACATGACCACGAGACACAATGCACTGGAGTGACCTACACATCTCCCGCTGTCCTGCCCATTCCATGCTTTCCATCTCCACACTTCCATCTGGGATTATTTCCTTTGGAATTTCCTTTAGCACAGTCCTTCTGGTAGAAAATTCTTTCCATTTCTGTCTTCAGCAGGTATTTTTTAGCTTCATTCTTAAAAGGTATTTTTGTTGGATATCGATTCTTTCCCTAGTTGTAACTTTCCCAACATTTTGAGGTTATGTACAACATCCCCATGTCAAGACCCTGGCTGCAAGTCTGGAAGAGGACTGGCTCGCTGACAGTTCACTCTGCCCTGTGGGTATTACCTCTGGGTGAGGCCTTCAGTTCACTGTGGAAGGCGGTCTCCAGTCTTTGACTATCATCCCTCTAGACAAGGCTCCTCAGCCCTGGCACTACGGACATCCTGGCCGACACCTCTGTTGTGGGGGCCGCTCTATACACTCGGGTGTTTGACAGCCTCTCACCTCCACCCACGAGTGGACCCACACTCCTAGGGGCCAGGCTCAGTGGCTCATGCCTATAATCCCAGCACTTTGAGAGGCCAAGGCAGACCGATCGCTTGAGCCCATAAGTTTGAAACCAGCCTAGGTAACATGGCAAGACCTCATCTCTACAAAACTTTTTTTACGTGTTAGCCAGGCATGGTGGTGGCGCCTGTGTCCCAGCTACTTGGGAGGCTGAGGTGGAAGGATGACTTGAGCCCAGGGTGTTGAGGCTGCAGTGAGCCGTGATTGCACTGGGCAGCCTGATCAACAGAGCAAGATCTTGTCTCAATAAATAAACAGCTCAATCAATCGATCAACTGTTTTCAGCAGAAGGGTTGGTCTGAATCAGCAGTGCTCACGCAGCGGCCTCATGCCACACGCAGCTAGTAAGCAAGTGAAAACAGCCAGTCCGAAGTGAGACGCACTCTAGTGTGACACACACAACCAGACCTCAGAGACCTGGTGTAACCAGACCTCAAAGACCTGGTGTAACCAAACCTCAGAGACCTGGTGTAAAATAACTCTGAGACGCACTCTAAGTGTGACACACACAACCAGACCTCAGAGACCTGGTGTGAAATAACTCTGAGACGCACTCTAGTGTGACACACACAACCAGACCTCAGAGACCTGGTGTGAAATAACTCTGAGACGCACTCTAAGTGTGACACACACAACCAGACCTCAGAGACCTGGTGTGAAATAACTCTGAGACGCACTCTAGTGTGACACACACAACCAGACCTCAGAGACCTGGTGTGAAATAACTCTGAGACGCACTCTAAGTGTGACACACACAACCAGACCTCAGAGACCTGGTGTGAAATAACTCTGAGATGCACTCTAGTGTGACCACACACAACCAGACCTCAGAGACCTGGTGTGAAATAACTCTGAGACGCACTCTAAGTGTGACACACACAACCAGACCTCAGAGACCTGGTGTGAAATAACTCTGAGATGCACTCTAAGTGTGACACACACAACCAGACCTCAGAGACCTGGTGTGAAATAACTCTGAGACGCACTCTAGTGTGACACACACAACCAGACCTCAGAGACCTGGTGTGAAATAACTCTGAGACGCACTCTAAGTGTGACACACACAACCAGACCTCAAAGACCTGGTGTAAAACAACTCGGTACCTTGTTTTTTTAATTTTTTTTTTCTGGGACGGGGTCTCACTTTGTCACCCAGGTTGGAGTGCATTGGCACGATCTCGGCTCGCTGCAACCTCTGCCTCCCGGGTTCAAGCAATTCTCCTGCCTCAGCCTCCCGAGTAGCTGGGATTACACGCGCCCGCCACCACGCCCAGCTAAGTCCTGTATTTTTAATAGACATGGGGTTTCGCCATGTTGGTCAGGCTGGTCTCAAACTCCTGACCTCAAGTGATCCAGCCACCTCGGCCTCCCAAAGGGCTGGGATTACAGGTGTGAGCCACCATGACGGCCAGTTTTTTTCAATTGATTACAACAACATTTTAGATATACTGAACTAAATAAAATATATGATTAATTTCATTTGCTCCTTTTTACTTTTTTCCAATGAGGCTGCCGGAACATTTAGACCTAGGAGTGTGACTGAGACTCTCTTGCTAAATTGGAGAGCACAGTTCTAAGTCACCCCATCTACCCACAGCTGGCAGGGCAGGCCTCAGCCAGCACATTTCTTACAGACAAGGAGTAGATTTTCTTCTGTGTCTGCTGTCACCACCCAGGGTACGCGCACGCTCAACAAAAGGCAACATGTCACTGTGTAGGAGGGGCCACCTTCCCTATCTAGGACAGCCAGACAGGCATGAAGTCTCCTTTTCCCAAAATATTTATACAGAGTTTGTAAAAAAAAATTTCTCTTTTTTGAGACAGAGCCTTGCTCTGTCTCCCAGGCTGGAGTGCAGTGGCACAATCTCGGCTCACTGCAACCTCCGCCTCACCAGTTCAAGCGATTCTCCTGCCTCAGCCTCCCAAGTAGCTGGGACTATAGGCATGCGCCACCACACCCAGCTAACCTTTGTATCTTTAGTAAAGATGGAGTTTCATCATGTTGGCCAGGCTGGTCTTGAACTCCCGACCTCAAGCGACCCACCCACCTCGGCCTCCTAAAGTGCTGGGATTACAGGCGTGAGCCCATGCTCGGCTCCCTTTTTTTTTTTTTTTTTTTTTTTTTGAGACGGAGTTTTGCTTTTGTAACCCAGACTGGAGTGCAACGGTGCAATCTCAGCTCACTGCAACCTCCTCCTCCCGCATTCAAGCAATTCTCCTGCCTCAGGAGTAGCTGGGATTACAGGCACATGCCACCATGACCAGCTAAATTTTTTTGTATTTTTAGCAGAGATGGGGTTTTACCATGTTGGTCAGGCTGGTTTTGAACTCCTGACCTCAAGTGATCCACCCGCCTCAGCCTCCCAAAATGCTGGGATTACAGGCGTGAAGCCACCACACCTGGCCAGAGAGTTTGTAAATTTAACAGCCTAACAAAGTCTTTAAAGTTATACCTCAACAAATTAGATTATTATTCTGAAACCTATAAAAATCTCCCATTCAAATTTAATCTTTAGCATTCTAAAGGCCATGAACCCTTTTCACAAAAACAAAATGGATTAACATTGGCTGGGCGCTGGTTTCTTTTCAAGCAATTTCTATGTATTTCCTCATTTCCTCACAATGAGCAGACACAGATCCCGTTCAATGAAGGCCCAGTGGCGCCAAGAGTAAAGGCCGGCTGGCAGGGGCTGGCTTTGTCAGGATCAGGCTCCCCACGCGGAGAGCCACAGCTGAGCGAGAGGGTGCCAGGGTGCAGCCCTTTCAACCCAGTGCCACCGCCTCCAGCTGGCAATCTGGGCTCCCGAGCTCCCTGATGGGCAGGTGGTGGCGACTCTGTCAGACCCACATCTCCTTCTGCTTCTGCCCTTTACTTTTCACTGGTGTCACTCTCCAATAAATCTTCTGTACACAGCCCATTTCAGAGTCCGCATCCTGGAGAACCCAATTTGAGATCACTGGTTTCCCCATTTTACATTTGAGAACAATGTAACAATGTGCACACCGGGCATGGTGGCTCATGCCTGAAATCCCAGCACTTTGGGAGGCCAAAGCGGGCGAATCACCTGAGGTCAGGAATTCGAGACCAGCCTGACCAACACGGAGACACCCCGTCTCTACTAAAAGTACAAAAATCAGCCAGGCCAGGCACAGTGGCTCACTCCTGTAATCCCAGCGCTTTGGGAGGCAGAGACAGGTGGATCACTTGAGGTCAGGAGTTCAAGATCAGCTTGACCAACATGGAGAAACCCCATCTCTACTAGAAGTACAAAAATCAGCCAGGCCAGGCACAGTAGTGTCTCACGCCTGTAATCCCAGCACTTTGGGAGGGCAAGGTGCGCAGATCACTTGAGGTCGGGAGTTCAAGACCAGCCTGGCCAATATGGAGAAACCCTGTCTCTACTAAATAAAATTACAGGTGTGTGGTGCCACACACCTGTAATCCCAGCTACTTGGAAGGCTGAGGCAGGAGAATCGTTTGAACCTGGAAGACAGAGGTTGAGGTGAGCCAAGATCGTGCCACTGCACTCCACACTGGGCGACACAGCAAGACTCCATCTCAAAAAAGAAAAAAGAAACTACTGGATATCCATTCTCCATTCTCAAGCCCTCAAAAGCATCCATCCCATGAAACTCCAGGAGTCCCCAAGATGTGTTCTGCCTGTCCCTCCAGTTCTACAGGGGTCAGGCTCAGCCCTCTCCCCGATTCACTGTGCCTGAGCAATTTCAGCTACACTGTGGCTAAGGTATGCAAAGGGAGGTGAGCCAGATCGCAAATCTGTAAACATTAACTGGAAAACTAAGGCTTGAAGGATTAACTGGGCTTTCACAAATGTCCTAAGGGCTGAAAACTAAGTCTATACTTCACAATTCTTCAAAGTAAGGATATTCAGGGAAGGCACTCAGCCCGCACACTGGCTCACAGAGAGGTAGTCTGCCGAGAGCGGGTCAGGTCCCTGTTGACCGTCAGCAGGAAACGTTTGGTGGCGCCTTGCGCAGAGCGCTTCCCGTACTTGGTGTTTGTCCTCTGAACCCCCAGCACACTGGCCTGGTGGCTAACACTGTGACATGCAGCCGGGGACCGGACCGGTGCTGTTCCAGCTCCAGGAAAAGACCAGACACCAGGAGGGGCCGCCGCACCTAACCAGCTGCACACGTGCCATTTCCTAATTCTGACAGAGCCCTGATAGAAACTGTAGAAACTGAGAACTTCACTTCAGTGTGGGGGAAAAGAAGACAGTATTAAAAGACTGGGTTCTTATTACAGAAAATTTACAACAGGACATTTCCTGGAAAAGGTTAAACATACTTACCTTTAAATTTTGATCTGATATTTGCCAGTTCCTTGTTTATCCTTTTTATTTCTGCTTCTTTACTTTTACCTAAAAAAAAGAACAAAAAGGCATTTTTATTTTAACTGATTTCTAAAGAAACACCATTTCCCTGATAAGACTGACACTCAGAACTCACGAATGGGTTGAGGCCCCACTTCAAGGCAGGAGAAAAGCCAAAGCAGACACCTGCCTCCAACCCAGAGCCGGCAGGAAGGGGCTGCAGCAGGGCTGGGGTCGGGACCCAGCCGAGGGGAGCACCTGGGTCAGGACAGCGAAGGAGCACGTCCTGAACCGCCCGGCCGGCCGCCGTACACCCAGGGGTGCTCCACAGCACCATTTCTAACTCCACCTTTTTACCAAGCTCAGAACTCAAATACCTGCCGGACGTTTGCCATCATGAATCGTCATCCACTAATAATACCGCGGTTTACTCCTAAAATCAACTTTTACTGCCCAAAGTACACAATTTTACCACCATAGGCTTCCAATTTTCTTTTATAAATTCACCTCCACAGTTTCCTCCTGGATCAACTGCAGTTGCAAAACAGATGCAGCCTCTGCAACACGCATCCTTCAAGACTCAGCTCAGATGTGCCCGTTAAAATAAAGGCTGGGCCCATCAGCCTGCCTCCTCTGCCGTATGGACTGAATGTTTCTGTCCCCCCAAAATTCGCATGTTGAAGCCCTAAACCCAATGTCATGGTATCTGAAGATGGAATCTTTGGAAGGTGACTGGGTTTAGATGGGGTCATGAGGTGGGCCCTCATGATGGGATGAGCATTCCTACAAGAAAAGTCCTCAACAAATACGGTTAGGTACTAATATCATTAATAACATTAGGAGTGCTCCTACCAACAGGCCCAAAGGCTAGCTTCTGTCCAAAGCAGGAAAGACTGATCTACTCGGTCTATCTGTTGATAGATATTACAACCTATCTGTTACAAAATCTAGTCATTTAAAATAGTCTTTCTTTTTGGCTTATCCATCCCCAACAGCAATCAAAATACCTGAATTGACACATTTCAATTTCATGTCTCTTACTTAGTCTCTTAGTTTCATGTCTCTTACTTAGTTACAGGTACCTTAGTCCGCTCTGGCTGCCATGACAAAACACCCCAGGCTGGGTGGCTGAAACAGTTCATCTCACAGTCCTGGAGGCTGGAAGGCTGTGGTCAGTGCACCAGCAGGGTGGTTTCTGGTGAGGGCTCTCTTCCTGGCTTGCAGACAGCCACCTTCTATGTGCTCACGTGGCCTTTCTTTGAGGCATGCTTATGAAGCGAGCACGCTCTCTCTTCCTCTTTTAAGGCCACCAACCCTACAGGATTAGGATCCCACCCCTATGACTTCATTTAACCTTAACTGCCTCCTGAAAGCCCTATCTCCAAATCCAGTCACACTGGGGTTGGGGCTTCAGCATACGAACTGGGGTGGAGCCACGGAGGCGACTCAGTGCACAGCTAGAGGGAATCTTAAAGACAGACTGATGCATCTGTTCCATAAATATCCACTGAACACCTACAACTGTCCACACACTGTGCTGGGCACCAAGGCACAAGGATGAGCAAAAACAGTCATGGTCTCTGTTACCCTCATGGAAGACACAGTCTGGTAGAAGACTGTTACTGATCAAGAAGTCGCACACCTATTTAATCACCATGTACCGCATAAGGAAAGCAGATGAAGCTAGGAGGGATTACGATACAGGGAGTAGGTCTGCGCTGCAGGGCAAACAGTGGTTTGTAGGAACACGAGGGTTTTCCTACAAAATCTGGTAAGTCCACTTTGATAATATACGACTGTGATATTATACGGACATGCTGGGTCTGTCCACAGTTCCTGGTGATATTATACGGACATGCTGGTTCTGTCCACAGTTCCTGGCTCACAACTCTCACAGCTCTTACTGTGATATTATACGGACATGCTGGGTCTGTCCACAGTTCCTGGTGATATGTTGGTTCTGTCCACAGTTTCTGGTGATATTATATGGACATGCTGGTTCTGTCCACAGTTTCTGGTGATATTATATGGACACGCTGGGTCTGTCCACAGTTCCTGGCTAACAACTCTCATAGCTCTTGGTATTTTTCCCCAAGGCAGGCCCTGAGACTAGCAAGGGACTCTAACACCCCCCACCTTTCTGTCTTGGAGCTGGCCACAAATAAATTCTCTGACCTACCTTGTCTGACTGTGGGTCACAAGACCCCCATTTCTCAAGGGGCCCTGCCCCACACCCCGGGGGAGGAATGCTACACAGAGAGGCCAGGAAGAATCTGCACAGACAGGCTCTGCTGGGTTTAGATCACACCCTTTTGGTCCAGTCCCATTTGTACACTGCTGTCAATCATGTCTATCCAATGAAGTCTCCACAAAAGGCCCAGGCGGACAGGGTTTGGGGAGCGTCCAGATAACTGAACACATGGGGATCCCTGGAGGGACATGGAGCAGCCATGCCCCAGAACCACGCCCTACGCATCACTTCACCTGCACCCTTCGTACTAGCCTTTATGATCAAATAAACGTGTTTCCCTGAGTTCTGTGAGCCACTCTAGCAAACTAATTGAATCCAAAGAGGGGGTCATGAGATGTCCATTCACAGTCTGTCGTGCAGGAGCGCAGGTCACAACCTGAGGCTTGAGGCTAGGCTAACATGAGAAGTAGGAGGCAGTCCTGGGACTGCCCTGTGGGGTCTGACACTACCTCCAGGTAGACAGTGTCAGAATCGAGTTGGAGGACACCCAGCTGGTGCCCACTGCAGAACGGATTGCTTATTTGCTGATGGGGAGAAATCCCCACATATTTTGGGGTCACAGAAGTCTTCTGTGTTGTAGTGGGACAGCAGAGGAATAATAGCTTAAAGCTTTTCTCAGCTCACACCCATGAAATTTGGGAATTCTCCATTGTGCAAAAGAGGGAAAATGCACATTAGACATGCGACAATCAAACTTTCAGTACATGCTAAATCTATTGCTAAATGGCCCTTGCTCAACAAATACTTGCATGTACGTCACAAGCCAGGCATGGGAGAGAGACGAGACCACGTGTAGTTAAACTCTACCTGGACCAGCCGTGAAAACTAAGGCTTAAAGAGTACAAAGTGATCTTAATAGGGACACACGTTTAACAAGCACTGTCAAAATACAATTATTCATCACACAGGGTAAGGTGAGTTGTGTGCAAAAACAAAGTTTGTGTACATTTAAGTCACTTTTCTTTTTTTTTTTTTTTTTTTTTTTTTTTTGAGACGGAGTCTCGCTCTGTCTCCCGGGCTGGAGTTGCAGTGGCCGGATCTCAGCTCACTGCAAGCTCCGCCTCCCGGGTTCACGCCATTCTCCTGCCTCAGCCTCCCGAGTAGCTGGGACTACAGGCGCCGCCACCTCGCCCGGCTAGTTTTTTTTTGTATTTTTTAGTAGAGACGGGGTTTCACCATGTTCACCAGGATGGTCTCGATCTCCTGACCTCGTGATCCACCCGTCTCGGCCTCCCAAAGTGCTGGGATTACAGGCTTGAGCCACCGCGCCCGGCCTTAAGTCACTTTTCATTCTTATTTTTTATTTTTTAAAAAATTAAAAATATGGCCAGGAGCGGAGGTGCCTCATCCGAGGCAGGTGGATCGCCTGAGGTCAGGAGTCTGAGACTAGCTGGCCAACGTGGTGAAACCCTGTCTCTACTGAAAATACAAAAATTAGCCAGGTGTGGTGGCAGATGCCTGTAGTCCCAGCTACTTGGGAGGCTGAGGCAGGAGAATCACTTGAACCTGGGAGGCAGAAGTTGCACTGAGCCGAGGTGACACAGCAAGATTCCGTCCCAAAAAAGAAAAAAAAGAAAAAAGAAAAAACAGAGACAAGTTCTCACTGTGGTATTTGGGCTGGTCTCGAACTCCTGAGCTCAAGCAGTCCTCTCACCTCGGCCTCCTAAAGTGATGGGATTACAGGTGTGAGCCACTGCACCTGGCCCTAAGTCACTTTTTAATTTTTTTTATTTTTTATTTTTTTTGAGACGGAGTCTCGCTCTGTCGCCCAGGCTGGAGTGCAGTGGCCGGATCTCAGCTCACTGCAAGCTCCGCCTCCCGGGTCCATGCCATTCTCCTGCCTCAGCCTCCCAAGTAGCTGGGACTACAGGCGCCCGCCACCTTGCCCGGCTATTTTTTTGTATTTTTTAGTAGAGACGGGGTTTCACCGTGTTAGCCAGGATGGTCTCGATCTCCTGACCTCATGATCCACCTGTCTCGGCCTCCCAAAGTGCTGGGATTACAGGCTTGAGCCACCGCGCCCGGCCTAAGTCACTTTTTTAAAGCAACAATAAATCTGACTATTTACAAAACCTTCTCAAGTGAGTCTTTGGTTTAAGGATCTCTGGCTGAAGTAAAAGGCCTCCGCAGCAACCCATCCGTATCAGAACATGGCACAAGCGGCCCCGCCAGGCCTGGTGCGCACAGATCAGAGGACAAGGAGTTCACCCCTGCCCTACGCAGTCACGGGGCCTAACGCAACCACTGCTGCTTCCAAAACTTATCTTGCCTCCCCCACAAGACAAGTTCCCTCCTCCAGAACACCGTTTGTCTTTTACCACACATTTGCTAACAAATAAGGCTGAACGTTTCCTGAATTGAACAAACACTCCTTTGAGCCAGTCCTGCCCTAGAAAACTCCAGATGGACAGGTGGTCAGAACAGGAAAATCAAGTGCCTATGAGGCGGTTCCCCCACCCAGCACTGCCCCAGGTGCTGGGAACACACCAGCTTCTGCCCTCAGAGGACCTTCAACAAGACACAGACACACCCAAACCTCCTGTCCCCGTCTATTCCCAGCCCTGAAAGCTGCTCACGGCAGTGACCCCTGGGCAGGCTGCCCAGTCTCAGCATCCCCACTCCTCTCTGTATGATGGCTGACCAGCGGATGGCTCCGCAAGAAAGCAGGGCAGCAGGCACAGGAGGATGCTGGCAGCCTGACGCCCCCCAGGATGGCAGGTTTTTTGAACTTGGCTGAAAGTCATGAAAACAGTGTCTTGGGAGCTTCTGCCACACAAAGCCTGCAGGAGGCTTCACACGGCTGGGACTGCGCATGAGTGAAGCACTCTGCACTGGGTGCAGTGTGCCAGTGTGCGTGTGCCTCACGTGTGCATGCCACCGTGTGTGCACGTGTGTGTGCGCCACTCACTGTGTGTGCACATGTGTGCTTCTCACAAAGGTGTACACAGATCTGTGCTATTAAGTCTGCAACTGGGGACCTTGTGCTCTCTCCCTGTCATGTGCCCTCTACTTTACCCACCCAAACACCAGGGAAAGAAACCACTCTGAGGGGGAACTTATGTTGTCCAGAATCAACAGAGCTCAGATCCAAAGCAGAAATAATAAAAACCTGGGAGCAGGAGAAAGAGAAAGTAATACTACATGAGCTAAATCAACTTTCCTAAGCGGAATCTACAGATTTTACGTAAGGTTGTGAAATCAGAAACGAAGAGCACGTAATTTAGAGTTACAGAGGTAACCGGCAGGAGACACAGGCCGTTAAACCCGTCTCCTCTGAGGAACAAACACACAGACAAGTCACAGCTTCTCATCCACAGCTTTAATTGCCCAATTTTCAACACACACACACACACACGTACACACCAAATACACACATACACAAATACACACACATACACAAATACACACACATACACAAATACACACATACACAAATACACATACACGTACACACACACAAATACATACACAAATACACATACACAAATACACATACACACACGTACACACACACAAATACACACATACACGTACACACCAAATACACACATACATACAAATACACATACACACACGTACACACCAAATACACAAACACACACACACGTACACACCAAATACACACATACAAATACACATACACACACGTACACACCAAATACACAAATACACACATACACACACATACACACCAAATACACACATACACAAATACACACAAATACACACACACACAATACACACATACGCAAATACACACATACAAACACACACACGGACACATCAAATACACACACACACACAAATACATACATACAGAAATACACACACACACAAATACACACATACACAAATACACATACACACACACACCAAATACACACATACACAAATACACAAACATACACAATACACACACAAATACACACACACGCAAATACATACACAAATACACATACACACACGTACACACACACAAATACACACACGTACACACACACAAATACACACACACGTACACACACACAAATACATACACGTACACACAAAATACACAAATACACACACACATACACACACGTACACACCAAATACACACATACATACAAATACACATACACGTACACACCAAATACACAAATACACACATACACACACACACACACCAAATACACACATACACAAATACATACACACAAATACACACACACACAATACACACATACACAAATACACACATACACACACACGGATACACCAAATACACACACACACACACACATACACAAATACACACACACAAATACACACACATACACAAATACACACACATACACACACGTACACACCAAATACACACATACAAATACACACACACACGTACACACCAAATACACAAATACACACATACACACACACACCAAATACACACATACACAAATACAAATACACACACACAATACACACATACACAAATACACACACATACAAACACACACGGACACACCAAATACACACAAATACATACATACACAAATACACACAAATACACACACATACACAAATACACACACATATACACACGTACACACCAAATACACACATACTCAAATACACACATACACACCAAATACACACACATACACAAATACAAATAAACACATACACAAATACATGCACACATACACAAATACACATACACATGTACACACACAAAATACACATACACAAATACACAAATACACACAAATACACGTACACACCAGATACACACCTTTACAAACACATATGAATACACATTTATACAAACACAAATACACATATATACACACAAATGCACACACAAACCAAATAAACACAAGTACACAAATGTACACACCACACACAAATATACATATACACACATTTACAAACACAAATGGATACTCAAAAATACACACATGTACACAAACACAAATACAACTTATATACATGAATATAAACACAAACACAACATACACATATACGTACATACATATAAACACAAATACACATATACACACACAAATACACACATGTACACACACACGCAGAAACACAAATATACATACATAACACACATACACACACACTTTAAAATGAGGGCAGGCCAGCCCCTGAGGAGAAGCATGGAGGGTGGTGATGAGTGAACCTGGGGGCCGGCACACGAGGTAGGAATCCAAGCCCAGCCTCTGACTCACTCTGTTGTGCCTCTGAGCTCCAGCTCCCTCATAAGGAAAGCCACCAAGGGCTGCACAACCTCACAGCATCATGTCTGTGCAGGAGAACGTAGAGAGGCCGGGCACAGTGGCTCACACCTGTACTTTGGGAGGCTGCACTTTGGGAAGCTGAGGTGGGCGGATCACCTGAGGTTGGGAGTTCAAGACCAGCCTAGAAAGCATGGTAAAACCCCATCTCTACTAAAAATACAAAAATTAGGCCTGGTGGCACGCGTCTGTAATCCCAGCTACTTGGGAAGCTGAGGCAGGAGAATTGCTTGAACCCAGGAGTCGGGGGTTGCAGTGAGCCAAGATTGCATCATTGCACTCCAGTCTGGGCAACAGAGTGAGACTCTGTCTCAAAAAAAAAAAAAAAGCATCTCGGCCAGACCTGAGGACAGGAGAGCCCAAGCAGCCCGTGTCCACAGAGGATTGAGCGTGATGCAAAAACCAGGGCTGGAGTGACCCGGCCCAGCGCCCCTACTGAGCAGAGACGATGCAAAAGCAGGGAAAAGAGGAGGTGCAGTGACAGCGTGCGGATGCAGCCAGGGACTTCTAACTGCAGCTGCCAGGCAGGCCACTGTGTGAAGACAACAGAGGAGGGCTCTCAACAGTAGAAAAGCCACCCAGACCATGTCTCTTCTGACAGTTCAGGAAAATTAATTTCACATAAAAATAAGCAATCAGGGCTGGGCGCGGTGGCTCACGCCTGTAATCCCAGCACTTTGGGAGGCCGAGACGGGTGGATCACGAGGTCAGGATATCGCGACCATCCTGGCTAACACGGTGAAACCCCATCTCTACTAAAAAATACAAAAAAACTAGCCGGGCATGGTGGCGGGCACCTGTGGTCCCAGCTACTCGGGAGGCTGAGGCAGGAGAATGGCGTGAACCTGGGGGGCGGAGCTTGCAGTGAGCCACGATCCGGCCACTGCACTCCAAGCCTGGGCGACAGAGCGAGACTCCGTCTCAAAAAAAAAAAAATAAGCAATCAGGCCAGGCGCAGTGGCTCACATCCCAGCACTTTCGGAGGCTGAGGCGGGTGGATCACTTGAAGTCAGGAGTTCGAGACCAGCCTGAGCAACATGGTGAAATCCCATCTCTACTAAAAACACAAAAATTAGCCAGGCATGGTGGCGTGCACCTGTAATCCCAGCTACTGGGGAAGCTGAAGTGGAAGAATCACCTGAACCCGAGAGGCAGAGGGTCAGTGAGCCAAGATCACACCACTGCACCCCAGCCTGGGCGACTGGGCAACAGAGAGAGAGCCTGTCTCAAAAACGAGAAAGACAATCTAGCATGACCACGGCTGAGATCACGGATGATGACCTGCAGGCAAGACTGATACATTCAAGTCAACCACCATGTCCTAAATTTACCAAAAATGCTCTAGTAGACGCCGCATGATCAGTGTGGCACCCCTGCAGTTGCGGTGGACGCAGGTAACAATCTGAGCACTCCAGCGTCTATCAGGGACTCTCCTGTAAAGGAGCAGAGCGTGCTCCTGTTCCTGGCCAGGCACCAATTCGTGCCACGGACACTGCATTGATCTCCACAAGGCAGAGGGCTTCACAGGAGGACTTCAGCCACCCCACCTTGCCAGGAACAGATCGAGCAAAAACTCTTATCTTTTTAGATAAATTAGCTTGAGGGGAAGGGGAGGAGCTGAATTCTGAAAGGGTAAAGCATGAGCAAGAGTAACTGACCCACAGCAACAAGCCCAGCCACACGCAGAGTCTGATCTTCGTTAAAGAGACGCTGGCTGGGCCAGGCGCGGTGGCTCACGCCTGAAATCCCAGCGCTTTGGGAGGCCGAGGCGGGCAGATCACGAGGTCAGGAGATCGAAACCATCCTGGCTAACACGGTGAAACCCCGTCTCTACTAAAAATACAAAAAAAAATTAGCCAGGCGTGGTGGTGGGCGCCTGTAATCCCAGCTGCTCGGGAGGCTGAGGCAGGAGAATGGCGTGAACTCAGGAGTCGGAGCTTGCAGTGAACCGAGATGGTGCCACTGCACTCCAGCCTGGGCAACAGAGCAAGACCCCGTCTCAAAAAAAAAAAAAAAGAGAGACACTGGCCGTGGCCATCCTGCACTGTCCCTGTCTGCAACAAGCCCAGCCACACAGAGTCTGACCCTCGTTGAAGAGACGCTGGCCGTAGCCATCCTGCACTGTTCCTGTCTGAACAGCAGCCAGCCCATCAGCACTAAGGGCACTGTACTTACACCAGGGAATATTCACAGTGGACTTAGGAATTCTGATGGCTAATGAGTAACCTGAACATGCCATAGCAACCGGCAAAAGCAGGTTACAATTTGCACTCTATGAAGTAGCAAGGAACACACTCTACAGGGGCAGGCTGGGATAAAAGCTCTCGAATTTTTAGAATTATTGTCCCTGGTCATTCTTCAGGAACAGCATGCTGGTTAATGATTTCTTGTTTATAGGCCGAACTAATCAACAGAGAGGATTAGTATTCCGGGAACAGCCCAAATTCCAAAACAAATAGTAAAGGAGCCTGTAACAGATTATTATAAAATACCGAACTACCAAAATCTTATGTCCTTGCAACGGGCAACAAAACTTGGTCTACAGAGTTTGTCTGTATATAAACTGATTTCAGACTGGGCACACTGGCTCACGCCTGTAATTCCAGCACCTTGGGAGGCCAAAGTGGGAGGGCTGTTTGAGCCCAGGAACTCAAGACCAGCCTAGGCAACATAGGGAGACCTGGTCTCTACAAATAATTTTTTTAAAAAATCAGACAGGTGTGGTGGTGCATACCTGTGGTCCCAGCTACTAGGGAGGCTGAGGTGGGGGGATCACCTGAGCACAGGAAGTCAACGCTCCAGTGAGCCAGGACAGCATCACTGTACTCGAGCCTAGGCAACAAGGTGAGACTCTGCCTCGAAGAAATAAAGTGATTCCACCAAGTAACCCAAAAGCCCAAAACTGACCAAGCCCAAGAATTTTTGAAGGAAGCTGTAATTGCTAACATCACTATTAAGGTGGTTAGCACAGCAGTCAGCCAAGCAAACTCTGAAAGCAGGCCTAGACTGGAATGTCACTCCACGTTTTACTAGCTATGTGACTCCGGGCTATCAACTTAACCACAATCTGCCTCAGTTTCTCTTCTTCAAATAGGAGTACCATCAATGAAAGAGCTGCGATGAGAAGTGTGGGATAAGAAGCAAAGCACTGGTCCAGCCACGAGAAGCTACTGTGCCCATCACCAAGGATAACCTCACAAGTTCTTTTTTTTTTTTTTTTTTTTTTTTTTTTTTTTTTTTTTTTTTTTGAAACAGAGTCTTGCTCTGTCACCCAGGCTGGAGTGCAGTGGTGAGATCTTGGCTCACTGCAACCTCCACCTCCCAGGTTCAAGCGACTCTCCTGCCTCAGCCTCCCAAGTAGCTGGGATTACAGCCATCCGCCACCCGCCTAGCTAACTTTTGTATTTTTAGTAGAGACAGGCTTTCGCCATGTTGGTCAGGCTGGTCTTGAACTCCTGACCTCATGATCCACCCACCTCGCCCTCCCAAAGTGCTGGGATTACAGGCGTGAGCCACCACACCCGGCTCGTTCTCTTTATTCACGCACAGGAGGGACGAGACTCAGTACAGAAACCCTCAGAGAAGCAAACTGGAATAAAAGGGTTCAAAGAGTACTAACAACTGTTTCACTACAAAGCCACAGAGGTAAATGCATGTGTGGCTCTGACAAATGTTAACGGGCATATCTTTTCTTGACAGTTTTATTGGGAAATAATTCACATACCACCCAATTCACTCATTTAAAGCATGTAATTCAATGGCTTTTTGTACAGTCACAGAGTTGTCCATCAATCTAACTTCAGAAAATCTTCACCTCCCCACAAGGGGAGTCAGCCACTCACTCACCAATCACCCTTTCCCAGACCCTAGCAAGTAGCAGTGGACTTTTTACCAATTTCTATAGATTTACATCTTCTAAACATTTCAAATAAATGGAATAACACGTGGGCTTCTGTGACTGGTTTGTGTCACTTAGTATAGTTTTCAAGGTAGTATTAATTCCTATTTCATTACTTTTTAATGCTTAGTAAAATTCCATTGTGTGGCTATACCATATTTCGTTATCAATTCATCACTTGATGGATTTTTGGATTCCTTACACTTTTTTGGCTATCATGAATAACATCGCTATGAACATTTCATGTTCCAGTTTTTCTATCAACATATGATTTTTGTTTCTTGGGTACATATCTAAAAATATAATTCTTGGTCATAGGAATTTCTGTTTAACATTTTCAGGCACCTGACAAGATGTTTTCCAAGGGCAGCTCCATTCTACATCACCACCAGACAAGAATGAGTGTTCCAACTTCTCCATAACCTCGATGACACTTGTTATTGTCCATCTTTTTTATTTTTTTTATTTTGTTTTTTAGATGGAGTCTCCCTCTGTTGCCCAAGCTGGAGTGCAGTGGCACGATCTCGGCTCACTGCAACCTCCATCTCCCGGGTTCAATCAATTCTCCTGCCTCAGCCTCCCAAGTAGCTGGAATTCCAGGCGCCTGCCACCACGCCCAGCTAATTTTTGTACTTTTAGTACAGATGAGGTTTCACCATATTGGTCAGGCTGGTCTCAAACTCCTGAGCTCAGGTGATCCACCCATCTTGGCCTCCCAAAGTGCTGGAATTACAGCTGTGAGCGCCCGGCCTCATCTTTTTTATTACAGCCATCTGGGTAAGTGTGATGCAGTATCTCATTGTGATTTTGATTTGCATTTTTCTGATGGCTTTTATATGCTTACTGAACATTCGTAAATCAATTTGGAAGAAATGTATATTTTAATACTTCATCAATTTTTTTTTTTTTTTTTTTTTGAGACGCAGTCTCACTCTGTTGCCCAGGCTGGAATGCAGTGACATGACTTCGGCTCACTGCAACATCCACTTCCTAGGTTAAAATGATTCTTGTGCCTCAGCCTCCCAAGAAGCTGAGATTACAGGTGCATGCCGCCACACCCAGTTAATTTTTATATTTTAGTAGAGACGGGGTTTCATCACGTTGGCTAGGCTGGTCTTGAACACCTGGCCTCGGGTGAGCCACCTACCTCAGCCTCCCAAAATGCTGGGATTCCAGGTGTGGCCACCGCACCCACGGCCCCTAACACTTCATCAATTTTTCAATTTAGTTGTCTTATCATGAAGTTCTTTATATATTCTAGATAACAAGCCCTTTATCAGGTACATGGTTTTCAAATATATTCTCATTCTCAGGTTGCCATTTCACCTTCTCAATAGTATTTTGTAGCACACGTTATTAAGTCCAAATCAACTTTTTTTTTTTTTGTCATTTGCACATCTGTTGTCACCTAGGAAATCATATTCCAGACCGGGTACAGTGGCTCATGCCTGTAATCCCAGCACTTTGGGAAGCTGAGGCAAGCAAATGGGGTTTGGCCAACATGGCGAAACCCCATCTGTACAAAAAACACAAAAATCAGCTGGGCATGGTGGTACAGGCCTGTGGCCCCATCTACTCAGGAGGTTGAGGCAGGAGAATCGCATGAACCTGGGAGGCAGAGGTTGCAGTGAACCAAGATCACGCCACTGCACTCCAGCCTGGCAACAGAGCAAGACTCTGCCTAAAAAAAAAAATTCCAAAGTCACAAAAACTTACTATTTTTTTTTTAGTAGAAGTCTCATAGCTCTTACAGTTGGGTTTATGATCCATTTGGAGTTATTTCTTGTGCATAGTGTAAGGTAGGAGTCCATTTACATACTTTTACATGTAGATCCATCATCCCAGCACCATTTGTTCAAAAGACTATTCTTTTCCCCCACCACTGAACTGTCTTGGCACTCCTGCTGAAAATCAATTCACCAAAAATGTACATGTTTACTACTGCACTCTCAATGTTATCTCAGTATCTATGTATCTGTCCTTATACTAGTACCTTACTATCTTAACCATTTGTGTATTAAGTTTTAATTCTCCAATCCTGTTCTTTTTTGCATCTATGGAGATAACCAGGTATTTTTTTTATTAATGTAAGTATTACATTGACTGATTTTCAGATGTTAAACCAACCTTGCATTCCTGGGACAATTCTCACTTGAATCTGGTATATAATCCTTTTTTTCTTTTTTTGAGACAAAGTCTCGCTCTGTCACCCAGGGTGGAGTACAGTGGCATGATCTCGGCTCACTGCAACCTCCACCTCCCGAGTTCAAGCGCTTCTCCTGACTCAGCCTCCCGAGTAGCTGGGACTACAGGCACACGCCACCACGCCCAGCTAATTTTTGTATTTTTAGTAGAGACGGGGTTTCACCATGTTGGCCAGGCTGGTCTCCACCTCCTGACCTCATGATCCACCTACCTTGGCCTCCCAAAGTACTGGGATTACAGGTGTGAGCCACCAAGCCTGGCCTGTATAATCCTTTTTATATGCTGTTGCTGGATTCAACTGGCTAGCAGTTGGTTGAAGATTCTTGTTTCTATATTCATGATAATAGTCTGTAATATTCCTTTCTTGTCATGTCTTTGTCTAGTTTTGATCTCAGCATAACACTGGCCTTATGGAATGGGTTAAGTATTCCCTCCTATTTTTCCAAAGAGTTTGTAAAGGACTGGTATTAATTATTTTCTTGAGATAGAGTCTCACTCCATCATCCAGGCTGGAGTGCAGTGACGCAATCTTGGCTCACTGCAACCTCCACCTCTCGGTTTCAAGCGATTCTCCTGCCTCAGCCTCCAGAGTGGCTGGGACTACAGGCACGCCACCACACTCAGCTAATTTTTGTATTTTTAGTAGAGATGGGGTTTCACCATGCTGGCCAGGCTGGTCTTGAACTCCTGACCTCAAATGATCACCCATATCGGCCTCCCAAACTGCTGGGATAACAGGCGTGAGCCACTGCACCCAACCAGGGCTGGTATTAATTATTTAAGTGTTTAGTAGAACTCAAATAATGACAAGCTCAGTAACCGGGATTTTTCTAGAGAAGCCACCTGTCCCAGAGCTTATTGTTGTGACAAGTTTTTTTTTGTTTTTTGGTTTTTGGGTTTTCTTTTGAGATGGAGTTTCACTCTTGTTGCCCAGGCTTGAACACAATGGCGCGATCTCAGCTCACTACAATACCCACCTCCTGGGTTCAAGAGATTCTCCTGCCTCAGCCTCCCAAGTAGCTGGGATTACAAACGTGCACCACTATGCCTAGGTAATTTTGTATTTTTAGCAGAGACGGGCTTCACCAAATTGGCCAGGCTGGTCTAGAACTCTTGACCTCAAGTGATCCGAGTGACTTGGCCTCCCAAAGTGCTGGGATTACAGGCATGAGCCACTGCGCCTGGCCGTTAAAAGTTTGTAAATTATTAATTCAATCTAATTACTTATTATAAGTCTATTTGGGTTTTCTTTAATGGAATGCTTCACAAATCTGTGTGTCCTTCTCACACAGGGGCCATGCTAATCTCTGTACTGTTCCAATTTTAGCATATGTGCTGCCAAAGTGACCAACTATTCAGATTTTCTATCTGTTCTTGAGTTAGCTTCAGTCACGACTTTCTAGGAATTTGTACACTTCAACTAAATTATCTAGTATTTTGTCACACAATTATTCATGGAATTCTCTTACAATCATTTTTATTTCTGTAAGGTGAATAATAATCTCCCCTCTCATTCCTGCTTTCAGCAATCTGAGTCTTCTTTTTATCTCAGTCAGTCTCACTAAGTTTGTCAATTTTGATGATCTTTTCAAATAAACCATCTTTGCTCTCATCTTTGTTATGTTCTTCCTTCTCCTTGCTTTAGGTTTTACTCGTGCTTTTCCTGGTGGCTTAAGGTGAAATAGTAGGCTAATGATTTCAGATCTGTCTTTTTTAATGTAGGTATTTACAGTTATAAATTTTCCCAAGCCCTGCTATCACTGCAGTGTCTAATTTTTGGAATGCCGTGTTTTTATTCACGTTTATCTCCAAGTTTTTTTTTAAGAGACAACGTCTTGCTTTGTCACCCAGGATGGAATGCGGTGGCGTGATCATAGCTCACTGTGGCCTCAAACTCCCAGGGTAAACAATCCTCCTGTCTCAGTCTCCCATGTAACTGGGCCCTAAGGGCACACCTCTAGGCCTGGCTAATTTTTTTATTTTTAGTAGAGATGGGGTTTTGCCATGTTGATTAGGCTGGTCTCGAACTCCCAACCTAAAGTGATCTGCCCACTTTATATAAGGGAGGTCGTCCTGTTTATTTTGTTTACCTGGAACTATCTTAATTTCCTTTTTTTGTGTGTGACAGGATCTCGCTCTGTTCGCCCAGGCTGGAGTAGTGCAGTGGCACAATCTTGGCTCATTGCAACCTCCGCCTCCCAAGTTCAAGCAATTCTTGTGACTCAGCCTCCTGAGTAGCTGGAATTACAGGCGTGCGCCATCATGCCTGGCTAATTTTTGTATTTTTAGTAGAGACGGGGTTTCACCATGTTGGCCAGGCTGGTCCCGAACTCTCAACCTCAGATGATCTACCCACCTTGGCCTCCCAAAGTGCTGGGATTACAGGCGTGAGCCACCGCGCCCAGCCAATTTCTCTATTTTCAAAGGATAGTTTTGCTGGACACAGAATTCTCAACTGACAGTCTCTTTCAGAAACAGGATTTTCCCACTGAGCTAGCTCATATGATGGCAAGCGCAGTAAATGGGACAGGTCCGAGAGTGACATGCTCTGCAGCCGGGACTTGCTGAGGAGCTCCAGCCTTGATGTGTCCCCTCCAGTGGCTGCTAGGCTGCTGGCTTTCCCAGCTACCATGGTAATAAGGCAGCTGGTTTCCATGGTTACGACGGAGCTGGGGAGAGGAGAATGGGAGGAGGTTGAGTTAGAGGTTCCACGGTTGTTCACAGATAAATGCTCCTAAGAGTGTCACAACCTTTCGTTAATTTTGAGTTCCTACAGTTGATTTTGACCATTTTTGCCAGTGCTTTCACTGCTTTTATGAAGGACTGGATTACAGAGGCCTCACTCCACCATTCTGGGTAAGTGGCATTTCTGATGCAGACTCAAAGCTGTCACGAATAAAGAGTGTTTAGCACACATGCCTCTGTTGATTCTGTTTTCTAAACCTCCACACGTCACTCCTACCTTTCCACTCCAGATCCTCGCTACCTCCTCTGGACCAAAGCAATCGATCTTTTCCTAACTGGCTTTCCTGCCTCTAAGCCTCATTAAAACCCATCCTCTATATCCAAAATGACCATTCTTTTCCTTTTCTGTTCTAATTTTCTGTAGAGATAAGGTCTCACTAAGCTGCCCACACTGGTCTTGAACTCCTGAACTTAAAAGTGATTCTCCAGCTTAGGTCTCCCAAAGTGCTGGGATTACAGGCCTGAGCCACCGTGCCTGGCCTCAAAATGACTATTCCACTAGCAAAACAGAAATTGAGGCTGGGTGCATTGGCTCATGCCTGTAATCCCAGCACTTTGGGAGGCCGAGGCAGGCAGATTACCTGAGGTCAGGCATTCAAGACCAGCCTGCCCAACATGGTGAAACCCCATTTATACTAAAAATACAAAAATTAGCCGGGCGTGGTGGTGGGCACCTATAATCCCAGCTACTCGAGAGGCTGAGGCAGGAGAATTGCTTGAACCCAGGAGGTGGAGGTTGCAGTGAGCTGAGATCATACCACTGCACTCCAGCCTGGGTGACAAGGGAGAGATTCCATCTCAAAAAAAATTTTAAAAATTGAGTGTCATTCCCCTGCTTAAAATACTTAAACAGCCCACATCCTAGACAGGAGGTCCCTACCATCTGGTTTTGGCCTGCCTCTCCCACCTTGGTCTCCAGCCACATTCCCGTGCCCCACTAGGCCCTACCCATGCTAGGAATCCCCCTCAATGTATTGCACATGTCCTGCTGCTGCTCCTGCCTCTCTGCAGTGTGGCACACGGTACTGCCCACCTTTTCCAAACCATCCCCCACATCCCATCAGCCTAGCAAGACCAGAGCCAAGCATCACCCCTGCATTCCACGCCTGACCTCTCCTAAGCTGTTCACCCCTCATACCATTTACCACTCTGCATTACAAAGGCCTGAGCTACTCGAGGACAGTCAGTGTTTAGCATTCTAGTAAGAGCCATCATCTTTTAAAAAGCTCTACAAAAGGCCCTACTCCACCTGTCCCCCACCTCCATTCTCTCCTAACCTAACCCCTTACTGCCTTTCCGCCCAGGATTGCTGTCCTAAAGCCACATGGGCCTCCTGCTGTTTCTTCTGTGCAGCTGTCATCCTCCCCCACAAAGGCCTCTGCACTTACTACTCCTCCCTCTGCCAAGACGCCCTCCCCACTGACTTGTACATGTCCACTGCCTCACTAGCTCCAGATCCTTGCTCAACTGCTGCCTTCACAGCAGGGCCGGTCCTGATCATTCTACTTAAAATTGAACACCTGTACCCTCATTTACCCAACCATCTTCCCTCCTGATTTCTCTGTTGTGTTTATCATCGCCTAACATCCCACTAAACTCTGTTTTTCTTCTTGATCTCTACCCACTAGAATGTAAGCTCCATGTGAACATGGAGTTGTTTTACTCCCTGCCACAGTCCCAGAATCCTGGGAAGTACCTGGCATTGTAGCAGGCACTCAATAAATACTTGGTAAGAATAAATGCCCTGCAGACAGCAGGTACCCAATAATAGCACCACATCTGACTACTCATAATGCACCAAAAACTGCCCCAAGAGCTTCTGAGCAATAGAGCTGGAAAACAACCAGCATTTCCTGAGCGACGGGATCACCAGAGATGCTATGTCAATCTCTACAGCATCCTCTCCTTCAGGGCCCCCATCACATCCATCCTGACTGTCGACCTGTCTGCTTTTCCTCCAAACAAGTGCTCTCTTCTGGTCATTTCAGTTGCCACCTGCATCTCCAGTCGGGACTCTTGCAGCTTTCACCTTCCACTCCTCACCTCCAACCTACTTTCCACAGAGAAGCTGGCATCAAGGGAGGAGACCACCTCTCATATTGTCTTATACCCAATTTCTGCTTCCAAAGAAGAAGAAGTAAAAACTAAAAGGCAGAAATGAAATCCACGAGCACACAGCCCAGTGCCACACCCTGGGCCTGGTAGTTAAAGATCCACCCCAACCTAATCGGTTATGTTATCTATAGATTACAGACATTGTATAGAAAAGCACTGTGAAAATCCCTATCCTGTTCTGTTCCGTTCTAATTACCAGTGCATGCAGCCCCCAGTCACGTACCCCCTGCTCATGCAATCGATCACGGCCCTCTCACACGCACCCCCTTAAAGTTGTGAGCCCTTAAAAGGGACAGGAAATGCTCACTCGGGGAGCTCAGTTGTTGGAAGACGCGAGTCTTGCCAAAGCTGCCGGATGAATAAAGCCCTTCCTTCTTTAACTGGGTGTCTGAGGGGTTTTGTCTGTGGCTTGTCCTGCTACAGCGTAATAGTCTCATATAATTACATCAGACCTGTCACTCACTCGCTTTCCTTCGGCAGCTTCCTACAAGGCACCTAGGATAAAAATCAGACTCATGCCAGAGCCTTCAAGGCCCAGCACGTTCTGGCCTCCCCCAGCAATCCGGCTTATACCAGCTCCTCTCCTTGCTCACTGAGTTCCGACGGTACAGCCTCTCAGATCCTGAAATACAACAAGATCTCCACCACCTCAAGCCCTTCTCCCCTCCAGGCTGGGACAAGGCTGGTCCCAGGCAGCTTCAGGACCCAGCTGAAATGTCACTTCCACAGAGAGGTCTTTCAGGAACACCCAACCTAAGGGAGTCTCCTTTTATCATCCACCATGATAAACTGCCTCGGCGTCACACAATATGACCACATAACAAATCTGCACATGTACCCTGGAATCTAAAGTAAAGGCTGAAATTCTTTTTTAAAGCCATCAAAAAACACATAAGAAAAAACATTTCAGTTCAGGGTTTAAACAAATCTCTTGGAAAAGTCAAGTATTCAAACTCCACTGGACTGACCCATCATTACCAATGACAGAATCTACTGACTAAACTACTGAGAGAAACGACAGAATCTACCAACTAAACTACTGAGAGAAATGACACAATCTACCGACTAAACTACCAAGAGAAACAACACAATCTACTGACTAAACTACCGAGAGAAATGACGGAATCTACCAACTAAACTACTGAGAGAAATGACGGAATTTACGACTAAACTACTGAGAGAAATGACGGAATCTACGACTAAACTACTGAGAGAAATGACACAA